>NC_065441.1:15064769-15697865 GCF_024364675.1 Aethina tumida
GAATGTTATACAGGTCCATAAAGTTCAGTTCTAAGAGAAGTAGTAGCTATAGTGAAAATTAAGTGTAATACAATTAGTGGATGTATGAAAATAGGAACTTACAAAGTGGGAAGAATAATTTGATGGAAATAAGGTAGATTAAAATTTGTTTTGCAAATTTACTAAATTATTTACCAATTAAATGCTTCATACGCATAATTAACTGCAGTACATGTATGAACAAAAAATGTTTATAGAACACATATACACAAAAAAAAACTAAAAAAAAAATATTCTTTGGTATGTGTCATATTTTCATTCTTTAAATAAATATAATAAATATCATTCGGAGTACGCAGATTCGTTTCTGAAATAATAAATGTGTCAATAAACTAATTAAAATTTTCGTCTACATCTTACGACGTATTGTCTTGGACAATTGGAGGTTCTTGTTTCACATTCCAAACCAAACCAGTTTTCCTAAAATATTAACATCAATTTATAATAAATATTACAGTAACATGCAAAATTTACTTCGTGCAATTTTCGGGTAAATTCAGCGCAATCCAATAGAGTACCATTGCCAAAAATATCGACCAAGTTCTTAGAGGTCCGAGGAAAAAAGCCATCGTTCCATACGCCAACCAAAACAAGTATGCCAGTATTACTTGCATACTGAATATTATCATGAAAGGTATATGCCTGAATGCTTTTGAGAATATCGAGTCTCTTTTTGGGGATTTTTGCAGCAACAATTTAAATCTGTACAAATAACGGAACATGTTATATGTTATTTGATATATTATTTTAATGTTACCTCTGATCTGCAACATTTGCTAAAATGAACGTCAGAGGCAATTGAAATGTTAACAACTGTAACATAACAAAATATTTTAATTTGCTGACCAATAACCAACACCAGATTAATACCTGTACAAAACCGTAGGCATAAGTGAAAGACCCAGGTAAGTAAGAGCCTTTGACAAATATTCCCCAAGCAAAAATCACTCCTATATGATCCTCAACCAAATACCCAATTGACCAAGGTCCAATGATCAAATATATAGGGTACAAAACTAAGGGCCAAAACAGTCTGTTTACTGAAGAAAGAACCCACAGTTTTCTCAACCAAGTTCGGCCACAACCTCTGAGTTTCGGACGACTGATTTTTCCAACTGGATGATAAAAATTGATTTAAAAGTGTAAAACATTGCGAATTTAAACGTTTTTACCTATTGTCAATTTGTTGATGTATCTCAGAATGCATAATGGAGCAATTGAAGCAATCACCATCACACCAAACAAAGCCTTGAACTAATTGGAAAATAATTAATTCGAAGTCTAGACAATTAAATTGAAACTTACGATACTACTGACATTCGTCATCAATGCGATTTTTGGCAAAAACCCGAACGAAACTTTGGTCCCGTCTAAGGAAAATGAATGCGATTCTTTCGATTCTCTACCTGTAACATCCCTCACCATCACCTAACAAACATACAAATCAGTTTTTAGTTAATTTGGTCTGTTGAGTTTTACCTCTATAAAATGTAAACCACTTAAATATAATTTAGGATCCCATTCAACCACATACAAAGGTCCGTTTATATTATAACAGTCTTTCCATTTCTCATCGTTGATGCGCACTTTAACAAACTGTATTTTGTCCAAAGAAAAAGCCAAAACCCGTATATGAGTTGACATTTGCATATTTAGAAGGTTTTCTTTCATAGGATTGTAAAATAACGCATTTTTAGGATTAGTTATTAAAGCAACAGGCCATTTATTATGTTTGATATCTATGAAGGAGAGTAATCCGTGATCCACCGCTAAAATACGATACCTAAAAGACCAGCTCTAATTAATTCAACACTTTAAATTACAGTGACGAAAATTACATTCTATTGTCTTTCCAATCACCCAACTCCAATTCCATAAACCCAGCTTTTTGTAATGAATACATTCTAGGCACCAATCCGCCCAAAGTATGCAAATGACCGCACAAATAAACCAAACCAGAGTCTAACTGCCCAATTAAGTCTCTCACGTTTATTTCATTTGGTGACAAAATACAAGAGGTGGGGAAATGCCCAAACCAGATAGTATAATTTGTACCGGTAGCTCGTGTTTTTTCCATCAGCCCATTAATTTCGTCCACCTCCACCTCATCTAGGACTCCCACAAAATTGAAAGGGCGTTTTGGACCAGGTTCCAAGCATGCGTCGACGGCAATGAATGTATACAAGTCGCCACCTTTGTACTGCTGGTAAAGATAGGATCTGGGATGGGTTTTACCTTGTACTGAGTAATTTGTGAAGAAGTTTTGCTTTGAGGATGAGGTAGCAACATTGAAACTGTCTAGAAATGAAAAAAAATAGATATAAATTATTCTGATAATTATTTATGGAATTCTAAACTCTCTTCAATTTACTTAATATGATTATGACAAAATAAGCACACAAATCACAATGATATTTACCATGATTTCCTCTTACATCCAACCACACAGTTTTATCTTTGACTTTGGCCTCATCAAGGGCATTTTTGTAATGTTTCCACTCAGATTCATACTGTTGTGACCCAATGGCATCACTAGTTTTGGCATCAGTTAAATCTCCTGATGCCAACACTATGGAAGGTTTGATTGCATCTATTGTGAACTGACAGAACTCCTTAAAATCTGTAATCCTATTTGGATCTTTAAATGTGCTTATATGTATGTCTGAGATCTAAAATACAATTTTAAATTTCCATTTTATTCCAACTGCCTTTACTTACTTGTAAGAACCAGTTGAGGTGTCTGTATGATTTTCCAATTTGTATGAATTCATCCCTGTTAAATGATTTTGGTGTGAGTGCATTTGTACTGAGTAAATTTAAAACATTAGCCAAAACAATGGAAAACAACACCATTGATATAAGAACAACTATTGTTGATTTTGAAACTCTCATATTTCGTAAACAAAAACTAGTTAAATACACGCGTATTTGATTATTTTCATGACTCGAATTTATGTGTAACGTGTTAGACAAAAATATTGTGTTCTATTTGGGGGTATTTTGACATGTGTCAAAATTTTAGGTTAGAATGTTGTCATTTTCGTTCGGTATTGATTATTTTTAAAGTGACTACCAAAGAATCAAAATAAATATTAATTATACTGATTAAAAATTAAGTTATATTCTAATAATTCTAAATATAATCATATCATAGGTTTTCAAATGAAAAATTTCGAAAGTAGGTAAAATACACACATGTTGTAAAATAATAAATAGGAAAATACAAAATGTACCTGTGTGATTTTCTGCAGAACAGTTTATTTTATTGTGTGACTAGACAATAAGGATATGAGGAACATGTAAATGTACAATAAATTAAAAACAGAAAATTACATTTAAAAGTAGTTCAAATTTTATTCACTCTGACGTTTCTTATCAGCTGATCAAAATATTTTGCTTCGTGTTTTAGTAATGTCATATTACTAATGTTTTAAAAGTAATCATTTTTCATCAGATTTTATGTTAAATTTTAGCAAAACAATGGCGTCAGCGGTTTCGGAAAAAGTCAAAGAAAAACGCAACAGAGTGAGATCAAATCAATAAAATCAATTCATGAGTCATTGATTACTTTGCCCTTATTAGGTGTTACTTGGCACATTACCCGAGGATTTTTTACGTATCAATGTATCTGCCCAGCAACAACAGGAGGCGGCAGACAGACAGGCAGCAATTGCTTTGCACCAGCACTATTTAGGTGCCCAATCATATGTAACGAATACACTGGGCAGATTGAGCATCACAATTGTTCAAGCCAAATTGGCCAAGAATTATGGCATGACCAGAATGGACCCGTATGCGAGAATCCGCGTTGGACACTTTGTCAGTGAGACACCAACAGATTCTAATGGAGGCAAAAATCCTCGATGGAATAAAGTCATACATAGGTAGACAATGTTACAAAAATGAACTTTGGTATGATTTTGGTGTCATTTTAGTTTATTGCCACATGGGATAAACACTATCTCTGTTGAGATTTATGATGAGAGGTCATTTACAATGGATGAATTGATTGCATGGACCACAATTACCATTCCACAGCCTGTTTTGGCTGGTGATGCACATGAAGATTGGTATCCACTGAATGGAAAACTGGGAGAAGGTGTTGAAGGAATGGTCAATCTGGTTCTTAGCTATTCTGTAAGTTTATTTATTTTTGTTACAATATTTTTGCAGAAAATAATAATTTACAGCAGGCTGCCCCACAATATGTACCAGCACCACCAATGGTAATAGTACCAAGAGTAGATAGTTCAAATCCAAAGCAGCTGAAAGTGTACACCCAGCCAACAGCAGCTGTACCACCAATTCCAGTTTTGAGTGAATCTGAATTGAAACAGATTGAGGAAATGTTTCCTAATATTGATAAGGAAGTTATAAAAACCGTTTTTGAGGCAAATAGAGGCAACAAGGATGGTACTATTAATTCCTTGTTGCAAATGTCTGATTAAATGTGTTAAGGTTGCTGAATCTCAATGTTTAGGTTAAGATCAAAAGTTAGTCATTATTTAAGATACATGTATGCCATATTGTTATAGCTTGCTATTGGTATTTTATTGAAATCAGGGCTCAGCTATTGTTAGTCTCGCTAAACTTCAATTAAAGCTCACCATTTTTTGTTAAGTTTGATTGTTTTAGTTTAAATCAAGTGCCAAAATTATTAATGAATTGTTTTAAATTATTGTACTATTGTATTGTATTATATAAAACATAAATTGTATTAAATGGTGTATTATACTATAAATGGAATTTAAATGTATGTTTTGTTTGTTTAATAATTAATCCCTTTTATTGTTGAAACTTTTGTAGCATTTTCAATTTAAAAGTGGCTCAAAATTTATATACAATATTAAACCAAGATTGTGAATATGATTGTTGAAGTGGATGTTTAAAATAAGAAATTATATTATTTTTCAATTTTAAATTACTTATTATACTCGGCAGAAATTAAATTAATTATGGTGTAATGGTGGTTGTATAATTACTCTATTAAGAGTGGGGATTCCACCTCTTCTTTATCTACATCCACAAGTTAACCTCACATTTCCAGGCGTGTTTGAAAACGCGGCTCCAAAAACACAAACATGGTCCGCAAGAAGATCGACAACCGAATTCGCGTTCTCATTGAGAATGGCGTTAAACTGGGACACCGTACGTTCTTCGTCATCGTCGGCGACAAAGGCAGGGACCAAGTAAGTGTTTTTATTAATTTTACGGACATTTTCTGTCACATTTGTATTTTATAGGTGGTTATCTTGCACCACATGCTCTCAAAAGCCGAAGTAAAAGCACGACCGTCTGTGTTATGGTGCTACAAAAAAGAATTAGGTTTCAGCAGTCACAGGAAAAAGAGAATGAAGCATTTACAACACAAGTTACAAGCTGGCAAACTCAGTATTAATGAGGATGATCCTTTTGAATTGTTCCTTTCATCCACTAAAATACGTTATTGTTATTATTCAGAAACTCATAAAATATTGGGTAACACTTATGGCATGTGTGTTTTACAAGATTTTGAAGCAATCACTCCTAATTTACTGGCAAGGACTATTGAAACAGTTGAAGGAGGAGGGTTAGTTGTGCTTTTACTAAGATCTGTCAACTCTTTAAAACAGTTATACACAATGAGCATGGATGTGCATCAAAGATTCAGAACTGAAGCACATCAAGATGTGGTTTGCAGATTCAATGAAAGGTTTCTGTTAAGTTTGGCAAATTGTAAAAGGTGTTTGGTTGTGGATGATCAACTTCAAGTTTTGCCTATTTCCTCTCACAACTTGCATGTCAACCCTGTTGAAGCCAATCAAGAACCTTCAGAAAATGATAATGAATTAACAGACCTTAAATCACAGTTGAGGGACACACAACCTGTTGGCAATTTAGTGAACTGTTGCAAAACTTTAGATCAGGCAAAAGCGTTATTGAAATTTATTGAAGCTATATCAGAGAAAACATTAAGATCCACTGTGTCATTAACAGCTTCAAGAGGTAGAGGCAAATCAGCAGCAATGGGTCTATCAGTGGCTGCAGCTGTTGCTTTTGGATATTCGAATATTTTTGTCACAAGTCCTAGTCCTGAGAACTTAAACACGTTTTTCGAATTTGTTTTTAAAGGTTTTGATGCTTTGGAGTATCAGGAGCACATTGATTACAGTCTGGTGCAAAGTACCAATCCTGAGTTCAACAAGGCCATTGTCAGGGTGAATATATTCAGGGAACACAGGCAAACGATACAGGTATTGAATTATAATATTTTTGTTTACATATTTTTTTAAAATTGTATGTTATTTTTAGTACATTCATCCAACAGACAGTCATAGATTGACACAAGCAGAGTTATTGATAATTGATGAAGCTGCAGCTATTCCATTACCGTACGTTAAATCAATGTTAGGTCCGTATTTGGTGTTCTTGGCGTCTACTATTAATGGTTATGAAGGTACTGGCAGATCTTTGTCACTGAAGCTTTTGCAACAACTTCGTGTACAAGCTGCACCAGTTGGTGCTAACACTAATGCAAGTAAAAAAGATACATCAGCTGCGACTGGACGATCTCTACATGAGGTAAAACACCTCGTTTTTCGACAAAATTAAATGTTCAATCATGTTTTATGTTTAGGTGACACTTAATGAGTCAATTCGTTACAAACCTGAAGATGATGTGGAATTGTGGTTGACCAAACTCCTTTGCCTGGATTCTACCTCTGTCGCACCAATTTTATCCGGTTGCCCACCGCCTGAAAGCTGCGATTTGTACTACATCAACAGAGACACATTATTCTGTTACCATAAAGCTTCAGAAGAGTTTTTACAGCGATTAGTCGCTTTGTACGTCGCTTCTCATTACAAGGTACACGTTAAAATACAAGTTTTAAATTACTTATTGAATATTTCTTCCATGTAGAACACTCCAAATGATCTTCAAATGATGTCGGATGCGCCAGCTCACCACCTGTTCTGCCTCTTAGGACCTGTAGATCCAAACAGGAAAAGCCTTCCAGAAGTTCTTGTTATAATTCAAGTGTGTTTGGAAGGTGAGATTTCCAAGAACACGGTCATCGAAGGCTTTTCCAGGGGTAAAAGGGCGTCGGGAGATTTAATTCCTTGGACCGTCGGACAACAGTACCAAGATCCTGATTTCCCAAAATTGGCGGGAGCCAGAATAGTCCGAATTGCCACACATCCGGACTACCAGGGCGTAAGTTGTTTCCACTGATGTATAGTTGAAGTGTACTAATTTATTGTTTGACTTAGATGGGGTATGGGGCGAGAGCTCTTCACATTCTCCAGCAATACTACGAATTTAAAATACCGAGTATCGACGATGACGCCCCTCCACAAGACGAAATAGAAAACGTGAATGACGAAGAAGTCGATTTACTGGAAGAAAGCATTGAACCACGGAAGAAACTTCCACCACTGTTGTTAAAATTAAGCGAAAGACGGCCCGAAAAACTCGATTATTTAGGTGTGTCGTTCGGATTGACGGAGCCGTTGTTGAAGTTTTGGAAAAAGTCTGGCTATGTTCCAGTTTATCTGAGACAGACAACTAATGATTTGACAGGAGAACATTCTTGCATTATGATTAATGTTTTGAATTCAGAGGATAGAAATTTAGAGAGTGATTGGTTATCTGAATATTGGGTCGATTTCCGCAGGAGATTTATTAATTTGCTGGGTTATCAATTCCAAAAGTTTTCACCGGGACTTTCACTAGGTGTTTTGACTAACAAAGCAAGAAAAACAACCCCTAGAAGTAAGTATTTAGCATATTCATTCATTATAATATCATTTATTAACTGTTCTCTATTTTATTCAGATTTAACAAGATTGGAATTGGATGTTTATGTCACAAAATACGACATTAAACGTTTGGAAATGTACAGTAACAATCTGGTGGATTATCATTTAATCATAGATTTAATGCCAGCCCTGTCTAAAATCTACTTCCAAAACGAAATGGGTGATGTTACCATGTCAGCTGTCCAATCTGTAAGTTTATATCCTTTTAGGATTATTAAATCTTTCTGATCAAACACTGTCGTCGGGAGTGTATTAGATTATATTAGTTGTAAAATAAAATCAATGAGTGTATCTAGATTGTGTGTGCGTGAGTTTTTTGAAAGAATGAGACCTATTGTAGTAGGTCTCTGGGAATTCTGTGATGTTACTCCACACTTCGCATTATGGTTGACTGTGTCCAAAATTAGCTCATTATCTCAAAATAAATAGGTAATATAATATTCTTTTTATATTATTTCAGGCCATTCTTTTGGGCATTGGCCTCCAACATAAAACTGTCGATAGTCTTGCGACAGAGTTGGATCTGCCTTCCTCACAATTATTAGGTCTGTTTAATAGATTGATCAGAAGAATTGTTCAATATTTGAACTCAATACTGGAACAAGAAGTTGAAAAATCGTTGGCGCCAAGAAAAGATGTTAACATGACGCCAGTGGCTAAGAGTATGAATGATGAATTAGAGGAGGCCGCAAAGGAATTGCAAAAGAAACAGAAAAAGGAGTTGCAGAAACTAAAAAATGAAAATCTCGCTCAGTTTGCTATTAAAGGATCAGAAGATGAATGGGATAAATTATTATCCACCAAATCTAAGAAGAATATCATTTCTATTAAGAGGTACGAATTTATAAATATAAACTACGTACATGTTGTGTAATTTTTCGTTTTAGTACAAATGAATCTTCAGAGAATCAGGAGGAATGAATAATGTAATAATTTTTTTGTTTTCAGCGGTGAAAAACGCATGTTTGAAAACAATATGTCCATGAGCGAAATAGACGAAGCTCCTAGTAAGAAAAAGAAGATGAGAAAGAAACGACACAGTAATGTATCGTGATGATGCAATCATGGTTATATTTTGTACAATAGTTTTACGAATAAATGACCGTTTTGTTTAAATGTATGTTTTATTTGATATTGGTATTGAAATATTGAAAAAATTTTTTTTATGTTGTATCACCATTTTATTATCTTATCCTACATTGTAATAAAATGACGCATAATTTAAACAGTTTATATAAAAAATTTATTTATATAAAAAATGACTAAATCAATGTTACAAAAGGTTCTAAATCGTTATAATTAATATTTCGCTCATTCGACTCTGTATACAACTCAAAACTAAAATTATAACAAGCCAGTGTCTTTTTACCATGATTTATTAAAGCAGTCCCTTTGTACTTTCCATTTACAATGGATTTCAGTGAAATCCCATTTTCAAATGACTTTGGAATTGTGTAATTCCCCTAAAAAATGTTTTAATGTACAGACAATATAGGATTAATAATTAAATATTTTACTTTTGGAATTGGACACCTGCAAGGTATATTATTATCCCTCAATTCCTGGGGACAGTCAGTTCCCTTGGGGATGCTGTATTTGCATAAATCTAAATATGTGCATGATCCGATATTATCGACGCATGGCACAGGTATCCATACTCCCCAAACGTCTCTCTTAACAACCAACTGCGCCTAAAATATCATATGAGTGATAAAGTTACATAAAACTCATTGTATATTTACTGAAATTGGACTGCTTAAATTTACAGAAGATGTTAGCGTCCCGCTGATCCCTATTTTCGACCCCTTTATCTGTACATAGGGATTATACACAACCACTGGGTATTTATTTTTGTTGCACTTCGAAATTTCAAAGTTCTTGATTTGTGTTGCGTTCTATAAAATAATGATCCTATCAATGTAAGACGAAACTTAGGTTTACAAATACCATTCATTCATTACAACTCACGGTTATAAACACAAAAAGGAGCGTCACAAAGGTTATCTGCATTTTAGCACACATGACTAAATGGAGAAATAAATTGGTTTAAGCAATGTATTTCTAAGCTACGCTTCTTATCCCCACCAAAAAATTCAAAGATATCAACAAGTGATATGCAACCACATATACGAATAATATTTGTATATATTGACAGAGTACACAATTTTAACAATAATATACCGATTTAAATAATACTAAAAATGGTAATGTTGTGTTTGCGGTTGATAAGTATGGGTATATCCCCAACGTACGTCACCGACAACCGGCGTGAGCTTCATACGCTGTGTTGCCATTCACATTTCATTTCATTATTTTCTTATTAGTCTTTGCGCTTTTGTGTCTTGTGCCTCGTTTTGTGTATTTGTATTTTTACATAGTTTTATTTGTTAATGGTATTTTCATATGTCTATTCTTTTAAAATGTACTTATTATTATTTGTTTATTTTCAGCATTGTTATTTCGTTCTTAAATTTTAAACAAGTTATTTTTTGAGGTAATTGGAGTCTCAAATGAAGTACCAAATTTTATATAAAATTCCTAACTAGTTTTTCTTTAATCACAGCATTTTTTAATAATACCTAAATAATTAAATACTATACTATATACTACGTATATTTAATTATTTGGGTATATAAATAATAATAAAATAAATATAAGTATTTAATTATTTAGGTATTTTGTTATTTAGGTTAGTATACTTTTCATTCAAATTGGAGATTATATGTAATGTTTAGCTTTACATTTATGTTTCATATAAAACTTTTGTTAATTGTTTAGACTCGCAGCTCCTAATTTCGGCTGAAAAAAATAGAAAGAAAGACATTCTTCCTATTATTTTTTTCAAAATATTGTACTCGCGCCGAAGAGTATGTTTTCAACAAGTAAAAAATTAAGATTTTCTTATAGAAATTTCAATTTTAAGTTGAAAAATATTGACTAATGAGATTTTTCATTGAAATTTTTATGAACAATTTTTTTTTATATTATGTGCCTATTTTTCTCAATAAGTTCAACAAAAATAGAATATATAAAAAAAAAATAAATAAAAACCTAATATAACCTAACCTGACCTATATTTTTTTCAGAAAGTTCATCAAAAAAAATTGTCAATATTAAATTTAATAAAAATTACAAAGTTTTCAAAAATTCAACAAAAATTGACAAATTACATTATTGACAATTTTTTTATATTCTATTTTTGATGAACTTTCTGAAAAAAATAGGTCAGGTTAGGTTACATTAGGTTTCCATTTCTTTTTTTTTTTTTTTTGAAAATATCCACCAGCAAAATTTCGTTAATCTTGAAAATAATATGGTTCATACTCAAAATGTTGAGAACATATGGATGCGATGCAAAAGGAAACTTCGTCACCAATTTGGAACTACAGAAGATTTATTTCTCTCATATATATAACGGGGACCATTTCAATGCCATACTTAAGTGCATTAGACAACAATATCCTCTCTTACAATAAACTTTAATTCCGTATTTATTGTTTCGTTTCATTTCTTTCGTATTATTTGCCACAACAAAGGCATGATATAATGTCAAATAAAAATAAATTATAATTTCTCCAAATACGACTTATAACACAAATTGGCAACACCGCCCGCAAATTAGAAGTAAAGCGGGCAGATAGCGACGTACGTTCTGCATAGGTTCATACTTATCAACCGCAAACACAACATTACCATAAAATTTAATATTCAGTGAACAACTGGTTTGCAATAGAAGAAACCTACCTTTAGAATCCGTAGTATATCTCATATTCAATAGGGCAGTAAATGTATCACCAATTATATCAGCTTTAAATTGAACCGCACCACCCAACTAATCGATACACTGGTCGATAATAGACTAATTCGATTCTGTACATCACCCCATGGACTTATGTAATTAAATGTGGATTGTGAATAACTTAAACTCACATGTTCCATTAAGAAATATGATTTTATATTAAAATATCTTAAATACATATTCAATTATATGTAATCAATTTTACGTAATGTTCAAATTAATAATATAAATATACATCTGATTAATGTTAAACAAATGTTATATGAGTATTTATTAATTTTCTTTTCCATTATTTATTTTGCTACATATTTATTAGGTTTAATAAAATAAATTTTTTGGTATTTATCTTATAATTTTAAATTAAAATTTTTAAATACAAATAATATTGTGATTGCAACTGAATTTTTATTTATTTACACACAGATATTTTATTTATTTTATTATAATATAAAAAACAATAGTTTAAAATAGTATAATAAATTAAGTAGGTTGAATTTGAATTAAATTTTAATAATTATGAATTAAGAGTATTATATAATATTTAAATATTTTATTATTTAATTAAATATAAATTTTGCTTTTTTATTTTTAATTACTAGCTATCACCGGGCAATATATCATATATAATATATATAATATGATATATATTTCAAGCTGATTTTTATGGATGTGGATAAACAGGTCAGTAAAACAAAAGGTGAACGCTTAAAAAAATTTAATGCGACAAATAAAATATACAATATCCTTTTAGAATATAATAAATATTCTATTTACTTATACATTGATAAAACATACAATAAATTTTATTCATTCACAATAATTGGTGTTCCTATAAGTTCAAATACATGATTTTCACTCCACATCTGTACAAGCAAACAGAATTAACAGATTAACGTATCACTCATAGTCATAAATAAATTCAGATCTGTTTTCATATAATTTATTGATAATCATTTAAATTTTTTGTCGTTTTGGAAAAATGATAAATATAATCACAAAATTTATCCACCGACTTTTTTTAACTTGCCGACGTGTTAAGAACGCGTGTCCGGTGGTGATCCGGATCGTCCCGCCATTTTAATGGTATTCTTTGCGCTTAATTTCCAATTAACAAGCTTTCATTAATTGGTCCCGGTTTTAATAAATTCTGTTTAATGCGGCGACAACTAAATCACTTCCGGACGAGCAGTCATTTTAATTTATTATTTTTTTTTTTAATAATTATACATTGATTTTTCAAAAAGGTACTGATTACATTAGGTAGGAGGAATCAACAGGAGTACTCGAGTTGTTCGAAACACAGCAGAGAAAAGTGGCACTAAGTCAAATGTGGCACAGATTCTATATATTTCTTTGGAGAAAAAGACTCACCGGAAGGTGTCATTTTTCCATATTTGGTAGTCGGAATTCAAGGAAAATATTCGCATCCGTTTCGTATGCGCATAATTAATTTGGATTCCGACAGGGAAAGATTGAAAGAATTTTTGTACAGTTGTTGGGTACAAAGCAAACATATTAACAAACATAGAACATTGTACAACGATGTATTTATTTTTTATGTATATATACTTATATCATCTATTTATAAGACACTCATTATAATACTCAACAAACGAATTAGTTTTTTTTGTCAAATAAATCATTAGCATTGTTTATTTCTGTTTTTATTTATTTAGTATCAAAATATGTCAACATTTTTTGCTATCTAAAGTAGTTAAAATATATTTAGTCTTAAAACACAGAGACTTTGTGTCTTTTTATTCCAATCAAGAACATCGAACACATATAATACAAAGACCAACTTGGGATTTTATTTACTAGATTATATTTAATATGAACAAGGTCCACACAACCTGCCGAATGTGATTGATCCAAAAAACGAAAGTCAGTCAAAACTGACTTGTTCATTCAATATTATTCAATTATTTATTTATATTGTCGTGGTGTGATATATTTAAAGAAAAAAATCAGTTTCAGTTTTGACCGTCACTGTTTTTTAAAAGGAAGTGTGCACGTAAATGAGCTCGACCAAAGTAAAATGCATAGAATTTTTTAAATTCAGGAGTTGCACGATTATTTACATGTTGTTCTTGTTGATTTCCATGCATTTTACATAAATTCAATTCCTGTTGGAACGATAGGGTCTGCTTATTCCACATTGTTCTAATTGTTCTTTCTTGTAAAAACTGACGTTAATGTTAAATAAATACGAGTTATATAGAAATATCCAATAACTTTCAGAGTATATTATTTTTTTATACAATAAAGGGAATTAAATATTTAGTATAATAAGCGTAGACAGTTAACAAGAACTGTTATAGTCTGAAGCTAACTGACCATTAACTCGGACTATAACAGTTAATGATTACGTTTAATAGGGTGGATATTAATTCCAATAATCAGAAGTTAAAGCCAATCCAACATGAATTATTTATTTGTAATTTAATGTTCTAATTTTGTTTATTTATGTTATTTTTGAAAAAACATATCTTTAACGTTTTGATTATTAATTATTACCTTAAATTGTACTTAAATTTCTGAATTATATTTTTATTCTTTTTTCAATTGAATTACTTAACAGATTACTTTTATTATTTGCATTGAATTGACTTTAATTTTTTTGACCTAAAAGGAGGTTTCCGTGTCTGCGTTTTTTCGAAATCTTTACACACAAGGCAAACATTTAGTATTTTTTTTATAACAGATTGTCCTGCAATACACCAATATTTAAATATTATTTACTTGTTTTTAACGTTATATATTCATATATGTATGTGTATATATATAAAACATGTACACTTGTTCCCGGATGTCATGGCATCTAATATCAACGCACATATTCAATTTTTTGCCAAGAAAACCACACGAAAAGATTGTCCCTTAATAAAATTTTGCACAGGATCAAGTCAATAATTTTACGTGCGCTTGTCTAATTGCTGTAGTCGAAGGACTCCCATTCGGAGAATCGGGAATCCTGTTTTTGCAGTCTTTGCGTGCATTCCTTGATATACGAATCTTGGATGCGATACATGCCCGAATTCGCCTGGAACATCAGCGTCTCCAGGATGCGTTCGTTCTTGATGGCCTTCGACGGCAGCACAACCTGACAAAATCAATTAAACCTTTAACGAACCCCCAAACCAAAATTAACGTTGTTACCTTGATGAGTTCCTGCGGGGAAATCCTATATAATTTCAAATCCCTCGCCAGTCTCTCCATAACGCATTTGAACTCGAGCTTAGCGTCGAGCTTGCTGGAGGTCTTTGTGCGGATTTTGTGTCTGGCCCACGCCAACATGGCCTCGAACTTCCTCACCTCCGGCACCTCCAAGTTCCTGCACATTATCATCTGCACCATCGATTCGCTCAGGTTCAAGAATTCGGTGCGTTGGAACAGCTGGTACGCTCTGGTTTCCACGAACGCCAGAATCATGTTCACCAACTCCGATGCTGAGGTGTATCGCCAGTAGTAGTTCTCAAGTGACACCAACATACTGCACACCTAAACAACAAATTAATGAGTGAACAAAAAATTGAGCAGTTGGAAAGGCTACTTACGACTTCGATTCTAAGGAATTGTTTCGCATGATGGAAACAAGCTTGAAGCAATTCGGGAAGATCATAATGTTCGGCGGCGCAAATCAATCCTGGGATCGTTATGCACGTTAAAGGACATGAGCCGGTGTGCAGATAATCCAGCAAGATTCTGAAGGTTTCCGGATCGAATTCGATGATGGAGAATTCAGTTTGTGCCAGTTTTGCTCTGTCCACTTTTTGGGCGTCTGCACAGACTGATAATCTGGGAACTGGAAGTTGACTTAAAGACGGTTTATCTTTACCTTCCTTATCCTTGTTTTCCTTATCTGGAATTTTAATTTTAGATCGTTAGTTAGATTTATTAAACTAGTGTTTAATGCATTCTTTTAGAAACATAAATATTGGAGCTTTTCGGGGAAGGCCACAGGATGTCGGGAAATCTCTTATAATCCGCACAAGACAAATCGAGTTCATAAATAAAAGTTTCACAGATTAGCATATTCGTTCGGGGAAAGTTTTGGGTGCCAGGATAGTTTCCGGTTGGAAATTTGCAAACGATCCCATGTGGTGAATCTGAAATATGGATAATGCGCGACCGGACAACTTTTTAACGACGTGCCAACTTCCAGAGTCAATATCATTTCCGTTTTTATTCAGAACAGGTCTAATATAAAGTTTTTATTAGAAGTTTTCTTAATATACTTCTAATTTTTTCTTAAAATTGCATGTCTCCAGTGTCCTGAAGCTTAATTTTCTTTTAATGGATAATTATAGAGAGTGATTCGTTTTCGTAACATTTACGTAAGATGTTTATCTTGCTCACGTTACGAGATTTTAATTGGGTCAATATACGGACTGATTAACCTAATTACTTTACTTTAATCAATATCTATTTTTAAATTTCCGGGATCTACATTTCCGTATATGATTAAGAAAAGGATATTTAATTTCATAATTACCAAAAAAAATTGGTTTACACTTACTAGAACAGTCATGGCTGCTGGCCCATTTCTTCTTGTCTTCTGCGGAAAGAGTTTGTGCATTGTGCTTTCTGATGGACCGTCCCCAGCCCGCAGTGATTGTGCCTAATCTGGTGAAGGCCCGTTTCACCATCGGTGAACTGGGAACACTCTTCGGTCGTGGCGATTCGATGTCCGGCACCTGCAGGAAGTTGCTGCTCTTCGGTCTGCTTTGCTGCGGTGACATCAACGTGGGCACTGGTCTGGCGAGTATATCCGCCACAGGAACCTGCGGTGAACCGAACCCTACAAAAAAATGTTTTGCTTTTATGGTTGTTGCTTTTGTAGTTTGTTTAAGGCACCACAGCACTACGAACAACATTTAACCTCTACAATAATGTTAGCGCGTCTTAGTCTACGTAGAGGAAACAAATAACACTTACACTTACCAGTCTGTATCCCATATAACATCTCTTGGAACACCCTACTTCGGACACCCAGTATAGCTCTCACGCCCACAAGTTTAACCTTCTGTTTGCTCTGACCCACCATGAAGACGACGTCGAACAGTTGGGCGTTCTGCAAGGTGTTCGCCTCGTTGTTGAGGAACATCTTCGTGAAGTCCTTGGCGATTTGGTCGTAGTCTTCAAATTGATCACGTACACTGTCCAGCAGCGGTGACGAAGGACGCATATGACCTATGGGTCTCCAAGATCCTAAAATAGCATTAAAGGCTAATCACATACTAGTAATAATAGATAGGAGTGTTTCACCTCTTCGGTAAGGTTTTGGAATCTGTCCAGTTTCGGCGTGGTTCTGCAAATTGGCGACGATATCCTCGAGCATCTGAGACCTGGTTCGTTCCTGCATCCTTGCGAACTTGGGTGCCGAATAACTGGCCCTTTCTCCGTTAACTATTTTAGTCAACAACCATTCTCTGAACATCGGACCTTTGTCGAACACGCTCTGTTCCCACAAATACGGTTTGTACGCCCCGACTTCGTCCCTTGTGACTACCGAGACTTCGTATCTAGTCGGTTTTCGTTTAATTCGCGGCGATGTTCGTACTATAAAAATAAAATACATTAATAAACAAAAAGTATCGACTTTTCTGCGTCTGATGGATAAATTTCTTTTTGAATTGTTGTGCGTTTCACGTCGTCAACTCCTTTAGCAGATTGCGTTTAGGTCCCGGGGACAATATTTTTACAAAGGTGGAAGGAAATTTATTATTCAATTAAGCCACGGCCCTTTTCTCCCTTTTATTCGGTTCCCGATGTGACCGTAATCTCCCGGAAAATACACTCCATCAACCCAAGTGTCCATTATGTATCACTAACAGCGACTCCCTTCATCCAAACCCATTGTTTTGTTCATTCATCAGAAAATTGTGTTGTGAAACGTTTTAACAATTTACAATCAATGAATGTTTTCATCGTTTTAATTTTTTTGGGCGTGCCAGAGAAACATTATACAAGCTGGGGTGGATTTTTTTTTATTAAATTCGACGCAGAAATTCATTATTCATCCGAGGTTTTGATAAGCGTCCGTATATCAAAGTTTCCGCCATTAATTTCGGCATGCAAAACGGCGGCGAGGCCAGTAAAACACCCGGACGATTTATCTTTATATTTCCAGCAATATGCTGTGATGCTGTTGAACGTTAAACGGCTCATATAATGGCTCAAACGTCGAGGAACGTTGGTTATTCACTGATAGCCAGACAGTCGGCATTATTTTTAAATATGGACGGGTTATTGCTTAATTATTTTGTTCACTGAAAATACGCCAACGGATCTACTGGATATTATCCCATTAAAATATTAATTAATTTATGAGGGGGAAACGTAACGTGTGCCTTACCAAGGATAAAGGTGTGTAAAAAGTGGCTCTTTATACAAGCCGGGGAAAAGGATGTATTGTCGGCTTCCAGGAACACAACGCAAACAATATCGTTTCCAATGTGTCTTTTCCTCTGTAACTTTTGCGGGTCGTGTTTCTCGTACGGCAACAGCGTGCTGACATGAAACATTATCTCAATGTTTCTCCAATTCGTGTAAACCGAATACAGACCTACAAAGTAACGTTACAAAAATGTTGGAATGCATTTTCTTTTGAATTACCAGTCAAATCATGGACTGTGTCCAGACCGCCTTTGTATTTGTCAAAGCCTTTCAGGCGAATTTTTTCGCCCATAATCTGCAGAAATTCGTCGAACATGAAAGAATTGTCGTTATTGTCTAAGATTTCTTCCTCCGTGTATTGTCCTTCTTTAACATAAATCACTCCAACTTTCAGCTCCGATTTTATAAACACCTAAAACAAACAATTATGTATGGATAAATTTCTGGCTCGATTTAATCAAAGGACGTCGATCATTTAAATTTATTTCCGAAGCGAATCGATGTCTGATTGAAACAGTTTGTCGTGATCCCGACCAGATTGGCGTTATTAAATTTGCGTTCGCTTTTGTCGTCGCCTCGCCGCTTCGATTCAGGTGAAAATTAAAATCGGTTTTCATTTCCTGTTTTTATCGCATTAACTCACAAATCACATTTAGATATTTAATATATACGTTTACAAATTAATAATTTCAGTTCAAAATCAAAGGGTACGAATTACATCGAATTACACAATAGATGCGACAGGATCAAATGAAACCGTAACTGGATTCGCATTATTGGATGTGAACCAACGCGATCGGAAAACAAACGTGAACAATCCGCTCCGCCCTATGGCGCAATCGAAATTAGTTTATGTAATTCCTGGGGCGCATTGTTCCAAACCTGGGGGAAAATTAGTGGGTGGTTACAATTAGCTGGAATGCTTGATTCCTCCGCATGTCGCAATTTCTCTTTGATCGCGGCTTTCGCACAACTATGTCCTAATTAAGTTTCCACGTTTCGCGGGTTAGCTATTACGTACCTGGTCCAGTTTGAGCAACTCCTCAGGTGTGTCGGGAAGTTGGCCGAGGATCAGGGGCGGATTGATGTTTACCTCCTTGCCCAACGAACGTACCACTTCTTCTCTGTTGTACCGATCGGCGAACACGCAACTTGCAGGTATTAATCCGTGGACTGTGTAACTGATCGCCCTGACCAAAATCCTGAAAACAATTCAAGAAAACCTGTTTATCCAATCAATAATGAAATAATTGGCTGAAACCGAAACTTAATCGTTTAATTAGTTATTTGAATACTGGCAATTTGGTATGTGTAAACTAGTTATAATGTGTATTTGCTGAGTAATGAGTTTTCTCTTGAGAAACATTAGAACGGTAATTGTGATGGGGCAATAAACCAGACGAAATTAATTGGAATCTCGGAGGAATTTTCCGCTGATCAAGCTTGAAATCGGAAAAAACAAACAGTATGCACAAGTAAAAATTATTATAAGAACTTGTTTACAATATTACGGAGGTTTGCAGATTACAATTTCCAGAATACTGAAATTAGAGTAATTTGAATGAGGTGAACACAAAAAAACATATTCATTTTTATGTCACCTAGATAATAGTACATTTAAGATGGCGATTTTACTTAAGCTAACATCCAGAGTGAAGGACAAATGTGACGAAGATGTGTCATGAAGTGTTAAAAGATAATTAAATTTCGAATCCAAAGTAGTTAATTCGTCTTAATTAGATGAAAACTAACTGATTTATGATTGATAGAAAATTAAATTCCAGCTAATTTTTGATGATTTTGAACCTATTCAAATCTATTATTAAAATTAGCTGCAAATTTATAGTTTTTTCTTTTTTCTATAAATACACATTTATTTTTTGTCGAATAAAAATATGGAACTTGAAATATTAGAATAACTTCTTGTTAAAAATATTATGGAATTGCTGAAAGAGGCTAAAAATCGACAGAAATTGCATGGAATAACAAATTTCATCTACATCTCAGTTATTTTTTATCGAATGGAAACGAATTGAGTACCCCTGGACACGTAATTTTATCAACTTTCAAATAATTCGTCATTCATATTCATCTCCAGCACATTTATGGTACAGTTGAACAATAGTTTAAGTAAAATTATAATACGATTTTTAGTTTCCAATACTAAATTACCCTCAAAATAAATAATATATATTTTCACAGTAAACTAATATTATGTGACCTTATTCATAATATTTTAAATTTGTTTGTATTGTGATTTTCGTTATTTAGGTAGTATTTACGACAAAAGGAAGAAAATAAAGATAATATGGAACTATTATTATTAAGAAGAAATGATGAAAAAGGCTGGAAATGAGAAAAAACATGTTTCTGATTATCGAAATTATTCATTTACCTCCAACTCATTTGTTGTTTACTTTGAACAATAGTTTCAGTAAACTCATCATACGCGTTTTCGTTTCTAATACTCCTAAATTACCCCCAAATTAAGTAATATTTTATATTGTGACAGTAAACTAATATTATGTGACCTTATTTATAATATTTGAAATGTACATGGTTTTAGTTGCCACATTACATCTCCAATCATTCATATATTGTTCATTCATTCTAAGCCATTTGCATCATTTAGATAATCTACACGATAAAAGGAAGGAAATATCAGTATTTAAATTAGTAGTAAATTTAGTCTTCTAATCTAGTGTTTTCCTTTTTTATATTTTTTTTATTTTATATTTTGTAAAATTTTGGTTTGCTAAAACTGAAGTATCAAACTTGAAATATTGGAATTACTTGTTAAAAAAATTGTTTGCTATAACTCAGTTATTATTCAACAGATGAAAACGAATTGTGTACCTCTGAACATGTAATTTTATCAACTTTCTAATAATTCATCGTTCATATTCACTCCACTTATAGTTCACTTCGTAGGCTAGTTAGTAAAATCAAAAATAGAAAAACACGAATATACCATTATTCAGATGAATGAGATAAAAAAGGTTTCAGGTTACTCAAATTATTCATTCACCTTCATCTCATTTGTTGTTAATTTTGAACAATAGTTTTACTAAACTCATCATACGAGTTTTAGTTTCCAATACTCCTAAATTACCCTCAAAATAAATAATACAATATTACTTATTTTCATAGTAAACTAATATTATGTGACCTTATTTATAATATTTGAAATTTGATTGTGTTGTGATTTTCGTCATTTAGGTAGTATTTACAATAAAAGGAAGAAAATATCAGTATTTGGTTTACTAAAATTGGAGTGCCAAAATTGAAATATTGGAATTACTTGTTAAAAAAACTATTCAAACGATGAAAAAGTCTGAAAATCGACAAAAATTGTATGAAATGTCAAATTTTATCAGCTATAACACTAGCTAGTAAAATGAAAAATCGAAAACAAATATACCATTATTTGAATAAAAGAGATAAAAAAATGTTTCCGATTATCGAAATTATTCATTCACCTCCAACTCAATTGTTGTGCATTTTGAACAATAGTTTTAGTAAACAAATCATACGCGTTTTAGTTTCCAATACTCCTAAATTACCCTCAAAATAAGTAATATTGTATATTGTCACAGTAAAGATATTATATGACCTTATTTATAATATTTGAAATGTACAAGGTTTTAGTTGGCACATTACATCTCCAATCATTCATACATATATTGTTCATAAACATTTCCATATTACAGTAAATTTTTCATGATTATATGCCAGGTAATCTTTACGATAAAAGGAAGGAAATATCCGTATTTAAATTGATAGTCTTCTAATTTTGTGTTTTCTTTTCTTTTGTATCTATATGTTTTTATATATTGTAAAATTTTAGTTTGCTTGAATTGATGTATCAAACTTGAAATATTACAATTGTCAGTTATAACTCAGTTATTATTCAACGTTTAAGTTAAATCAAAAATCGAAAAACACGAATATACCATTATTCAGATGAATGACAGAAAAATTATTCATTTACCTCCAACTCATTTGTTGTTCATTTTAAACAATAGTTTAAGTAATATAATATTTTTGTTTCCAATATTAAATTACCTTCAAAATAAGTAATATTATATATTTTTACAGTAAACTAATATTATGTGAACTTATTTCTAATATATGAAATGTAAATGGTTTTAGTTGTTCCATTACATCTTCAATCATCCATATATTTTTCATATTTCAAAGAATTTTTAATGATTCAAAGCCATTATCGTCATTTAGGTAGTTTTCGCGATAGAAGGAATAAATTATAGTTTTCTAATCTAGTTTTTTTCTATCTATATATTTTTATATGTTGTCCAATTTTGGTTTGCTGGAAGTATCAAACATGAAATATTGGAATTACTTGTTACTAAAACTAAATATGAAATATATATGATAATATGAAATTTCATCAGCTATAACTCAGTTATTTTTTAAAGGATGGAAATGAATTGAACACCTCAGGACACGTAATTTAATCACGTTTCTAACCATAGATTATTCATCTCCAAATCGAAAAACACAATAAATACTATTAACTATCATAGAATAATGGTTTTCGTTTTCAGTTTCAGCTAGCTTAAGTAAAATTATACAGTCTTTAATTTCAGCACCCAAATTACCATAAAAATAAGTAAGTTAAATATCCCATATTCATACTGAAAACTAGTATCATAAGAACTTATTTATGCTTGAAATATAAATGCTTGTAGTCATCATATGACATCTTCAATCATTCATATGGAAATGGAACCACGTTGTCGTTGATGTAACATTCTCCCCGTGGAATTTGCACAGCTCGCCACAATAAATAATAAAAGGTCTCCCCACATTTAACCTTCCATCAAAACGGTAATGGATTATTCCCTTCCGTATTTACATCACACCCGGACACAATGTCTCTGTCCGGAATGCCGGATAAAAACCGGACACAATGTCGTGAGATGATGATCGGGAAAAAATCACACCGTACGAATCGATTATAATTCGGTGCGAAATTTACGATGCAATCCCGCATAAAATCCATTATTGGCACGCCGTTATTACTTGTTTGTCGACACATTTATTGCCCGCGTATATATATATATATCTAAAAATAATGGATTTCGGTACGTTTATTGCATTGATGAATTGCCTATAAATACACAACTTTATGCCTATCAAAGTTTAAGTATTAATTTTGTATCATATTAAATTCCCACTTCGACGAAAGCGATGGAAAATTGTCACCGGAGACCATAAAAGTGACAATTTATTAATATGCACAAAAAGAAAACAGCTGAAAGGCTTTCCTTTTCTTAAAAGCTTTCATATTTTACCGACACGTTTTCGTGCTGCATTTAATAATGCGTGAACATTCCCTTAAAACACACAAAATCGGCTGTACTTAAATTTATTTATTTGGCCGGTGTGGTTTTTCATTATTTAAATTGATCCTTCTCAGTTTTCGCACGTTCCTCAGGTCGTTAGCATATTTTATTTCGGACAATCTCATTGTTCCACTTGTCACGTACTCTTTATGTTTTTTCCTTTGTTTCCTCCATATCTAAATTACTTCTATCTCATTTTTTTGTTTGTTTGTTGTATCAAACAGCTAGCAATTGTGATTTTCAAAAAAAAAAAAACAATGGCAATTTATTAAGGCAATTGGAAAAATACAAAAGACATTAGACATCATTAAGTTTCAGTATCTGAAGTACTAATTAAAGAATTGTTTCCTCCGTATTTAAATTACGTCGTTCTTATTTTATTTACCGTTTTTGACTCAAACTGTTGGCAATTATAAAATAGGATTGTGATTTACAAAAAAATACTAGAAATTTAAAATTTAATAAAGCAAAAGTATTAAAAATTATTAAGTTTAAGCATCTGGATTGTCATATAAAGAATAGAAAGAATAAATTGCTCATTATCTCAGATTTTTTATTTTCTTTTTAAAACTTTTAATAAGATCTGGAAATCGTTTTTGGGAACGTAGATGTACTTAGAGGCGATTCTCTATATTTAAAATACTTTGCTTTAAAACTATGTAAATTCATTCCCTTAGTTATCTATCTTTAATGTTAGAATTTGAATTTATTAAATGTGATTCATAAGAGGCACAAAGAAAATGGTAATATGCAAGGGAACAAAAACTAAATGTGTCAACTTGAGTTAATTGGATTCAATCTCTGGAGTGATAATCAAGAGAACGTTCAGAATTTTAATTAGAATAAAAAGTTAATAAACTGCTCATTATACAATTTTATTGTGCCGTATCCTTTTTGCAATCTCAAGTATTTTATACACTTAATTATGTATAAAAGTAGTTGATTTAATCCGGCTAATTCATAAATTAATATATATTAATAAATTATTTTTGAACGCCATTACTCGTAAGTAATATTTCAACAAAGGAAGGACATGTTTTGTGTTGTGTCTCTTAAACGTCGAGAATGAACGTCTGAATGAATTAGTAAATAGGCCACTGTTACGTGAAAAGGTGAAAAAGGTGAAAAGGAATCGTGATCAATCGATATCGTGCTGTCTCGAAAATTAAATTCAATTCGATCTCCCCCCCCCCCCAACATTTTAAGTGACAGTATCAAAAATTGTATTAATCAATCTTGGCCATTCGCAAATATTCAAGATAAATACCGATAGTCGATTTGATTGATTCGAAGCCCATCTGGCAATTTCCTGAGTGGATAATCGCTTAAATTAAGTTATGATTTACTACACTTTCCTTCACATTTCAAAAGCAGGTGGTCGAAAACCACCCATTTTTAGGACATGAAACCAGAAAAATTTTAGATTATGAGGGTTGAAGGGGCATTAATCAGTTCCCGTGGAGTTCGTTCCGTCGGGGGGGCTTGGAAGGAGTCGTAATCCTCTCAGGTCCATATTTCACGATTATTTGCATCAGTCCCGGATTAAAGGACCCAAACGATCGATTTTTGTTTACTGGACTCCAGTTGTTTTCACACAGTTCGCCACACTAATTACTACGAAAACATGTTTTTGTTTATTAGGATTTATATCTGGTTTAAAATCAATACTCCGTTAGAAGCATTTTTAAATCCCGAAACCCAAATTTGTTAGCTTAGATAGTTTGAAGTAATTTTTTTATATATGAAAGTCAAACACAAACATCGAGAGTCAAACAGAGTGCACGAAACTGAACACACGTGAACGGACCCGATATCGATTCGGAATTATCGCTAATACCGAGTTTTAATTTAACAATGTTTGCGGAGCAAACATCGCATCCCGTCCGCAAACTTTTGTTCGCGTCAAATCAATTTACCAAATTCCATTCTCCAACTAGATTCCAACCAAACGGAGATTAACCAACTATATATATTTTTCCTATCGTATCACTTTTGTTTTGTACTTTAAACTCTTTTAAACTCCTTTTTTATTAAAACTATAGTTTTGTGTCGATAAATTTATGATGGATACATATAATGGATGAAATTGACTGGAGGGTCTTGTGGGTGTGGGGATAATAATATTTGGCAATTAAGTAGTTTGTGGCTTGCGAGGAAGGTTGGGGTGGAAGGGTTAAATGACCCGGGCAAACACACATATTGGAATCAATTTACTTGACCAAATCATCCCCCTTTGTTCATCCTTAAAGCTTAAGAACACACTTCCTTTGTTCCCTTTTTATTTTGTCTGTCTTTAATTGGACTTTACTAATACGACGTTTTGTTTCCAAAATCTAAATAGGCATGAAAACGTTCTAGTGGAAGTAATTTGTAAAGTGGTTGAAACTAGTTGTAATACATCAGAGCATTATGTATGATTATCAGTTGTAACACTCGCACAAGAACAAATTTCCATAATATCTGTTCTTGTGCAGAGAAGGGAATTCGTCCCCGTAATTCATCCCTTCTATTCCCGCAGGGGGGTGGATGTTTGGAGATGATAATTCGTCCGCGCAACAAATTGCGAAGGCCTCCGAAGACAATATAAATCTAACTTCTTGCCTTTTCCCCTCTTACACACAATATTGCATTTCTTACCTGAACTGGTCTCTCCCGTTGAGCGTTTCCTGCTTTATGGACAGAATTACCGGCCCCAGATCCTCGTCATTGGTGAAGTAATTCCAGTGTTCAGTGCCGTAAAAGTACTTCTCGTACGTCTCCTGTTCGACGCTAGTCAGCTCGAAACCTTGATTCTTCTCCCACTGTTCCTCGATCGTCGTCTTCTTCCTGGGAAGCGACGAATCGTCGTCGTCCTCGTCGTCCTCGTACAAATCGTCGCAACTCCGTTCCTTCCTGCGCGCTATCAAACCGTTCTCCTCCGTCCCGTCGGTGTGATCCTCCTCGTCGCCCTCTTGGATCTCGTGATCCGACTCGGACTCATCCCAGATCGTGTCCGAGGCGATCTTCTGTCTCGAACACTCGATCCAGTAGCCCGGTGTCGGGATGAAGTTGTGCGGGAACTCCTCGCAGAACTCATCTGGAAGTTGAAAACGGAATTTGTCGTATTTTTGTTGGGTTGGAAAAATTACGTTGATAAAATACTTAGCTGTAACCACCTAATTACGAGGTGAGCTTAATACCGTTTCGGGCTTTAAAATAAATTGCATTTTACGACGGAAAATCGTCCCGGCTTAATTTGCTTACATTGTACCGGGACCGAGATCGGGACACTTTAATTACAATCCCTCGTCTTTTCCTTTTTTATTTTATTTTTTTTTTTTCGCGCAGTTAATTAACTAGTAACCGGGTCTTTGATATATTGTCGGGATTACCGTTTATTAAAGACCACAAAAATTTTCCTTTGAAATTGTTAATAAATTTGTGATGAGTTTTAGAAGTATCTCATAGAACGTGGCTCATTTAGGGTGGAAACTCCACCGTAACTTTTTTATTTAAAACTGCTCAAATGATGGACAATAAGAAACTATGCATGTCATATAAATTTTTGCCCATAAATTGACTAGGACAGGTTTCCAGCCATTTTTTAATAGATACTATCAAAATTTCATACAAAATGTTGCATATTCTCATTTTCATATCTTATCTGTTTCCAGCTCAATACCTTATTGAATAAAATTGTTGTAAAACACCTATACTATTTTACCTAATCTACAGATTTGCTCTATTTGATTATAAACTTGTTACAATTGCACTTAGAATCAAATACAAAACGCATTCCGACCTAAACCACTTCAAATTTGCTAAATTATTTCAACTAATTCTATTATTTGTACAAGTATTTAGTCCATTGATATTTAGGGGTGGAATCCGTTGTTTTTGGTGAGGGCATTTTCCAGTTGATTATGTGTGCAGCCCGCTCACTGTAAGGTAGAACACCAAACGTATAAAGTAGCTTGGTGTTCAAACTTAGAGTGAGCCGGACTATACACTTATTCCTTCATTGAATTGTCACTCGCAGTGGCTGAAAATTAACATGTTTGTTTTATCAATTTGCAAAATTCTGCGGCCAATGAAAAATGCTGCAGCATTTTACATCACAATTCCTAAAATTACCGATTAAAAATATTAACAATGAACAAAATTAGTTTTGGTTCTATATTAATCAAAACAAATTAGGGGCTTAAACATTTCTCCTGCAGTAACATTTTTCAAATACAATTAATGTGCACAAAAATTCAATTTTTAGTTATTTCAACGCAATTTATGGATAAAATTTTAATTGGGAATTTGTTATCCATTCCACGGGAGGATTTTACAAATTGTTATTCCAATTTATCATTGATGTCCGTTTTCAAACGAAATAAATTTTAACAACATATTTATTTCAAAAAAAGGAATACAAATGTAGAAGATTTACGGAAATAACTTTGTAAATATGTTGTTATAATGAAGCCCAGTTGGATTCCGTTTCAAAAGACTTTTACGGAACTGCAGTGAATCATAAAGCTTCAAAATATAATACCTAAAACGTACATCCTGCAGGATGCTCAAAGCAACTCTGTAAAACGAATATTACGACTTAAACTTACTCTATAAATTATGACGTACATTTTATGCCCCAGTAAAGGGGTTTAATTTTAATTTGGTTTAGTACATAAATCATCGTGATCGTCATGTTAAATTTTGTTTATAAAAATGTTAACGGCCTCACTTGATTTTAATGGGAAATAAAACTTTTAGCACACAGTTATAAAAGTATTTTACGTAAAATGCATCGATAAAATTTTTAAATCCCGAATTTATACACTGTCGTAAATCGTAAAATTCGAATTGTAACGTTTTATCGTCCGAAATGCAAAGGTGGAAAACGAGTCGGGAATTAAAAAGGCGTATCGATTTACTGTTGAGAATTCTATTTGATCCTGGTAAATATTTTACTGGTAACAAGTAGGTACACTTCTCAACTTCGTCCTTCGCTTTAACGAATGTGTTTTTAGTCCTTTCTCAGTTCAAGGTCGCCACAATTAATTGGAAACTCATACATTTTAATACATACTCGTCAGAGTAACCAAGTTTTCTTCTACATCAACTTTGGTATCTGATTTAAATTTAAAAGTAAATTTTTAACTTGTGACAACGGAATAATGACTACTGTTAACAGGAAAACGCTGTTGTCCTGGCTATATTCACAGAGGGCCAATTTAATAAATATATCTTTGTTACTGAGGTGTTTCCTGAAAATGATTTCAAATGGATAATCAATTTCGTCCATTACAATGGAAAAACTGAAGTTGTGTAACAATAATAATTTACTGTACTGGATACATACAAGTTTTTACATAAAATTTAATGGCGAGACTAAGATTTGTTTCTACTTGTTGTCATCCTTTTAAAAATGACAAAATTAGAAACAATAATGTATTGTTTTGATGGAGAGAAAAGTCGATAAAATTTACAATGTTTCTCAAAAGATTGAAGATGTTTAGTAGTTTCCTCAAAAGTTTTCATACTGCAAAATCTTTATTAATAATTAGTATGGATTAATTAAAAATAAAAGCAATTTATTGTCATAAATTTTATAACATATATAATTATTGTTTTCCAAAATAATTCGTTTCTGATTAGATATTTGTATCATACATAAAAATCTTTAATTATTAATAAATATGGATTGGCAAAAATTTTATAACTAATATAATTAGTTACTCAAAATATGTTCAAGTAGTATATAGAATAAACGATCAAAAATAACACAATTTTAAAAAATAAATTCATAAAAAAATAATGAGTTTTAATTTTTCCACAGAATTTTAAATGTGCAAATTTTTTATAAAGTTTAGTATATACCCATTTCAGATTTATAAAAAATTTGCTAATATGATTTTCTCAATTTTCTTGTCTAAAAAATTACTGTGTATGTTTTGGTTTTGGGCCATGCCAATCTTTAATTAATAATAAATATGGATTAATTAAAATAAAAACAATTTATTGTCAAAAATTTTATAACAAATATAATTAGTTACTAAAAATATGTTCAAGTAGTATATAGAATAAATGATCAAAAATAACCCAATTTTAAAAAATAAATTCATAAAAAGATAATGAGTTTTAATTTTTCCACAGAATTTTAAATATGCAATTTTATTATAAAATTTAGTATATATAGTATATACCCATTTCAGATTTAAAAATGTTAAATTTGTAAAAAAAAATTTAAGGTTATCAGCAGTATCAAAACATTTAAGGAAACTAATCAGTAATTATAAAAATATAAAATAATTTGATTGCATTTAATTATTTAGGCAACCCATCAAAATATAACAATTCACATCTGGGCAGTTTAGTCCTCAACAGCTCAATAACGAAGACATATTAAAGTGGCGTTATATGGTAGTTGACACTCAGTATACGAAATTGTTTTCACAGAACACGCCACACAATCATAAAATTCATATACGATCGCCTAATGAAAATCGGATTAGTGTCAAGGCGACCGAAAACACCACGTCTCACCCTCTCATTCCTTTTTTTTTGTTCGACGTCTTATTTCGCCTCCTTCGATTTCGGAGAATAAATAAATTTGTCTCGCACCAACTGTGCAGATTTTATTACTGGAATAGCGCTGATTTAGTCATATTTTCTGCGGTCTCGTTCCCTTTCATCCAATAACATGCAAAATACATCAACATGAATGATGGTTGAATTGAAGTTGCCTCGAAAAGCTTAAACAGCACTTAAACGGCTTGAACTTAAATTCCGTAACTAAAAACACTGATAAATCTAATTGCTCAACTCTTCACACAAACCGTTAATACATTGGTCCGGGATCTAAAATGCTAAAATGAGAGAAGAAAAAAAAGGAATTTCCAACGGAGTGGAAATATTAAAAGGCCGGGACGAAAAGGGAAGTAATTTAATATGAAAGGACAATATTTGCGGCGAGAACGTCGAGAAATGTCGGAAGATATTTATTTTTGGGTCATTGGGCGTGTTTGTGCAGGACCGAATAAAACCTGCCAGTTTTAAAAGTTGTTTGCTTTGGATTTTGTTAATTTCGTACGTAGTAAAGTCAATGTTTTTCTTTCACCTACAACGAAAATTAGGGGTAATCTAATTAAATTTATGAACGTTTTATAATTAACAAATTGCAGCGAATTTTCGTCAGTTATCGCGGAGTATTTAGGGCAAATTTTGCCATAAAATTCGATAACTAACATGGAAATCCATTAAATGCATTTGCTTAATAATAATATTTGGGTAAAATCTGCCGCTGATTTCAATACAAATTGCATTGTGAGTAATTATTCACACAATTATATACATTAATGTGCATTATAAATTACTCCATGGAAAACACACATCAATTCGATATTATAATTTTGATGTGTTTACGCTTTCTGAATTTGCTATATATTATTAATCAAACAAAGTGTTCAAAATAATTGTATTTAATGAACAAATAAAGTTTGGATATTCGATATGAAAATGATAAATTATTGGGAAACAAATTAAAATCTAAATAAATGTATTTATTTGAGTTCAAAGAATGATTTTTTCTGTATCCCCAACGTGAATCTAATGAATCGATAGCGTGTTTTTCTTACGGATTTCCGCTTCTTTGTCATTGTCATTCACGTCTGAAACAAACGGGTTTTTATCCGAACTTTTCAAAGAGAATATCTGAAAATAGACTTGTCCTATATATCCGACATTTAATTCAATTCTTTTTTACAGTTTTATTTTCCAATACAAAACAATTTCTTCGTTTATATCTTTAAAACATTTGTTTCAAATATAAATACATTGACAATTTAATTAAGTATCCACTTAATTATAATAGTATATACAATAAACTTTTTTTATTTACAAATTAATTAAATTGTTTGTGTCCTTTAAGATTTTGTTTTAAACCCTTAATTAAATCAAGTAATTCAACTTCAATTCAATAAATATTATCATTAGGAAAATGGTTCAATCAATAAATAATTTATTCATAAAAAGTAATTCAATTGAATATTTCATATTCTTGTTTTAACAATAAATTACACCTATTAAATTAAGCACTTTCATTTCAATTCATTAAATATTTGGAAGAATAAATTATTGCAAAATTTGATATAATCAATACACTATTTCTTATTTACAAAATAATTTGATTATTTGAATATTCTATGTTTTTGTTGTAACAGTAAATTATACTTTTATTTAATGAATATTTATAAGAATAAATTAATAAGGTATTTTTTATTTACAAAGAAATTAGATTACTTGAATATTTTAAGTATTTTTTAGTAAATAATAATAAATTATTAAAAAAATTCTTGTTTAACAATTAAATTAAATAATTTCAACTTTAACTTAATTTAGAAAAATAAGTTATTGGAAATATTGTTATAATAAATAAGCTATTTTTTTATTTACAAAATAATAATAATAATTTTTTGTTTTAAAAATAAGTTACACTTAATTAAATCAAGTAATTTCAACTTCAATTCAATAAAAATTTATATAAAAAATTGTTACCATCAATAAACAATTTTTCATAAAGTAATTTAATTGTTTTAGCATCTTTCATTTATTAAATTAAGCAATTTCAACTTCAATTCTATAAATATTTAAAAGAATAAATAATTATAATAAATAAAATATTTTTATTCACAAAATAATTAGATTACTTGAATATTTTAGGTTTTTGTTTTAAGAGTAAATTACACTTAATTAAATCAATTCAATAAATATTTAAATAATAAATAAATTATTTAAAAAATTGTTAAAATCAATAAACAATTTTTTCATAGAAATTCATTCAATTATTAGTATTTTTCAAGTTTTTAACAATAAAATACACCTAATTAAATTAAGTAATTTCAATTTCACATGTATAAATATTTAGAAAAATAAATTATTAAAAAAATTGTTATAATCAATAAACAATTGATTTATTTTTAATAAATTTAATTAAGGTTTTCCTTTAAGAAAAATTATACTTACAATTAACTTATTAAATTATATATTATAATTAATAAACTTCAATCTTGTTTTTTTGTATAATAAATTATTTATTCCCAATAAAATTAAGTACCTTACGAGTTTTATAAAAATATTTAGAAGAATAATTATTTACGTCAATTAAATTTTAAAATTAAATTACTCCTACAATAAAATTACGTACTATTAAATAAATGATGCCTATAATTAAATTAAGTACTTTTAGTTAATTACTTATAATTATAACTTCAGTTTAATAAATTCTAAATTATTAAAATATTCTGATAATCAATAAATTATTTCAATTATAATTAAATTTAACTACAACTTAAACAGTTGTTCACATCAATATTAGCAAGTTGATGAAGCAGGATTAGATGAACTTCATAGAAGTTTCAAACACGATTTTGAAAATTTTAAACCCGTCATCTTGTAATATTGTTAGTCCGGTAACTCTCCCAGGATTCAGCTCCGGATAATAAATCTTCATTGTGTCAGCGAAAACGACGTTTTCCACCTTCCCAGTTTTTGCTTTAACGTTTCTATTTTTTCCCCACACATATAATAAAAAACCGAACTCTGGAAACACACACACACACACACAAATAAAAAGCGTGAATTCTTCGGATTTTCCGGACTGTATTGTGGGTCTTAATACGTGTCGGTTTTATTTTTTCTCCTCGGTTTTTTAAAAGGCTTTTGTCACGACCGGTATCGAATTTACGTCTCACCAAGGCAACAAACAAAAAGAGGACAATTAACGAATTTGTTTTGGTATTCCGGGCACACGCCAAATGGATGGGAAAGTTTTGATCCGGACGTGAGGTACGTAACTTATGGATCTGACCCAAATTTATGTTTTACGGAGGGGCTGACGTGTTAATTTAATTTTGCCATTTGGATTTTTGCTTACATGTTTATTTTCAATTAAAATATTCAAGTCGGAAATTGAAACTCTAAATATACTAAAGCTTTTTTTGAAGGGATTATGTAAGGATTTGTAGTGTTCATCTGGCCCGATGAGTTTAATTGGAGTTGGAATCAATGCGAAACCCTTTTAATCAATTACGCCGGCATAATAACAATATAACAAACACATAATTCGATTCGCTGCGATCTAACAAGGTAAGAGAGAGTGTTATCGAAGGCCGGAGCTTTAACTTATCCCGTAGCAAGTTTCCCTTGAAGGGAAAAGCGGGGGGGTTAGAAATCGGGAGTGGATGAAAAGATAGGGCGAAATCGATAAACATCGGCCCCGAACCAATCTCATTATGCCCTCAGGGCTAATCGCTAACTTTCTCCAATCGCTTTGTCCCATCCCTTTTGCACCTTCAACGTCGACGCCGCCAAAGAAACGTACAAAATTCGAAAAATTACGCGGAACAAAGAAAGTTACGCGGCAATTAATCACGACGGCAAATTAATTCCGCCGCCGGTGATGAATCAAATCCGCGTCCGTTTTCGTTAATTTCGAACTCCGGCTATCAATCTCGGACCCGGCAACGAGGAAAAAATTGAGGAACCGGTCATTTAACGCGACCCGCTCGCAACAAGATTGATCGTTTGTTTGTGTCTCCGTTCGCGTTTGATTTATGCCGTTCCGTTCGCGAAACGGACGTGATCGTCCGATTAACGGGTGAACGATGCTGGCAATTAGTCGGAGATGTTTTTAAAAAGACGAAATCCGTCGAGGAACTTCAAATAAATCGTCCCGTGCAACGACGCACTTCGATCGATTGATCCGCTGATTCAGTGAAAAATAACAGTGAGAAGTTTTGCCTCACTCCTAAAAAACACTCGAGTATCGACGAATGGGCTAATAAATATTTATGAGTTGTAGTGACGGCGATAAAACGGAATTGGGTTTAAAATTTGCTGCGGAAAATGTTGACCAAAAAAAATCTGATTCGGACGTTTTACGAGTATTACGGCGATGAATATTAATTTTAGTAATTAATCGATCAACCAAATTAAAGGTTTAAACGATGTCGTTTAGTCAGAACTGGCTAATTAATTGTTCCAATGTGTTTTTTATTAAAAAAAAAAACGTATTTTAAATCCATTTTAGAGTTTTATTTTTGTATTTCTTTTTAAATTGGATGAAAAAATCCATTAGAATCTTTGATGTTGCTGAACTTAATGATGGAAGCAAACATGTAATAAATTTCCATTAATATCATCAAAAAGGTTTCATCTAAAAGGTAGTATGTGAAACTGACACATGTAAACTAAATTACTTATTACTTTTTAAAATAAAAGCACATTTTATTTTAATATTTTTCTAATTATTTGTTTAAGACACATGACAGTCAATTTATTATCCATACTTTTTTTAGAATAAAAAATATTAATATGAATATTAAATTTAATAATTAATGAGATGTTCCAAATTAAATGGTTTAAATTTTTTTTATTGGAAATAGAGTTCAATTTCTCTTTTAGATTATCATTTTTCTTTTTTTTCATACCTACTGGATAAAAAAGCGTATGAGAAACAGTTAATTATACTTATTACTTTTCAGATTGAAACTCTTGAATATTGTACAATCTACTTTTTTTTTATGGAGTGTCAGATTCTTCAGCAAAAGAGTTGAGAAGAATATGTAATTTCTTATTATTAACATAATAAAGATAAAAACATGATGTTATTTATTAAATCGTTTGTAACTACAGGCGTAATTAGAGTCAAATAAATATAATCAAATATAAATTGGAATCCCAACAATATTCTCCAAATGTTTAATATTTGTTAAACCATTCTGAACACTTTTAATCTCTTCTATTTCGACTATGTTATATTTATAAGAACATATTAAAGTTAACTATGTCTATCTTATATCAATTTAGATTAACATTTCTTGTAGTAACATGGATTTTGTTTTAAATTGGATGAAAAAACCCATTATAAACTATGAAATTGCTAAACTTAATGAAGGAGGCAAACATTTAATAAATTTTCATTTATATAGTCGATCAGCTTTCATATTTCAAGAGGTTGTATATGAAACTGACATATATGAACTAAATTACTTGTTACTTTTTAAAATAAAAATTAATTTATTTGTTTTAAACACAGCAGCTAATTTATTTTCCATGCCAGCAAAGAAATGACTTTAATAACTGACGGGATTATCCATATTAAACGGTTTTAAAATATCTATTAGTCTAGAGATACTAATTAATTGTCTAATTATCTACAAATTGTAGTATTCATTTTTGCATGTATTGGTTGAAAAAGCCTATAAGAAACACTTATGGTTCATATTACTGTACTTATTTGAAACTTTTGACTGTTTGAATATTGTATGTTACAGTCAATTTACTTTCAGTCAAATAACCATATAAATTGAAATTCACAACAATATTCTCAGTAGAATCTTATTAATTGGTTGTTCCAATGTATTAGAACTGTGTCTTTTATGTCAACTTTAGATTAACATTTTTTGCAGTAGGATTTTGTTTTAATTGGATGAAAAATCCCGAAACTGTGACATTGATAAACTAAGTGATGGAGAAAAACATTTAATAAATATTCAGTCACATAGTCAATCAGCTTTCATATAAAAGGTAGTATATGAAACTGACACATGAAATGAATTACTTGTTAATTTTGAAAATAAAATTACATTTATTTGTTTTAAACACATGACAGCTAATTTATTCTCCATGCTAACAAAGAAATGATTTTAACAACTGACGGGATTTTATTTTAAAGAGTCAGAAGTCAGATTAGAAATATTTAACTTGATTAAATTAATGGTGGAGGCAACTAAGTAACAAATTTCCGTTCATCATATCAAACACCGTTAGTCTATATGTCTCATATATGGAATAAATTATTTTTTACTTTTTAAGAGAAATCTCGTCTCGTTGTTCTCGTCTATTTGATTTTTTTCTTTTGCTTCACTATTAATTTCCTTTTAAATTGAATGAAAAAACCCATTAGAATCTTTGATACTGCTAAACTTATTGATGAAGGCAAACATGTAATATATTTCCATCAATATCTTCAAACAGTTTTTATCTAAAAGCTACTACATGAAACTGGCATGTAAATTAAATTACTTATTACTTTTAAAAATATAAACTCCTTTTATTTTAGTATTTGATTAAAACCCATGTCAATAAAGTTATTGTCTATATTTTTTATTAACATGAAATAAACCACTGGACATTTATTAACAGGGAAATGAATATTAATTTAATTAATTATTTTTTTAGAGTTTTGTTTTAGAAATTTTATTCCATTTTTATTTTAGATCAACATCTTTTAATTCAATTTATCAAAACTGTTTGAAAAATCCGACTACAGATCTCTAAAACTTTGATAATAAATTTCCATTCATAACATCAAACTCAACACAGTTTATCTCTATATTTTTATGGAAACAGAATTTTATTCTAAACTTAATGAAAAATTAAAAACTATTAAAATTATATATTAGTAATGGAGTAATCTAATGATGGAGCCAAACAAGGTACACATTTCCTTTCATATCCTCAAACAAAACAAATATCTGTCAGATTATCAGATTAAATATTATGTAGTAACTTTATTTCCTGTATTATTTTGTAACACAGCGAAAAAAGCAAAAAAAATCAGTTTTACGAGTATTTCTGAGTTGAATATCAATTTTATTAATTAATGAGGTCTTAAAATTAAAACGTACTAATTAATTGTTCTAATAATGGGGCGTTTTACGACTATTACTGTGAATAATGTTAATTTTATTAATTACTGAGATGTTCCAAATTTGTACGGTATCGATCAGTGAGAACATACTAACTAATTAGTCATTCCAAAGCGCCTTTTTTATTGGAAATATTATCTCCATTTTCAATTTACATTTTTGCATTCTTATTCATTTCATGTTAAGCCCGACTGAAAAGCTGACTAGCAATTTTTCCAACTTTTGATGCTGATTATAATTTAACGATGAAGCCGGACTAGTAAAAATTTGCATTCATATTTCAAAAATTAGTTCATTTCAAAATGGAGACTAATAGACAAAATTGACACATGCATATTAAGTTACGTATTCCTTTTTAAGGGAAAAATCATTAAATTCAGCATTTCACAGATTATTTAATTGTAACTCCCGAAAACGCTTGACGTTGGATCTATTGTCCAATATATTTTTAGTTAGAACGCAGCCAAAATCAAAATGAGATTTCATCGCCGACAATTGCAGTGCCGATTATCAAGTTTATTAATTAACAGCACCGATCCTCCAAATTAAAGGATCTACTATGTCGATCACAATGTGCTGATTGTATTTAATTTCTCATATGCGCTCTTAATTGGTAAACCGTAATTCAGTTCCATTTTGCATCCCTGTTTTAAACTGGATAAAAAATTGACTGGAACTTTTAAAACTTCGCTAGATTAACTCCGGAGGCAAGTAATAAATTTACATTCGCTTTATAAAAACATATTTCACCTTAAGAAGACAAGTAGACGCAACTGACACATATAAATTAAATTACTTATTCCATTTTTAAAACAAAAATCGTTATATTCAATATTTCAGAGTATCTGATTGAAACTCTTGAACACTTCACAGTGAGTCTATTGTCTAGACTTTTTTTTTGTTAGAATACAGAAAATAAAGTGCTTCAAAGTACATTTCATTGTTTTTGCTCTATGTCATTGTGTCAGGGGAGCTTTTTACAATTTATTTTTAAACAATAACATGTGAAAATGTAATTTATGCGGACTTCTATGAGGTTTTTCATTGTGAATATAAAAATACAAGCTTATATACACGGTTCCAAGAAATGAATACACCACTTATAATTTTGTAACTAAATTTTAATTAAATTGAGCAGGAGTTGTAGCTCAAAATGTACTATATACTTATATAGTACATTTTGAGCTACAACTCCTGCTCAAAACTTTTAACAGCCCATGTGGTCCGAAATTATCTTTCATTCATTCATTCGAAGTAGAGGCGAAATAACCCGATATTAAGTTTAAATTTTTATTTTTTTAGACATCAAATTTTGTTCAATTGTAATCTTTTTAGAAAAACAATTTTTTTAGGATTTTTTTGTAACAATTATAAATAAAAGCCTATTTTTAAATAAATATACAAAGGGTGTATACGTTTATTTTTCCCATTTTCAGATAATATTAATAAAAATCAATTATTATTGATGTGGTACGGCAATTTTTTGGAACAGTGTATTTGTAATATAGCTGATTAAAACATATATTACGCACAAACACATTAACAAAATTATAACTGAGTATACTGAAAAAATACCTAAACCATTTAATCAAAAACAATATTAATACAATTATAAATTATTTTAATCCCTATCAGATGGCGTTTTTCAATAAACATTGTGAAACAACATCAAATGATTTATTTCGTAACTATACAAATAAACCGATTAAATTGGCAAAACATTAGTATTAATTAATTTCAGTAATTAATTAAATAATTTTGAATATTGCAACAGTTGTATGAAAAGTTTTGTTATCATGAGGAAATTAACATTATTTTATCGGTCCGCTTGTTAGTTAATTATTTTTAGGAAATGAAAATAAAAGTAAAGTTAATTAAGAGATTTGTGTTATTGAGCCACTGAGTACAATAGGTACAATTTATAAGCTGCATTAATTAACACCGTTAATTTTAATGAGCTTATTACATAAATTTCGAGATAATATCAAAACAATTTTGTTGATTGAAATTAAAATTAATTAATATTTCATTTTAACAACATTAATTAGTTATTTCATGGAAATTTCAACGTATTAAACAGAATTATTAGGTTAAATATTTTTGTAAAAAAACGAATAACCTCACCTGAACAAGCTTGCGGGGGCAGGGGAAAGATGAGCGTCGTGGACGATTTGCGCCTCGCTACCGCGCATCCCAACGACTGCGGCTTGAAGCTGCGCAGCTGCTGCATGAAGTCGGAGCACTCCATGAGCGCGACGTCGGCGAAGTGCAGATCGCACAGTATCTGGTTCTTGAAGCGCCGCGCCCGCTTCTGATTCGGCCCGGTCAGGTTGAGGCCGCACGAGTTGCAACGCAGGCATTCTTCGTGGTAGTGGTTGTTGTCGTACAGCGGTGAAGGCTCTAAAATGAAAACAACCGCCACGGGTTCCACGATTAGATTTTTTTGAATATCACGTCTCTGGTTCTCACTGTTGACATTTACAGGGTGATGCGAGCAAGAAGTACTGAATGTAAAAATGAGAGGCGGCCCCATTGGCATGTTTCTCTTGCTAATTGAAGCGCGGGTGCGTGATTAATTGAGTTTGGAGGGACGAGACGGGGAAGAGCAAACAAACACTTCTCGATCTCCTTATGGATTATTTACGGCCGAGTCTTCTTGCTTATTTATTTACACAGTTGGTTTTATGAAAACTGAATGTTTCAACAAAGCAGTGCTGGTTACACGTGGCCATTTTTTTGCCAGTTACACACCGAACTAAAGGGTAAATAAATATAAACGGTCTGGACATGAGAGGAAAAGTTCGCCTGTGTTTCTTTAAAGGCTTCGAAAAGTTTTCTTAACACAATTTCGTTGCGACTTTTACCCCGCGACCGAAAAAGAAGTGGAAGTTATGAACAGCAAACTTTGCACTTGGATTAATTGCTTAAACGAAATGTTGTGCTCTAAGATTTTCTCAGTTCATTTTGAATACTTACATTTAATATTTATTATTATATATTAATTAACTACGAAATTTTATCACAGAAACTTTCTGTCACATTTTAAGGTACTTTTTAATTCTTTCTAATTTGGGCATTCACTAAGATATTAGAATATTTAATTTGTATTTTTCGATTAAATTAAATTCTAAGATAAAAGATAACTGATAAAATTCAAATGAATTTGACGATAATTTCATCATGATCATTTAAGAAGATTTTTCCAAAAAGAAAACAAATAATTTCAATTTTTCACATTTAATTGATATTTTATGCAATTACAAACATTTAAGACCTATTTTTTGTTGAAAAATGATAAAAATGGAAAAAAATTCTTTAGCTGAAACTCAACTATTTTTCATCTGATCGAAAGAAATCAAATTGGGTGCATAAGTAAAGTACTTACTAAAGAATGTTATGCAATTTTTGACGATTTTAACCATATTTGTCATTTAAATAGTTTTCCATCTCCAAATTAAAATTTTAATACATCTTTTATTAATTACTTTAAGTCCTATTAGAACGAGATCAGATAAAAAGTAAAATTGTTTTATCCTATGAAGAATTGACTTCTTTTTTTATTTTATTATAACTTTTTTTTATTGAAACTCGATTTAATAAGACTCGATATGTTTGAATTTATTACAATTTATTAAAAATGTGTACATTATGTGAATGTGAAAAAATTACTTAAATGATGAATATTGTCCAAAAATCATCAAAAATTGCATGGAATTTGAACATTCATCAGCTGTAACTTCATCATTATCCTGTTAAGTTCTTAATTTAGTTGTCTTTCTAATTAATATTAATTCATTTCAACTGAATTAAGAATAGCTAAAGTTGTAGCTAATGAAAGTTAAAATGTCATGTAATTTTTAATAATTTTCTGCCATTTTCGTCGTTTAAATAGTTTATCCAACAAAAATATCAGATTTTATATTTTTAATTTATAGTTTATTTAATTTCAAATATTCTAAGACCTAGTCCAGCAAAATCGGATAAAAACTAACATTGTTATTATAGAAAGAAGAAAGGTCTAGTATTTAAATTATCTGTAACCATTTATTTTTATCATAATTTTTTTAAATTTTTATCGAAACCTGATCTGATAGGATCGAAAATATTTTATAAATTTATTAAATAAAATATTTATTAAAAATACGAAACTTTGTATATTGTTAGTACTTGTTGTTGAAACAAATATTAAAATGATGAGAATGACTGAAAATCATTAAATAAATTCAATTAAATAATATCAATTCGTTTTAATTAAATGAGTTACAACTAACGTAAGTTGTGGCTGCTGAAAATTAAAATCTCAAACAACTTTTAACAATTTTCAGCCATTTTCGTCTTTAAGTAGATTTTCCAAAAACAAATAATTCGAAGATTAAAATTTTAACATTTTTCATAGATAGTTTATTTAATTAAAAAATTTTTAAGACCGAGTATAACAAAATCGTATAAAAACTAAAGTTGTTACGATAAAAAAAAGAAACTTGATCTCATAGGTCCTGAAATATTTGTAATTAAACAAATTATTTATTAAAAATACTTTGTCTTTGTATATTGTTATTAGTTGCTGAAAAAAATATTTTAATGATAAAATTGACTGAAAATCATAAAGCTCAGCTGTAACGATTTGAGTACTGTTGAATTCATAATGTAGTTGTCTTTCTAACCAATATTGTTTCAATTAAATGAAGAATGCCAAGATGTAACTGATGAAAGTTAAAATTTCATGCATTTTTAACGATTTTCAGTTATTTTTGCCTTTTAAATAGTTTATCCAACAACAAATAATTCTATAACAAATTTTGTATTTTTTATCGATATTTAGTTACACTAATTTTAAGCCCTACTAAATCAGAAGACTAGTCTTTAAATTAATTATCTTATCTTTTTATTTTTTATCGAAACTTGATTTGAAAGGACCCGAAATATTTATAATTAAACAAATAAATTATTAAAAATACAAAAATTTGAATATTGTAATTACTGGTTGCTGAAAAAAATTATTTAAATGATGAGAATGACCGAAAATCAAAAAGCATTGTATGGAATTTAAAATTTCATCAACTGTATCTCATGTTTCATCCGACCAAAACGATTTGAGTACTGTTGAGTTCATAATTTGGTGGTCTTTCTTACTAATATTGTTTCAATTAAATAAAAGAAAAAAAAAGTGAAATTTCATGCATTTTTAACGATTTTCAGACATTTTTTCATTTTAAATAGTTTATCCAACAACAAATTATTAGATTATAACAAATTTTGAGTTTTTTATCGAAATTTTATTTAGTTACACAAATTTTAAGTCTTAGTAAGTAAAAATCGGATAAAAATTAAAATTGTTATGATAGAAAAAAAAGGACTAGTAATTAAATTAAATTAAAATATATTTCATCATAACTTTCTTATTTTTAATTGTATAAACTATTTATTAAAAATGTGTATTGCAAGTACATCTTATTAGTATATTAAAACAATAAGAATGAGAGGGACTGGTAAAACATTGCAGTAAAAATGTAGACGACTTTTGCCATTTAAGTAGACATTGAGAATATTTGTAGGGTTAATAGATAGTTCATCTAATTAACCTAATAATTTTAAACTTAAAATTGGATTAAAATCGGATAAAAATTAAAATTTAATATTTAAATTAATAGCAAATTTATGTACGTAGTCTATCTATGATTTTATAACAAGAGAAGATAACTATTATTTATGTATGTAAATTTTTGATTCATCAGATTTCTATGTGTCTAAAATAAGAATGTATAAACCAAAGTTACTAATTAGCATAACTTAGAATACACAAATTAATTATACCTTTATGCACACATATGTAGGTGAATTTAAACAGACGTTTTTATTACAGTTAATAAATAAGAAAAGTTGTTAAAATTACCAACAACATTCATAATCATTGCCGTCCAACTTTTGCAGTAACCCTATTAATTAACTTTGATGTTATCGCAACTTTCTGCGTGCAGGGACTCGTGTAAAACCTTTACTTTTAACAGCAAAAAACAACGGGACGTTTTCTTTCCAATCGAACAAAATCCAATAGAGTGTCCGTGTTCCTTTGTCCATCAACGTCGAATAAAACAATGTAAGTAACGCAATAAGCGAGATTCGAGCCCGGGACTCGATTAGGAGCGACCGACTCCAAAATCGGTTTATCCGACCTAATAAAAGTTTGTCCGCGCGGTGAACTTTTATGTCGCGAATAAAACACAAACTTGGACCGCATAATCGTTAAATGTTTTTTGCGAGCAACGATTAAAAATCGGTCGTAAAGTAGCTACGTTTGGAGGAGTTTCACCTTAGGAAAAAACGGGATTTACGGGTAGCAGTAAACAACAATAACGTAAAAATGAACGAGCCCGCATTATGTGTCGCTGATGTCGGGGAAGTTTTGGAAAGCTTCCATGTTTCTATTTCATTCCGGCATTTCAAACCGACATTAATAGAAAATGGGGATTAATTGTGATTGATAGTTTTTACCGATTGACACGTTCATATTTCGTTTGATACCCGAAATTCGATTGTTCACGTTAATCACAATTAACTCCGGAATTATTAAACGTTCGAGTCGAAATAAGGTCGACTGGAATTGGTAAATTCAATTTGTGATTCAAGCTACAATTTACCCTGAAAGGGGATAATTAAAAAAGTTGGAAGTTTAAATTAGTTCCAGGATAACAATTCTTAATACTGTTCGTTCCGTCTAATTAACTTTACACAATATCATGTTTGAAAGCCTTTACCATAAAACATAATTGTAATAATAGAACAATAAATTAAATTTACGTCAGTGACAATTAATGACAAAGTGCATTCGTGGAACTATTTGCCCGCAACAAGTTTCGCCGTGAGTTAAGGACTAATGACTACGGGGTGATTTGGAGTCCCATTATCAACGTCGACCAGACTGAGTAGAAAATTAACCTGCCAATATTAAACTGAAACTGAATTCATTACTTGAAGCCACCACATCAAACAACAATCTCTGTTTCAATGGCTAAACGATTTCCACGTTTCGTAACCTTTGCCAAACAAAAGTTTTATTTCCTTTTATTAATAAAGTTATTGAATTAATAGTCGTTACTAGTACAATCAATATCCATAAATACAAATTCATTATATAAACATACCTCGAATTTCTCTCATGGAATTAATATCACTAATCAATATCTAGGTATTCAATCTTATATATCCATCAAGCATATATACACATGTAAAACACATAAAACACAAAACCATATTAGTTTACTTCACGTAGCATTGTTAACATTAAGGTTTTTTAAGTGAATGGTGACTAAAATGTACAACCGTTATCGATTGGCAACTTCCTTTAGACTGTTTATGTTTCTAAGTAAGTTAAATAAATAAAATTGCACGCCCGTTTTTCCTGCGGTCATTTCAAACCACCAAAATATCGTAATGTCACTGATAATTATCAGATTATTCATTACTTATGTTAATGTTACACATTACAGTTGTAATTTTGGACAATTGCTTATAATTTTGATACAAACTGATGATTATTTATTGGTTTTATGATATTATATGTAAATGTGTCCAACTTGATAATGATAATTTAAGTTGTAAGGCATATTATTTTTATCATTAATTATAACATTAGTAAAGTTTTGCCATTTATTAAATTTTGACAATTATAAGAAAATTTATGGTTAGTTTTGTACTTCAGGCTTTAAACTATTACTTAAAAAAATTCGAAAACATCTTTTCACAATTGATTATTTTCTCCTCCTGTTTGTTTACAAACAAAAGAAATTTATTTCTTATTACTCATTTTTATACTATTTTTTCAAAACACTTAAACCTAAAACACTTTTAATACCTATAATTTTGTCATAAACTCTTTTAAGGCATATTCTTCATATTATCCCATATTGAAACATGGGTAATGTTTTACTATTTATTAAATATGGACTATGGACATTTATTTTTTATGACTCATTTTTTTATACTATTCTTTTTCAAAATGTCTAAATATAAAACATTATTAATACCTATAATTTTGTTACAAACTATTTTAAGACATATTATTTATATTGTTAATTATAGCATGAGTAATGTTTTAAATTGTTTAAATTTAAAATTAATTTAAAAATTTCTTCACACAATTATGTGAAAAAAAGAGAAGAAATTTATTTTTTGCCACTCATATTTATACAATTTTCTACCTAACACATTAATAACTATAATTTTGTTACTATTTTAAGGCATATTATTTATATTGTTAATTATAACATGAGTAAAGTTTTACCATTTATTTAATATAGATTATATAAAAAATATGTAGTTAGTTTTGAGAAACTGTTCTTTCAGTGATATTTTAAGATTTCGTCGTTTTCTTTGTTTTGATGTGGCTTTAAACTGTTACTCCAATTATTTATTATTTTCTCCACTTACTAATTTACTATCTTTTTTTAAATTTTACTGTGATTTTTAAACAAAAAAGATAAAAAATTTATTTTTTGTGGCATATTTTTATACTATTTTATCGAAGTATTGAAACCTATAACATTTTTAATGCCTATAATTTTGTTACAAACTATTTTATACTCTTTATATTATTAATAATAACATGGGTAAAATTTTTCTATTTATTAAATATGGACTATTTAAGAAAATTTGTGCTTAGTTTTAAACTTCAGAAATTATTCTTTTAGTAATAATTTAAGATTTAAGTCTTTTTATTTGATTTTATGTGAGTTTAAACTGTTACTTCAATAAATTTAAAAACTACTCCTCACAATTGATTATTCTCTCCTCTTGTTTGTTTATTTATTGCCTTAATTTTAAAGAAAAGCGAAAAGAACGACTCATTTTTCTTAAAATATCAAAATTTAAAATATTTTTTAACATTTAAAATTTTGTCAAAAACTTTTTAAGGCGTATTCTTTATATTATTATCTGTAACATTGTCAAAGTTACCTATTAAATACATTTATAATAAAATTTCTGGTCGTTTTGTACTTTCTAATGGACTTCAGAAGCCGTCGCCTTAGTGAAAATTTATGATTAAAGTCATTTTTTTTACTACTGTGACTTATATTGACTAAACAAACAAATTTAAAAATTACTTTTCATGATTCATTCTCGCCTGTTGTTTGCTTAATTTTATTTCCTTTTTTAAATAAAAGTGTAAAGAATTATCCATTTTATATATTTTTTTAAAATAATATTTTACATTATATTAAAATAATTTCCTTACCACTTTGGTTAAATTATAAATTAAAATCTTACTTAACAACTTATTAAATATTAAATATTTAATAATTTAGTTTGAAGTTTTTGTTTCTTCCTTCTGATGTAATTTTTAACAGATTCAGCAGAATATTTCAAAAAATGGTTCTCAAATTTAATTTTTTTATTTATTATCTCGTTTCTTTTTTGTTTTTCCTGATCTTTAAAACAAAAAGAAAAAGAAATATACAATTTTTACAAAAATTTTATTAATATTTTAATTATTGTTTTTTATTATTTTTTGTAATTTGAATGGGAGTCATAAAAACAGCAAACATCTATGTTGTGACAATGTCGCAACATTTCGAACAATTACAATTAACAAAACATAAATAACCTGTTGAAGTTGAGATGTTGGGGCGATAAACCAGGGCACGCAAACGTCCCATCACGAACGCATACTGGGCTGGAATGCCGCCCTGAAAATGCCCAATGGGACGATTTTCTTTAATTTAATGAAACGAAATTGTTCCCGGTGTAATTTTTTTTTTTTTGTACTGTCTGAGTTTCCAGACGTGTTTTCAATAATCCGGACGACAAACATCGGAATGGAAGGCAAATAATCCGCCAGATCCGGGATGAAACGTGACGAATACACTTATTTTGTGCATTATCTTTTCACGACCCCATCAAAAATCCATCACGGAACAATCAATGCAACAAAACGACACCGAGCCGAATTTACCAATATTTATTGGCACATAAATTCTTGTTTGTGTTGTCTTATTGTTCCATTTAATTCTTGAGGGCTGTTTCGAGAGCAAACAAACGTGAATTATTAAATTAATTAGTTCACCTTCAGGCGGTTTGTGAAAGGTATAAAATGCTTCAGCGGTGAAGTGTAGTTTCAGTTGAACAAGTGTGAAAAGTGTTTTTCAGAAAATGCATTAACGCGATGAATGGAGTGGACTGTCAACAGGTTACGTTTAGTTTCCTCATTATCGCTTGTTGGTTTCAGAAAGGAACAGAAAGTGAAACACAAACGTAAATAGGATAATAAGGACGTAAATACACAGAATATAATGATTAAATAAAGCTGCTAGTTGAATGTGACTTAATGAATAGAGGTGCAGTATAATTAAGAGTTAATAAAAGAAATTTCAACATTTGTTTTGAATAACAAAGAAATTGTAAAAGATAAATTATAACAAATATTGGATAATTTTCAAATTTTAATTAATGATAACTTCCAATTGGATAAAGAAAATCATTTTCATAATTTTTCATGTTGAGAAAAAATTAATTTGTAACACTAACTATATATAATTTTTTAATATTTTGAAGATGGTGCACAAAAATGTACGAGAAAAAAAAAATGTGAAGAAAAAAGAGTTTTCAGTACCTTTAGATGTTCCAGGAACAACCTGAGACTCATCGTCCCCGACCACCTGAATCGGCTCTATGTTGGCGGCCGCGAAGCACCACCGAAACGGTTTACATGAGGGGTGCACATCCACTGGGCGCCTCGTGCATCCAGCGACGCGTTACAGGGGCGCACACTCGACCGATTTTGTCTGGACTCGCGCGCGCGATCTCCACACGACGATTGGAGTGAAGCGTCGACGTCGGACGTCCGCGGGAGACTGGAGCGGCGTCGCGACGGCGCCCGGCGCCGTTGCCGTTACCACACCTGGTGCCTACGCCTCCAGGACAACTTTCGGTGGTCTATACGTCAATTTTTATTTTTGTATCAAAATTTATTATTTAAAAAATGATTTTAGCATAAAAAATATAGTTTTAAATTTTGCAAAAATAATTGTTATTTAAATTTTAGTATATATATATATATATATATAATTTTGTTTTATTTAAAAAATAATACAAAAATTATTTCATTATTGGTTCTTTAAATTTTAAGAAATATTCAACAGAAATTTTAAATTTTAATTACTTTAAACAGTTAAAAATTCTTAGTTTGCTGTTATAGAAAGTTTTCAAAAATTATACAACTTTTATTACATTTTTTATTAAATAATTGTTTAATATTTAATATCGTTGAAAAGAAACATTTAAGTAACAACAAAGTTGTTTTTTTCAATAGAATACCCTGTATATTTTTGGATTTCTATTCTACATATAATTGCAAATAAAATAGGTATACCATATTCTTACCTAAACCCAATAGATTTTTAGTTATTAATTTTTTTCAAAAATTTTGACTGTTTAACTAACAGATGCAAAAATTAAACATAAATAACGGACACCTTGTATAAAATTACTGGACCTTGTATAACATGTCAAAAATAAATGTTCTAGCATCAAAAAAAAAAAAAATGTATGACTCAGAAATTATTTGATTTAGGACGTGATATAGATATTTTATTTTAAATTTTATGTAAAATATAAATATCTAAAAATATATAGGAATATGTCGAAAATAACAATTAATAATAATATTAATTAATATATAAATTAATAAATTATTAATTAATATTGAATTACTAGCACTAACATTATAATTTTAATTTCTATATAATATTTTAATAAATACTACTACTTCTACTTTTCATCTAGTTTTCTAGTCTGTTAATTTTCATTCATTTTTTATTAAATTGTCCCTTATTAAAAATAAATGAATAAATAATATTCTTATTAATGTTGCTCATTTAATGTTGTTAGAGAAAATTATTTAAATTTTAATTTTAATAACATTATTTTTAGATAATAACAAATTTAATATTTTAGCTCTCATTATTATGAAAACAAATATTTTATTAATAAATATATGTATACAAACAAAATAAAATTCACTGTAAAAGGAAATGAAATATTTAATATTAATATTAAAATTACTAATGCAATTATAATTTGTATTTCAGTTATAAAATTATAATTATAAGTTACATATTATTTTTAAAAACAATTATTCGTTAGGTTTAAATTATGTGTTATGAATTATTCACTTATTACAACTACTTAATATGGTATAAACCTTAAGTTAATTATTTTTTATTAATGTGTCACTAATTAAAAAAAAATTTAATTTAAACTTTCATTACAGTATTTTTAACCATTTTATTTTATATTTTTTCTCATTATCTTTTATAAATTACTCATCAAAAAAATAATTATTGAGAAAATTAGTTCTCTTGTTTTCTCTTTAGCCGATAAACATGTTTTACACTTTTAATGGATAATTTAATAATCATCACTTGCGAAAACTTTAAACCCGAGATTTGAGTAAAAATTTAGGTCAACACCCGCATCACAGACATTAAAAAACATTAATCACCGTTAGTCGTACAATAGAGTGGAGAAAACGGGAGACGGAGGAACGTAACACCTGTTCCCGGGGGAATCCCCCACCTGCACAATGCGCCGTCCCTTAATTGATATGGTCATTAGCTTTACATTCGTTCGTCGTCCGACAGTAAAACGTAGGAAAAAAAGGGCAAGGAGAATGAAATGAATTCTTAATGGCGTCCATTAACATATTAAATAAACGCCTTTCTCGACCGAAAAACGAAACTGCAAATGTTATACAAATTGTATATTGTCTTTTATCTTCTATTTTTCACCACCAGATCATGGAATATAAATCACGTTTTTGCTGTGGCTTTGATATCGTTGCTTGTCACAGTTTTTCCGTTTTTCCTGCCAGATTTGAGGGGACGATACAACGCAACGGCGACGACAGCGACTAATAATTTATTGCCGTACGGATAAAATGCAATTGAAACGGCCCAACACACCCGCAACATTTGCGACTTTTTAATTTGTCACGTTTAACGTAGTGATTAAAACGTCGCGAATGGAATTGAATTAATTTTTCGTGAAAGGGTGAGATGGAAATCTTTTCAATTTACCTAAAAAGTTATATGCTGAAAGATCCAGTTTTACCTTTTATAATTGGAGCTATTAACGTTTCATTAAATCTGAAACGATATGTCTTTAATTAACACAAATTTATTTTGTAGTCTTCTTTAAAAACTGACTGAGTTTTTCTTTTCAGTTTAGGGCATACAAATAATGTTAGAATAAAAATACCCAACAATCATAACTTTATTTTCCGTTCGTTTGAACAGTACAACAGGACAATATTAAAAAAGCAATAAAACTGTAATAGGATTACTTATGAAAAGTTTCCCTCATGACAATACGATAAAATCTGGCTTGTCTTGTCCAATCTTAAAGCCACACATAAAACAACCCCTAAGATGCAACCTCCCTTAACTTTCTTTATTGTTTACCACAAAATATATACGTATGTATACACATTGTCATGTCATTGATAATAATAAAATTATTTGAATAGAATATTTATAAAAATTAAATTTTATGATGTTAAAAATTGATTTATATATATTTGCCTTAGATCTATATTTAAAACTCAAAAAGTCCATTTAGATTTTTCTATTAATTTAATTTGTTATCTTAATGTTACTCTACGTCATAACTAAATAATTTTTCAATGAGCGCGCCTTTCATACTGTATATTTGTGATAACAAAGTCACTGATCGATACGGGGGAGTGTTTCGAGGGTTGTTGCCAAGCGTCTCAACTTTTCTTTGCCTCCGGGTAATTATTTTTTATCAGAGTAAAGAAATTATTACATAAAGAATATTGAATTATTAATTGATTCTTTACCTATAAGATTTAAAGAGATTGGACATCAAAAAGGACTTTTTAGTTTTACTTATACTTTTATAAATTGTTATATTTTCTTTTAACTTATTTATATTATTAATTTCTATAAATTTTAATTCTCGTTTGTTCTTTAAATATTGAATTATTTTTTACATATTTTACACATTTACATTTAAATTAAATTTATTAAACCATAAATTGAATTTAAGCAAATTGTATTTGTGATATTATTTTTTTTATTATTCCCAAATACTATACCAGACAATTAAATAATTAAATAACTATAAAGAAAAGATAGTTGGTACTTTTTATTTTAATATTAAATTATCTTTTAAATATTTTTATGCAAAATATCATATAAAGTTACCTTTTAAACCATTATTTGAACTTGGGTAAATTGTATTTCTTTATATTCACCTCAAAACTATACCAGGCAATTAAACAATGAAGTAATTAAATAATTAAATAACACTAATGTAAGGGATAGATGGGTAACTATTTCAATTAGAAACTGTGATTGATCACGGTTTTCGAGCCTTAACCATATAATCTCATTAATTATTCCCGATAACTTGAATCATGTGCCACTCTATTCTCCGCAATTTCGACCACCCGGTTTATCATTATCAATTTCATTACCTGTATTAAATAATTACGGTAATTAATAATTATGGAATGTCAATTCTTCGCTTACACTGCTATCTGTTGACGAATAACGGTAGCAGGAAACTTGCTTAGATAGACTACTGTTGTGAAATCGATAAATTCGCGCACACATTGTAGTTATCTGTAATTTTATATTTTTCCCATGAGAGATGAATGAAAGACAGAATAGACGACATCCAACATCTAATAAATGGAGGTAATTTACACTCATAACAATAGAAATACTTACCTATTTAGATTGGAAAGAAAGGGCTCATTCTCTGTAGGTTTTTTTTTCAAAGGACTACACGAATATTATCGATATTAATAAATATTTAAAATTTTTTGATCAATCGAATTGCACGGGGTCGAATTTTAGTTAATTTATATATAATTTTAATAATTTTTATGTATTATTTTTGTTACCTTGATAGAGTTTATTAAACGTTGAATGTTTTATTTTAAGAACCTATTTATAAACATTTTTTAAACTAAAAAATAATAATAATAATTGTTGGTTTTATGCAGCAAATTTTAAATGTATTTAGTTGTGTATATTGTATTAAATAATTGTGCAAAAATATAAAAAATAAACTTAAATATTGTAAAAATAAGTTCTTAAAATAAAGCGACACATCTATTTATTATTTTATTTTATTTTTGGCTCTATTAACAAACTCTAACAATTTAAAAAAAGATAATAATTTCAAGAGAAACGTTCCATTAAAATTTTTTCAAATGTCTCACAAATCACAAAAGTGTACAGCCAATCAATAAATTTGGTTCTCGCTAATTTGTATTATACAAAATATCCGTGTAATGTAAACAGTGGTTTCGGTGTGTAAATGAAGGATATACAGAGTGTTTCTTTGGTTTGTGGATAAAGAAATAAACTGAGGGTCATGCAAACAGGTTAAGAAATAATAGTTTATTTAAACAACCAAAACATTGTACTACAATAATAATCAGAATCAATAATAATAAGTAAGAATAATAATTAATGATGATAAAATAATGATAAACAATTCGTCCACTATTACTTGGCATGTATTTTATTAAAATGTCGTTTTTATGGTTGTGTTTTAAACATATTTGTAATTATTTTAAAGAAAAAAATGTTAAAATTTGTATTTTATAAAACTATAACATGTATTTAAATATTATTTTAAATTCGTTTTTAATACAGTCCAAGTAAAAAATACAGACGATAGTTAACACAAACAATAAATGTACATATAAATACAAAGAGCATAACAGAACTCGAGGGGGTGGGTAACAAACATAAGTCGGGGTTTTCATAACAAGGTATAGTAATAAGTAGTAGATAATATTATGTGTTGTCGTTTTACCTGTTTGTGTACTTGAATCAAAAAACGTACTGGAAGTTTCCACGGTCATCGAAGCAATTGTGCCGTCCAAGATCTGGGCGCTCGAATCACGTCGCCCCCTGTATCTTTGACAGTCGTCGCTTTGCGAGCTCTGACGACGGAAATTGCGACACCTACAACAACAATTCCCATCAACAATTTATTCTCCCTCACTGCGACCTTCAGAAGTTTATACCGAATCATTTCTTCAGTGGTGGATTGTCTGCGAAACCCCCTGGCGATTAAAATCTCCTCGGTGGTCGATTGTCTTCGGATGGCAGGGCGATAGTTCTCGTTGGTGGGTGGTGGTCCACCACCTCTGTTGCAGGGCGACGGATCGCGACTCGAGCAGCTGGAAGAATCCGGCGACCGACCTCCATGACCCCCACCTGGACCACCTCTCTGGGCCACGCTCGTCGACTGACGGCGCAGCGTTCTCCGGCCGCGACGCACCGGACTTATATCTCTTTCTCCTGGAATAATTGTTTTGTTATATTACGTTTTATTGATTTTTGTCAACAATTTACCGGATCGGTCTGGACTGAGGTGAGACCTGGAGTCTCTGCGGCCCCTGGAGGCGGAATCTGGGCTAAGGGAATCCCGTCTTGCTTTCCTGCCGGTGTCATCGACGTCCGGGCTCAAAGCTGTGGGTTGTGAACCCCTTCTACTCCATCCACCTGGTGGCAGACAACTCTCGTCGTATGCGGTATTTTGTCTTTGCAATCTGGACAATTTGCTCCTCTCCGGACTGGCGTGGCTCCTCGAATCTCTTCTGCCCAATCGGCCACACTGCGTGGTTGAGTCCCTTCTAGTGCTCAATAATGGATGGGTAGGTGTGGTGGCTTGCGACGTGGGTTGTGGGGATGTTGCTGTCGTCGTGGTATTTGACGGCATCGTTGGTAAAGGTAGAGTTGGGGCGCTCGGTGAAGGCACCGTCGGGGACGTAGATGGCGGAGTAACGCTGGACATAATGATTGTCGGGGGAGGAAGTGCCTGAGTGCTGCATTCAACTGTCGTTGGCACTATTGTTATTGGTAGAGTTGGAGGTACGGAATCAGAAGCGGTGGAAGAGGTTGAAGGTCGCTGATCCTGACGGTAGTAACCTTAAAGAAAGAAATGGATTCAGTTTATGACATTTTTAAATGATGTAGAAGTATGTACCCGTTTCTAGAGTGGTACCAGCTTCGTTCTTCGGCCTGGAATCCCTTCGTTTCTTATGCGCTGAGACAATTTTGGGCGGTGGCGGAGTAATAGAGCTAGAATCCCTTCTGCCGCTTCGTCCACTTTCCCCGCTACCTCTTCTGGATGTCCCATACGAATGTGATGTCGAATCCCTCCTTCCGCTTTTGCTGGATTCGCCGCTGCCCCTTCGATTCGAATTTGGGCTCAAAACCGTTGTGGTGGTGTCTCTCCTCCATAGCTTCGCCACCTCTGATCGGAAGTCGGATAACGCGTTTGTAGCTGAGTCCCTCCTCGACTTCGAGCCCATTGAACGGATACCGGAGTCGGCGCTCGACTCCCGCCGTTTTCTGGTTGTGGTAATCGAAGGTGTGGGTCCCTGCTCCGTCGTCGTTTGTCGACCCCACGGCAAGGAACGGGCCAGATCCGCCAGCGTTTCGCGACGGCATAGTTGCTTCTGTTGTTTTTTCGACGAACCGCTCCAATCTCTTAAGATGTCCGTCAGCTGGGCGAGGGAGCTGCGTCTACGACGAGTGCCACCTAAAAAGATTGATGGATTAATTGACTAACGGAGAATAGCACAGTGTGCAAGTTACATTGTGCTATTTAATGGAAACGAAGCAATAATCCCGGAGCACAAAGAAAACGAATAGTTACTTTAGAACATTAACTCGATGAAACAATCCCAATCCCGTTTGCTACACTAAAAACCCCTTTGACGCAAACATCATCTTTGTGTTAAGTTGTCTCGGTAAAACAAAGTTTAAAGACACTTATCACTCGTAAAGACTTCTGCACTTTGAATCCTAAATACTCCGTCGTAAGCTTTTCAACTTTTACAAGCCAGAATGTGCAGAACCCACAACCGAGGCATTTAAATATCCACGAGAGTTCTCGACTTTTTGCGTCGCGCCGCAAAAAAGAGCTTTTGAATGTTCCGGATGACTTTTTTTCACCGTGCAATTACTCGAAAGTGTGTAGTTACAGGGAATAATAATCTCATTTGCGCTCGCTCATTCAACTGGAATTTAAACGGAAAACATCAAAACGGGGAAGTTTTAACTTTGCACACGTCGATCACAAAAACGCCGCTTTCTAGTAGAATTGATGGATTTGCAATATTTCAAGTTAAAAGTTTAAATCAACCGTGTCGCTTGTTTGTAATATTGTGTATTGTACATTTTTGAATAACATACGATATTGTGGTGCACATTTATAGAATGGTAACTAAAATTGACATCAGGACAGACATTTCCTCCTCGTTTGAACGTTTGACACGCGATAATTGGTTTAACGTCGGACAGGCTGAATTTTATCTTGTTCCCATTCGAACACAAATGGTTCGAGTATTGGACAAAGACGATCGCCGGTTTCCAGTTTATGTGCGAACGCACACATGTCAGTGAATATTTGCAGTGCTTTGATCATACCAGTGAGCGAGTTCGCTTATCTCTCACGTAGCTTTGTTGCCGGTTTCTGTAGCACGAACTGGAGCTTTGTTCGACTCGGTTTCTTGATTCATTAAAAATTGACATCCTATTCAATTTAAAATTGATTAGGAATTTACCTGTGGCGGGAGGCGATGATTCCTGGGTCTCGGTCGGCGGCGAGATGCTGCATATTTGGGTCGAGGAGTCGCGTCTGCCGCCCAATCTTTGTTTGATGGTGGACTCTTCGAGCTGCTCGCGGACGAGATCGTCCCATCCGTTGCCGCCCTGCCACACCAGACCCACCTGGTGCGACAGGATTGGCAGGTTGCACACGAAGCAGATGGCTGTCATGGTTCTAAAAGTCAACAAATCAATCTTCTGTAATCCTTTTATGGCCCAGAAATGTGAGACGCAAAAGATCAGACAACAGCATGAGCCTGATCTTTGCATACAAGTGCAAGAAGTGCGTTACTAACCTAGCATGCCTCAGGAAGAGCACCAACATATTAAACAACACCAAAGGTAGTGACACAACAACAACAACAACAACAACAACAACAACATAAGGTCAATAGTAACAACAACAACAACAACAACAAAAACAATAAGGAAAAGAACAGCACGTGACGCCAGCTTGTAATCTGCCTTAGCCCGTGTGGTGATGGTGATTATAATTTAAGAACTGCTCAAGAATAAAAGATCTGATCTGTTTGTTAATTTTTTTAGAACCGTTGCAAAATGCGGACCTGTAGTGTCGGAGACGCGGGGAGGGTATCTGGGACATGGTTCATTCTTTCCTCGATCTGTTGCGTTCAAGAAATCCGGCCTGCAGCTGCTCCCGATCCGCGTCCCGTTCTCGCCGGATCACCTGCTGGACATCGAGAATGCACACACTTAATCTAAATCTGAGACTACTGGGGTTTGATGCAGGTACACATTGAGACATTTTAAAGGGGAAACATTTATAAATATGTATAAAAAATTATGATTAATGATTAAAAACAATGGAAATAAATTAAAAGACAGCAATTAAAAATTTGAAACGCCTTCCAATTTTTAAAATATATAATTTTAATATAAAAATAAATAAATATAATAAAGGAAAATTAATAGAAAACTTTAATTTAGTTATACTTTTGATATTCTTTCTGATTATAGACTTTTCTCAAAAATTTCATATTTTTATCACTATAAAAAATATTAATTAATTAGATTTTAATAAACGACAATAAAATTAATTGTAAATTTAAGAAAATTCATTATTTTAATTAGTGATGCACTTCAATCTTTAAACAGTTAATTTAAAAAATGTATAAAAATATTAAATAAATTTTTGAAACTTTTTGTTTGGATTTGAATTTCCTCGATTAAAAGAATTTAAAGATATTTTCAATATGTTTCATTTTGACTAGTAATATTGTTTGAACCTCTCTTTATGGTCAGTGTATTAAATTTATTTTACTTTGTAAATATTTAATGCACGTAAAAATAAATAACATTTCAGTTCGTATAAAAGTTTTATGTCCAAAAAACGAAAATATTTAATACACGTAAAAATAAATAATGATAACTTATTTTGTGGATTCGAATACACATTTTATTCGGTTTATTCTTAATTTATCTGTTGTTTCCACAGTAATATGTGACAAAGAGGGCTTTCTTTTGAACATGACCATTTGAGTCAACAACAAATACTCCATCAAAAGACAAAATTATTTGCTGATTATTTCTGCTAGACAAAATCACACATTCTCTACAACCTGACTTGGTGAAGATATTGGAATCACTGTAGGGTTGTATGAAGCTGATTTTAGAATCAGAGGACGATTTTGGCACTCTCTGTTAAGCAGGAAGTTCTGTAACAGTGAGGAGTAAAATTTCTTTAGAGACAAGCATAAAGTTGTTCTTCAACCAATTATTATTCGGTTTGTTTATAAATTTGAACCAGATTTTGTTTTTGTAGACGACAATACTTGTTATCATCATAACATATACAATCTACCCTTTTTGTGTTATAATCATTTTGATTATACACACATAAATATTAATACTAATTTTATTATGCATTAACTCATAATCTTCAGGAATTAAGTAGCGAAACAGCGGATGATTTCGTCAGCTAATTTATCTAAACGTCGAATTAAGCGGATTACAATTACAACAGTTAAAAACCTCGACTAAATTTGTACATCTCAAACCGAACTTAATCCCTTTCAGACATAAGTAAACTATCTCGTTAATTAGTCTCCGTCCTTTCATACATTTTGTCCTCTTACGAGTCACTTGAAATTTCAATTAAACTCGAAAAGTTTGTTCCAAACCTCATCAAAAATTTGTTAAATGATCCTTCGTCGAAAATTCCCGCTGCACTTAGTCGAGTAGTACAAACAGGAAGGGAGGAAACATGAAATCTGAATTGCAGAGTGGCACGTGCACAATAACACAACCAATATAATCTACACGACTGTAATAAGCGAAGTTTTCGTCTATCAATTACCACTAGTGAATGCGCCCGCCATTGATTCACGTTTCAAATTCGATACTTTTTGTTTCGGGGCCAATTAAATTTGGATTGCCTGCCGATTTTGGGACGATTTAATCTAATGCAATTTAGATCTTCGCCAATTTATCATTGATGCCTCGAGGTATTACGAATTGATATTCGAATTTAATTGGAATTGATCGAGTTAATGAAATTTAAGTCTTAAGATTTATGTCTAATTAAAAGGACAGTTACAGGACAGAATTTAAATATTAATAAAAAAATAATCAAAAAGGAGGTATTTTGGAATTTAATTAAAATCTGTATTTGTAAATAAAATTATTAAATATTAATACATGTATGTCTGTTTATGAATCTTCTACAATAAATGACGAAAATTATATATTAATTAAAATATATAATTTAATTTAATAACGTAAAACATGATAACTTTTTATTAAAATATCCCCATTATATGTTCGAAATTTAATATGTTTGAACATAATAGTTATATAAAATTAAATTCTGTCTCTCAATATTTACAAAATTCATAATTAATTATTTTTGTTTGCAATTTGAAATAAAGGGATGAGATTTATGAATTACTGTTAATATCCGCAGTAAAATGACTAGCATTGGATTCGTTCCATTTTTATATAAAATTTATTAAAATGTAGATAAAAGAGACAGAAATTACCATTATTCTCATATCTAGGATAATTTGTCGACGACAAACGTTCGTTCAATGTCCATATTTCGCGCTGAGAAACTTTTTTAATAAATTCCCGCCGAGCACAACTTAATATTCATTATAACATTTCACAGTGGAGCATGAAAAAATAATAATAATGATAAATACACCGTATATTTCACTTCGCTCTCGTCTCACATTCAAATGATCTCGGCTCGAAAATGGACGGATAACAAGTGAAATAGTGTCGTGAATAAATGAAGAATAATTAAGAACCGCTCTACGTTTTCCATTATCGTTCGACATTTATCAATTATTTAGTGATTTATGCATCGATTTACTGTCGGCGAATCTATTTTAACGGTCACCCCTTAATTTGGCACATGAATTCTATTAAATTTTCAATACGGCCCGATTCCCATTTTACTTTAAAACCATTATTTATGTACTGTTCAATAATAATTATTTTCATTAGAAATTTACTAATATACTTCGTGATAATTGAAATAAATTAAGTTAAAACTAGTATATTTTAATTTGGGTAAGTTGCTCTATAATAAATTACTTTTATATAATTCGCACTTCTCAACTAAATTGCTTTATCGATCTTTTACTTCTCACTAAGTAAATTAAAGTTCTTTAATCTCTTTTAGTTTTGTTCTTAATTATTTAAGTGAATTACTTTTTTTGTTTTGGAATAATAAAATGATTATTTGATTTATTTATGCATTTATAATGTAAATGTATATCAAATTTTAGTTCAAAGGAAAATATAATTGTTTTGAGAGTTAAAAGCACATTATAAAATAATAAATAGCATATTATATTATAACAATATAATTTAATTAATTAGCATTGGTTCAATAGAATTTAAATATAAACATATGAATTTAATTATACATAAAATATTATGTTTTAACAATAAACATTTTTGAAGTAGATAACTTGAATTATTTCAATAATTTAATAATAGTTTTATTAAAAAATGTAATATTCAGCAAAATTAAACAAAATTACTAATTTCACTAAATTCCTTGGCAAATGTAAATTTGCTTTTGAACATGATGCCACAATGTATAATTGAATTGCAGTCTGGTGAACGTGGGGGCCCCTGAATCTGAGTAATGTAATGATTTTGTAACCACAAATATATGTCTTACACGGTGAGGTCAGACAAAAACAAAATCTGGTACAAATTCTTGAGCAAATGGAATAACCAAGTTGTGATATTGTTGACAATTCATAGATTCTCTGCTTAATATGAGAACTTCCAGGCTGATCCTAAGATCAATTTCATGCAACCTTCTTCTGATGATAGAGAAACTTACAGTGTTTCCAACGACTGCACGAAGCCTGGAAGTGGGGAATGTGAGATTTCGTCTAGCAGAACTAATGAAAAAACACTCCAGTCTTCTGGTTGTAGCCCATTGTTCACCACCACCATGTCGTATATTGGTATATTGTGGCAATATGGCAACAAAATCTTCAGAAGTCTCCATTGAAGCATTTTACGTTACTAACAAGAGATAAATTAAGAATACACCGAATAAAATGAATTCAAATTCACAAATTGCGTCTTTTGGAAATAAAAATGTTGCAACAACTAAAATGTTGTTTATTTTTATGTCTTTTAAATATATAAAAAGTAAGATAAACTTATATACTTCAAAATACTTATAAATATTCAAATAATAGTACTGGCCTAAATAAAATATATTGAAAATACAGTCGGACCATACTTCAAAGCTACATATTCCTGGATAAGAGTTCATCAAGGTTTACAAAAGTCAATAAAATTTAAAAAATCAAAACAGTGTTTTGTTTATTTCCTTGCATTACCAGTGTAGGGATTGTCTATAAGACATAAGTGGTCGTAGTCTGTTTGAGCATAAGACAGGAATCATCGGAAAGGAAAAACCTCGAGGAGTTTATAGAGACAGAAGAAAGTCGACTTGAGGATTGTGCCAAATATTTAGTTCGACTTATCAAGATATTCGAGAAATCGAAGTTCGAATTTTGCCTCGAGTTATCGAAATTTGACTGTAATTTAATCTATTTTATTTAGGAAATTCTAAACATCCACTTCAATGTAACTAGTCATAAAACAAATTAAAAAAATATAACAATATAGTAGTCTTAAAAATTAATTTAAACAGGGTTTAATTATTGTTTTATGTGTAAATAATATTTGAAAAGACAAATTGACTTTTTAGTTATAACGAAAAATGGATTAATTAAACACAATATTGCAAAATTCTGTATGTGTATGGACAACATAAAATCCAATAAAATTTTGTATAGTATATGACTTTGTTATAAATGGAGTTTAAACACAAACAGTGAAATTTAGCTGTACACAAAAGTCGAAATATGTTTGATCAATATTTAATTTTCTGCAATAAAAAATGTATCAAACAAAACTACAGAAACAATATTTGAAAACTGCAATTTTCATCTAACATTAAGGGAAAATGCATTTTGAAGTTGATTAAAATATTGAATCAAAGAGTCAATTTTAAATATAAAACGAAGTATTTAATAACGTTTTTGTATTAAACGTTTAACGCAATTGCAAAATACATATTTTTTTATTTATTTTGCAATCTATTAACTTTTAAATACAATTCAAATATAAAAGAGTCGACTGCATCAATAACTAACTAAAGCTTTCGCATTTAAATCACTGTTGGCTTTTTTTCTTTGAATAAATTCCCGTTCCGCATAAACCGAAGCTCTCAGCGTAAAATATGTAAAAGGAAGCTTTATGAATGTTTTAAAGGGCGTTAATTGTTCATTGTGACGGCATTTTTTGTACTTTACAGTTACGAGTACACAAAGCCGGGCATTAAACTATAATTAACGCATTAAACTTAATCTCGGAACCCTTTTTATGACTCCGGTGCTGAATATATTTTGATGACTGGACGCAAAATCGAAATGATCACACAGTTTATTACACAAAAATTATTAATAACCAGGTACAAAAACTCATCGGTGTATTTTTTAATCTAAACACAATGTATTGTTGGAAAATTGCATCCGTGCAATATGTTTTTGTATTCGTTTCAATGGACATACACAAAATAACAATCAATAATTGTAATTTAGTTCCGTTAAGTCCGAATGGATTTAGCGTGTAATGGGGGTTCCCTTTTTTTATTGCCGCAATAACAACGAAAACAGATTATTTCAGGTTATTGGAACAGATGCGGAACATTTGTAAAACATGCAGTTTTCAGGCAACGGATTAATTTTACTTTTGTTGTTCGGGAAAATTGGAAGTCTTTTAAAGAAGTGGCATGCACCCTTTAAAAGAGAACAAATTAAAGAACATTTCACTGAAAACGTAAGCTTACAGTTATGTTTAAAATTGCGTAAAACTGTAAAAGTTTAGTTTTCAGTGAAAACGTTTGTTGTCTGGTAGAAAAACAAAAGAACTGAATGCAAAATTGATTATTAATAAAAATAGGTAAAGTTGTGTGATTTCGTCAACTTACTGGAATATACTTTCACGGCCCCTCTCCCTTCTGATGGAATATCGTCGGCTCCTATTGGAATAACATTCAATCGTTAATCAATCAATCAATATCATTGCCAAACATATGCAAATTGACAATTTATACTCGACAAATTCATATGGGTTTGCATGCTTAAATTGTGAACCTACAATTTAATGTTGGCGAGAAAAATTTTGGGTTTTGATTCAATTAAAATTAACATCTGTATCATTTTATTGATTTTCCAATCAAAGTCGTGCACATTTACTGGAATAAATTCGATTCGTTTGGACTTGAATTGGAATAAACCGGTCGAGTTTTATTAAAACCGCATTATTCGGTTCGTTTATGTGAACGCTACGAACGACGATGCCATTTCGGCAAAGTGCACTTTCAACAATGGTCTTTTACCGCGACAAAATGAGCCATACAAAACACCACCTGCTACGAAATTCCACTTTTCCATCTATTTATGCGGTCTTACTATGTAACTACTTTTTAAAACTCTCTTACTTTTATATCACATTGTTTTTATTGGATTATTCCGAAACATAATATGTGTATTGAATTTAAAGTGATGGTAATGTAATAAATATAAAATTTTTAAACAACAGTATTTGAATAAATAATTCTGTATATATACGAGGTAATCCACTTAACTTATTCTTTAGAAGTTTATATAGAGTGCCAATTATAACTTGACTTGTATTATGTTTCTAATTTATTTTGTACAAAATTTCCGGTTTCGCCGGACATAAACTTTGTTACTCTCAACTCAGGACACCTTTTTGGATTTTTAAATTCGACATATAATTGCAATTAATAAGTTATTTTTTTTTTTAATAATATTAATAATAATAATTTAATGAAATTAAAATGTATGTAAAGGCATCAATTTTGATGCTGGAATGTTCAATTTTGGAATATATGTTAACCGAAGAATCATCTATAAGGAACTATTATTAGTAATCCCCAATTTTATACAGGGTGTTCGTTATTTACATTTAATTTCTTAGAATAGCATCTTAGAACATCGTAAGTAACTTTAGTTTCAACCTCATTATGTATGTTTTAGTTTAATTAAATTGAATACTAAAGATCGTTTACATTGCTATAGGTACAAAAAATGTATATTAACAGAAGCTTTAAGCCAAAAATGTTATCCAATACAAAACAAAAGCCATTCATGATACACTAATATTACCACACATAGTAAAATGAGTGTTATTTTACTTTTTTGTTAAATTCTCTGTTAATAATCATTTTACATATAGGGAATGCTTATACCATTCGAAAGATTTTTTAATATTCAATTTGATTAAGCTAAAAAATACATGGTGTACCAATGAAAATAATAAAGATAAAGATGTTTTAAGATACATAAAATTATTCGTAAATAACGGGCATCCAAAAGACAGTACCAACACTAATCTTATAGAATGGTTCTTGTAAATGATATTTTCATTATTAAAATTGGTGGCTTTACAGACATTTTAGTTACACCATGAATGTGTCAAAATTAACTACTTAAAAATCCATTAATATATATATATATATATATATATATATATATATATATATATTTTAAATAAATTAGAAAACTAATTCGTGTTGTAATTAATATAAACATTTCAAATCAATAACTTTCTCCATAAGTTAGGTGAATCACCCTATATATACATTTAAATAAAACTAGAAATAATTATTAAAACTACAGAAGAAGTCAAGTCAAGCAATATTTATTTAACTAATAAAATTTTACAGAACAAAATTATATACCATTACTAAACTTTCTGATAAATTCAATAAATGCTTATTATATAAAAGGCAATTATTAATAACGCATGAATTAATAATAAAAACATTCCTAAACCTACTGAGAAATGCAATAAACTTTGATTTTATTAAATAAGGTCTTTTTTAGTAACTAAATTTAATATTATATACAGTGTGGCCTATTTGAAAGCAGTACATCTTCATAAAATTTTTATTTTCTGTCTGATTTTTACAATTTTTTTTTTTTTCAATTTTAAAGCATAAAAACTTATTCCTATAGATAAAAGAACACATTTTTTGACCCTAAAACAAAACCTACTAGTTTATTTTTTAGACATGAGAATTAAAGAAATCATACTAGCAATTTTTTTATAGAAAATCTGGCTACAGTACTGGATTTAGCACCCTCTGAAATGGATATTTACCAAATTTCATAAAAAATTATTAATATTCATAATTCTGTGGACAAATTAAAACCACATTCTTCTTATGAAATTTATTTTTTTAATTATTATTGTATTGTAGTACAATCATGAGGGAGTTAGTGTCATTCTCATCCTTAAAAATGGCCCTTAGCGTAAATTAGAATAAGTATATTGTTTGTTTCCTATTGTTAGTATTTGTTAATAAAGTATTTGGTGTATATTTGGATTCTGTGTTTATTTGAGCTACCCCCAACCCCCAATAAGTCACAGGTGTGACAATATTATACTAATACTATACTAATAATACCATATTTATACTAAATCTCAGTTCGTAAAAGAATGAATGAATCATATGCAGAAATTACTCCAGAATCATTGTTGCTAGTATGATTTCTTCAATTTTCATGACTAAAAAATTATTTTGTAGGTTTAGTTTTGTCAAATAACTTGGCATTTTGTCTGTAAGTACATAATTTCAAGCTTTAGCATTGAGAAAAATGTTTATCTAAATCGGACAAAAAATATATATTTTATTGAAGTGTTCCGTTTTCATATGACTCACACTGTATATACATAATTGAGTTCTAATTGTAAGCTAAATTTGGGATGTATATCTTTTATATAAAAATTGTGTTAAAAATAATAGGAATTATATTCTTTTTTGCATAAATTAGAATTTTCTACGATAAAAATTAACAGTAAAATTTAAAAAAAAAAAATAATGCACATGTGCCTGACGGCTTTTGATTGTTTACATTATGTCTTCGTATAAAATTAATTTGTTTCTGTTAATATTATTCCTTGAATAAGTATTGGATATCTAAATCTTCGATCATCTTTAAACTAACGAAATATTCAAATATTTATTTATATAATATAATCTCATAACATAATCTAATTTAAATAAAAACAATGTAATCTAGTTGCATAAAACATCATGATAACATGATTGGTAAGGTACGCCAATTTTGATGTAATTTTAGTAGACATTGTCTAATAAACAAAATTCTTTACTTATTTTAGTGTTGAAGAAAGTGCTACAGAAGATTGTACATATATGGTTTATATTAAGATTAATTTAACTCAATATATAATCCTTGATTATTAATTAGAAAATATATGCTTTTAGATATTTAAACGTTTAATTAATTGCAGTTGTCAAAATACCTTCAACACAGCTAAATTGATGTAACTTTAGAATTGGGACCCAACTCAAAAACTTTCGGGTCCCCAAATTCAAACAATTCCTGCACTGAAGGAAATAAATTAATCCCGGAGAATAGAATTCCTTCTGCAGCCGCAAGTAAAAGTGTGGATTTTCGCAGTGTAACAAATGGCTTAATAAATCCTTATTAATGGCACAGTAAGTAAAAATTTCCTGTTGAAGCGACCGTATTTACAATTAGACATTGTGCATTTGAATTGTATTGGTTATTAATAGTGTGCTGGGATTATCAAATCGGTTGATCCGGATTAAATCTGTTGGGATTATTGTTAGGAATGTTGCCGAAACTCGATATCAATTAGCGATCACAATGAATATTACCGTGCAACGCGATCGCTCCATTTATCAAAGGAACTGTGTTCGATGCAACATCGCAAACCTATTAATCCTCGTCAACAGCACAACGTTTAAACATCCAAAACAACCGATTTTACAATTCAACCGCATTGAAAGCCGTCCCACATTAAAATCGTAGGTGGATCACGTCAACGTCCCGGCTGAAATGAAAATCGTCCGTACGGAATGAGAATCAGATCCAGATTCAGCCTCGGCATTATCCGGGATCGGGGATTCATGGCTTTGGGTCGCGGGGGCCATTACAAATTTACATAATGCGCCCCGAAGCTGTTGCTGATTCTGTTACTGCTACTGTTGCTTTTGCCTTCTCGACAACACAAACTCCACGACCTCCTTCTCCCGTCTCCCGCGAACGTTTCCAACGTCCAATTGTTTCGCTGGCTCGCAATATTGAACATGTCCGTCTTTTTAAAGGGAAAAACGTTTTAATGAACAGCTCCGTGTGCCTTTTTGTGAGGCATAAAAGAGAGATGACAGAAAAAAAATGTTAAAAAGTTCGTGTTCAGTTTAATAAACTATTCTGGAATAATTGTTTCCTTGATTAAATTCAAGAAACAGGCGTAAAAGGTGGAGATTGTTATTGTGCGATGTGAATAGACTGGAACTTAATTAATGCTCTTCTAATGAACAATTTTAATGAAAATAAATCACTTAAAATAGACTGAGAAATGGGGAAATATTTTTCAGTTTCATCATTTGGAAAATTTATTAAAGAATACCTGTTTTAAAATATTATATGATATTAAAATAAGTATAATATACTGCGGGTCTTTTGAAATGGATAATTACTAGTAATAAAACTAATATCACTAAATACCCTGGGAAATTAACAAAGTAAAATTAATTAAAATTAAAAAAAGAGATTAAGCGGTACTTTTTTCCAATCTTAGTTAGTCCCTTGTCGTTTTATGAACAGATTCCACCCTCTTTGGCACATTCAAAATTAGTGAACAAATAAATTCTTGATTAGCATTAGAATGATCAGTCAAATAAAAATTTTTATGGCTATTAATTACAGTGTGGGACATTGTCATAAAATTTGTATCCCTACAGTGTAATTTTTGAAGCATAAAGATTGAATTGAATCATATTAATAACTTTAAAAAGCACTAACTACACTACTGGTTTAAATACCTCTGAAATGGGTATATACTAAAATTCATAAAAAAATATGTACATTCATACTTCTGTGTAAAAATTAAAAATCTTATTCTTTTTTTTTATTTATTTTTTTAATTAAGTTGCCTGTGGAATAAATTGTCGAAAAAATCACAAATTATCTTTCAACAATATTCAAATAGTATTCTAATAACACTATTCATTAAAAATAATAAAGATAATTTGTGCTATTTTTGAATGTTAATTCCTAAAAAGAATATCATTTTTAATTTTTCCACGGAATTAAGACTATGCATATTTTTTGTGAAATTTAGTATATAATCATTTGAAGAGGTGCTTAATCCAGTGGTGTAGTAATTATTTTTTTTTTCTTTTTTATTTAAAATTACTGTAGTTTATTTTTTTTTCTTTTTTATTTAAAATTACTCAAAAATATACAAAATTCAACAACTCCAAAAAGTATTTAATTAATTTTTGTCAAAATTATTATTAATAGATAATTTAAATTCATGAACATTTTAGGATTCATGTAAAGTCTTCTTTAATAAAACAAATAAAATAAAATAAATAAAATATTCTGATATTTCATAGTTTATTTTGAGTTTTTCATTTTTTTAAATTTCTGAATAATGATGAGTCTCTAATTTTTTAATAAATTTTTCAAATAAAATAAAATAATTAAAAGATAATTGTTCTTTTTAAAATTTATCTGGAATATTTAATACAGAATAATAACATTTAAATTTTCATTTTCAAAAAAAAAAATTAAATAATTATTACTGAATATATTGAAAATATTTTTTTGTCTATTTAATCTAGGGAATACAAATTATCTTCTTCCAAAGACAGCAGTGTCAGAACAGTATAATAAACTATTAAATGTCATTATTACTTCTCAATTTTACTTCCCACAAAGAAATTTGTTAAGGTACATACAAAACGTAATATATTTCTGAACGATAGAAAACATGGGTGGTCAAGTTAATTTACGAAAAAGCGTTCCGTCCCGAATTTCCTAAATTTAAATAAATGCCCGCAATCCCAACAAAGTTGCCTGTGTCGTTTGGCTAATTGGAGTTTACCAACTTTATTCCGTCGACAGGAGAATAAATAAATTGTCTTTGCGTCCCTACTCGTTATTTATCTCCGTTTTACTTTTAACTTTTGTTTCTGCCGCATTTTATTTATCCCAAACCATTAAATATTGTTGTTTTCCTGCGGTCTAATAAACAATTTAAACGGACCGCATGCGATTAATGTATTTTGACCGAAACCGTTCGGTGCAGATGTTTCTCATTCAGCGTTATAACGATTCGAAAATTGATAAATAGCAAAAACAAAAAAAAAAGAAAGAATGGTCGCCCGAGTCAGGACCGACGTTTCGTGACCGGATCGATCCGTTGACAATTTGGGCGGAATGGTTTTCGGTCCGGGACGCTGAAAATTGTGTCATGCAGTCTAATGAACCGGAGCGGGGAACGGATTCGTTCACTCGCCGTGCCCAAGATGATTTTCATTCTTGTTTCATTGTTGTGTTTTACGGGCGCACACTCCTGCGGATTTTGTTTTTCTATAAATGTGTTCACTTTGATAAAGTCTTCTAAAAATATAAAATTCTCAAGTTTTTCTTGTAAACACTTCAGAATATAATTTTTTATTTACAAATTCTTAATTTAATTTAACTGTTCCTTTAATTTTGTTTTTAGTAAGATGAAAAAGGTTTTTTTCTCAACTTGTCTCAGTTTGTTAAATTAATATTTAGTTTTCAAAACACTAAAATAAAATCAATAATATTTTCAAAATTCATTAAACTCATGTATTAGTTAAAATAGGTAAAACAAATTTTATATATTTTAATTGTAAATTTGTGCTACAAAAAATCAATATTTAAAAAGATAAAATTTGAAAATTTAATTTTTTTTCAATCATTCAAAAATGATAATCTCAAAAAACACGGCATTCACTTCATTTTTGATATTATAATTGTTTTAAAAAATGGATAATTTATTTCCATTAAAATTTTAGGATTCTGTATGTATATTCTGTATATTGTGGTATACTGTGGTGTATTCTTTAATAAAATTTATAAATAAAATAACATAAAATAAAAAAATCATTTTGATATTTCATAGTTTATTTTGACTTATTTATATCTATTAATATTTCTAAATAATGGTCGTTATCTAATGAACTTTTGAAATGATCTAAAATTGGCAAATGGCAAGCTTGATAAAATTTTTTAATAAATTACTCAAAAAAAAAAAAAAATATTAACAGGTAATTTTTACTTTTCAAAATGTAACCCCTTAAAAAATGTTACATATGCAATAAAATTTTGATTTTCCATTATTTCTTTGATTTATTTTAATTTTTGAATACAATTGAATGGCATTTGTTTCTTTTTTAAATTTATAGTAGTTTTTAGAAAAAAATATTAAATTTACCATTTTTATTTCCAAATAAAATTTTGGTTATTTCATTTATTTCTTGTAATATAAAAAATGGTTTTAAACATTCTCATCTCAACTTCTTTGTAAAAAAAGTACAACGTAAAAAATTTAAAATGGCAAAATTTGTAAAATTAATATTTATTTCTGAAAAACACTAAAATAAAATTTATAAAATGAGTAAAACAAATTTTATATATTTTGACAGAAGAGAAAGTGATGTATACAGAATCAATAATTAATAATGATACAGTAAGAAAATTTTGAAAAAAATTGAAATTATACAGCATAAATAAGATTTTTATTTCTTTTTTAAATCATTCATAAATGTGTTTGTCAATTTTTGATTTTATAACTGTGATTTTATAACGGATTCATTTTTTTTTTAAATTTGAAAGATAACACACAAAGACGAAGATATATTTCATAAAATCTCAGAGAAAACGGAAGTAGCCGAATTATCATCGAATATCCTATATTTAAATTATCAAAGTCCACGGCTTACATCTGTACTAAAACATATTTTTCTAAAACCGATTATCCCAAATGGGAAAAAAAGTAATTCCAGTTTTACCTGTTGCACGAACGATCGATATGTCGTAGGAAACTGGATGTGAATGGGATCCAGGATTATCCAGGAGTGAAGTGCCCGTAAAAAGTCAATAGGGTTTACAAACTAGTGATGTCGATGTCTCTGCACCGAACAATGCCACTTCGCAAACTGGACACGACTTGTTACGAGAATCTTTGCTTTTGATGCCTCTTTTGTCCAGCCCGTTCATCATTGCGACGTTAATTAAGAGACCAGTACTTAATTGCCTTTTATTACTAATAGGAACAATGTAATAAAAGAAATAAAAGTTTCTAATATTGTCCTTTGTTTTAATTTATAAATTACTATTTTTAGATTTCTTTGTGTCGCTTGACTTTTGGTCGAAATTTAAATTTTTGTATACGAAAAACAAATCCATAAAACGTTTACATTTGAAATAAGTAAAAGCTTCGAATAATCGATGATAAATCACCGGCAATATTCGCCCGGTAATTGAATGGGCGTATTCGAAATTGCCATCAATAAACTTCTTATTACAATAATCTGTCCCCATTTTACTTTATTATTCATACACGAAACAAACATATCATTCATTTTTGTGAAAAGGGTTTCTTGAAGTCTAATTAAATGACTTTGATACGGTTATTGCATGAAATAATTTATTTCTTATTAAAATAAAATTTTATTCTAAAATAGCAAGAAGAAAGTTAATGCTTGTTAAGCCGTAATATACAATACTAATTTTAATATTGGGGAAAAATTCAATTAAAGGAGAGGAAAAAATTTACATAAAGTTTATTGAAATTAAAATTCAGGAACAATAATCTTTTGTGTACGCCTTATTTTTATGGTTTTGTCCCCAAACCGAATGCGAATGTTAATTAAAAGTTCTTTCAATTAAAAGAATACAACAAAGTGCTTTTTATATTTTTGTACTCCTATGTCCTTTCATTTCATTCAAATTATTTTCCTATTTAATTAATATTAGAATATAAATTAAATTAATTAAAATGTACTAGTTTTCAAACTTTCTTTCATGCGTATTTTTATAATTTAGTATTAATTAAAGTACATCACTTTTGTTATGTTTTCCAAAAAAACTAAATATAAAATCATTGTCTTTTCCGATTACAATAATTTTACAAGTTTATCTCCCATAAAAACTCAGCTTATTGTCTGAATCCTCTTTGAAACGGTTGTTTTGCTGAATTCTAACATAAATTTATTGCGTTTCACGCATCTTTTGTCCGTTTCAATTAAATTAAACGCCGTTTTGTTCCGCGTTGGAATTGTACTTTTCTCACCAATTAATTTACACGTTCTACACAACACGCAATTTAAAACCATGAGGATAAATCCTCGCACGACATTTACTTTTGTAATAAATTCCGTCGGATGAATTTTTTTACATTTGATTCAATTTTTTGTTTAACATAAAATAATATTTTGTAATTATTAAACATGGCTAAACTCATCAAAGGGATTAATAAAACGAATTTAATTATTTAAAAAAATGGCGAATGCGCATTTCAAATTATTTTGTTAATGACTATTTATTTATTTATGTTGTTTTGTATATTTAATATTACTATAATTTTGTGCAGCATGTATAATAATATGAAATATTAAATATAATGATAACATAAATATTTAATTTTACGACTGTTTAAAAAATGGTGGATGCGATGGATTATTATAATGAAAAATAAATTATTAATTATTAACATAGTTTATTTAAATAAATAATCGTAAAATATATATAATATAAAGTAACAATGTATTTGTTTGTTATTCATATATTGTAATTCATTTCAATTAAATTTAACATACTACTGTATTTGTATCAATCAAATGTTTTTGCTTTTGTTCCAATAGTAATTTTTACAAGTCTTTTTTATGATTGTTCAAACTAGGGTTTTATACTTAAATTATTATAATTTTTAAAGTAGATCAATGCATATTTCAACATTTAAAAGTTTATATTTTAGGACTAGTTCAATTGAATAAATCATAATTTGACATTGATTTTAAATAACAGTAACTTATTGTATTATTTATATTATTTTATTACAATAAATATGATGCATACATCAATGTTTCATTGCAATTGCGGAATTAGTATTTAACTTCGGGCTTTTATGTTACTAACTTATAATTAATATATGGTTGTATTAATTTTAATGACAATATAAATTTTATTTATTGCTTTTAACTTTGAATATTTTGCTGTTATTGATATGAAATCCAGTTTCAATGAAGTCATGTGGCATAAATACATATTTTATATTAATAATTTAGATAAAATCTGTTTGATTGTTATGTTTTAGTAATAAGCACATAATAATTTAAATTTTACAGAAAATTATAATAAAATTAAAATTGATATAAAATTTAAAAGCCCGTTTCCACAACATTAAATAAAAGTGACTGAAAAATATTTCAAAATATAGTTCAAATAAATTCCTGCCTGAGATTTAACATATATTTTTTTTCGATTCAAATTGAACAGATTCCCTCAAGCATCGTAAAAACTGATAAACACGCTCCGACGAATCTTAAACTTGATCCGTCCCACATAAATAAACCGGAATCCGGTATAAAATCCAAAAACTCCGCTCTCTTATCTCTGATTTTCCTCCACCTTTTCCCGACTAACAAAGAAGCAAAAAAAACGTATTCGTACGGTCGATAATTATAATATTCCCGTTTTCGGGGCGTGATTAATTGCACACGTCCAAGCCGTTTACGTTGCGCCGCCGACAGGAAAAAAAGGCGTTAATGCGTTTTCCGGGCTGATTAACATAATACGTGGCATTTTCGTAATTTCGTTCCTTCGTGCCGCTTAATAATACTTAATAAACAATTAAATGCGGGGAGTGTGTGTGTTGGCGAAAGTAATTTTTCGTTGTTAATTAAATTTCAATTAGGGCTTTGGATGGAAATGCGTTCTCAGCTTTCCTTGAAACTTTCATCAGGCTCTGCCTTAAATCTAGATTATGCAGGATACGTTTTTAACTAAAAGGAATTTGTGTTTAACAGGATTTCATGCATATTCATACATTAACAAATTTTAAACATTTTGTTAATGTAATTATTTTTTGTTTTTTTTTTATAATGTAAATTTCAATTTTGGAATTCTAAAATATATCTAGATTCTGTTAGAATTTATGTAGTTTAATCATTTAAATAAGAATATTTAAGAATTCCGATTTTAATTTAAACCTTAAATATTCAAATATAGAAAAACTAAAAAAATATTAAATATTTTTTCTTAAAAATTCTAAATATTATTCATTATAATCATAGCAGAAACTATTTTTTGATTATTTTCTAAAATAAAAAATAGTCCAAAAAATGAAAAGAAATAATTATTAATATTAAGAAAGAATAATTACAAGAAAATATATATATATATATATATATATTAATAAATATTAAAAAAAATTCTAAAATTTTAATGAATCTTTTTATATAAAATAATTATGAAAATTAATCATTTAAATATTTTTTTTTAAATATTTTGCAATATGTAATATAATAATAAATATTAAAAAAAATCAATAATTATTAAAATTAATCTTTTTGAGTAAAATAATTACGAAAATTAACCATTTTAATAAATTATAATAATCATTAATAAGTTATTTAGTTTTAATATATATATTTTTCAAAATTTTTTACAAAATTTTTAATATATTTTTTTAATATTTTACAATATATAATTTGATAATTTTATTAATAAAATTAATAAATATTCAAAAAAATTTAAAATTTTAAAAATCAATTTTTTAATACATATTTAATTTTATTAAAAAGAAAATTAAAATTTGAACATGATATTCTTCCTTTATTGCATCATAATTTCTAATATTTTTGGGAAAATTTTATTAAAACAATTTTTTAAATTAATTTTTTGATAAATGTCAAAAAATATGTGTTAAATTATTTTCTCTTTTTTTAAATTTATTTAATGTGCAAATTTTATTAGGAAAGAGATATTAATTCAAAAAAACTTGAAAAGTCCAAACCCAAGAACTAAAAAGGAAACAGCATCCGTCGGAAGTCTTCCGTCCAGAATCCGACAGGTGTTCACAATAAAGATGACGATGTGCATAAAACATTTAAACAAAATGTGACACTCACAACGGGAACACTCATAAATGTGAAACGATCAAACATGTACACCAATCCAAATGGGAGAAAAGGGAAAAAATCTAAAATTAAAAAAAAGAGAAATATATAACTAATTAAATAAATAATTAAAAAAAAAAAAAAACGATAATGAAGAATGACGTTCGAAGTACACACACAAATCAGAAACTTACATAGATGACCGTTCACGGCACTAGATCATGCTTGTTGGGGCGGCTCGCTGTGGCACTCGCACCCGCACACTCGCACCCGCGCGCGTCGACACGTGCAGTCGCGCGACTACGTCGGCCGTGGCACACGGTGGAATGGTAACTGGGGGGCAGAGAGCCACCGCGGCGGCGGCGGTGGCGGCGGCGGCTTCGACGCTGTGACGTCAGACGCGCGAAGGGTGGGGGAGGCCGGGCCCAACAGGTGAGCCCGGAATGGGTCTGGGGCGGGGGGTCCGCACCACGGGGCCGGGACAGACCAGACGACCTCAATTTCTGCCCACAAGATCAACTCGGGTTTTTATTTTCGCCACTGCACCATACCATATTTATCTCTTTCTAATCACTCAGATTTCAATAAAATCGAATATTTCGATATTAAAAAAAAAAAATACTTTTTTGTTATTTGCTATTAATTAGTGCTGCTAATAAATCAGAATGTTCATATTTTATTGCATCCGTAAAAATATATAAATTCAGAAATTTAATTTAAATATTATTTGTATGTCAAGGATTTAATAATTTAATTAATATTTATATGTAAATATTTTTCTATTCAACAAATATTTAATAAACGCATATAAATTGGAAAACAATAAAAAAATATTAATATATTTTAGAATTTTATTATTTAATAATTATTTCTACACGTATATTTTAGAGAAGTCAATATAAATATAATAAAATAAAATTATTATTATTATTATTTATTTTAATAGATTATATAATGTTCATTTTTATATTGTTATTTTTATTTATTTATTTACTGAACATTTTTTATTGTTAATATTTTATATAAATTTTTTATATACAATTATAATAATAATCACAAAAAATGAAGATAATACATATAAAAAATTTGTTTAATTATTAGTGTAGTAATAATTAAACATAATTACTGTTCTATTACTATTAAATTACGAGAATATATTTTTAAAAAAATTAATATATATATAATTTTTATATTTAGTATTTGTTAATAGTATTGTTGAAATAAACGAGTCATTTTAAAAATAAATTTTATCTAGGCTTACTTTTTTAATTCTTAGTAAAGAGATTTTAATAATATTCATATTAAATTAATCTCTAACCATACTCTTTAGCCATATTTTAATTATAAAAATACATATTTTAAAATTATAGTAAATTGAATAATAAATATTTATTATATATATATATATATATATATATATATATATATATATATATTATTTTTAAAATGACTCGTTTATTTCAACAATAATATTAACAAATACTAAATATAAAAATTATAAAAAAATTATATTGTATAAATATATACAAAATTATTTATATTTTACTCATTTAATATAATATAATAATATAATTTATATTTAAGAAACTTAATTTCTTCAAATTTAATTGAAAATCATCTCTTGAGGACTTTAACAGCTGTTGTTGGTGGTGGGTTATTCAAAAATTTCATGTATTTTTAAAATATTTATTATTGAGAATTTTTATTATTGTTTATTTTATATATATAAATTTTGAAATAGTTCATTAGTTTAATAAGAATACAATTTTAAAAAGTTTATATAATTTATTAAATATTTTAAAAATTGCTTAAATAAATTATAATTAAACAAGCAAAAATTTAACATCAATATTAATTTAATTGACTGATAATTTAAATTGGTAAACTTAATTTATTTAAATTTAATTAACAATAAACTATAAAATTTATTTTTTCTAATACTTTTTTTAATTAAATTTCAAAATTAACCATTTTAATTTGTATTCTGTTGATGTTTGTAATTTTTAAGTTAAAAAAATATCTTTGGTAAAAAAAAAATATATAATCAAACTAAAATAATAAAAAAATATTTAAATTTTTCTTAATCTCATAATTAGGTTAGTATAAATATCATGATTTACAAGATTTAATTTAAATTAAAAATTAGGCATATGGTCAAAAATTTTATTAGTTCATGTTGAAAAGAAATTTTTAATTCTATAATCAATGGTTTGCTTTAAATCCATAAATAATCAAGAGGAAATATGTAGACGTACTCAAAATTCACTTCAACACTTTAAAGAAAAATGTGGAAATGATGCAATTACTTTGAAAATAAATACACTAGAATTTTCAACTAGTATAATTATGTTACTTTTTGATTATTTTAAATATACATAAACTGAAAAACTTTGTCAAAATACTTCGATGTTCAGTAACAAACTAATAATGGATCAATACAAAGTTAAATGAAAAGAAAACAGACTTAAGGTTGTGCCTTTCGGTGTTTGCACAACCAAACCTTCAACTTGTACATCTAAATTCCATTTCCGATATTTATTAGTTTACCGAGTCTTTCACCAACTTTCCTATTTGCGATCGTCGGGAATTAATCTCGTCGGACATCGAAAAACGATTTAGTTTTCGCAAATTTCCAACTGGATCGTGTGCAAAGATAATTGAATAAAAAGTGTCAAAGTTGTAAAGTAATAAAGTGGAAGATTAAAGGAGTTTGAGTGTACTATCAAGCAGTAAAGTTTTTTCACTGTCTAATTAACAATTTATTAAAGTTATAAAGCCACACAATTTTAAAGTTGAACTATACCATATTATTTTAGCACTAAAACTTTCCTTCGTCACTTATAAAATAAAACAATGAAGTTTCAGTTTGTGCTTGGTGATGTTTATCCAGTCTTTGTTGTTGATATTTCCCCGTAAATAAACCATATGTCCTCGCAATAAAACTCTACAATCTGATGTCGCTTATTGAATTCTCCCGAACGTTTTATTGCCCCAAGATATGAACAATCTTGGCAAAACAGTGACATAAAAATATAACTACCGCACTTTTTTATACTTCCAGTTTATTACCCGCACCCGTTTAAAGCATAGAGCAACAAGTCAACGGCGAACAGAAAATTGGAATGTGTCTGGAGAGCGGTAGGAGTCTATTTTCGTCGGTGGAAATCCAATTTTCCGAAAGTAAATAATAAAGCGATCGATCGGAGATGCTTCCGGGCGATCCGCTTGCTCCACAGGTCCTTGATTAAGCCAAAACGGCTTTTTCTTCTGGTACCCAACGCCAGATTAATGTTTACTAATTTTTTTTTACCAGCAAAGACAAAAATGAATGGAAGACGAAAGAGGAAATTCGATTGAGTGGCGCCCTATCGGAAATTCCTTTTAAATTATGGCCACGACGTTAGCTGCATGAATAATTTATGTTTTAAAAGGGGCACTTTATAATTTCGGAAAGGTATCACTAAAAGCCCATGCAGAAATGCATCGCATCGCAACCCCCATTTACCTATATTTAGCAAAATTAAACAGGCACGTGTCATTTAATTAGAAAACAAAATTATGGTAGAAACAATAGTTCGTGGGAAGAGAGGGGTAATTTTCCTGCGGTTTGACAAAGGAACTTTGTGTGTACACAAGATTGTCGGCGTCTCCACCTGGGCCCGCTCCTCTGCGGCGAAACAAGACGTAATCTAGTTATAGGGCGGAGTACGAAGTTGCTTTGTTCTTCGCTCCCTCTAAAACAACCTCGGAACCATATCAAGCGAAAAAATTGCAAACAGCAAAAATCGGGGTCGAATTTAAACGTAAAATACCTTCGGGCTCGCGACTGTTTGTGGAGAGGTTAATTAGGTACGCTTCGAACTCGGGGATTAAATGACCGTATCAGTAATTGCGACCCGAGCAATTTACATCTGATCCGCCTCCCTGTTGCCGTATTTGCGGTTTCTGGTGTTGCATTACCCGATTTTAATTTTGGATTTTCGGTTTTGCACGTGGTCGCCAATTTGGCCACGTGCCCTTAGTGGTGGTCGTACGGTTTCTTTTTATGTGGTAAATTTCGTTCTAATTAAATTGATTGTGTTACGAAAATGTAAATTACAGATTACATTAACCACTTTATTTGTAAATATATTTTATCAGAAAACTAGATAATAAAATTTTGTTTTATTTATAACCACATCCATAAAAAAAATAAAAATATTTTATATATATCATATTATTATCATTCATATTATTATCATTCAACTTAAATTAATTGGGTAGAAGTGTATTTTTATTTAAATTATATCATTAAATGTAAAATTTAAATTTTAGAAAAATTTAAAAAATTTATTCAAATATAATTAAATAATAATGAAAAATGTAAAAATTTGTTTCTTAATTTCATATTATTAATTAATCACATTAATAATACGATATAACAATACAAAATTTATTTTATTAGAATAATAATAGTATTTTATTAATTATAATTAATTATACTTTTAATTTTGTTTCTTATATATCTTAAAAAAAGAAAATACATATATTGAGAAGTGTAACAATTTTAAAATTATAGTAAATTGAATAATAAATATTTATTGGAATATTATATTATATATATAAAAAACTACAGATAATTGAGATAAATCTTCAGTCTAAAAATGAAAATAATTTTAAAATGTTTATTTAATTCGTTAAGTTAATATTAATTAAGAAACATGAAAATCTGTTTTAGATGTGTACTATACAAAATAAACGTTCTAGCTTAATTGGATATTGTTTCAGATTAATTAAGAGGTTGAACCAGTTAAGTTTATATTTTTATTTTAACAACAGGTATCGCCTAAGATGAAGTAATTTTAAACTTGCTGTTATGGTTTAATTAAAGATTACGATCGATGGACGATTAACCCTTTATAATTCCTCTTCGAAATAATCTTGCTTGTGTTTCGCCTCGTTTTATGTGCGAGAAGATAATGCGATCCATGAATTATGCATGTCAGTCTCTCGGCAAAACGTCGTACCTTTTTTATTTCTGGTTGTTTGCGGTTCGGATTTTGATATGGATATAAAACATTCGAACGTAAATCCCGTTTGGAATTGAGCCCTGTCGATGTTTTAATGATATCGATGCGAAATTTGAGGTAATGTATGACGTGAATTCAATTTTCCAATATTTTAGTTTAGTTCAATTTAAAAATGAAAATGTAAAATGTAAATTTTTTATTAACTAGTCAAAATAAAACATTTATAAAAGGCTGGTGCTATTTTAATCATTCGATTTTTAATTTACTTCACATAACGAATGCAGTAATTTAGTCCAGACATATTAATATGTTAATATGTAATGAAGTGAAATGCACAAATGATTTAACCTTCTCATGTAATTTATTAAGTCCAACTTTTGTCAGTAATAAAACAATAATTTTATATTAAAGCAAAGAAGTGAAAAATAAAGGAAACGATGTATTTTCATTGGACCGACTTCTTATCGTATTCGTGCGCTCCAATACACGCACGTGTATTTCCCCTCTGAAACCCCCCGATTTGGGGTAAAAATACGGGAATAAAGCAAGGATTCGTACTCAAATCCTGTTCTTTATATTTTCCGTCCGTTTTTTTTTATTTTGTTTCGCGTTCGGTAATCGATATTCGGGGGAAAAATTGTGGTCTTGGTTTAAAGTAATCTTCGGTTCGACTCTTTAATCCCATTTTAAGGCGGTTAAATGTGTGTTTTCGACGGTGTTTGATTGATTGGGAGAAACGGGTTTGCTTTTGGACCCGTGAGATTTTTAACAGCTGCGTTTTTAGGATAGTGCAATATAAAATTAAATTTTGAGAATATCAAATAATTTAATGTCAAATAATTGAGCAGATTACTTAATTATTGCTCATTTTTAATGTAATTTATTTTAATATTATTGATGAAATAGAAAAGAAATTAATTCAAAAATATATTTCATCAGTGTCAAAAAGATAAATTTAATAATTACAAATGACTTTTTAACAGATTTTTTTAACTTTTTAATTGTTATTCATTTACATTATTAGGTAAACGAATCAAATTATCATCAATCAAAATTAATATTCTTATTAAAGAGACATAATAAATATTATTTATTTAAATTGAACAAAAAATAATTATCCTCAATAATTAATAAAAATTTTAAAATAATAATAATTCTTTATTTTTAAATTTAAGTAAGAAAATTAGTTTTAAATGAGTATTAAAAAAATAAATATTGTAACTATATTAGGATAATTTATCGTATTGTTAAACAACTTCAATTTGAATATTTATTTCTTTTTAAAACTTAAAAAATTATAAATTTGCTGTCAATATAAACATTTTACAATTGTATACTTTAAATTTAGGATTTATGTCAAAATTAATATTTAAAATAAACAAAAAATTATCCTCAATAATAAATATTTTAAAAATTAATAAAATTCTTTTGTAATATCTGTAATGTTGTTTATTTTAATTATATATTTTCCATTAAAAATTTATTGTTCAATTTATTATAATTTTAAGTTATGTATTTTTATATTTTGTAAAAAAATATTTAAATAAATAATATTGAGAGTTGTGATCAATTTAATAATAATAATTTTAATTATTTATTTAATATTCTATTTTTATGAAATAAATTGTTTTAAAAAATAATAATTAAAAATGTAAATGTCATATTTCAACCAGAATAATAACAAGTCTTAAATATGAAAATGATAAAAATTATTATCTGTATAAATATATATAAAAATATAATTAATTGACTGATAATTTAAATTGAAACAAATTTAATCGAAAATCATTTAAAAATATTTATTATTGAGAATATATAAATTTTGAAATAAATTTAATTTAATATAAAAACAATTTTGAAATGTTTATTTAATTCATTAAATTATTTTAAAAATTGTTTAAATAAATATTAATGAATAAAAATTGAAGTCATTGCAAATAACGAAATTGATAAAAATGATTAAATTGTATACACATATACAAAATTACTTATTTAATGCTCAATTAATGGACTGGTAATTCAAATTAATACCCTTAATTTCTTCAAATTTAATTGTAAATCGACCTCTACAGTTTTTAATAGTTTTTATTTATACTATTTTTTTTTAAATATTGAGGGCAATTTTTTATTTATTTTAAATATTAATTTTGGAATAAGTCCTTAATTTAAAGTATGCAATTTTAAAATATTTATATTGACAAATTTATAAGTACTTAAGTTTTATAAACAAATAAATAATTAAATTGAAGTGTTTCAACTTCTAAATTATCCTGAAACAGTATTAAGTTATTTTTTCTAATACTCTTAATTAAATTTCTAATTTTCATAATTAAATTTAAAAAATAACAATTATAATAATTTTTTCTGTTGATGTTAATAAGTTTAAGTTTTTTTATTTTAAAGAAATAACTATGGTAAATGTACCATGTGTATATTCAGACTAAATTAATTAAAAAAAATATGTATTCTTAATCACAACATAATTAGATTAGTACAGATATCGTTTTTTTATTTACCAGAATTAATTTAAAAATTAAAAACTGGACATTTGGTTACTTTTTTATGTTCATGTTGACAACAAATTTTTAATTACTTGTGTAAGATTTTATCCAGTATGATTCAAGAATTTATTTATAAATTATTATTAATTATTGGGAATAAATATTTTTCATTTATTTTATATATAAAATTCAGGATTATTACACACTAGTTCGTCTATTTAATAAGAATATCATTTTAATTTGTTTATTAATATGCTATTTATTTTAAAACAATATTAACATGAATAACAATTAAAACGTTTTTTTTAATTATACTCAGTGACAAAGAAATTGCGACACCAAGAAAGGGGTGTTCAAATTTAACATCGTTTTGGTAAAACATAACGTCTATGTTTATTTAAATTCTTGTTGATGCAATTTCTTTGTCACTAAGTATATTAAATTTATCTTTTCAAAACTGATAAAATATATTTTCGAATTAATTTCTTGTTTATTTCAACGATAATATTGAAATAAATTATATTAAAAACTAGCAATAATTAAACAATCTGCACAATTATTTGATATTAGTATTTTATATATTCGAAATTTAATTTTATATTGTACTACTTTGAGTATGAATCCTATCATCTTATTTTCTTCGTATTTGAATGCAAATCGCAGCTCGTTATTGCACTATTGTGTAATAAACATGAAAATCGTGTTCAAAAGTTTCTAAGTATCTCACTCATATTATGCGATTTTATTGAATTACTCCCAATGACATTTTCTGAATGTACAAACGTTCTATTGCTACGAAAACGTATTTTCATCAGATAAAATTAGTTATTTCCCCTTTCTATTCATTTTGTGACATCTAATTTTGTGCAGACGAATATAAATTAAAAACAGAACAATGTCTTTTCGGGGCGTAAAACACCGACAATACATTTTTTCTAGATAAATTTTATATTAATAATTTTCCAGCTGTGCGTCTCAAAGCCGAAACCGTTTCTATGCAAAGCACAGCTTTCCTAATTATAAAACGAACGAAATTCAGGCAGATATCACACACATCAATACGACAAAGTTGAATTGGCCTCGTGAAAGTTGTATTTACGATTTTGTCGTTTGAAAACTTAATTTGAGCGTGGATTTCAGACAGGCAGTAATATGAAATTTAATATAAAACTCGGAAACACACTCGAGTAAACTTTTATTGCGTCGCTTATTCGCATCTCGTGACTTCGTCATATGCCACCCGTCTACGTAATCATTATTCAATACCGGATCAGATTAAGTTACGTTACATATTCTTCACTTTTAAGTTTAATTAACCGTCGGCTCTCCCGTTTCCTTCCGTTGCACGCTCGCAATTTATTAAAGACCGTACCCCGAAAACCGCCAACACGGCAACTTAAATTTTTCATGTCCGCTTAAACGCCGGAAAACGCTTTAATTGTTTAACTCGAGGGTTGATGGGTCGTGACGTTCGGTTGTCGTTAATGCAACCCGTCACGCAACCCTCAAAGTGAAACAAAATTATGTTTTAAACCAAACCGAACAATTCAATTGTTTGGAATTCAAAATTGATCTGTTCAGGTTAAAGTTTCAGTGTTGGTGAAAAAACGGCATATTCATTTATTTAACCGCGATAAATTTACGCTGAGCCACCGTCGAATATTTATGGCTTATGGCGAAGTACATTTTCATGTCGCGTCGGTTTATCCCCCCGGAAAATTGTGGACCAGCAGGATTTTTTCCATTTAATCGCCATTCGACTAAACAAACACTTTTCATATTTTTAATCGGATAAAATCGAACTCGGGAACTGAAAGATATAAAAAAATAGGATTCCAAAGTCTAAAACCAACGTTTTTGTTCCCAAATTGGATGAATAAATCATCTACTTGTTGTCGAGTTGTTTGCTCAGAGTAAAACTAGCGCTGGTTCAATCCTAAATTATGTGAGCAAAAAGTTGTTACTTTTTATTGTAATTATATCTTAAGTAATTCATTTATTAATATAAATTATAAATTAGAAAGTAAATTAATCTTTTAAATACATATAACTAAAAATTATAGACTGAATTAATTCATTTACGTTGCCTGGTTCTCTTTTTTTATAATATAAATTTATATATTAATTAGTTGAATAAATTTTTATTTAGAGCCACATACGATTTCTTTCCCTCTTTATCAAATATTGATCATTTCAAATATTTATTAAGATTAATTAATTTTTCTATTATAAATTAATTAATTAATTAACAATCTCATTTAGAAACACGTAAAGTATAAAATATATTTTATATTTAATTTATTATAAATTGTCCTTTCAAAGATTTCTCTATAATATTAATTTATTTGTCAATCATTAATTGATTAATTAAGAACCTTATTTAGAAACACGTAAAATATAAAATACATTTTTTATTACAAATTGTTCGTTTTAAAGATTAACTTTTTCATTATTTAATTAATTAAAGACTTCATCTAGATACGTGTAAAGTATAAAATACATATGAATATATATTATTTTTTATATTAAATAAAAATAAAATAAATCAATATTTTAAATGAGAATATTTAAAATAACTAAGAATTTTGACATGATTTTGGTTCTCTTTTTAAATTAATATAAATTTATATATGCATTAGATTAGATTATACGAAATTGTTTCCCTTTTTTTAAAATCATTTCAAAAGTACATTTTATATTTTCTTTATTGTAAATTATCCTTTCAAAGATTTATTTATAATAATAATTTATTTGTCAATTATTAATTGCCTAATTAATTAAGAGCCTTATTTAGAAACATATAATTTATAATAAATATATGTTTTTTATTAATTTAATTTAATTATTAATTAATAGTGTAAAATATTTGTTTTATTTACATTTGTTTTTATTTTTTATTATTTATTGTTATAAATTAATATCAATAATTTATTTAAAATATTAATTTATTTTTCAATTATTAATTGATTAATTAATTAACAACCTTAGTTAGAAATACGTATAATATAAAATATATGTTATATATACAGTTTTCTTCATTATAAATTGTTTAATTCAAAGATTTATATATATTATTTTTTATATTTACTTTATTATAAATGTTGATTTTAATATATAATTTATAATATTAATAATTAAAATGTTACTTACGTAAACTATAAAATATATGTTTATATACATTTTTCTGTATTACAAATTCTCCATTTCATTAATTTATATTTTGATTATTAATATTTTAATTAATTAAATAAATTTTTTATATTTTCTTTATTATAAATCATTCATTTCAAAGATATATTTATAATATTAATTTATTTTTCCATTATTAATAGATTAATTCATTAAGAACCTTACTTAAAACCTTATTACAAAATGTCCATTTCAAAGATTTATTTACAAATTTATTTTATATTTCTATTATTAATTGATTAATTAACTTTATATACATGACAAGTATCAAAAGTATATATTTAGTCCCTTTTTTATGACAAATTTTTTTTATTGCAAAGAAGATTTTCAGGATTAATTTATTTTTTAATATGATGAATTTAAAAACACATAGTACAGTATAAGTAGGTTTATAAAAGTTTTATTATTTTCTATATTACAAATTGTTTATTTAAAATATTTATTCACATAATTAATTTATTTTTTAATTATTAATTCTTTGATTAATTGAAAACCTTATTTGGATACATGTAAAGTATAAAATACCATTTTTTATATGTTCTTATATCATTTCAAAGATTTATTAATAGATTAATTAATTAATTATGTATACATGATTATTATAAAAATTTTGATTACTAAACTTATTTCATAGTATATGTTTATAGAATTTATTTTTTATAATAATTGTTTTTTAAATATTTATTTACACGATTAATTTATATTACATATATTAATTAATAAATTTAAAATTATAATAATATATATAAAAAATATATTTTACGTGACACTTTTTATCAATGCAATTTAAATAGATTTAAACATTTATTCATATTATTAAATTAAATGTTTATAATAATTATATTATACGTTAAAACATTTCAACATTATTTTTAGACGAACAGTGAACAATTTTTCTACTAATATTTAGTTTAAAATTTAGGTGGTAAAACAGAGTGAATGATTGAATTAAACTTCAGTTCCGTAATTTCGTTAACCTATATAAACACAGGTAAATTCGAGTCGCCTAAAAATATTTATACAACTGCCAATTAAAGCCCAATCAACTGGAACAAATCAAACTAAATGTTGTCCGCCAATATTTGTGCTGGACTTAACAATTTGTATTCTTTACTGCCCAGTAATCATTAAAAACTGTGAGCAAAACAAAATTCTAAAGTAAATTGATCGTTGCTTTGAAAGTTAATAACAGTTATTAAAAACGAACACCTTTCCATTAGGCATCGATTAAAAAGCGATTTTTCCGACTTAATTAAAATTACCTTGTCCCACAAAATAATAAAAAAACAACCCCATTTTTTCTCGAATATTAAAATCGCCATTTGAAAACGAAACACCCGATCCACCCTTGGGAGCCGTGTTCAATTTAAAATCAATTTTTCTCGTTAAAAACGGCGCGCATAAATTATTGAAACAATCAATCACCGTAATCTCGCAGATTAAATATAGATTTGCCGCGAAATGGAAACGGGAATTCCGCACCGATTTATGCATTAATTTCTCGGGGTCCTTTCTTAATTGATTCCACTTCCATTTTCTAGTTTTTTGAGGTCGGAGAATGCTGTGACGCATATCTGGTGCCACATACCATAGTAATTGCGGATTTACCGGGCTTACCCTAATAAAGCCCTAGGTTTCCTGGAAAAAGAATAAAGTTGGTGATACAGCTGATTCGTCGACACCGATGGGTAAAAAATTTGATTAGATTCGAGGAGAACTTCATCCTATAAGGGTTAGATTTCTAAGTGCATTCATGAAAAAATAATGTGAGTACGTAAATATGTTCCTTCAATTATTGTTTGTAACCTCAGACGTACAGCAGGTTCCTAGGCCGACGATGAGGCACACCATTCTTCCAATCCTCCTCCTTCTTAACATAACAGACTGCATTTGTAATCAGATCATCGTATACATTAAAGCATTACAGGATGAAGAATTCTTAACTCTCTCAAGTTTAGCAAGTTAGCTGACTTCCCGATATGGTCTGAATGATTCTCAACTTCTCAGGAAGGATGGTAGAGCTATATCAACACAGAAACAGGCAAAGCTTCAATACACACCATCAAGGATAGATTGTTGGTTTTTCAATAGATGGACAAAAACGATGTTGAAGATATAAGCACAATTCATCAGGTGATCAAATCCAAGTGTTTGAAAAATGAAAAGGATAACAGTTGAACGTCGCAAAAACCAAAATCCAATAAATCAACATGATACTAAAACCAAACAATGACAGAACAGTTTTATCCTCCGAATGATTTGTGTTATTTTGCCAGTCGCAAAGTAATTGCCATTAAAACGATGAAAACAACTGAACGAATCGAACTCACTGTTTGACTGGGACTGAAAATGGGGAACAAAAGCGACACAATAGGACACTTGGCGCAAACAGGTGTTCCGGCTCGAGCTTTTACCTTGATTGAAACTAAAACTAATAAATTCGCGTGTCACACGACTGAAACGTTTGCCGTTAATAAATTTCGGAATCAATTCGGCAACGATTAATTAAAATTAATTTACATATCGGGCTCGATTACCCCCGCAACGTGGAACGTGACACACCAACAAAAGCCCGGTGTCAAATTGAATTCGGTTCCCGTGTTTCTGACCGAGTAACCGTCCGTTTAAATCACCCCGAGGACTGACCCTTTAATTATAATTATTATTAAACCTTCTCTGGCAAAAAATTGGGATCTAATCGATTCAATTTAACACGAATTCAATTTCGGTTTTTTTTTCAGTACTCCAAACTTTGTGCACAGTTAAATATGTTTGCAACTTAATTTAGATTCACTAAATTTTTTGTTAAATTTATTTATTTGCCTTTTTTCTTTTAAATGAGTAAACTTTAGTTTGTTCTCAATGTCTTTTAAAAAAAGGGACAGGATAAAAAATTTAAAAACATAAAATTAATTGCCTTTTGGATGTAGTTGTAATTATACAATTTGTTTGCGCATTCACGATGTTTAAACATTTATTAAACATCAAAATCATATTTTTTATAGTATTTTAAAGGTTACTTTACTGATTAATTAAAAAAATTTAAATAATATTTGATAAAAATGTATCTAACAATAGATAAAGTAAATTAGTTTTAATATAATCAACTTATTCTTAGAATTTGTTTAATAGTAACTAGTTATTGGAATGGTTGCGCATTCGCCATTTTTAACAACAGTTGTAAAAATGGTGGATGCCAAACAAAAAACTTAATTAAAATATTCAAATGAATTAGGATAAGAAATTTGAAAACATAAAATTAATTGCCTTTTGGATGTAGTTGTAATTATACAATTTGTTTGCGCATTCAAGATATTTAAACATTTATTAAACATCAAAATCATATTTTTTATAGTATTTTAAAGGTTACTTTACTGATTAATTAAATATATAAGGTTATAATTAAGTATAATTTAAGTTAATTAAGTATATAAGGTTTCATAAAGAATTAAAAGATATACAAAGTTAAAATAATAATATACGTCAGTAACTTACATATGGTTACAATAATCGAAAGGTCATTTAATTTTTTTTTGTTTTTTTTTTGATTTTTTGATTTATTTAACAACGTTTCAAGATCATAAAAATTCCTTTTTCCAATAAATTTAATAATAAACAAATTAATAACTTGTTTATGCTTGTATAACATTTACATTTGAGAGTTTAACAAAAAATGTGGGGGTTTAACCATTTCACTCAGAACTATTTGCAATTAAAAAAATATATAAGTATTCTGGCTGTATTATTTAAAATAACTAAGACATCAATTAAAGAGATTATTTTTATTAATTATAAATAAAATAAGAAGAGAAATTTCATTCCGAATAATGTTTATTAAGTGTTAAATTAAAATATATAAATAATTTTCAGCAAATTGTTAATATTTTGCAATAAAAGCTTAATATATTCCATACATTTCAAAAAAGTTCATTGAGAATTTATTAAATTGTAATAAAATTGTGCCCGATCTAATAAAAGATTGAAATTGCTTTTGAAACGACACATTTCAATTTCATGAAAACATTAATTATAATCAAAATGGTTCGGTTGATTTGAAATGAAATAGGTCATTTATAATTTAGTTTGGTTGTAATAAAATTATAACAGGCTAGTTCGATTTCAAATAGATGTATTTTTTTTCTCCAACATTTAAGTTTAAAAAGTTAAATTGCAAACAGAAATTTCGTGTCGCACCGGAACAGAAACACAGAGACCAGGTGTTTCATCGCTGTTTTCACAATTGACACTCGCTCTAAACCGGAAATTACTATTGACACGAACTGATAATGTGTAATTTCCATTAATTAATTAATCGAATTGCGCACATCTGTGTATTTAAATGCGACATTGTCCCACTAACGATCCACCATTTACACAAACCAAATGAAAAATGTCCAATGTTGTTGCCTGGCAGAAAAACGAATGATATATTTAAAAACGTCAACAATAATTAATTTAATAAATCAATCACGTTTATATTTTCAATTAAGGCACCATAATTTATGTGGCTAATGATTTTTATGTTGCCCTGCATATTAATAGAAACGTTGATTTCCACACAAAGTACACAAAGTAAGATTAATGCGGTGTTGATTCGTTTGCTCCATAGTGATATTTATTTAATCACGTTCTCCGGTTTTAATCAACGTCGTTCCTTACGGTTGCTAACTTCAATATAATTGCCCCGCATTAGTCTTTAACAAATCTGCACCGACGTTTTTGTTCACGTTAAAAATGTTATCATTCGATTTCACATTAAGAATGAACTGGAAACGGTTCAGACGAAGTGTATTTCGAGTTAATAAGTTCGCAATAATCCATCCAATCCGGAGTGCGAATAAGAAGAAATAACCGGAAGGCAAGTCTCGTTAACTCAATCCAATATCTAGTTATGTATCTTTCAGTGTGGTTTTATCGAAATTATCGCCTTTTCACGTCTCACTCTTCGGTCCCATCTGCACAAACGATGTTGGATTACACCAAAATAATTTTTGTAAAACTTATTTTATATTTTCCAGTTATAAAGTACAATAGTTTTTGTGAGACTGTCTAACTGAGTGTCTTTGAAAATGACCCAAATATACACAATGGTTCACGATTTTTAAAGATCCCTTTTAATTTGATTTAAAGCTGAGTTTAAGAATGTCTTAAGTATATTTATAAACAAACAAATAAAGAAAACAAAACAAATGATATATAGAAAAAACAAATTAAATATATCAAAAAAAAAAGAATAAACTGAATGTTTACATAATTCTTTTGAGGAAAAGGAACAAAATAAATTACAGTCAATTCTCTCTAAAAAAAAAATTATTAGTAACCGATTATTTCTCGATAGAAATTAGATAAAATCTCTAGAAGAAAATCTGACGAAAGAATAATAAACTAGACTTTTTATAAAGTTGACATTTGGAGAGTAGTGACTTAAGCTTTATGGGGCAAAACGTCTCCAGCAAAACTTGAGTAAGTTTCCTCATTATAAAATCTTCATCTAAAACAATGACATGGGTTAAAAAATCTATTTGCAATTATTCTTGAGTTTGTTTCAACATTTTCTATTACATACTATGCAAAAACCTCTCTATATTACCAAAAATAAAGATTCCAAAGTGCAGAAAATTATCATATTTTTACATCTCATCCTTCAACATATCCCACCAATATTGCATTGCATTGTGTCAAAAAAATAACAGAAAAAATCTTTATATTCTTTTTATTATCATTATATAGTAATGAATTCTATTTCTCTTGTCACCATTGTATATTAATTTATATTAAATAAAAAAATTCTTTAATATATTTTTAAATTTAATTATCAATTTAAAATAATAATAATAAAGGGATTAAATAAATTATAATACAATCGATTCAACATTTCTCGACAGAAATAAGGTAAAATATCCAAAAGATATTCAGCAAAATCGGACGAATCGAATATAAACCAGACTTTTTATAAACTCAATACTTAGAGTGTATTAAATGGGTGGTGACTTAAACTTTAAGGGACAAAACGTCTCCAGCAAAACTAGTAATTTGTTCAATGAAATTAACAGATTTATTCCCTTAATAATATTGTTGCATGAGTAATTTAAAATTTCTCCATTTCCTCTTAATCTATAACAAAGATACAATGATGCAATTATTCTTGATTTTATTTCAACATTTTTCATTATTTAATAAACAAAAAAATCAAATACAACAAAATTTGAAAGAAATATTTGTCTTAAAATGTTTAAATTACTGAAAATAAAGAATCCAAAACTATAAATATCTTTTATAATTATTGCCTGACTTGAACCTCACTTTAATTGAAATTTTACTATCGTTGTAATTGTTGTAAATTATAAAATTTTTACATCTCACCCCACCAATGATTGTATCAAAAAATAACTAATAAAATAATTCTAAGCTTTTAATTAACATTATATAGTAATAAGTTCCATTTATATTAAATAGATTTTTAAAATTAATTATCAATTTAAAAAAAATTAAAAAAAAAATAAAATAAATTATAATCGATTTGTTCTAAATAAAATCATTTCTCGACATAAATTAGGTAAAACCTCTAAAAGATATTCAGTAAAATCAGATGAAACAAATACAAACCAGACTTTTATAAACTCGACATTTAGAGAATATTAAGCAGATGGCGACTTAATCTTTATGGGGCAAAGCGACTTCAGCAAAACCAGCACTTTAACCAGTGAAATTAACAGGTCTCTTCTCTTTTAACAATAATGTTGCCTAAGTGATTTAGGAATCTCCTTATTATGAAACCCTAATGTAAAACAATGTACGTGGTTTTAAAAATCTTTTTTCAATTATTTTTGACTTTGTTTAAACATTTTCCATTAATTAAAAGAAAAAATTATCTTAAAATCTCTAAATTACTGAGAATGAAGAATCCAAAACAATAAATGTCTTCTATAATTATTGCTTGCTTATATTACTCTTCTAAAATTGCAAACTTGAACCTCATTTTAATTTTTAACTAGAATTTTACTGTCGTTATAAGTGTAGTAAATTATCATATTTTTAAATGTCACCCTTAGACCCCACAAATGATTTTGCACTATACCAAATAACACATACATAGAAATAGCACAAAATTTAGAATTAAATATTTTTTCTGTATGTATATATTTTAAATAAACAAATACAAAATTTTGATTGCATTTAATTAAGTGCTAGTTAACATTATATAGTAATGAGAGTAATTTAATTATCAGTCTTTAAAAAATTACTCTATATGAGAACGGTTTAGGTAAATACTTTATAATTAAATAAAATACTTTTTATTTAATTAAAAATCCACTAACATTCTACATATTTTAATAAAATGTAAAAGCACAATATAAAAAGCTTAAACAAACTATTATTATATTTAGTTTATAATTAAGTAATATTAAGCATCCGATGAAAATATTTCTGTTTAAATTTTAATAAAACGTACAAGCAGAAGAAAGAATAGAGTTTTGCATGTGATTTAATTTTCTGGGGTTGTTCCGGGTTGTTTGGTTTTAAAAGTGTGCCTTATCAGTGGGGAGTGAAACAGGAAAACGACCCGCCCGTGCCGATAGGGATGAGTTATAGTTAACGTTTTATTTTCCGTTTGTTGCCGTTTCACATCGACGCTGAAATATTGGCGGTCGTTTTTAAATTTTTCGAAATTCAAAAACGAAAACTTAACAAAACAATTTATGTGCCGTAATCCGTGTAGGACACAAAGGCGGACAACAAGCCGGCGCTCATGAATATTTGATGAAATAGTTGATACACGGTTCCGTTTGTGCGTGCACATTGTTTTCCGCGGCGCTTAAACGATTTACATAAGTTGAGGAGGAGGAATTTCATTAAAATTACTACCACGGTCGCGGAAAGTCGGAAAACCGCCCGGCTTAATATGTTAATTATGTCATTGTCTTGGTACGTCTGTTCGAAATGCGGCCCCATCTTAATCTCGAGAACAGCGACTTGAGATAATTGCGCTACATCAGATCCACAGTTGCTAATTATAATGATGTATTGCAACGATTTCGGATACGAATTCGGGACGCGGGAACAAAGTAAACAGATGCGGTCGAATCGACTTAATTAAATTCCATTGCAGCCAATTTCCCGAACATTTAAATCCTGCTATTTTAGTTATGTCAATATGCGATGCGAACCGATTACACATCGCAAAGTACTCGTGCTGAAATAAGCTGATTTTATACTAATTTGAACGTGGGGGGATTATTTTAACTATGAGGCTGGCCTAATTTAGCAAAATCACTACAAATTGGCATATTTTAAGAAGGAAGGAGTGTGAAATAGGTAGATGGTAGTTACTACTCTACCAGCAATTTACAATTTTTAAGAAATTAAAAAAATAGTAATGAGTTAGGAAGATATTAAATAAATAAAATTAAATTTAATTTAAATAGTTGCAAAGATAATTTATAATAAAAAACTGTGCATAAGAATAATAAAAAAAAAATTATGCAAAATAATTTTTTGAATATTCTTTTACGACACATTTTATGTAATTTTGCTGTTTATAAATTCTCTTATAAAATGTTTTTCTTAAAATTTAATTAATAATTAATGAAAAAATAATTCGGAACCTTACAGGCTTGAAAAATACATATTAAATTTTAATAATAAGATAAAAGAAATATTTACTCTAAATAAATAAAAATATATTAATAAAATTAAATTTAATTTTAAGAAAAATTTAAGTAGTTGCAAAAATAATTTATAATAAAAAAATTATGCATAAAAATTTAAAAAAATAAAAAATAATATTTCTTGAATTTTCTTTCTCAAAACTTTATATTATTTATTATATTTTATGAAATTTTGCTGTATATGAATTCCCATTAAAAAAGTTTTTTTATTTAAAAAATACTTTAAATAAGTATATATGTATTAATAAAATTAAATTTAGTTTTAAGAAAAATTTAAATAATTGTAAAGATAATTTAATATAAAAAAACTATACATAAAAATTAAAAAAAATAAAATTATAATAAGAATACTTCTTGAATTTTCTTTCCCATATATATTTGTGAAATTTTGCTTTTCAAAAATTCCCATATAAAATGTACTTTTTTATTTTCAGAAAATTTGAACAAATAATTCGTAATCTCCAAATAGTATAAAAAAATGTATATTAAATTTAAATAAATCTAAGTATTAATAAAATTAATTTTAATTTTAAGAAAAAATTAAGTAACAAAAAAAAACTATGCATAAAAATTTAAAAAATTATAATAATTATAGTAAGAATATTTCTTGAATTTTTATAATTTTATATATTTTATGAAATTTTACTATTTATCAATTCCTCTATGAGGTTTTTTTTTATTTTTTGAAAATTTAATTAATATGTATTGAGAAAGTAACTCGTAACCTGTATGTAAGTATTAAAATTTAATAATAAAAATATATATTTTCAATAAAGAAATACATATTAAAAAGTAATTTAGTTTTACTTAAAAAATTTAAGTAATTACAAAAGAATTATTTTATACAGGATACGTACATCCATATTTACTGTCTTAATAAAAAAACTAAGCTACAAACTTCAAAAAATAAAATAATTATATTAATATTTGTTGCATTTTCTTTCTCTACTGTATATGTTTTGAAATTATGCTTTTTAAGAATTTCGCTAGAAAATATTTTTTATTTTATGAAAATATAATTAATTGTATTGAAAAAATAACTCATAACCTATATAGGTATTAAAATTTTAATAATAAAAATAAATAGTTTCAATAATACACATATATAATTGAAAAATTAATTTAATAATAAATAAAAATTTTAAGTAATTGTAAAAGAAATTTTTTGTATAAGATTCATCAGGAATATTTACTGTATATATTAAAAAAATAAATTTTAATTTTAAGAACAAATTTAAAAATGTAAGTAAGTGAAATTTTGCTATTTAAGAATTCTCTTATTTTTTATTTTACAGAATATTGATTAGTGTAAATTGAAAATAATAATTCATAACATAAAAATTTAAATTATTATTTTCTTATAAATTTTTAATATTAATAATTTAATAATAATAAAATATATACATAAAGAAAATATTAAAAAATATTAATAATTAAAATTTTTACCTCAATAACATTTACATGTGAAAGAAAATTTGAATATTTAGTATTTGAACAAAATATTTTTTTATTATTATTATACATTATATCAATTTTCTGATTAATAATAATAATTCTAAAAATAAAATGATGATTTATATAATAATTTTTATTTATTGATAACATATGTTATAATATATATATATATATATATATATATATATATATATATATAATTATTTTTTAATATATTTTTTTCACCATCCCGTTGTCCCTATATTTTAATAAAAAATATTGAAATTTAAATTTCAGAGAACATATCTGGACAGTTATATACATATCAAAACCAATAAGAAAAAATTGCTATAACACTTTTTTATAAAGCAAGAGGTTTGTAATAACCTGACAACTTTTGAGTGAAAACATTAAAATTAGCTGTTAACGTTAGAAGAGAGTGTTCAAGACATTCCACCGACGTCATTGCCGTGTCACGTCTCTAAGGATTTACCAACGTCGACACGCCAAACATTCTTGCAACGAGGAATTCACCGCGACTTTAATGGGAAACGACACACGACCACGTCGACTATCACCTTCAGAAACTTAACACGACCGAAAATCAACTTTTGTATACTCAAGACGGATTAACGTGTCTACTCGACCTGACACGTAACGAATTATTTGAATAAATTCCTTGCTGGTAAAACCGTGATGGATTTTAATCCACACACAAGTTTCATTCAGCCGGAAACAAACACGATATTATCACTCAGTGTTGATTTGGTATAATACAATCAGGGACATAGATGTGTACACATCAACAAACAGATACGGTAAACAAGGTCGGCGCACAGAGGAATATTTGCATCCAAAATTTGGTACTGTGTTCACTTGGTCCAAGTCCAAATTGGTCTAAATGTAATGAAATATTTGTTTTTTGAAAATTAATGTCCAGGGAGTCTTGTACAAGCAAAACTCTCAGACAAAAATCGGCATTGAAATGTTTCAAGTTTTGGACACACCGAAACATTTGGCTTCAGACAGTCCTCGGTGCGGCTGAACAACCATTCAATTAAAAATCCCAATTGCAAAACAGTCAGATTAGTTTTAACTACGTTTTTGTCAAATCACAAGTTCATCGATTGAAAACTTTATCCTTTGTCGCGGTTGACGCTGCATTTTTTGTTGGGGATGTTTTTGTTTACCAAGCATTTGTCAAGTGAACAATGGACACAATGCGAGGGTGTTAAGGGGGACTCAACAAGTACAAATGTTTTTCGGTTTCCAGACTCGATTCGAACGCGTGAAATTATGTTGATGTTTCGTTTATTATGCACGATGTTTTGGGGGGATGTCTTGCCGTCGCTTTTCAGATGATGAATCGCCGTCGGAGGATAATAATAAGGTTTGACTGTAATCACCTGGATTTGGGACAAAAGGACCCGTTTCGAAATACACAAATATTAAAACATTAAATAATCCGTCGTTGTTTTGCAAAAGGCAATGTAGCAGACTGAAATGTTTGTTAATAACGTTAATGGTAGTTTCGAGTATCGTTCCAGGGCCAGTTTGAATGCTTGAACGTGGAGAGTAAAGGCAGAATGGCTGAGAGCGCGATCCGCATCGCTTTCATACTCACGTCAAACAGACATTTAATCATGTACCACCTGAAACAAAATAAATATTAATTAACTTATGCACGGTACGCTAATTAAGGACCGACTTGCCACTCATTTTAATTAATTTCCGACCGTGCGTCTACGCTTAAAGGGGACGCAGGAATTATCATATCAGAAAGTGGCCGGAGAAACTTGTCGGCTTGATATTTTGCTGGCGGTTTTTACGTGTCGTGTAAAAACGGGAGAGCAAATTAATCAAGTTGTGGCAGGAAAGTAATTAAAAGTTGCATGCATCGCGACGGGAAGTGCCTGTTAAAATAAAACTCAATTTCTTCTAAGAAAAATTACTTTATGAGTAAAAGAATAATAACTAAACTGAACTAAAAAGTAAAACCTTAATAGTGCACATTAACTTTTCATGTTAAAAGACACATAAAGGGAGAGGTGGAGCCACTATGAAAATGGGTCGTTGTAGGGGTGAACACCGCAGAAATCCAGTTTTAGGTCCCGACCGATATGTAATTGAATTTTACCATCAACGCAGCTGTTAGTGGTTATATTATACATCCATCTAACCCAATTAGATAACCAACTACACCGCCTACTTCCTTCCCCAATTTCAATATTCACCACCCAATTCTAAAAATAACAACAAACCACTGTTATATTTGTATAACAGTTATAAATTATTATAGAAGCTTGTGTTATTTTAGTTTAATTAGTTAATTATCGAATGTATACGTTTCATTTACTGTTAAAAATGTCAATTTTATGTACTATTAGAGTAGTTTAACAACAATAATAAATTATAAACTGTTACACAATACAAATTATGGAAAAACGAATCATTAACACTGGTTTACAATAAAAAATCTGCCTTTAATACCCCACTATTACCATTTTTTTTATAAACAGAAATAGTTTTTGAATTTTTCTGTTTTCAGTTTCCAGAGTTGCTTAGACATTTTTGAGCATAACTAGAGATCTAATTAACCTATTTTATTAAAGAAAGATTCATATTAAAGATAAATGAACATTTTATAACTTCCATTTACATAGTTTTAAGATTGGCCCAGTAGTTGCCAGCGATATTAATAACTTTACCACTTCACAAATTGAAACAAAAATCTGCTTTTTATATCCCTGTATGATATTTTTGAACAATAAATTTTTAAAATTTTTTTCATTTAATTTTCAGAGTTGCTTTGACACTTTTGGATATAACTAGAGATCTAATTAACGGATTTAGTTAATAGACCTTAAGTTAGCTTTGAGATTGGTCCAATATTTCAAATGTCAGTGATTTTAATAAATACTTTTGGTTACAAATTAAGAAATAAAGTCTGCCTTTTATATCCCACCATAATTCTCTTATAGTTTTACGCACTAAACCTGAAAATTACACTTAAAATATTTTTTATGAAACCATTTTTTAACAATAAAATTTTGATTTTTTTTTAATTTCTAGATTTGCTTTAACATTTTTAACATATAACTAGAGGCTTAATTACCCGAGCATTCAAATTAAAGATAAATTAAAATTCTACAATTTCATTTACATAGTTCTGAAATTGGTACAATAGTTCAAGTGTCAGTGATTTTAATAACTACTCTAGTTTGCAAATTGGAAAAAATCTGTCTTTTATATCCCATCATAATTATCCTATAAAGTTTTGAGCACTAAACCTGAAAATCACATTTAAAATATTTTTTATGAAAGCCTTTTTGAACAATGAAACTTTGATTTTTTTTAATTTCCAGAGTTGATTTAACATTTTTGGATATAACTAGAGATTTAATTATCCGATTTAGTTAAACAATCATTCAAATTAAAGTTAAATGAGCATTCTACAACTTTTATTTACATAGTTTTGAGATTGGTCCAATGGTTCAAGTGTCAGTGATTTTAATAACTACTCTAGTTTACAAATTGGAAAAAAATATGTCTCTTATATCCCATCAGGATTTTCCTGTAAGTGTGACCTACTAAATCTGAAAATCACACTTAAATTATTTTTTATGGAATCATTTTTGAACAATGAATTTTTTATTTTTATATTTTTTTAATTTTGAGATTGGTCCAATAGTTCAAGTGTCAGTGATTTTAATAAATAGCAGTTTACAAATTAAAAAAAAAAAATCTACGTTTTATATCCCACCATGATTCTCCTAAATTTTGCGCACTAAACCTGAAAATCACAAAAATATTTTTTTATGAAAGCATTTTTGAACAATGAATTTTTTTCCTTTTTTTATTGAGTTACTTTGATAATTTAATAACAATCATTCAAATTAAACATAAACATTCTACAACTCTCATTTACATAGTGTTGAGAATCAGCCAAAGGGGCCAATTTAATCATATTCAAATAAGTTATATTCAAACACATCAGTGCAACTCTGAAAATTCAAAATAAATAATTATAAAATTCTTTTTTATAATAAAAAATTTTAAGTTTGTTAAAAAATTTAAAAAATTGTTTCCTATTTGGTATTGGTAAAATTTGGTGTATATTATCTTAAAATAAACATCTACAATTTAATGTAATTAACTTTTTTCATAATAATAGCGTAGATTTTGGGAGTTCCCCTCTTTTTCTCTATCTATTTTCTACGCCATTAAATATTTTTTAAAACTATTAACCTTTTCATATTCTTTGCACAGTTATTAAAAAAAGTACTTTTAATTAATTTTGATTTTCACAGCCGTTTTTAAGATATTTCCGTTTTGACTTTATTTTTTAAAGATTTTAAGAAGTAGGTCACTTTTCTTATAATAGTACTTATAATAATGTTTCAGACATTCGAATGAAAGTTTCCTTGTTATCAAATTCCCTGCGATTGCCAACAACTGTTCCGGATCGCAGGCCCAGCAAGAAGCACAATGCGTACACGTCGACACAAACACGTTTGTTGTTAATTAAATTGCGACAGAGATAAGCAAAAGGGGTTTTCGGAGTAGGAGGCGGTTATTTATCGGGGAATTTCCTTAATTAAGTGCGACATCGCGTCCTGTGTGCTCTCACCAGTGTCTCCAAAAACACAAAACATTTCCCTTTCATGTGGTTTTATTGTCGATCAAACGTTTAGAGAAACCTTTCCGTGTGCGGTTTAATTAAGGTGCAACGTTCGCATAAAATACGTAAAACATCCAGACTCGGAGACGGGGGATGGGAGTAAAAACGTGCCGCGACGTTTCGATAATGAGAGAGGGATATTTTCGGCGTCCCATTGTTTCCGCTATCTGGCCGATAATGGGGCGGGCGAGGGGTTCATCTGCTTTCTGCACTCACGACGGCCTGAGCGAAACGTACCCCGGACCATAAATCAATAATCTATGCCTACCTGACTACACTAAATTTAATACGCAGCTCGCAATTTATTTTCGAACTTTTCACGCACACTTTTTGTGTTTTTGAAACGCTGGAAAAGTGCCTTTTAAAATTGTTCGTGTGGTGAGGGTAATTGTAACTTTAATTACTTTCTAAATTATATTTTTTTTGTACAAAAATTTAAAATTGAAAAGCACAAACTTATTCGTATTAACAAAAAACATAAATGAATATAACAAAGTACAGCGACGAAAAAAAAAATTAATAAGCTACGTCAAAATTTCCATGAAACAAACAATTCTTTGTGAGTACAAGATTAAATTTTATTAGTCGTGTGTTTGATATACAGTTCCTAACTCTTTGTGCTTTTGCCCGTTCCGTAGGAAAATTATAGGAAAAGTTATTGAATGAAACTGCACAGAGGCAAAAGCTCCTGGAATATGAGAGTGGGGCTAAAAATAAGCTTATTTATTATAGATGTGCATTGTCGTTTTTGTGTCTTGTGGAAGCTGTACGTTAAAAACAATTTCGTGAAATAAAATTTTGATGATAAGACCTCTAGTTGGACTTGTTTCTTTGTTATAGATTGGTTTTTGTGTTATTTTATTGGTGTGGATCTTTATGATGTTGATATAAAGATTTTGTATACTTTTATCTGGTACTAAAACAAACAATTCCGCAGAGTATGAATATTTATTATTGTTAATGGCAATATCATATATGACTACTGCATACTGAATAGTTGAATCGTCTGACACACAGAAGACCAGACTCGAGTACAATCATGTAAGGGTTCATTCATCTCCGTCCTAAAAATGATTATTGTTTATACGATTTGTAATTATTTATTAATAAACTTTTTATTATATATTTGGAATATCTATTAAGAAATGGGGATAAAAAGTTTCAGTATTTTGGTTATTTCTGAATTTTATAAAATCATTAAATAATATTGTTACTTTTTTAACCTTATAAATAATATATATATATATATATATACATATATATATATATATATATATATATATATATATATATATATATATATATATATTATTGAATATAAAATATTATTACTGCATTGAAAAATGAAAAAAATTGAAAGTAAATTTGATAACTTTGATAATCTGTAACTTCATAATTGTCAACATTACCAAGATTTTCACATCGAGAGTTCATTATAAAATTCTATACAGATCTTTCGCCACTCTGTATATATTACGCACAACTGTGAGAAAATGAAGAAAAAAAAAATACTTACTTAAATAAAGAAATATATATTTCAATTAGTTATCAAGCTTTTATTAATAGTTGAGAGAGAACAAATTTTTTATAAACAGAATATTTTATAAAAAATATATATAACATAGATTAAATTATCTTTTAAGACAATAAATGTAACCAAACCGAAATAATTAATATTATATACTCTTAAAAATACATGTTTTAAAAAATGGTGGATGCGCAACGTATTACCAAAGATTAAATACATATTTTATATACATTACAGTAAACAAATGCTTAAATATTTGATTTGAAACTTTTAATCAAATAATTAAAATTTTATACGAAGTACTTGAATAATTTAAATGAAAATAATTTAAAATTTATTAAAAATTTAGGTAAAAATTATATAAATATTTGATTTTAACATAAACAATACAAGTTGGACAATAAAATGTTTGCTTAATATTCAAATATTAATAGATAATAAATGTTTTAGTCTAGAAATTTTATTATTTTTGTTTAGTTAGTTTGTTTTTAGTTTGTTTAGTAGTTTCCAAATTAATATTTATATATTATATATTTTGTCCAATTAATGTTTACATTTGAGCTTTTCAGCTAATTTACAAAATTTAATGAAATACTTTAACAACATAATTAAAATACAACAGTTATTAAGAATATAATTATAATAATAAATACCCATTTTAGATTGCATATAACAATACGATGAATGAATAGGAAAATTTTCAATTGCCGAATACCTAATTCTGTTATCCTCAATTAATTTATGAAAAATACATTTCTCCAACCAAGCATGTGTCATGGGGATTTTGTACGAGATATTTCATCACTCACAGAGTCTTCTGCAAAGCAGTAGGAAATATAATTTATAAGCCAAAAAATACGGGGTAGAAAATATATACTTTAGTTAAAAAGTGTCATAAAAGCATCATTAAAATAAATCACGAGTCAAAAACGTAAATTATTTTTTCCTGCGCCTAATATTTTTTATTTTATTTTAATAATTGTCTGGTTTTCTTTCCGTTTCGAGTTCTTTTTAAAACGGAAGAGGATTCTGCCTAAATCTGATTGATCTGTCTTGTATTAATGTGTGTTTTACTTAAGCAAAAATCCGGGACACGAAAATCCGGTTAACAAACAAACAGGTTCAAAAGAATGTTCGTGTTTGATACACGGACTTAGTTTTTCAAAGGACCTCAGCTGTTTCGGGCGTCGTTTCTTTGACGTTCTTTCTCTGCACCGGCACAATTTTACTTTACTTTATTATATAAACTACTTCTTTACGGTTTTAAAATGTTCCAGGAAATTTACGACGAATTACTTTTAGTGACGCAATAGTTAAATGTTATAAAATGTACAAAACATAAAGTTGTGTTTAAAATTATCAAACAATTAAATCGAAAACAAACAGCTAAATTTCAATTAAATTTAATTCCGGCCCGCATTTTCCAACGGCACACTGATTATTGATAGTATTTACCAACAATAAAACAAAAAGCTGAATTAATTCGCGGCAAACATGACAGATAATAATAACGCACACACGCACACAAATATGCAGTAGATATCATGGCGAGGGAGAAAGGGAGATTAAAGAGAATAGAGAGTTGAGAGAGAGTAGATGATTCGATAAATACAATAGGGCATCCGTCAGCCATTGTTACGAACAATGCCCGAGGGCCAACCTTTTTATTTAATCCAAAATAAATGATTTGTGCTACGAACCTTTCGACATGATGCTAATTCCACTTTTCTGTTCTCCGCCATTTCGAAAGCGTTTGTTTTAGTCGTTTTACCTCCTGCATAACAAACAACCAACAATCACCATTCATTACATGTATGGTTGCCTTGTTGGTTTCACTATTTACCTGATTAATAATCATTAAACCCTAAATACTCAAACGAAATAAAATCACGTCATTTTTGGAAATTTTAAATTCAAATTGACATAGGTAAAACGAAATTACACTATTACTGTGTCACAAAACAGCATTAAAACCAAACACTATTTAATAAATGTGATGAGCGGAAATTGAAATTCATTTTGACAGTTGATATTTTCCCTGACAAACAGGAAACGAACTGTTTAACAAACCGCAATTAATCTCGGTGATCGTTTTAATTACTTACTCACACTATATTGTGAAATAAAAAATTCCAATAACTCTAATTAATTAATTTCGTGTATTATTTAAAGTACACAATCTGTAATTTTAATTTATATATTTAACTTATTTTAAACCCTCTTTAACTAATTATTAAATGTATAAAGTTTATTCAATTTATTTTAAGCTTCATCAGTAAAATTCAAATAATAAATCTTACTGTCTCATATTTCAACTAAAAAATAACTAAAATTTCATTTTATTTATTTATTTATTTATTATTATTATTATAGTTAATATAATAATTTAATAATGTTAAATTGAAAGTAAAATTTCATGTCTAATATATTTATCATATTAATAAATGTCATTTAATTTATTTTAAAATTTTATTAAAAGTTTGTCATCAAATTAAATATTCCAATAAGTAATTGTTACCTTTCATAATTTTAATTAATTAATTTCGATTATACAAGTATAATATTAAAAAACTAAAAAATAAATTCAACAATAAATCACATTTATTATTTTAAGAAATTTAATTTAATTTATTTTAAACTTTTATTAGATGTTTAAATAATGTCATATTAAATATTCCAAGAAGCAATTGTTGCTTGACATAATTTTAATTAATTAACTTTGTTTAACATTTACTTAAGCATAATATTATTATATTAAATAAAATTTTAGTCATTAAATTAAATATTTTAACAAGTAATTGTTACTGTCCATAATTTGAATTAATTAACTTCGAATTTTTACTTACACAAGTATAATGTTTAATAATTAAATAAAATTTCACCAATAAATAATATTTATCATATTAATAAACATTTATTTTAAACTTTTATTAGACATTTAAATAATGTCGTCAGATTAAATATTTTAACAAGTAATTGTTATTGTCCATAATTCTAATAAATTATTAATTAATTACATGATTAAATAACATAGCAAACTTAAGGTTGTACGTAAAATTAAATGTTTTAATTAATAAATTTTTGTTTAATTTTATTTTTGCTTATCTTTATTTTTATATAATATTTTAAAATACTAAATATCTTATCAAGCAGTGACTCCTCTCCATAATCTATTATTCACATTGTGTAGTTTATTATTAAGGTTTTAAATAATTTTGTCCAATAAAAGTTCAAAGTAAAATTTCAGCACTCATGTCTATAATTTAAATTAATTAATTTATTTAATTTAATTCAATATAGTCTCTTTAAAGGTTTAAAAGGATTTTCCCGGAATACTAAATAAAAAAAGAGCAAAATTAACTCTACAGAAATTTATAAAATTCTTACAAACTCTAAAACTTACAAACTCATTGAGTGGGCGAATGGATGTTCATGTTCTGTGACCGCTAACAAAGGTTGTAGCAAGACGATCCCGCCGCAAATTCCATCGATAATTCGACAAAGACGGATTTAAGCCCGCCATTAGGCAGGAACACCGCATTTACACTCCGCATGTTCAAGATCGTTTAATTTCTCATTCGCATGTTAGCCGGAATTAACAAAACCGATGTGCGCAAATTGTACTTTAAATGTAACAACAAATGGAAAATCAACATGGTGTACTAAAATTTAATAGGTTCACGGTTCAACTGAAAGTTTGAATTTATGCAAACTTAGATGTTTACATTTACATCCGTTGAATATAGAATTGTGCGGGGTTGCCTCAATACCTCTAAATTGGTTTAAATAGGGAAACGTTTCTGTAATGTCGTGATAATGAAAAGTTGTACTAATTTATACTTTTAACTGTTACATAAAGTAATTAATTATTCATTAATTAGAAACTTGCAGTTAAAATGAAATACGTGTTTTGTTCTACTATACTTTTGAATAATTAATAAATTAAGTTTAAGTATTCATAGGATAAAGTATTTATACCTTAAATTAATTTTCAAAGTTTTTGATGTAATAAAAATATTAATTTGCTACTGAAATTTGTTCCTGCAGCCGAATTATCTATTAAAATAATACATTCCTGGTGTAAATCTCATCGATAATTTGACAAAGGAGAATTTAAGCTCCATTAAACAGGAATATTTCATTATTACCCGCTTGGGGATAATTAATATCCATGTGCAAATTAACTCCACATAATTTTGATATAATGGGAATTCATGAATCGACAAGATTCTTTTATGCGCAAAATATTCTATTCGTTTTGCGTGTTTTGTGTGCAGCAAACTCCGCAGAAACTGCTTTAGAATGTTTCTATAGAAACAACTCCGCGCAGTTGTTTTGTATATAAACCCGTAAATTTATATATGTAGAACTCCACCAAAATGTGTCAGAATACTTTTGGTTGGCCGGTCGAGCATTCACGTGCAAATTTACGTGATGTTAAACTTGTTATGTTACGTTATTAATAGAAGGGCAACAGAAAACTGAATTAATAGTAAAACATTATTTTACCTAGTTTACCACTTTATAATATTGATATTATTAATTAAATTTTACATGACTACCTAAAAGTTTAATTGCTGTTTTACTTAAGAAATGTTTAATTATCCATCAAAAAGTATCATCATCATGATTATTGTATTATTTGTATACAGAGAGTCATTGTCCACATTTTAAAAGTAAATGATTCAAAATTTAAAACTGTCCAATTTGTATAAATAATTGCTATAAAATTTCACATTTTTTTAAATTTATACAAAAACAGCAGCAAAGTTTAAAACAATCTAAATTATAAAAATTATTGTTTAATAAGTTTCAATATTTTCTTAATTGTCAAGTTTCAATATTTTCTTAAATGTCCAAATTGTATATATAATTTTTTATAAAATTTCATAATATTATTAGTTGTTTACAGAGTCATCAAGGGAGTTTAAAATAGTCCACTTTCTAAAAATAAATGCTTCTAGAGTTTTACATTTTTTAAAATTGTATACAGAATTATTTACTGAGTTTTAAACTGTCCAATTTGTATAAATAATTACTATAAAAATGTCACAGTTGTATTAATTGTATACCGAATTGTATGAAAAACTTAAAACTGTCCTTTTTGTTCAAATAATTGCTTACAAAATTTCACAATTTTTTTAATTGTATATAAAATCCTCAAGGAAGTATAAAATTGTTTACATTTTAAAAATATGTTTCTAAAGTTTTACTCTTTATAATTATATACAAAATTATCCACTTAGTTTAAAAATACAATTTATATTGTCTATAAAGTTTAAAAATTTTCAAGATATAAATAATTGTTTCTAAAATTTCTCAATTTTATAATTGTATACAAAATTATCAGGGAAGTTTAAAGCTGCTCAAATTATAAAAATTATTGTTTAAGTTTCACTATTTTCTTAACTATATGCAGAATTATATATGAAGTTTAAAACTGTCGAAATTGTATAAATAATAGCTTATAAAATTTATCAATTGTGTTAGTTTCACATGTTTTAAATTGTATACAGAATTATCTGCATAGTTTAAAACTTTCTAAATTGTATGAATAATTGCTTCTAAAATTCCACAATTTTATTAAATGTATACAAAATTATCAGAGTAGTTTAAAGCTGCTCAAATTATAAAAAGTACTGCTTATAAAGTTTCAATATTTTCTTAATTGTATACAGAATTGTGAAGATTAAAACTAAACCAAAAACCAAATTGTTTATATAATAGCTTATAAAATTTTACAATTAATTCTATACAGTGTCCTCAAGGCAGTTTTAAATTAGTCATATTTTAAAAATAAAAGCTTCTAAAGTTTAACATTTTTTTTTTTAAATTGTAAATAGAATTTTATGTACAATTTAAAACTTTCCAAATTGTATAAATAATTGCTTGCAAAATTTCACCATTGTGTTAGTTGAATACAGAATCATAAGGAAGTTTAAAATTGTCCACATTTTAAAAATAAATACTTCTAAAGTTTCACATTTTTTAAATTGTATACAGAATTATAGTTTACAGCATACAACTTTCCAAATTGTATAAATAATTGCTCGTAACATTTCACAATTTTATTAAATGTATAATAAAATATCAGAGAAATTTAAAACTGTCCAAATTATAAAAATTATGGCTTATGAAGTTGTAATATTTTCTTAATTGTATACAGAATTACCTATGACTTATTTAAATTGTCCAAATTGTATAAATAAGAACTTTACATTCACAATAGTTTTAGTTGTATAAAGAGTCATCAAGGAAGTTTTAAATTCTCCACATTTTAAAAATGTATAGTATAAAACTTTTAAAATTGTATAAATAATTGCTTATTTTACAATTGTGTTAGTGGTGTATTGAGTCTTCACATTTTAAAAATAAATGCTTCTAAAATTTCACATTTCACAAATTATATACAGAATTTCAAAACTTTTCAAATTATATAATTATTTATAAAATTTCACAATTTTATTAATTGTGTATATGCTTAAATTTTCACATTTTTCAAAATGTATACAGAATTTCTGTATAGTTGAAAACATTCCAAATTGTATAAATAATTGCTTAAAAAATTTCACAAAATTGTGATGTATTTTATTGTAATTGTATAAATAATTTCACAATTTTATTAGTTGAACACAGAATCATCAATGATATTTAAAACCGCTCAAACTATAAAATGATACCTTAAAAAGTTTCAGAATTTTATTATTGTATGCAACTTATTTAAGTTTAAAACTATCCAATTTGAATAAATAATGACTTATACAATTTCACAATTGTATTATTTTTATACAAAATTATACAGAAAGTTTGAAACTGATAAAATTGTATAATAATAATAATTACTTATAAAATTTAACAATTTTTATAACAGGTATAATTAAGGAAGTTTAAAATTGTCCAATTTATAAAAATTATTGCTTATAGATTTTCTAAAAAATCTAAGAGTCCAAGTTGTATAAATAATTCCGAATATTTGTATAATTTTTAACTATGTTAATTGAATAGTGAGTTACTTACAAAAGGTAATGTTGTTGACATTGTATAAATAATTACTGATAAAGATTCTCAATTACCTTAATTGTATACAGAACTGCTCAGAAGTTTGAAACTGTCTGAATTGTATAAATATTTGCTTTGGAAGTTTTACAACTGTCTAAATGTATACAGAACTAGTTAAGAAGTTTAAAGCCACCTAAATTGTATAAATAAGCAATGTTAATGAAAATTCACAACCATGTGTATAAATAAAAATGCTTAGAAAGTTTAAACTATCTGAATTGTAAAAAAATTGATTCCCAAATGTGTAAATTTTATAAAGAAAACTTGGAATACTGCTCGTAATCTTGAAACCACTATTTTAGACGATTTGTGTGGCACTCCAATGGGAAAGAACCACTCAAAAAGAAAGATCGCGTTTCGCGAATTACCCAAACGGCCGTTGTGACGACCCAATTCGCCTAATCGACACTAATACTCCGGAGACGGTTTTCCGGTGCGTTCGAAAAACGTCGGAAACAAGACACCGGAAGTATCGCAGCGGGACGAACCGAAATTATATTTTATCGACAAACTGTTGCTCGCGGGCGAAGCGAAAGTAGATCGAACGGACGACTAGTGTGTGCGAAACCACCTGCTTCGTTTACGATCCCGTTTACACCTTTTTTTTCGAACCCTATCATCCCTCATAACACATTCCGGCCGTATCGGTAATGTTTCTACGTTGCGTTTAATATTGAGCATATTTCTCACGTTATTATTTGGGGTTCCGGAAAGTAATAATCTAAGTAATTTAATATTAAACATTTTTACAGTTTGGGGTGAAATAACCAGCCTAATACCAGAAGAGCATATTCAGCGTTCTATGGTTTTCAAGTTGCGATCCATTGAATAAAAAAAAAATTGTTTTCAAAGTTCAGATCTGGTAATTTTGATCTCTCTGACTCATATCGATCAGGAAGAACAAAGACATTAGACAACAACATGCTAAGGAGCAGAAGTGGAAGCAAATCCATGTCAAGAGATCGAAGAACTGTCAAACACCCTTAACCATTCTTGGTCGATCATCCAAGAACATTTACAGCAAACTGGAAAAATAAGCAGAACAAGTGTTTGGGAGTCTAGAGAACAAAACCAACTGATCACTGTAGATGAAAAATGTATCTTATAGGATAATCAAAAACTCAAATGAATCTCTATGAAGTACTGCGAAGCTGGGTTTACATCCCAAAAAGGTTCTTCTGTGTTTTTGATGGAGTATTTGCCAAATTGTTCACTTTGAAGTGCTAAAACCTGAACAAACTGTTAATACAGTTCTTTATTGTGAATAATTGGATGGAGTGACCCAATCTTTAGTCGAAAAATATCCGGCGATTGTCAACAGAAAAGGACAATGCAGGACCACATCATGCAAGACGGACACTGGAACAAATTAATGAATTAGGTTGGAAGGTACTGCCTCACCCACTATACTTACCCGATATTGTACCTTCGGATCATGTTCAAAATGACATATCGAGATATTTTACTTAAAAACCAATTGATTTTTAACGGTCCTGGACTGAAAATTTGCATACTAGATGGCTAAAAGTTGTTGCTAACGAGTATGATTATATTATTGATTAAAAATATAAGCTTCTTTTGAATTTAATGTAAGAAAGCGACGTGGGCTTCCGGCCTCCCTTTTGGGCGGTTACAGAAGGGGATTTTTCGATAGAAAAATAATATTAGTGCAAAAAGAAAATTCGATTCTAAAGTAATGATGTGACTGAATCGGAATAATTTAGAAGTGAACACAATGTAACACGATTATAAAGTTCCTCAGCACAAGTTGTATAATGAGTTGTTGAAATTGGGCTCATTTATTATTCTCACGAATGTTCGAAATTCACGTCTCCTAATTTGAAATAGATCGGCACTAATGAAGATCTATTTTGAATTCACACAGGTTTAAATATTTATAACGTTTTATTCTGAATGAATTATTTATAAGACAATGATCTATATGTTAATAAGTCTTCTCAACTATTAACTAACTACATTATCCACTTCACTTCAAAACTACGAATATTACATTATATTTAACATAAGCATCCAATTTGTTTAATCGATTTTCTGCCAGCAAAAATAATAAATAAACAATTTTTTTAATTAATAAAATGTAAATTAAGTAATTAAATAATAATTAAATTTAAACAGCATACATGTTAGAGTACTCTAGTATTAAATTAGTTAAAATAGATTTACTATTAGAACGTTTAATCACAAACATACTCCAATTAACATTTATTGTTCAGCATGAAACAGAGGGAGATGGACTTTTTTTCAATTGACCAAATACAAAAGGTGTGTGGGGAACGCGTTAAAGGTTTCGATGTCGACATAATGGCAATTTAAATTTCGACAGTGAGAAGAGAAAGGCGTTAATTTCCCGTTTTTCGTTTCTATCTTTTCGCGTGGACGCATCCGAATGTAATTTTGGGGAACACGCGGAAATTTCTTTTTTTTCCAATACTGAAACGATTATCTGACGTCGTAAAGGGGAAATAGAAATTCGGGTATAACGTTATAGAAAATGGCCAAAATATATTATTTATTTAAAATTAGTTTTACGTCTAATCGATCATCGCGTGTTAATTGATTTTATTCTGAAGCAGTTCCCGGTTCCATTCACCTTCAGTCATTGACGATTTATTTTATTTCTCTTCGAAGTGCTTACAAACGAACTTTGTTATAAATCTGTGCCATCAATAATGACTTTACTTTTAACAGGTTTCATCCTTTCTAAATCTCTTTCCAAGAATCGTATAACTGCGATGCAACTAAATTCATTTCTTTTCTAGAAGTATCCATTAATTTTTAAATCTAAGTAAATAGAAGTCTGCTCAGCAGTTAAAACTGTACAAAAAAGTCTTTTTGATGGAACAAATAAGTTTTAAAATTCCATAATTACCTTCACTATATACAAGACTGTTTAGAAAGTTTAAAAGAGTCTACATTCTACAAAATGTTACTGAAAAATCTTTGAAACTATATCAATTATATACAAGACAGTTCAACAAGCTTTAAGCTGCCTACATTTTATAAAAAAAAATTTCATAACAATCTTAATTGTATACAAAATTATTTAAGGAGTTCGAAAAGATATATTTTATGGAAAAAAATCGTTATTAAGTTTCGGAATTAGACTCACTAAATACAAGACTATTGAAAGAATCTGAATTATATAAAAAGACACTGAAAAATTTTTGAAAATATCTCAATTATATACAAGATTATTCATCAGGTTTTAAGCTGTCCACATTGTATAAAACATTTCTTAAGTTTCACAACTACCTTAATTTTACACAAGACTGTTTAGGAAGTGTGAAAAAGTCTATTTTATGGAAGAAACTAGTTATAAAGTTCCACCATTACCTTCACTATATACAAGAGTCTTTAAAAAGTTGGAAAAAATGTGTATTCTATAAAATGTTACTGAAAAATGTTTGAAAGTATCTCAATTATACACAAGATTGTTCATCAAGTTTTAAGCTGTTCACATTGTATAAAATCTTTCTTAAGAAGTTTTACGACTATCTAAATTTTACACAAGACTGTTTAGGAAGTATGAAAATGTCTATTTCATGAAAGAAACTAGTTATAAAGTTCCACCATTACCTTCACTATATATAAGACTCTTTAAAAAGTTGGAAAGAATCTGTATTCAATAAAATGTTACTGAAAAAAGTTTGGAAGTATATCAATAATACACTTGATTGTTCATCAAGTTTTAAGCTGTGCACATTGTATAAAATCTTTCATGACTATCTAAATTTTACATAAGACTGTTTAGGAAGTTTGAGAAAGTCTATTTTATAGAAGAAACTAGTTATAAAGTTCCATCATTACCTTCACTATATACAAGACCCTTTAAAAAGTTTGAAAGAGTCTGTATTAAATAAAATGTAACAGAAAAATTTTTGATACTATCTCAATTATACACAAGACTGTTCATTGTTCACATTGTATAAAATACTTCTTAAGAAGTTTCACAACTATCTTAATTTTACACAAGACTGTTTAGGAACTATGTAAAAGTCTATTTTATGGAAGAAACTAGTTATAAAGTTCCACCGTTACCTTCACTATATATAAGACTCTTTAAAAAGTTGGAAAGAGTCTGTATATAAAATGTTACTGTTTGAAACTATCTCAATTATACACAAGATTGTTCATCAAATTTTAAACTGTCCACATTGTATAAAATCTGTCTTAAGAAGTTTCACAACTATCTTAATTTTACACAAGACTATTTAAGAAGTGTGAGAAAGTTTATTTTATGAAAAGGATTAGTTATAAAGTTCCACAATTACTTTCCTTATATAAAATCCTCTTTAGAAAGTGTAAGTTGAATAAAATATTACAGAAAAGTATATTGAAACCACTCTATAATATATAAAGCTTATCTATTAATTTTCAAAACCACCTTAATTCTATATAGGAATTCTTGGAGCCTTAACATCCTCCAAATTATATAATTAATTATATTCAAAGCTATTCAGGAAATTTGATACATTCTAAGTTTGCTTTATTTGAAAATTGAGCAAGAATGAAATAAATGAAAGACAATCCTGCATTATGCACAAGTTCACTTGAGTAGAGTGAATTTACGAAGAATTCAACTCCAAATTTTGTTATCCGAGTAACGTATTTAGTAATGGAGTAGTAGTAAGAAGACGACCGTGAGAAACGGGTCCGTAGGCGGAATGCTACAAAGTGAAAACTTGTACGGCGGAAAAGTGTTTACAAAGCGAGGTTCATAGTAAAGCCCGTCAAAGCAAAAGGGAAACAGAACGAAACGGATGGTCTCTAGGAACCGGCCACAAAAGAACATTAGAAACGCGGACGTTTGTTGCTGGCACCTAAATCAGTCTCCGGGACTCCGAGTCGGCCGTAGCTAAAGAAGTCATTATGGATTTTTGTCGGCGGCGGCAAAAACTGGGAAAAATTCGCGAGCTTTTTCATTATTTTAAGTACTTGTGCTTTTGTACACGGTGTTTTGTCTTTAAGTTGCCTCGTCTTGTCCCTCATTTTAATTCTGACCCACTATTCAGCTTTCGTGTCACGATTCATTTCTTCATTATTCAATTTCCGAATAAAATTTAAATTAATTCATGTTTGTAATCTCGACAAACGGAATCGAAAAGTTGTTAAATGCCCACATTTTCATTTTCCACCTGCTTCATTAATTTTTGTTTAATTCATAATAAACATCGAGTGGTACGTTTAATGTTTCCCACAAATAATAAATGGCGGTTTCAGACTGAAATAATCCACCCAAACAAAAACCATAATCCGTTAAAATGCGAAATGCATTTTCCCCATTCAATAATTTTCATGTTTTTACCTTCTGATACGTTTCTAAAGTAAACGTCCTAATTACAAAGCGTGTGGGGCTTTTGTCCGAGCAAAAACCACATCAAAGTCTATATTACGTTCTTCATTAGCAGAGTCAATTCAAATGTGGACAAAAGGACATGGAATGCCCATGAAGAGGGATTCGATAATTGATTGATGTCCTTCTCAGTGGTTATTGTTCGAAATACTCTAAACGATAAGGTTAGGTTCACTTAATTGCGGTTCAGTATTTGAATTTAATGATATTAATTATTGAACTCCTTAAATTATTTAAAAATTTGCTTATAAAATTATCCTAGTAGAATGAAAAACTATTTAGGAAGTTTTTAATTTTCTAAATTGTATCCAAAGTTTCTTATGAAATTTTAGAACAGTTTTAATTGCAGCAAAATTATTTGGGACAAAATTAAATGTCAAAGTTCTCTATAAAATTACTTTCAGAATTACCCTAATTGGAAATTAAGCTGTGTAGAAATAATATTAACCGTACACAGAAAGTTTTTGACGATCTTATTTTTACACAAAATTGTTTATGAAGTTTCATTTAAGATTTTAACTGTCTAAATTACATAGAGAACTAATTAAAAAGATTTTAATTTATGAAATTTCAAAACTGTCTCAATCGTACACTCATTTTAACTGTCTAAATTGTATACAGAACTATTTAAGAAGAATTTAATTTACTAAAATTTAGAACTATCGTATCCTGAAATATTTAAGATTTTAACTAACTAAATTATTTAAAAGATTGTTTAAAGTGTTTCAGGACTATCTTAATTGAGTGGAGAGATTACAACTACATCCAAAAGGCAATTAATTTTATGTTTTCAAATATCTTATCCTAATTCATTTAAATGTTTTAATTAAGTTTTTTGTTTCGCATCCACCATTTTTACAACTGTTGTTGAAAATGGCGAATGCGCCACCAATCCAATAATTAGTTACTATTAAACAAATTCTAAGGATAAGTTGATTATATTAAAAGTAATTTATTTTATCCGCTGTTAGATCCATTTTTAACAGGTACTATTTAATTTTTTTTAATTAATCAGTAAAGTAACGTTTAAAATAGTATAAAAAATATGATTTTGGTGTTTAATAAATGTTTAAACAATGTGAATGCGCAAACTAATTGTATAAATACAAGTACATTCAAAAGGCTTATATAAAATTATTTATGAAGTTTCATAACTATTTTAATTGTATAATGAAATATTTAAGATTTTAACTGCCAGTATTATGTAAAAAATACATAGAAAGTTTCAGGATTCTTCTAATTGTTGTATGAAATTTTAAAACTACCTGTAACTAACTGTATACAAATTATTTAGGACAGTATTAATTGACTATAATGTAAGAAATTTCAAGATACTCGTAGTTCTAAACTAAACTATGTAGGAAGAATATTAACTGTATATAAGACCGTCTTATTTTGACACAAAATTGTTTATGAAGTTTTAGAACTGTCTTGATCGTATATGAAATATTTAAGATTTTAATTACCCAAATTGTTTAAAATATTGCTTAGAAAATTTCAGGACTCTCTTAATTGTACAGAGAGATTTTAATTATGTAATTCGTTAAAAATTATTTATGTCATGTTCCCAACTGTAAACAATATTTAAAATACTTTTAATTGTGTATAATACTATTTTGAATACTAATTTAAGTAGATATTACTTGTGTAATTAATTAATTAAATGGTATATAAAATTGCTTAGAAAATATCAAATTCGCCTAAATTTCTTGATGTATACAGAAATATTTAGAAAGTCAAATGTCTCTATGAAAGTTTATGAAGTGTCTATTGCATTTAGTATTATGTAGGAAGGTTCCCTAAATCATTTTAATTACATAGAATGTTAAACTTTCTAAATTGCTTTTGAAATCGCTTTTGAAGTTTCTCATCTGTATTAGTTGTATATAAAACTGTAGAATTGTATATTAATTGCTGATGAAACTTTACAAGTCTCCTAATTTTTACAGAAAACAATTATTTTAATATATTTTTACTCTAAATTATATGTAAAGCTTCTTTTAAAATTAATAACCTTGAATTTAATATTAAATACATTTACTCTATGGACTGTTTTGTTGCATTTTGTAACACGCGTTATATCCTCATCTCACTTAAATGTAATATAAAACCTGACTTGAAACGACAAGTCGTAAAACAAAAACATTCGCGTACATTAACGTAATTTACATTTTAGCGACATTTAATTCGTTTTTGAAATGTACATTTTCCCTAAATAAAAGTAGGCAATAAAAGCCATTAGGACAAGTTGTAAAACAAAATATGGTGCGCATATTTAAAAGGATCCGAGCTCGAAAATTCCCAGTTCGAATATTTCACCGTGAACGGTGATCATTTGTAAAATCCGACTCGCATCCACGGATGCAGAGAGAAAAGCGACATGATGTAAGTGAGGCTGTTCCGAATGGTGAGCGGAGTCGTCCCCGAAAAACCCGCATTTTCGCAACGCGCCGCTCCACAGGTAGTTCAGGTTCAAAGGGGAGACCTTCACCCTCTTGTGTCGCTCCGCTGCTGCCCCACATTTCTATTTTTAACCCGATCCCCCGCACCGGTTTCCTCCGCCAGGACCCCACGGCGAGTGGATGTGCGAGGGCGTCGCGGCAAGCGTCAAAATCACACACACGTGAATCAGACAAGAAACCAATTCGATATATAAAAATCAAAGTGTCTTCGTAAGATTCTCAGAAAGCGTAAAAGCACTCAACTTTTTTCAGTAAAAGTACAAAGTTAATTTGCACAATGTACATACTTACAACACAAGTTGTAAGTATAATTTACCTAGATCTCGTTCATTTCGGCTTAAACCGTTGTTTCTCAGGCAAATTGAAATTCACAAACTTCCGACAAACGTAAAAGTGGCCAAACGAACGATACTCTTATTTAAATTATAAGAAAATACACTGGATTACATTTTCTCGTTACCCACTTTTCCCATTCCCGGTTCACAATTTAAATTATGCGAACATAATTCACGACAGTGAAAAAATAAACGCAAGAATTTTCCGTGTTTTATTTGCATATCCTTTTTCATTTTTACCTCATTAAACAGTCTCGTTGCAAAGACAAAAAAACGCATTAATTATAACATATATTTTATGGTCGGATTACACAAAATATTGCATGATATTTTATAAATGTTATCAGCCATAATAAATTTTAAAAATTTAAGTAGAATAATCCTTTACATCAAATTGAAGAGAAAAATATGTATGCACAAAATCTATTTTAATCGCATAAACTTAGTATTTGTAAATTAAAAGTATATTTAACTTTATTTACAATTTGTTGGATTAATTAAAATTTGAAATTTAAAATTAAAAATTAAAAATATTAATTTAAAAAAGATATAAATTTAAATATACATTTATTATGCATATAAACTTACTTAATTTAAAAAAAAAAAAGTTGCGCTGCAAAAATACATTAATTATAACAAATATTTTATTGCTCGATTAATATTGCTTAATATTTTAAAAAGTTATCAACCACAATAATTCATGATAAGTTTGTTATTGTTTTATTAAATTATATATGTAACTTGAATGGTTGTTATCAAATTAAAAATTAAAAGAAAATATTATATCTACAAAATATATTTTTATTTTATTTTATAAAATTTAGTATTTGTAAATTAAAAATTTAATTAATTTTATTTTACATACAATCATTTGTATTACATTAATTTTGAAAATTAATGTTTTAATTAGTAAATATTAATTTATTACATTAAGAATATATATGATATATGTTTTAATTTTAAAAAGTTGGTAAAATATTCATGTTTTTTTTATAAAGAAAACATTTTACGTTATATTTGAAATGTTTTTATTTAAATTATACGAAACTTAAGATAAAAGTTTAAATATATATGTTTATTATGTAAATTCATAATTTATTAAAAAAACTACGTTATTTAATTTAAATAAATTAGATTAATGTTCATATTGATATACTTATTTATAACCGTTAAATAAATCGTAATTTTTAAAAAATATTCTACAAAGATTATCTTTTTCATCATTTCAAACAATTTTTTTATTTAAAATATTAGAAATATATATCTGCTAGAATCACAAATTAATTCTTACTTTTTATATAATTAATAAAAAACTTAAGATAATTGATTAATAATTAATAAAAAAACTTGAAATAATTAATAAAAAACTTAAGATTAAAGTTTAAATATATATTTATTATGTAAATTCGTAGTATATTAAAAGTATTTGAATAAATTAGTTTAATGTTCATATTTTATTTAACATATGGAAAAAATGTACTTCTTATAACCTTTTAAGAAATTTCAATTTTTAAGGAATATTCTATAATGATCACATTATAAATAAAACGAATATTTTTATTTAAAATATCAAAAAATATTTACTACAGCCACAAATTAATTCTTTTATTAATATGCATACAATTAATAAAATAACTTATGTAAATTAGTGGTATAGAGACAAACATTATTTAATTTGAATAAATTAGTCTAATATTCACATTTTATTTAACAAATAAATTTTAATTTTTAAACCATATTCTAGTAAAGAACACATTATACATTATATTTAAAACAAATATTTTTAGTTAAAATATCAAAAGTTTCTACTACAATCACAAATAAATTCTTATTTATTTTTTATTTTTTATAAAATAAATAAGAAACTTATTGTTGAGATGTTCAGATATATATTTATGTACATACATAATGTATTAAAAGATTATTATTTATTTTTAATTAATTATCGTATTTTATTTACAAAATAGAATTTTTTTTTTTCAATGTTGTATTTTTTTTTAAATTATATTTTTAAACAAAATTGTATAATTAAGAATTTTATATTATACGATTACAAAATAATTTATTATTTTATTTTAAAATTAAAAATATTTATTTTATTTTAAAACAATAATGAAACTAACAAAAAGTTGCATTAAAATTAATTCATAAAAAAGCTGTTTAAATTAAAAATATGACAGACATATTTTATGCAGCTAGTATTGATGTTAAATATTTTTATTAAATTAAGAATATCACCGTTTTGCGAGATGTGCCATAGTCGACTAACTGTAAAACATATACTGACCGAATGTGAACAATTTCGAGAAGAAAGAACAGAAAACGACATACCCAGCACTATCCAAGAAATCTTAGAGGACAAATTAACAGTCACTAACCTAATAAAATACCTAAAAGATATTCAAATGTATAACAAGATATAATGTAAAAATGTATATACATATACATATTCGCTAATAACCCTTAAGTGGTTATTTCGGTTAATACAAAAAATAATTTTATAAATACAAGATTTCTGAATTAATGCCAATAAATCATTTGGTTAAAAATTCAATTATTGAAATATATAGAATATTATATTCGTTTTATGTTTAAAAATACATTGGGTTGATGAAATAAAATTTGTAAAAAATTAAATAAATTTTAAATAGGAAATAACTAAAATCAAATAACCAACCTGGATGAATGTTTATTAAAAACCATGATTTTTGTATGAATTGCAGAAAAATATCACAATTAATTAAAATGAACGAATTTGAACCATAAATTTGGAAATAACTAACTGACCCACAGTATGAAGTGTAATTTGAAACATTCGCGTTCATTAATAACCTTTACAATTTAAGTTTCGATCACGTTTCGCGTTTGTTTTACGACAAAATCGTGTAAACGATTAGAGTAGTAACGCGTATGGCGTATAATTTACTTTGTACTTCGTTAAACCGGCGGAAGAATGTAACGGACGCAGTAAAAGCGACATTGTTGCAGGATTTTAGCGTTCGGATCGGTTTATTGGAATGGTTATGGCCCATATTGTTGCTGTTAGGCATAATTTCAAAGTTCTTATTGATGCAAAATCGCTTTTATGTTATTGTACGCCGTGTTGAGTACATCAAATTCAGTTCATTTTTTTATTTGGAAAAAATCCGGAACAATTCAGATTTGACACCGTTTCCGGTGAAGAACAAGACATTTGGACACCGGAAAACTATTCCGATATTCGAATGTTCAGATTTTAAAGACCCCACTAGTTTTACTGGATCATCGATTTTAATTAATCAAATCGGAAACTTCATTATCTCGCAGTTTTTCTGCCTGTCCGACCGGATTGCATTTCAACGTAATTATTTTAAACAACACTCTTTTCATTTTTATTTCGGTATTAAATTTTCCGATGGTACCTCACATCATCAGTTTCCTACGAATTTTGAAATTTAACGTTCATAAAATAGAGTGGGAGGGTGGTATTATTAAATTCGCGGGGCTCAGCCCAATCTAATAACACTCGTACGTATCCTCTATCGATTCGAAAATTTGAAAGCGTGTTAGGAATGTCAATATATACAAGAATATACAGTAAAGCAAAGAAGAAATGTAACGTAATTGAAATAAAGCGGGGACCCCGTTTTATTAAATTTCCTGCAACGCAGACTCTCCAACTCCAACTGACCTATTTTACTCCATTCTTAATACACCCGATCCATCCTTGATTTAAGGATCTTATAAGAATTGCTTAAGCGATTTTATTTCGTAGTTTTGTGCAATACAACTTAATTTCTATACAAATAAAAGACTGAAACGAGATGCCGTTGTAAAAGAAAATGCCCTAGCAATTATCGGAATTGGAATCCAAGCAAGTAATAATAATAGATAATAAAACCAGCTTACTGTTTTAAATTAAAACCAGCAATAACAGGAACTTCGAAATGAATGAACTAACAAAAGATAAAACAAAACTCTCCTAATATTATTTCGCAAATATTAAAAACGTAGTCTGTTCTTTAATGATTTATTTAACTAATTGAATAAAATTAAAAATTTAAATGTTTATAATTTTTTATGAAAATTTAGAAAAACATCAATTTTTAATTCTATTATTATTATATTTGAATTATCAAAAACATTTAATATTCAAAGTTGTTAAAAAAATGATCATAGTGTAAAAATTCAAATTCAGATAAATCTAAATTACTACTACAAGGGGGTACATTAAAAAATAATATAAAACATTTATATAATAATGAAATACAAAAAATTCTAATTATTCATAACCGAAAATTAAATAATTAAAAAAACATGAATGATTAATGAAAAAATATAATTTAATAAGTAAAATATTATATTTTTACGATACCATTAAGACAATGGTGGTTAAAAAAAATCGAAATATTCATTGCCATTAATGACAAAATATAAATTAACAAATAAAAAATAACATTATACACTTATACATAATACATTGTAGTTAATGCCTGATAAAAAAATTAAAGTTGGCAGTTATAGAGACTGCCCATAGAAGTGAAAACTTAGAGAATTAAAATTTGAAATTTCTTAATGTTTGAATTAAATTTATCAACATCAATCTGGTTTTCACATCTATTGACACTCCGAGCAACAATTATATGCTTGTTTATTATTCAATTTATTAGTGGTTATACAAAATCATGACAAAATATCAATACAATTCAATTGAAATAACAATTTATATACAATCATATTATTTATGGATAGTATTTGTATTTACTTAAATCTCAAGGTACTTGATTTTTAACATTATTTTAATTATTTGCATCATTGTCATCATTAATTTCAACAATATTTAGACTTTTTGTACTTTCAATTATTTCATTTTGTTCTAAAAAAGATACAATAGGCTTATGGTAACTAAAGTAAGAAATGAAGTATCGCGTAAGAGCGGTATCGATTCTCGTTTTATGTTTTGTAGTATTCAGTTTTCGATCATTAGATATTTATATATAAATTTTTCACTAAATCCATTCAATTTCACTTATAAAATATACACAGAACTATACGTCAACTGTATAGCTACAGATATACTGGTATAAGCATGTCGGTGACGCGAACACCCATCCAAAAAGTGTCAGCATACTGCGCGTGCGCCAGTCATGAGCATGTCAATGACGCGAACGCATAATATTTCCCTACTAAAAAGTGCCCAACGCGGCTAAAAAAGTTTTCACTTCTAAAAATACATTAAATATATTATTATTTGTTAGAAAAGGTTAATTTTCAGTTTACACACTTTTGTTACAAGTATGTTTTACTTTTGCTTAATAAACATTTCAATTCTGATCTTGAACGATTATTTAGTGAATTTATCTTCTAAACGTACGCCCACGATAATCATCAGAAATAAAGATGATCCTGAAAATTTTGAATATTTCTATATTCCTTTCAGACGGCATTCTCCTCTATGAACCCTTCACTTTCAAAACAGTAATAGATATTTCCGACTTAGCTGAGGGCCTTTAATGAAACTACTGCATTAGTAAAATTTTACCTCATTTCAAAATACTCTCAAATGTACAGCTATAACTCACCCTCTGGTTCTAGGATTTTATTCTTAAGGTCTAGTTTTCTGGTCTCCGGCAAACACATAATTTGTTGGTCTAGTAACCGAGGTTACCAGCCAAATCAACAATTTTTTTTCTTTTGTCTGAATTATTATTATTATTATTATTATTATTAACAAAAGAAGGACGGACATGTCGGTGACGCGAACCCATAAGATTTTCCCCTACCAAAAAGTGCCCAAAGCGGCTAAATAAGTTTTCACTTCAAAAACTGGAAATATTTATTACTAAAATTTTGCAATAAAATTGAGAGATTTATAAAAAAGTGTAATTGTAAAAAAATCACTATTTTATGTTTACAACTAACAGTTTTATACAGTGTACTACGGGAATAACATGGGATATAAAGTACTTCCGATTATTACGTACACATTTTGTTGATGCGGCTAAAATACATTGATTTTTATCGAATATTAAGTACTAATTATTTTTACTCCGGTTACAAACTACAATATTCAGTAGCCAAATTCCGACAGAAATGTATCTTCTTGAGCTGGATTGCTTTCAAACAGTCGATGATAATATAGTGACGACGGAGTTTTAACCGATAATGACATTATTACTTCACTCACATAAGATATTGAATGATCTTCAAAGTTCTGACAACGAAAGTGACAATGAAGTTCAACTGGACAAAGTACCAAATTATTCTGAGACACCTGGTGCTGTTAAAACAGTTACTAAGTTCACATCAAGGATATGAAATTGAAGTTTCTATTGAAAACAAACTACATTAACAAGTACATTAAATTAAAAATAAACAAAAATAATCATAAAATGGTAACTTACAAATGAAAAAAATATTTTGTTGTATTAACAACTAAAAATTTCAATTATTTCAATATACATTTGCTTTACTTTAAGAAATTTAAATGTAGTATTATTATAGTAGATTGATCGTTTAATAAGTAAATTTACAAGTAGTATATTAATTATAAAAAATACCCTAGCGATTACCAATTTTAAAATCCGGCCGAATAATTATAATATATAATAAAAATTGGCTTACTCTGTCCGATTGAGCCCCGCAATAAATAGAAAATTCGAAATGAATGAACCAATAACAAATCCGCTTTTTTATAAAACTCCCGGATTTTCATTTTTAGTTGTTAAAAACATATATCTGTAAAATAAAATGTTTAAAACATTCATTAAATACTATAGAAATTTATTTGAAATATTTTTAAACAATTAAGAAAAAAAATAATTTTTATATTTTATAAAGCAAAAATGAGGAGAGGGATTTGAAAGTTACAAAATAAAATCAATCATTTTTGTTAAATTCAAAGTTTATTTTATAGAATACTAAACGGGAAGCTATAAAAGAAAATGGTTGAGTAATTATGAGGATTAGAATCCGAGCAAATAATAATAGATAATAAAACGACTTATTATGTTACGTTAAGCCGGGCAATAATAGAAAATTCGAATCGAATGAACCAATAAAAGATAAAACTGCTGATTAACAAAACTCCCGGATTTTTATTTCCAGTTATTATTATATTTCCATCAAGGAGTGGTCAAGGTCGTTAGTGTTCTCTTAACCGGAAAATTGATAGTGGGATTCCTCCAGTTGTGTATATTAGAGAAAACGAATCCGTTAAGGGATTATCCAAGAAGGAAATGCAAATCTCCAGTTTGTGGCATTCGTGCAAGGATTTTTAAAAGAATATACATTTATTGTACATCCGGTTGAAGTTGGTTATTACCAATCTACGTTTCCCGAAGAATTATGGTAAATGAAAATGAGGGATGCGGTTTTAATTTAGTAGTAACGAACACGAATCACGGGTCAGAAAAAGAATTTCCGTCCGTTTGATGAAAGTACGTTTTCCACGTCGAAAATAAACCATCGTAGACTTCGTTACTGGAAGCGGTTTTTGCGTGAGCCGAACAACTTTTTCATTTCGTTCCGAGATTAGAAAACATTGTCGCATCTCAATTTCGAGCCGTCTCTCCATTTTCCTAATTAGTTTACTTTCCGCTTCGCAGGGGACAAATCTTGGAATGCAACTCGTTTACTGGCTGTCGATGTTTTTTCATCAATTGGTTGAAAACGAAATGGAAAATAAACTTTGTCTTCAAATTATTTCCGAAACAATTGACCCAAATCGCTATTTTAAAATTTGTTTTGTTGAGCAGCAAAACTAATATCCTGTGGCATAGAAACTGATAATTAAAAGAAAAGTTACATAAACAAATGGGTGCTTTCAAAGCTTTTATTACTAAACAGACGAACCATTCCTACATCTCAAAAGATACCTTAAATTACATCACAAAATCTAATGTCCAACCATATCCTTATATAAGACATGACCTCCAAAACCAACAAATACACACCACCACGATATAGGATAATTTAGTTTTTAGTTTAAAAATTTGAACAATGTAAATTTTACACTTGTGTTTATTTACATTAAAATGAAACCAAACATTCCTTCGTTGATGATTAGTTCAATTTTCCTTCCAAGCCATTGTTTACCTTTAATTTTATTCGTGTAAGTCATTATAGTGCTAGTTAACTATGAAGCAAAGATATTTAACTAGAGAATAAATGATAAGGACGATGGGTCTTTTGGAGGGTGTCATGAGTCAACCGTGATTTCACCACTTTATGCACGATATAGAGGAGAGGAACATGTGAGATAAGCTTCAAAGAAGACTTCTTCCTATGGAAAAGCCAAGATACAATAGAAGAACTCTTTTTTTTAGTTCTTCACGATGTTTGGAATGAGATTTCCCAAAAGGACATCGATAATCTAATTCTGAGCATCCCCAGACGACGACTAATCGAGGAGGTCATACAAATTATTAAACCGTAGTTTTGTTCAGTTTTACAATCTAGAAAAGGTTTTTAGTTTTTATGTATTTTCACACATTTGTAAAATATTCGTTAATAGCTTTTGTTAGCAGCTTTTGCATTTGTTTCAACAATCTACTAGTCAATTTTGTGTATTTAAATTCAAACTAAATTAAAACTGAAGTTTAGAATAAAATTACCATATATATTTAAATTATCCCTATAACATCTATAAAACTAATTATGAATTCTAACGGAGTTAATTCGCTACTATGAAAATTGAAGTTTGATTTTACAAATCAGGAACTTTGCAACTTCATCATGGAGATAATAAATATCTTATATATAGGCTTCAAAATTTAATATCACATAGAATGCAGAACATTTCTTATTTCCTGCTTTCGAAAAAACTTCTTGTCAGATACTTCAAAGAAGTAATAAAGGTTTTATTAGACGTGGAGACAAAAAGTTGACCTCCTATGGGTTTCATCGCCTGTTGGAATTAAAGCAGACCAAAAAGTCAACAAGCTTACAAGACAAAGAACTGAGTGACAATAAATATGAAAATCGTATATAATACATTAACAATATAATAATGTTAGTAGTATATATGATTACAAAATGTTGTAATTATATTAAAAGGAGATCTTGTAAGTAGCTTATATTCGTGTTTGGAATTACAAAGATTATTGTTCACAATCTCTAATGTTGAACCCAACATGTTTGTTCAATATTTCATACTTTTGACTTATTGAAACAGATGAGAGATTTAATTATTATTATTTTTATTTTTGTTTACAGCATTTGTACAAAAAATTTAAATATTTATTACTTTAAAGGAAAAATATTTAATTAAAAATATATCTGAATAAATAAGTTAAATAAAGTTTTTAATATTTTATATATATATATATATATATGTAATTTTGAAATTAAGGAAATGGAATCAAATGTAAAATGAAAACAAAAAGAAAAACAAAAATAATATTCATTCAGCATGTAGATCAATCCAAGTCACAGTCAAACAATAATAAACATTCGGGAATGCCTTATTGTCTATTGAGACATTATAGTTTATAAGAAAAGAATTTAATTTAATTTGAAAAGTTTTTACTAATGCTAATCTTAAATTAATAAAAGTAACAAGTATTTTATATTATTGAAGTGTAATATTTTATAAAATTAAAGTTTTAGGAAAGCTATTTTTATTTGATAGGTTTTAAATCAATTTTCAGGAATAGCAAAACAAACAATAGCTACAAATGGTAAATTAATTACTGTAATTTTGGAATTTTTCTTATTGACTTAATACTTCTTTTTCATAAAAAAATTATAAAGTTAATTTTAATAAATGAATATTTTGTTTGAAAACTTACAAGTTTGCTTTGATGTAAAACATTGAATTTAATTTAAAGTCATTAGTAGTGCTTCTGTTAATTATTTGTCAATTAATGGAATTTCATTTTACTGTTAATTATTTAGTTTCAATTACATTTATTTTCATTCCTTGAAAATTTTATTATTATATAAACTTTCTTTTTTTTAAATTTTAATTAAAATAGGACTTTGTAAATTTATACTGTTTGATATGCAGTTCCAAGAAAATATTTAATTGTATATAGAGACAAAACGAAGTACACACAAATAAAAAATCAAAGAGAAATAAATACTGTAGACGCAGTTTGATAAAAAGAAAACAAAAATAATTTACATAGAAATGAAACTAATGTTAAATTAAACAACGGAAAACAAATAAGTCATTAATAAAAGTTAATTAACTCCATTAGCATTCGTCTTTGGCTTTGATAACCATTTAACGAAAATGGCCTTAATTAATAAATTCGTCCGTTCCTTTCCCTGTCCAGATTCGTCCCCCCGGGTTCCGTTTTGGGGGGGAACGTGGGTAAGCAACACACAATGCACACAAAGAGCAAGCGAGACGGCGGCAGAGACAGAATACGGGGCTACAGGTTGTTTCCAGCCTAATTATCGTTCCGTCTAGCCGATGTAAATACGGGGGAGAGCGACCGGGACGGACCGGGAACGTTGGAGGCGTTTGGGACGGTTCGGGGTCTGCGCATGTTACAGGTATTGATTCTGCGCCGCGGCAACCGAAAAATGCGTGGAGCTTTACGAACCAGCCACCACTGAATATAATATTTTCCAGGGGACGACCCCTCCGTCACGTTTCGTCCCCCACCGACTACTTCGCCCCTTAATTACATATTTTTCACCCCCGCGGGCCCCGCTTCCCTTTTTCCGACCGTTTTCGGCGAGGCATGCCCGAAACTGTTGGCGTTTTAATTTTTTTGAATAAACACGCTGTAATCTTTTTTTTATTAATGTAAAAACATTATCTCATTGTGATCTGTAGGCTCGCTTAATACTGTATAAAACGTTTCACTTCAATACATTTTTTTTTTTTTTTTTTGACGAACGAAAGTAATACTTTCTCATACATCATTTTTTATCCATTTGTTTCCATTAAATTATTTAGGTTCGTCTTGCCGACGTATCGACTAGCTACCAATATTTTTTCCGTCCCTCTGTATGTATAAAAAAATGTAAAATTGAAAAGTGCTTACACATCCTCTCACTTCCCTCGGGAACTTGAAACCTTTTTCGTTTAATGTTTTATTCAATTTGCAGTCCTGAATGTTTCACATTCATAACTTGAGTGATAAATTTAGGAATGCAAGAAAATCAACTAATTGGATGTTGAAATGAAAATATAAAACGTAAAAGAAACAATGAATAAACAGCGGGGATGAATTCAACGAGCTTTGACCAATTATTTCAGATATTTTATTAAAACTGATACGGCGCTCTCTGAATTCCGCCCACTGAAAATATGTACTTGCTAATTGAAATTTTATTGTCCTACAACACAATTAAAAACTAATGTTTCACTAAATATTTAGTAAAAAATATTCACATTAAACAGGCATAGTTCAGTATTTAGTATTCATTTCAGTTATATCGTTTTCAAAGAATTCATTGAAATTGTCAATCGAATGAATCCGAGTCAAAGCTCTGTGTGGGATTATTTGAGAGTGTGGTCTGAAAAAGTCGTGACCGACGTACGAGAGGTTTAGGAACATGTCGAGCGACAAGTGAACGTGAAAATTACCTCCTTAGAAGTTTAGCTCTACAAGATCATTTTGTAACCACTCGTGCAAATACCAACAAGGCTCCTATTTCTTAAAATCCGGCCTTTTGGACTCGCATTGCAAGATTTGAGTGGTGCACAAAACGACAGCTTTAAAATGTGCTTTGGAAGGGGTTATGTTCAGTAATGTGACCTAATTTTGTTTGTTGTCTGTGTCATTTTTTTATTGAGAACCCTGTACATCGAATAAAAGGAGTTAAGGGTGTCACTAGGTATTACAGTTGGTCAGCCTTAACTTTCATTAGAGATAATTTAAATGTCCATTGATACCTCGTTTATTATCATATCTTAGAATCCTCCTAAATCCAGGTTTCCAACAAGACAATGCTCGACCCCATATTGTAAAGGTTACTTTGGAATGTTTACAACATTTCGATATAAATTAGTTTCCACCCCCAGCAAGATCTCCGAATTTATCAATGTTCAATCACGTGTAGAGCTCCCCGCAAACTTTAGCTTCAAATAGAAAAGACTTAGAAAGATGAACCTCAGGAGAAAACTGGCAACCTTCTTAGATCGTTGATCATCTATTAATTATACATTTTTGCCTAAATTTTCAATCTCTTTTACCTGAAATTGAATACATAAAATTAATCAAATCTGGATGGAACTAAATCACTGAAAATTTATATAAATATAAATAAAACCACATTACTGTTATTAATTAACACAAACTTGATACTCTTGATTTAAATAACTAGTAGTTAAACAAAGCCAGTTCTTTTAATTAAAATCTAATTAAATATTTTAATGAAAGCTAATATAACATGTAGTATATACTTTTATGTTTGTTATTTTTGTATTTTAATTAAAATAAAAATTATACATTTATATACTAATAATTTATACTAAATAAATATATTTATTATCATAACTCTGATTTAACTTGAAACTTGGACTTAAATAACTGAATTGTCTTTTTATTAAAGCCTTTTGTAAAATATCTTGGCTTCTGGATCTAAGGAAGATATGAGAGTCTAGAAGTATCAAAATCAGCTATTAAAAGACAAGACGAAATTATTAATATATATTATTATTAATATAATAAATAATATTATTAATATAATAAAATATATTAAAATGAAAACGAAAAGAAAATTTTAACCAGTACATCTCTCCAATCAGTACTTAGTCAATCCCCCCTTGCTTTAGGAACTGCTTCCACTCTCTATACTCTAATAATAAATTCAAATAAAAGAAGACAACCAGCTTCATGCAACATTCTTCTGATGGTGAATAACGAGCAATTTTGGCTAACAGAAATAATTAGAAAAGAATCATGTCTTCCGTCTTCTCGTTGACGACCTTCATTTTTTGTCACATTTTAAGGTGCTAAATGACAGATAAATTAAGAACGAACTGAATAAAATAGATTTTTTGGAAATAAATGTCTGGGAATCATCATTTAAACTGCAGAAGTAGTTTAAAGTAACCATAGTTACATAAATTAAAATAAATTTAACTTATTATAATTTCAAAATTTAATTTACTTGTTCAAAACAAGTACTTTCATAAACTCTTGTTTAGCACATTTGATTATTCAGTTCCATTTATGTACTAATGAATCAAAGCGGGTTTCGCCAACGCATCAAAACTTATCCCTCCCTCGTGCAAATCAATTCTAATTATCGAATCTCGCAACATTAATCTAAAACAAACTCACAATTAGTTGTACTATTTAACGTGTGTCGATTTCCTTTCATCAGTGATGTGTTTATCTTTATATTTCGGGAATGGAAACAGGAACAACTTCCAGAGCACCACTAACTTAATAATGGATCCTGCGGGAGCGAAACCCGCCGACAATCAAATCGATTAAAAGTCCTCTGTTTATTATTACTTAGTAACTATAACTAATTATGGATGAGTTTATAGAGAGAAGTTTATTATACACTCTATTAATACACTGCAGGAAAAAAACAATTAATTAATCAAAGTGGCTTGCAATTTATGTTTTAATTAAGAACTTGGTTCGACATCAAAGTGTGAATATTGAGAATGACGGAATGAAATAATGAATTTTTTTTGCAATAAGTTTTCCAACAAAAGCCACTGATTAAATATATTTTTTTTTGTAACACGATATGTCCTTAAAGATTGATCTGGGAAATGTAACTAAATTTTAATGGGGGGAATTTGATACACAATTTAAGGACGGTATTAATTTTGGTCTCAATTGTACATTAATTATGGCACGATCCCAAAATTGTTGTATAACATCAATGTCAATATCATGTTTTTATCACACTTTGTAACAAATCTTATCAGAAGATAAATCTTCGACCTTGTAGCTGGAGTTGCACTTGAGTGTTTTATTTGCAATTAAATTTGCAACAATTACCCGTTTTAATCCGAGTATTAAATAAGACCAAAGTTAATAACACTCGCGTTGTTCAAATCTAATTAGATAAGAAATACATTTGTTGGCCCAACGGGAGAAGTGTTTCCGTGTGTCTAATCTTATCGTAACGTGGTCCATAACGTTAACGTTATTATGTGGGATTAATGAGAAAAATATGAGAGAGGTAAAGTGCGTCCTGACAGGGAGAACAAAGGGACAGGTAAACAAACGACTCGAAAGAACGTATCATCCTTTTAACAACAACTTAATAACGTATTATCAAGGACAAATATTTTCTTTTTCCGGGGGAACCTTCCTTTTATATTTCAGGATTACAATTTAGATCTGCGTTTTCTTTTCCCTGAACAAATTTAACATTTGTTTTTTAATTTACATACCAGTTATTACACAAGTCTCACTTTGTGTAGCTTCATTGTAAATTAATTTTTTACTTAACACTGTTGTTACCAGAATACTTAATTTATTCGTGAATTAAATTTAAATGTTTTTACAAAAAACCCTTGAAAGACTAGAAGACGACGCATAATTGAAATGAAGGAAGAATCGTGTTTAAAATAATGAAGCTTATTATGTTTAATGACTCGTGCAAGGCGATATTTAAACCAAATATACAATTTCTTGAATCTCCCAAATTACCAAAGTAAAAATGAGTCCTCTTGTTTCTAGAAATGTTTAGATAACAAGAGATATATCAATAACCGAGTGCTGATAAAAATATTTGACCTTTACCTTTCCTAAAATAAAATTTGTTACTGTGCCACTCCCAAATTTATTTCTAACAAATAGAAAAAACTTAATGTACTATTAGTGTAGTTGAAAATTGCACAATTCATTGGCAGATAAAAATAAGACAGCTTTTTAGAATTGTAATCAGCCCTAATTGTGATATTTATAGCCATGTCTTAAATCTAAATGGAAATATTCGATCAGAAGAGTGGAAACATGTCGGGAATATTTTTCGGGACCAAAGTTGAACACGTTGACACATTTTCGCGTTTCCACTACGACGAGACGAGACCAGGCGAGATGATTTCCCACTTGACCCTAGCCAATCGATACAACAAACATTGTACTTTTCATCGGAACTTTCGGTGCGATTCGACTCAGCAATTTTTCTTGCTTAGAGTGGTTCGTTTGAAAGATGCTTTTCTAATTTAAAACATAAAAATATATTTCATGTTTCTGTTTTTTTTTATTTTTTATTTAATTAAGTTAGCAACATCTGTACCTGGTTAAATCCCCTTGAAGAAGATTATTTTATAACATTATTTTAAGATTTATGGTAATTTAATTTAAGTTTTGAAAGTTTTCTTATTCAAATATTTATTGAGTAAATAGAAAAAATGATAAAAGTTAATTGAAATTTTTGTTTAAATTTCTCACCTCTACTTGATATTAATTTTCATGAAAAAAGTAATGATGTTTCACTAATTTTTTTTAACATTCAGTCAAATTGTATTCTAAATTTTCAACACTTTGATTATCTTTTAATAATAATAAAAAAAGTAATACAAATAAATTTAAAATACATTATGAAATTGTTTGGAATTTAATTTAATTTATGTTGAAATAAGGATGTTTTGTATCGTTATATTAATAGTAAAATGAATGAATTTGCTAAGTTTTGAAATAAATTAATTGCAGTTATATTATTATTTATATTTAAAATATATATTTCGAAATTTTAATTAAAACTGCCCTTTTCAGGGTATAAATTATAAAATTCGTTATAAATGCACTTACTTTGTTTTGTTTGGATGTTTTTTAATTTATTGGTGATAACTCATGTGTAAATAATTGAGTGTCATCGGTGATTAAATAAAAAATCATATTGATAAAACAAATTAATTAATCTCTGCTATTTTTTTTATTGATATATGTATGAACAAAATATAAAAATGTGTTTTTAAAAAATTACAGCCTCTTATAAATCCTCTTGGCTTCAGGTCCTTTGGATGAGGTGTAAGTCTAGAAATAACAAGAATAAATTATTGAAAAACAGTAAAATATTGATTGAATTTCTTTCTAAACTATATATGTTATAAATGGTTTAATATCGTGGAAAATAATACTTACAATAGTGAGTCCAGCGTCAGTGAATTTGTAGATTCTCTGTCCAGTGCTGCCGTCAGGACCTTTAGAGTCAACGATTATAGCGTCAGATTCCAATTTGGCAGTGCTCTAAAATTGTTACAAGGACCTATTAGATTCACTATAAATACAAATTAATACTTTGTACCTTTAGGGTGATGCCCAGTGGCATTGGATCGTCTACTTCTTGGCCGACAATGAATTTCGATGAAGAGTTACCAATTCCGGAGTTGCTGTTGATGGTAATATTATTGCCGTCAATGATCACTTCGATTTCTACATTCTGTAAACCGTCGGCAACTTTGGCCTTCTCCTCCTCAATTCCTGTGGTTTAATGTGTATTATAGTTTCAATTAAAAAATATTGTGATTAAAATTACTTACCCAAAGCAACAAGGTAAGGGACGAAGTTCTCGTTCTTTTTGAGGCTGTATTTTCCGGCGATTTGAACCATTTTGATTTGTTGTCTCTTACACTCACAGTTAGACTATGGTTTGTTAGTTCAAAAAATGGCCATTTATATATTAAAACCGATAAGATATAGCATAACTCTTAATAGGTACTCCTTACTCTCAACTCAATTATGAACTTTGTTTATTGATTAAATTGATTATAACAACCAGTGGGAAATAAAATCGTATCTTTAAAAATAAACCACTCTAATATTTTTATCACCTGTAAGTTCCTAAAGTTTTCTTCATTGATTGATTGTTGAGCCAATAGAATTTCTCACATCCCCTTAAAATAATGTTTTATGAAAAATGTTATGTTTTATATTTCGTTATTTTTTTTAATTATTTGCATTGTGTTATACTTTAAACATGTTTTTAATAACATTATAAATTAAAAAATATGATATAAATAATGTTAAAATTGTTTAAAGTTTAATTTATTTTATACTAAAAATATATTTTGCATCATTATAATAAAATTAATTAATTTATTAAATTTTGAATAAACTATTTGCAGATGTATTATTATTATTAGTATTTAAAAAATATATTTCGAAAATTTAACTAAATCTCTCGTTTTCAGTGTGTGAATTTTAAAGTATATTATTATTACGTTTTGTTTGAATGCATTTTAATTTACCAGCGATAACAAATGTGCAAATAATTGAGTGTCATCAGTGAATATATAAAAAATCATATCAATAAAACAAATAGATTGATTTATACAAAATTTTTTATTGATTTATGTATGCACAAAATATAAAAATCCGTTATGTTTTTAAAAAATTAAATTACAGCCTCTTGTAAGTCCTCTTAGCTTCAGCGCCTTTGGAAGAGGTGTAAGTCTAGAAACATCAAAAGTAGTGATTAGAAAACAGAAAAATATTGATTAAAATTCTTCCTAAACTAACATGTGTTAATGTGATTAATGGTTTATTATCACGGAAAATAATACTTACAATAGTGAGTCCAGCGTCAGTGAATTTGTAGATTCTCTGTCCGGTGCTGCCGTCAGGTCCTTTAGAGTCAACGATGATAGCATCAGATTCCAATTTGGCAGTGCTCTAAAATTTTTAGAAATATTTATTAGACTTACTATAAGTACAAGTTAATTCGCTTTGTACCTTGAGGGTGACACCAAGTGGCATTGGATCGTCGACTTCTTGGCCGACAACGAATTTGGATGAAGCGTTGTCAATTCCGGAGTTGCTGTTGATGCTAATGTTGTTACCGTCGATGATCACTTCGATTTCTACATTGGCCAAACCGTCGGCGACTTTGGCCTTCTCCTCCGGAACTCCTACATTTTAATATGTGTTGTAGTTACAATTAAAAGGGTTTGTAATTACAATTTCTTACCCAAAGCAACAAGGTAGGGGACCAAGTTCTCATTTTTTTGCAGACAGTATTTTCCGGCGATTTGAACCATTTTGTTGTTTTGTTTTGTTGACTCTTACACTCACAGTCAGACTACGGTTTGTTAGTTCAAAAAATGGCCTTTTATATATTATGACACGATAAGATAGTGCATAATAATGTAACACACCTCTTAATAGGTGATCCTTGCACTCTGACTTAATTATGAACTTTGTTTATTGATAATATTGATTATAACAACAAATGGGAAATAAAACGTATGCACTTTCTTAAAATGGTCCACTCTAATATTTTTATTTCCTGCATTTTTTTTAATTGTATTGTGTCATTAACACTTTCCTTTTATTCAAGATTTTAAATATTTATATTTAATTAATTTGTTTCTGTAATAATAAATAAAATCTCTTTTTTATCAAAATTAACATAAATATATATAGTATATAGAATTTTTGGAAAATAATAAAGAATAAATAAAAAGTTGTAGTCTTTAGAAAAGTATTTAGAAAAATTTAATAAGTCTAGTCAACAATTTTCTTCTTGTTCAGTTTTTTTGTAATACTTATATTGACGTGTTTCCTGAAAAATTAAGTAATGGTAACTTTTGAAATAATTTTTTAGGTTAACAATAAATAAACAATATATAATAACTTTGGAAAAATTAATTATAGTTTTATAATGAAACTTCCTTTATCTAAGGTTAATTTTATTTAGTTAATTTTTTAAATACGTTTGGTATTAAATAAAACGTGGAGAACAAAATATAAAGATTTTTTTAAATATTACCGAAAGTCCTTGATAAGGCTTTATATCTATTTATAACTTTCTCTCTTTTCAGAAAATAAAATAAACAATTCCTCTCTACTTTTTCTACTCCCACCAAGAACTTAATTAAAACCTTCCAAAAGGACAACAAACGTTCCGATTTGCATTGTTAATTGTTAACTATTTTCGAACTTTCCAGGGTGTAATGAAAGGCCTTCAAAAAAAAAAGTGCACCAGACAAACAGAATTGTGAAGGAGTGAATAAATAGAAGCTGGAAACGTTTAATAGAAAAGCAATCAGAACTAATTGCACCTGTTGTCGGGAATTTATTGGTATCCCACAGGAGATTTTACTGTCTATGTTTGCGATTCCTTTACCAAATATCAATTATCTGGGAGCTACAAACGTATTCACACCCACTTAAAATCATAAATGGAAAGTTTATGACTAAAATAAAATAGATATTATCTCAATAAAGAGATAAGATAAACTTTCTATGTGCACAAACAATAAAAACAATCTGATATTACCTTTATTAATTTTTTTGTAGATGTTTGTTACATATTAAACGTAAAAAATGATTATTAATATGTAAATTACTAGATGAATTATTGTAACAATATTTATACAGACTTTTTGAAAAGTGTGAAGGTAATTATTAATTAATATATATAATGAAATAATTATTTGATGTGTATAGTGACAGCTACATTATCAAAATTTATTATTGATATGTTTCGTACTAATAAATTATTTCATACTATTAAATTTCAATGTTTAATTTGACATTAAAATTATTTCCATAATATATTAAAGTTAAATGAACAAAAACACTGACATATAAAATTGTTGAAGTACATTTTGTGATGACTGTTACAAAACGATTTGTTAGCGACAACTCAAACTGACGAACCACACTTTGCCTCGGATCGTTCAACAATTTGTTCAGTGTTGCATTTTAATTTACTACTTGTGCCTTTTAATTAACGTACATGATTCGAGGACATTTAAATTAAACAGTTGTTCACTCACTACATTTAATATTATTTAAATTTATTTGAGCATTTTTATTTTGATCAATTTTCATTTTGACATTGTTCACTTTTTAACTGAATTAGTTTTATAAATTATTATTTGTATTGATAAATTAATTAATTTTTCAATAATAGGAACAAATATAAATTAATTAATTCAAAAATGTATCTTCTACTCATCAAAATCCGTTTGACTTACTTAATTTATCTGTATCCATTATATTAAAAAATACTTACAGTGTGACATATAAGATAAGAAGGTTGCTTTTTGTGCTATTGTTTGTAAATTATAGTATTTAATAATTGAAATATTGATCTATTGTTTATAAATTTAATTTTTTGTTATTACTATTTAGATAGCTATATTTAATTCAAAAATCCTTGAATAAAATATAATTTATTTCTACTTTAAATAATTTAAGAAATTAACACATTTTAATGTATATCATATTTTTTTATAAATGTGCATATTTATATATAATTTAAATAGTTTTTTTATTGAATTAAAACATTTCTTAGCTTAAATCAGCGTTTAGAGGTTAATTAACTAGACCTAAATAAAGTCATGACAATCCATGTTTCAAATGCAAAATAAATATCTATAATTAATTATATTACTTTATTGATACATATAGAATAAATAAATTTTAACATATTAAATTCTTTTAATAACAATATCAAGGGATGGTGCGTCACTCCTGGATAAATCCTGGATAGCCCCTGCAATGAATAAAAATATAGAAAAAAATTGATTGACGAATTTGACGTTAGTAAATATGATCCTATTTAACATATCAAAAACGTGACCTTTTATATCTGGTTATTAATGATAAATTGATATTGAATATGATATGAATACCATGTTATATAATTATTCAAGGTCACAGGTCTTATCTTACGTAAATTTATTAATTATATATAATTTAAATGCAATGAAAGCCACAAAAATTTAGACGCGTTATTTTAAGAGAGAGGTTACATATTTTAATACTTACTGTAGGTTTACGATCTTTTGAAGGTTAGGGTGGCCTCTGGAGCTCCAGTTTTGGTCAGAGTCTACGAAACAAAGCAAAAATTAAAATAACATATTAGACGATTTTCAGTTATTCCCAAATACTCAACTAATTAACTGTAATAAAATACTTACAACTGTGAATCCTTCGTCAGTGAATTTGTAAACCTTCGATCCAACCTTTCCGTCATTGTATTTCGATGAGACTTCCAAAACGTCACCTTTGATTACTGCAGTGCTCTAAAATAATTTCAATAATACTATAAAATATTCAAAAACTTTTAACTATTTTAACTAACTTTAGCATCCTTTACTGTGCCGGAAAGTTCGTCAACTTCCTCACCGTCAACGTAATTCGAGGTGAAAACATGTTCCGGGGTGAATGTCGTTACCAGTTGGATTTTTTTGCCGTCAACGTCGATCACAACTTCTGGTTTGGATGCGTCAGCTTTCTTAGCGAGTTCCTCAGGAATTCCTAAGAAATATTATAATTATTACGAGTAATTAAATTGGAAATTAATAATTACCAGTTGCAACCAAATATTCAACAAGATTGGTGTGTTTCTCGTGAACGTATTTTCCTGCAATGGTGACCATTTTCGATTGTTTAAGCAGTGCTATTACAAAAGTACACTATAATATTTTCGAGACCACCTCATCTTTTATAATATTCCGTCTATTGATAAGAATCGAGTGTGTCATCGTTGAACCGTCTAATGTATCGTATGATTTTTTTAAATTGAAAAATGATTAAAATTTCTATATTAAAAATAAAAAACTGTATTTAGTTATATTGTTTTATTATTATTTGCATGTACAATAAACGATATGTACTCAATCAGACTCTTTTATTGTAAATAACAGCGTTGGGAGCATCAGTTTCGGATAATTCCTGTAATGAAGCAAAAAAATAATAAAATTTCAACCCTTCTAAAAATTAACTTACCAGAGTGTAACCAGCATCAGTAAATGTGTATTTTCTCAATCCAGTTTTGCCATCTGCGTATTTTGATGTGATTTCCAAGACGTCTCCTTTCAAAACGGCCACACTCTTTAATCAAACAAAAAATTGTAATTATTAAACGAAATTGAGAAAATTAAATTTATTACTTTTGTATTCTTGTGGCGTTCGGTGCTGTCGTCAACTTCTTCGCCGTCAATGTAGGTGGCAGTTCTTGAGAAGTTAGGCGACTTTGTGGAGATTTCAATGTTTTTACCGTTTATTGCGATGGTCGTTTCGGTTTTTGCCGTTTCCGCACGCTTAGCATATTCCTCCGGTATGCCTAAGACATTTGGTTGCTGTTAAAACTTGTTAGTTATAATTTAACTTGGAGTTTTACTAACCAACTGCCAAAAGAAAAGCCACAAAGTTCTCTTGCTTCTCTTGCACGTATTTTCCTGCGATTTGCACCATTTTTACGAGCTTTCACAATGTACTTATTAGTGGTAAGGCAGTCTTTATATATGATATAATTTTAATTTGTCATGGGTGTTTGTTGAAATAGAAAATCCTTGTTAAACAAGTCGTATTTGTTGAGAGATTCAATGACCGTGCAAAAATTATTTACATTGTTTACAAAGTAAATAAACTTTAGATGATTAATTGTATGACTGTCAAATTTTATTTATACTAAAATACATTTAATCCGATATAAAAAAAATGCAGAATCAAAAATTGATTTCTCTCGTACCAGAAAAGCAGACGGATTGTAAATTTAATTACCGACATGTAATAATAAACAATATACGCGTAGGACAAAAATGTGTGCGTGGTAAAATCGACGTAGGGTGGAAAATGTTCGCCCCCCGGCGCGAATTTAATAAACCGACAGTATGAAATTACATATTGCATTTTATTCATGTTGACGTTTCTCCCCTTTGTGTGTGTTGCCATTTCGAAATTCTATACGGGCGAAATATTAATTTTTACAATCGCTTCCGATGCATGTTTATTGTGCCTTTTTCCGTCAAGTTTCAAAAAAAAAAATAATTTTTGGCTAGATGTAATTCAATTTTTTTATATTTTCATAAGAATTTAATAAAACTATTTTTTAATAACAGTAACACAACATTTTTTCATTATAACATTTGATTTTTAATATATTTTTAATATATTCATTCCTGTTTCTATGAATGTTTTTAATAAATTTTATATATGTAGAAATATTTGATTAACTATAATTAATCCTAGTCATATAATTAAATCAAATTTTCTATATTTATAAAATCATAAATTTTAAATAAATTAAAAGTTGAAACTGAATTAATATTAAACGAACTTTTGTTAATGTATGTATTTAATGAAAATTGAATAAAGTTTTGTCTTAACAAAAATGTTTATAATTATATAATCGATTCATTGATTCTAATGAATAATATACATATACCATATTTAAGAAATAATGAAAAAAATCCCACTTAACAGAATTATACATAATTATATAATATATTACTTTTTTCTATTTATTAAGTCTTAAATTTTAATTAAAATTTATGATTATATTTAAAGGATAAAGAAAAAAAGATCTAAATATATGTATAATTTATTTGTTTAAAAAATATGAAGAAGAATTTGATTAAATAGAACTAATCCTAATTCTATATTTATAAAATCTGAAATTTTAAATCAATTTAAAAAAATGAAAAAAATTTAATTTAACACAATTAATATTAAGTAAAATTTTTATATATATATACTTAATGAAAATTGAAGAAAAATATGTTTTAACAAATGAATAATAAAAAATTCATAAAAATTTGTTTAGTTTATTTATTTGAATAATATGAGAAATATATAGAATTAATCCTTGTCAAATAATTTATTCAAATTTTCTATATTTATAAAATCCTAAATTTTATATAAATTTTAAGAAAAATTTAAAGAAAAAGATATTTAATTTAACAGAATTTTTCATAATTATATAATTGATTAAAATTTTCTATAATTATGAATTAGTTAGTTCAATTCTTTATTAATTTATATTTTTATAGTTATAGAGTTAAATTTTAAAGAACTTTACTCTATAAAATATATAATTTACTGTATAAAACTTAAATTTCAAATAAATTTTAAAAAATGAAATTGAACAACTAATATTAAACTATGTATATTTAATGAAAATTGCAGAAAAATATGTTTTAACAGAATTATTCATAATGGCACAATTGATTCAAACTTCTAAATTCATAAAATCTTAAATTTTAGTTATATTTTTTATATTTATGGAGACCTTAATTTTAATTATAATATATTATTATATTTAAATAATAATAAAAAAAGATATAGAATTAATCCTAGTCAAAAAAAAGATTTAAATTAACAGAATTAATTAAAATTTTAATTTTTAATAGAATTTTTCATAATTGATTCGGATTTTCTATGATCATATAATCTTAAATTTTAGTTAAATTTTATGTGTATATAAAGAAAACCTTTATTTAGTATAATTATTTATAATTATATAATTCGTCAAAAAAAATTATATTTGGGGCGTCTTAAATTAGAATTAAAATATATGCATATATAAAGGAATGTGAAGATAATCTAAATAAATTTATTTATTAAAATATGAAAGATGGCCTGATGAAATAAAATTAATTCTAGTCACATAATTTATTCAAATTTATTGTATAAAATCTCAAATTGCAAATAAGTTGTATTTAAATTATACATGTATATGATTAATTAATATGATTCCTAATTTTTTAATAAAACATTTTAATCAGTTGGTGCCACATTTATCTAAATTAGGGCAAATTATCAAGTAATAACTTATCTAACATCTGACATCTAAAATTAGTCACAATGGAAACGTATCATGTGAAACCATATATTGTATTAATAGAGAAGATAAGGAGTGAGGATTATTATAGTAACAAAGTGAAAGACGAATTTGCTGGTCTTCCTGTAGAATTGTTGAAGAGGTGGCTTAAGTTGGCTCCTGGAAATTACTCAATTAAGACCGGAAGCGCCGAAAGACCCCAAGTGCTCCCAAGAGTCGCTCCCCTTAAAACGACCCACGAAATTGATGCCGCACTAAACTATTCATCCATCCTCTTAACACGCAAATTATTTTTAATTTCAGCCTCTGATGAAAAATAATAACCGACGCCGACAGTTATTAATAACCCGTAATCCGCGCAGATGAAAACAAATACCAGCGACATTTTTATCAACAGAACACGAATCCTTTAGGAACGGGAATCTGGATCGCGACGTGATGGAGAGACTGTGATGCATCGCGGTTCCGGGAACGGGAGGAACCGATCCATCAACGTCGCCATTTGTCCCGTTGTGCCGTTTCGTCGAAATGATTTATGGTCCTCTTTCGCTATTAACTAATTCATTCCGGGCTCTTTTCAAACGGTGTTCTGGTCAATGGTTCGGGCCTCTCCAAACCTCGAAATGATTCATCATGATCATGATCCAATTGTTCCTTTAGCTAATTGATGATTTAACGAAATTTACAATTTTTCGTTATCATCAACGCAATTATCAGTACGTCACATTGACAGATAAACATTGTCACAGTTCATTTGGACGCCGATGAATCTGGAGAGCAATGGATCTCGTTACTGGCATGTACAAGTTCGAATGCAACGAAAACTTTTTGGAATACCTTCTGGCCGTTGGTGAGTTATCTTTGTGTTAGTAATTTGGTTTTTTTATTATCTTAGGTGTGATTTGAAGGCGTGCCCGATGATTATGCGTCAGTGGCCGCTTTTGAAAGACCCACTGTAGAATTTAAGAGAGAGGACAACAAAATTCATCTCATCAGTACGTCGAAGTTTCCGAATTCCTCCAACACGTTTGTTCTCAATGAAGAAATTACAGAAGAAACACCCATTGGAACTCTCACGGTAACATTTTTCTTTTAATATGTCTAAAATTCTCTAAAAGAAGAAACCTTTATAGAATAAACAAAGTTGTCTCTTCTTATCTTAAATAATATCTTAATTATCAACGTGTATAGGTATTTTATCTTTAAAATTATTTGATCAAAGCACTTTATTACTTACAATTAGTAACGCCTTTCCTTCAATATTATCCCATGTTGTATTTGTATTTTTTTTCTTTGCAGACATTTACAAAATTGGAAGATAACACCATAACTGCAACTTTTACAGTCGGTGGAGTATCCGGGATGAAAGTTTACAAGTTTGATGACGATTCTCTTGAAGTGGTAATTTTTTAAATTAATAATTATTTATATATTTATATATTTATTGATATTATTTTAGACACTAAATAGTACAAATCCTAATATTCCCACTGCCAGAAGGTTATATAGACGAATTAAACCATAACATAAAAAATATAAATATGTCATTTATTATTTATTTAAATTTATTTTGAATAGTTGCAATAAATAATTATTATTTTGCTTATTATTATTATTTATTTTTATTATTATTAAATTTGATTATAATTTTATTTAGTGGTGCAACATTTTTATTTACACATAATTAATAATTTCCAATTTGAATGCTTTTAATAATTTAAACTGGAAAAACACATATATTAAATTTAATATTTAATTAAAAATCCGCTTATTAACATAAGAAATGCAGTTGAGTCTTATTACTACTTAAAAACTTTTTCACAAGTACTTTTTGAAACTGAAAATTCGGCAATGTTCGGGAACTTGATATTTCGATATTTGGAGTTATCTCATTGGTTAGAGGCACGCCTCAGCTCCCCTACCATTGAAACAAGAGTCAGATGCGCGAATGTAAGAACTAAATAGAAATATTAAGATTTGCTTATGAAATGAATTGGCAACTTACACACAAAGTATTCATTGAAATTTAATATAAATAGTGTTATTTCTTTAGTAATTATTAATATTTAACATTGATATATAAATTAGTTAATTAACTATTTGTGGTAATTAATAGTTGAAAACTAATAACTGCTTTTTTTAAATATTAACACACGTTTTAAATTTTTAGTTGTTTTTTTTTTATTTATTGTTTCCAAAATTTAAAACTTTAAAATATTAAAATATAAAGAATTTATTCGTTCATTGAGAAATAAATTAAAAATTAGTTTTAAACAGAATGCAATAAAGCCATATAAAACTTCACAATTAATTAAAATTCCGTTAATAAAAACACAACTATGCACGTAAATTATTTTGCAAATATTTTTGCATGGTTCTGTAATATTCGAACTTTTCCGAACTTTTCAAACTGACAATACAACTTTAAATGCTTTATATATTAAATTAAAAAAAAATAGTTTTTATGCATATTCTAGGCATAAATTATTTAACTGAAAAATAATTATCATTAAAAATAAATTATAAAACATATAATGAATCATAAAACTATTTGAAAAATTATCAGCTCTTAAATTCTAGTGGTAAAACGAAAATTGCGTTTTTAATTATTAATTAATTATGTTTATGCAATGGAATCTATTTCTTTATATATTCATAAGTTTTATTACCATCATTCAACATTATAATAAATTAATGTTTAATACATATAAATTTACTTCAAAACTTCTATTTTTATGAAATATTATAAATATATATTTTAAGTTATTTTAACTGCAAAATTTGTGGAAATACTTAACAGAGTTTACCAATTATTAAAATAACAAACATACTACAGATATTTTTTTATTTAATAATGTTACGTCGGTTTTACCAATAACACAATCAGTGTACTTTCCATCAAGCATCAAATATTTTGAATTTATTCGTCGTTGAGAAACCAACAATTTAATTAAAATGCAATAAACCCATATAAAACTCCATATTTAATTAAAATTCCGTATATTGATTATATTTGTGCAAAATTCAAACTGTTTTCCAAATTAATAAAACATTTTCAGAAGCTTTCGATGTTGTTTCCGTAGATTAGAAAGTTTTCAAACATATTCTAAATGTAAAATATGCACCAAATAAATAATTATCATTAAAAAGGATTTATAGAACTTATATAAGAAACTGTAAAATTATTTGAAATAAATTAATTTTGTCAATAATAATTAAGTAACATGATATGAACGTTTTACTTTTAATATATTTTAATCAATTAAGGGCGCATTCGCCATATTTTTAATTGGTTAAAAAAATAATATGACGTAGATTTTTTCAACTTTTTATTTTATTTTAGTACAATAATTATATTGGCAAAACCTTATTCGATTTGTTAAAATAATTTAGCAACTATTTGAGAAAAAATTAATTGGGATTTGTCATATTGACATAACCTAATTAAAAGAAATGTCTAAACCAGAAATGTAGAGATTATAATATTACTGGCATGAACACCTAATGTAATCAGAGTTTAAAAGAACGTGATTTCAAACAATTTTCTTTTAAGACAAACAAAATTATAGGATTAATATCACATATTTCAAGGGTGACTCTTGAAATACTTATTTGAATTAGTAAGTAATTAAATTATGTGTACTAATATTTACTTTAATCTATTTTAAGTAGAAATACTGTATTTATTAAACTTATTAAATTATTGACTATTAATATTAACAAAACTACATTAATATATTGAAGAGTATAGAAAGCCTTTAGTATCTTTATGAATTAAATAAATGTAAAAATATAGATGTATTATTAATAAAAGTGACCGCTAAATTTATCAAATTAAGACATTTTATTATTTATTTTTACAATATTTTAAAATAAAAACATTAAATATGATTGGATAGAAGTCGATAATAAAAAAAAATAATTTTAAAAACCAGTAATTGGAAGAGTGAAATGTTTAGTCACAAAATAATTAATATTCTCTGTTATAATATTTAGTTTACAGCTCTTCAATTACGTTTTATTATAATTTAATTTGATGGGCAATCATTAAACAGGAAAATAATGAGTTAATGAGGTTGTCAATAAATTTTCGAATGAACAAATTTATAATTAAAATATCAGTTTGTTTGTTGTATTATTAATTTAGGTAATCCAATTAATGAACTTTTATCTGATTATATTTCGAAATAAAGCATCAACAAAACGAAAAAGCCAACGAATTATTACTAAACTAATTAGATTAAGGGAACGGTAGTATTCAGATCGTAAACCGAAAGTGCAAATCGCATAAAGACAAAAGTTACGACTCGCATCGGTTCCGAGCGAAGAAGTTGAGTGATAACAGCATAATTTCCAAGTCAAGCAATAATAATATCGCGCTCGTAAAGTTGCACAATGCGGCCGCCGTCGCCGCCGCCGCTGCCGTCTCGAATTTCACAATTCCAGGCACCCGGAACGTTGCGCGCCGTTTTAAAACCGGATACGGAGTCGGCCCTAATGGTTTATAAACCCGGACGGATACAATGTGGGGGTTTTCGGTGGGTGGTGACCGTCCCGTTTTAATGCCGCATTAGGACGATGGGAAGTTCCGGGACACCTGGGACGCGTTTTTCGGCGAGGATCTGGAACACTTGTTGAGATATTAGTTTCGTATACGTAACACGCCAATGCGCTGCACTGGATGGGATTATTAGGTGACGTACGATTTTTAAATGCCTTAGAATAACTGTTTTTTATGTCTAAAAAGTATAATAGTCTAATATTTTTTTTATATCCATAAAGAACAGTCATATATTTTCATACATTCTCCTTATTCTTCTGCTATATGTTAATCACGTGACTTTTCGTAAATATTTCAGAACCAAAATAATAACGGAGCAAATTTATGACAGACTAGCTCATGTAGTAATTCTAACTTTACATGGGTTTATGGGATTATAATACTTAGGACTGTTATAATTTAAAACTTAATTGAGATAAATGCATAAAACTTATTTATGTCTACTTAAACCTTGAATTTTAATTAATTTTACTGCCTTGTCATGTTCCGTAATTGTAATTATAAAAGCAAAATCTTCAGAAGAAAGTCTCTTTGAGACATGTTACGGTGCTAAACAACAGACAAATTGAGACAGAACTGTACAAAATGTAATCAACACAACATTATTAATTAATTTTAATTATTTTTATATACAGGGTGTCCCAGACTATGTGAACAATCTCCCGGATTCAGATAGAACACATTATAATATAATAATAGGACAAATTTTGTTTAATACGATCTTTATGAAGATACAGCACCATAAGGGACGCCCTCGGAAATCCTCGATCACCTGACGTAAATCTATTAGGTTTTATGACTTTAGTCATAAGCTAATCCAATAACCAATCGAGAAAACATAATGGAAATGATTAATTTTTATTGTGACGAAATAAGGACTAATGTAGAGGCATTCTAGAGGGTCCTACAGTCTTTAATTTTTAGAGTTAGGGAGAGCATAAGAATAGAAAAAAATCCTGTTGAAACCACATACAAAATAATTCAACATAAATCATATTGTACAAAAACTTTCTTTTTCGTAAACGGTTCCTTTTATCAATGTCAGGAGTACATTTTTTTAGTTTAAGGTTTATGCTGTTCAAAAATATTATTGCTGTGCCTTCATCATATAGGGTGTAACAAAAATAGCATTAATGTGTTATAACTAGCCGATTCTCGGCAAACTAAACAGGCCAAACGTAATTTAAACGGCCCTTTCTAAGGTTACCATCATATTAAAATATTATTCAATTCCACCTAGTACTTCAAATGTTATTTAAAAACAAACGATTTCCGGAGACATCTTTTATGGGCTCATATCTCCGTAAAGAAGGCTAAAAGAAAAGAATATTTAGGAACTTTTTCTATTATTTTTATATGTTTATCTGAATCCTGGAGATTGTCCACATATTCTGGGACACTCTGTATATATTAAATATTTAAAATGTATAATAGATTTAAAATATTTTCAGAACTGCAAATATTCAAATAATTGTTTAAATTTTATATAAAATTGTTAATTTTTAATTAAATATATTTCATAAAAGTAACATAAAAAACACTGAAATCGTTCATTTTAAACATTTGAAACCTGAACGAACTACGTTATAAAACTTTAAATAAAATATTTATCTTCAATTTGTTATATTTAAAGTTACTTAAATAAAGATAAAAGTTATGACTATTTAATTAATTTTTAATTTTTTTTCTTAATTATATAAAAAGGTAAGTTATTAACGTATTTTTAAATTAACGTATCAGATTTGCTAAATGTTACTTATGTAATATTTTATAACATTTTGCAATCAGACTAAAATAGAACAGTACAATTTTGGGTAATCATCCAATTCTCTATCATATTAATTCTAATAAACATATATTATATATAGTGTGTCCCATCGTAAATTATCAATGGTCGATATCTTAGCTAAATTTTTAGTAAAATTAAATATTTTTTGTTTCATATCAAGTTCTAATTATTTGATAAAAACATTTTGATCAAAATTTTATACAATTGTTTTCAGTAATCCGACGCATTCGCATAATTTTAAAACATAATTATTGTGTGTTGTACCGAAACCTCTCAATGATTTACAATAATAAACAAATTGTTTTCTTAATTAAAAAAATATTTAATACGAAAATCCTATATTAATTATAATAAAATTGAAATCTATAATTTTTTCCAGCTAAGTTATTAACTTATCTTCAATTTATTGTATGTCCCACCGAAAACTAACAATGGCTTTAAACTTTAAAAGGATAATTGAAAAATAGGGTTGTGAGAGGGGACCAACGCAGAACATTACTCATCTCGATTTTCACCGTTGGGGGTAGCCACCCTAACCTCAAAATCTTCCATTGTGTGCTCTTATTCAAAAGGTATTTTAATTCTCTTAACGAGTCTGCAAAAAAATGAATTTATTGAAATAATTAATTGTCATTGTGATGATGTAAAGTATTTTTATTAATTAGTTAAATGTTCAAAGTGTTATTTTGAGACAATAATAAAGACTATTATGATTATTATGACGTACTGCTTCAACTATTTGATGCCATATATCTTAGTACAAAGGAGTTAAATCCGTTGATCTTGGGGACCACTCTAACGGTCCTCTTCGGCCAATCCATTTGCCTGCTTGTCCGTAAAGGTTCTTATTCACTAAGCATTAGTTTTCCATCCGTATCTCACTGATTTCTGAGTTTCATCAGTATTATCTTGTAGTAAATTTAAGCAGTTTTTTTGTTTTTACGTCACAATTTCTAGTTGCTCCCCTTCAAATGCGTATTTTCTGAAAATATGGGAAAATAAATAAAATAAAGAATCGTTAAGAGAATTAAAAGATCCCTTGAATAAGTGATAACTTGTTCTATAGAGCTATTGAAGTTATTGAGGTTACAGTGGCCACCCCGCCGATATAAATTGAGGTAAGTTGACTTCGAACCCTCAAAATGAGTTTTTCAAAATTTATTTGTCTATTATCCTTTTAAAGATAAAAAGCCGTTAAAAGTTTGCAATGAGTAAAATTTAAGAATATTTAAAGCCTTGAACTGTAATTAATGTTGCGGTTACAACATAATAAATTTTACAATTTCCAATATTTATCTATAAGTTATTTAGACAAGGAATTATCCCATATTAATGTTGCCAAAATTAATGTCTAATATCAGCTCTATATAGCTTAATGATTTAGATAGAAGGTCAGATTATAAAAATATGTTTTATATAACCATGGAAAATGTTATTAATTCTTTCATCTCTTTCAAACCTTTTTCTGTTCAATATGCCGTTTGCCATAGGTGCTCGTTTGTATTTAAAACAATAACATTAATTAAATCGTTGCCTGTGTTTGTCGGGCCCGTACGCACGTTGCGTATTATTTAATTAACCTAATAGAAATTGGGGTACGCAATCCGCAAACGATTCGTTTGCGGACGTAATTCCCATAACGACGTTATGACGTGCTAACGGACCGCGTAACGCCGTTAAAACGCGTTCGTCCCGGGACGCAATAAAAATGGACGGATGTAAATAATGTCACGTGTTGATTCGTGTGTGCATAATGTATGGGATGCCAGACGGAAGTTTGCCACTTTTCTCGTTGCGAACGTCTGCGAATGATGAAATTGGGACGCGTCGTTTTCCGCCGTTTTTCTTCGGATGCGGTTAAAAGACGGATCGGTCTGCGTTATTGTGTTAGTTTTCAGGTGGCATTTTTCACGGTTGCTTTCAAATTTTTACGACGGTTTATTATTTCTGACGTGCGAGTCTCGCATTGTCGGGTATAAATTGACTTTGCCAAGTTGTTCCGTTATAAAATGCTTTCAAATTTACTTTCTCACAACTTATATTTTATATCTTCGCATCTTGTTAATAATTTATCGTTGAGTTGAGTTTTTAAATTTGTTATTTTGCTGCCTACATAAAAAATATCTGACATTCAATTGAATGATAAATTTTACTTGTTAATTAAATTCAAAACTGTCTTATATTAAGTTATAATAATACACAATAATTTTTATTAAATATAATTATAATATAATATTATAATAAAATATATTTTTATTATGTCCTAAAATAAACAAATAATAATAATAAATAGTTAGAATACACATATTAACTAAAGTTTGCATTCACTTATACAATTAATTTTCTTTATTTCAAAATTAAAATTTATTTGAAAATTGTCAATATTTTGTAATTAAAAAAGTGTAAGAAGAATTTAGGTATTTTTGGCAGGACATGACATGATAGTAACAGATAAAAAAAATACAAAAAAGACCATATTATTTATATTATTTAATTGTGGTATCTAATTAACTTGGTAATTTATGGCTTCGTCAATAATTATGAACTAAAATTTTAAAATCTCATTAAAAATTCCCAAGTATGTTTGCATTTAAAACATTTTATAATGATTCTAATATTTTTTGTTACATATATTTAACATGAAAGAAAAAAACTAAAAGGGTTTGAATAAATTTCCAAATGACCAGACGAATTATAATTAATAATTATAAATATTTTAATATTATTTAAGAAATGTATAAAAGTGGCTGGACAAACTAATATTTATATTATTCATTTCATGTATCATTAAAAATTTTAAGTTAAGACTAAGAAAAATAAGTATTTTAGCATTTTTGAAATTAAAACAGGACGAACGAAGTTTTGAAGTTAAAAGAAAGAAAAAGGAGTATTTTCTAAATTGAAAAAAGAAGAAAGGAATATGTTAAATGAGAAATAAGTATTTTAGTGTAATTTTGAAAGACATGTTTAAAAAAATTTGAATAAATTTATTAAAGTCACCAGACAAATTATAATTATTAATTAAAAATATTTAAAATTTGCAGAAATTGAAAAACTGTGGAAAAGTGATTAAACAAACTAATAATCATAAATATTTATTTTTAATGTTTAATTGATCTATATAATTAAATTAATAATTTATAGTTTTCCAATATTTTCAACTAAAATATTTAAATTTATCTATGAATTCTTAAAGTTTTGAAGTTAAAAAAAGAGAAAGGAGTATTATAGTACTTTTTACAAGACATATTTAAAAAAAATCGAATAAATTTATAAATGTCACCAAACAAATTACGATTATTAATTATAAATATTTCAAATTTTAATAATTTTTGCAGAAATTAAAAAACTCTACAAAAATGGCTAAACCAACTAATTAATCTAATTACATTAATAATTTATATTTTCCAATATTTTAAAATAAATTATTAAATTTTCTTCTTAAAGTTTTGAAGTTAAAATAAAAGAAAAGAAATATTTTAAATAATAATATACTCTCTAGACTCTTCTAGTGTGCAAGATATGATTAAAAAAATTTGAATAAATTTATAAATATTTATTAAAGTTTTTACAGATATTGAATAATCACAAAAATGTCTAAACAAAATAATAATCACAATTATTTATTTTTATTATTTAATTCGTGTATCTAATTAAATTAATAATTTATGGATTTTCAAAGTTTTGAAGTTAACATAAAAAAAGATATATTTTAGTATTTTTTTAGTTAAAACAAAAAAAAAATGATGTGTTCTAGTAGTGTTTATTGCAAGACATGTCTGAAAACATTTGAATAAATTCATAAGAATTCTCACATATTTGCAGTTGAAACAATGAAAAAGAAATATTAGTAATTTTTGTCAGATATGTCTAATATGAATTAGAAAGATTTATAGAAATAGACATCCCAATTGTAATTGTTAGTAAAATATTAAAATCTATTTAAAAAATCTGTGTTTTTGTAAAAGAAAGGAGTTTATAATATATTTCCCATGATATTTCAAATAAAAAACACAAACATGGTGAAATGAATTATAATTAATATATATATATATATATATATATATATATATATATATATATATATATATATATATATATATTTATCTAGTAATTATGTCTAATTAATAATAATCCAATCTATTAAATAAAATTGTGATTTTAATTACAAAATTAATTTTCCCATTCAAAAACTGTTGCCAACCTTATTATTCCAGTTTAATAATTGCACTCAAAATTAAATTTAACAAAATCCTAATTGAATTGTTGAAAATGATATCGATGGAACGTAAACGAAATTAATTCGATATATTTGTAGTAATAACAATTTTCCGACTAGATATTTAAGAGGAACAATTTCAGTTATTCGTTCGGAATTTGAAAGTTATTTTTTTCAGTGGAATATTTGCAATTTAGTAACTAAACTAATTTAATCTGCCCGGGAAAGTTTTGTACAAATATGCGGAAAGGAATAAAAAAATATTCCTGTGTTTTAATTAACGCATTTTTCACTAATAGCAAGAGTGAGATTTTAGTTTTAAATTGTGATTGTCTTCGTGCACAAAAATTAATGTGTAATGTATACCCCTGCAAAACAACAGAAGTAACTTTTAATGAAATAACATAACAAACATAAACTTTAACTGTAACTAAATGTAATAAAGAAGTGCAACTTTAAATTAGGAAGTTGCCATTAATCATTTAAGCTTCTATTTTATCAGTGCAAGTAAAATGTGAGTGTGTAAAACTCATTTTTACGATATCAAGTTTAAAATGTACGCCTCTTAAGTCTAACAAGTTTAAAGAGAGGAAAGCACCAAAATGCGCCCCTAGGCGGACTAAGGGAGCTTTACATTTTTACAACCGCATTACCGGTAAACGAAAGGCGGAAATAAAAACCGTAAAAACACTATTATATTGTTACTCCCATTTCGTCACGTCGCCAATTTTCTTATTATTTCTTAACCGCTCGTTATTACGTTACGATTTCTCTAAGAGTGGCCCTTAAGGATGGCCAATAAGTTATTCCCGGATGTAATTGTAGGACTTGGAGTGAAATGAATATTTGAAAACTGGAAAATCCTCCTTATAAAAGACAAACCCACGCTCTCGTATATAATAAGATGATATAAATTGGTTTTATTGATTTTTCCGAGTCAAGCCTCTCCGTTTTGAAATCTCCCGGCACTAGGGACCCGACATAAATGACCCGACAACTTAAGCCCAAACCCTTATGTTTATCTATTAAATGGGAAACATTGCAACAATTCGATTGGGAAAAACAAAACGTGCGGACAGAACAACGGGGTCTAATTGCGCGTGGGATCGCGGCTAATTAATCGGAAATTAATTACGGATGCGGATTGGCCGGAGTTGGTCGGATCGAGTGTTTCGATCTACGTTTACGTCCGTCTAGATATAAAAAAAGACTAATTAAATTCAAACCGAGATTTAATTGACCTGTTTGTGTGTGTAACGTTAAAGTGTGTTTAATTTCATTTTCTGCCGTAATTGTACCCAATTTCCATCGACTCTATTTATGGTTTCGGTGTTGCATAAATTAGTTTTGTTTGCGGTTTATATTTAAACAAATTATGCTAGGATTTTAAACAACAGACATTATTTTGTAACGGCATATCGGTGCCAATTTTATCATTGGATATATCAAACTTTTTGAAAGGCCCATTACGTCAAATTAACACGATTTTGCACAGCGTCTTCGATGTTATAATTTCCTTTTAATATTATTTTTAGTACCACTAATCTTTGCTTTTGACGATCAGTTTTCTTAGATGTAAGTGGACTTATCCAGTTTCCCTCGTCTAGAGTAATATTTCACACACAAATATTCTCACTACTTACAATTACAAAATCGGTCACTAATTACCTTTACTTATTGGATTACTGTATTTAATTTGAAACTCAAGTATTTAATTAAAACATAGGTTAACAACCAACCACCTATATTTACAAACAAACGACAAGAAAACAAATATAAATGAATCCCTAATTATGTAAGTAAGAAAGTAATGAACTATTACGTTAAATAAATACTACAAAATGTTTAATTACAGATATAATAAAAGACCTGAGTAGAAGTGATTAAATATAAAAGTCACTCAATTGAAAACTCAACTTCTGAGTAGAGGTGAAGTAAGTGACAACCTAAGTCTTTTGGCATTTTTTATCACGATTTGATCACTTTTACTCAGTTCTTTTCTCATATTTATATTTTAACATTTTGGAGTATTTGTTTAACGTATTAGTTCATTACTTTCTTAGTGGCATAACTTAGAACAATATGTTATTAAGGTTAGAAAATTTGTCATTATATTGGTAGTAATACTAGTGTTGCTGAAAACGTTCTGTACTCAGAAGTCGAGTTTATAATTGACTGACTTTCTATTATTTCTTAAAATTGTATAGAATTTTTGTTATGACAAAAATGTGTATAAATAATTCTATAAAATCTTAAGAAATAATAGAAAGTCGACAACAAAGACAATTATACACTCGACTTCTGAGTACATAATATTTCCAGCAACATTAATATCACTGTGGAAAAGGTCAATTTATATTATAAAATCAAAAATATCCCTAAAATTATTGACAAATATTTTGTTGTATCAGGTGAAATTAAATAAAACGGAACAACTTATTTCAATTCCCTCAATATTACCATATTGAGGTGGATTTTATATAATATACCTATTATATAAAATCCACCTATAAATCGACCGACTGAATTGAATTAATAAAAATTATATTTTGACGAGATAAATTTCTGACAAGTACGTCCAAGACGATTAAATTGTAAGTCGCCTTCGTGCCGATTTTGGAAGTGTCCCCATTAAATTACCGTGAATTCAGATGTGGACAATTTAAGTTTGACGGGTCCCTTAATTAAATCCGGATTTAGACACGACTACTAACTCAAATTGCGATTAATAGTTCGTCCCCGAAACACGTTCAAATTTTACCAATTAGCATGATTGTTTCGTTTGATATTTGAAAATGGTGGAAGGACGGACGTTTTCCACCTGCCTGAACGTGACGGTTTTCCGCAACGAAAACATTCTGATGTACGGACAAATACAGTTAGTCAGATTTTGTTTCCGGCTCTTTTGTACCGACTTTTCAATTTGCGAAAGTCGTTCTGCATGTTTTACGCCGGATTAACTGCTACACAATGGCACCATGTAACGTATGTAAATTGTAAATCTACGCTTAATGTGTTTTCGTTACTGTCACGAACATTAAGCTCAACATTCTGATTATTAACGTTGACTTCGTAAATGCACACATGAATTTGTGCACGGTTCTGAAAAAATGACAAGATTAAATCAAATCAGTTTCAATTTTTACTAAAAATTTCATATTTCAATTGGTTAAAATTTTTTACAATAACAGTTATCTTAATTATTATTGAAAATTTAATTAAATGAGTGTTTCATGATAAATCCCAATGGATATATATCATAATCATCGGATATATCTAATGAACGATGACAAAATCACTTTGACCAGAATTAATTATTAATAAACAGACCATAATAAACGTTCCAGCTATACTGCGGTTAAATCATTCCTGATCAGTGTTTAATTATTAATATCGGTTACAAGTTGAAAGCTCATAACTTAATAAAAAACACACACAACATATCTACAATGTATCAATGTGTGTGATGTAGCATGTAAAAATTGTCTGTTACAATATAACCGTTTTATTATTTGAATATCGTGAATAAATAAAGGGTAAAAAAGCAGGGGATGAAATTGTACACATGTAGATAATTGAGATGACGCACGTCGCATAATAGCAAATTGATTTTATTGGCGTTTTTTTAGGACGAGCGCTTCCGCTACGTTTATAATGTCTCTCGGTTTTTCAGGCGTCAAATATTCAACATGAACGATCTAAACATGATTTTTATGAATAACGTGATTTTATTTTTAGAGTTATGTATATATTTATAAGAAATATTCCATTCTAAGTGTGTACTCAAGACATTTTATTCAATTTTATAAAATGACTGAAAACCATAAAATAAACATAAATCTGACAAAATATGAAAACAATTTTAAGTATATTTTTTATCAAAATTTAAAAATTAATTAAAAATTTAATTAAGTGATTATTCATCCCCTATTATATATTTTCAAATCAAATTTTCTACAATTTTTAGCTAAATTTTTATTGAATTTTAAATTATTTTTAATAAAATTATATATTTTTATATTATATCAAATTTTAATTATTTGATAAAAACATTTAAATCAAAATTTTGTACTATTGCTATTGTGTGTCCCACCGAAACCTGTCAATGGTTTATAATTATAAATCAATTGTTTCCTTAGTTATTAAAACAATATTTAATTCTGAAATCCTACATTAATTATTATAAAATTTAAAACTGTAATTTTTTCCAGCTAAAGTATTATCTCATCTTTAATTTAATGTATTAAATTTGCTATATGTTACTTAAGTAATATATTTTATAACATTCTGAAATCAGACGAAAATATAATGGTTCAATTTTGGTTAATCATCAAATTCGATAGTGTATTGACTATATATTATATACAGTACGAAAAACGTTTGATTCGTCTGAATTTTGGAAGAGACATTATCCACAAGAGGGACAGTAAAGGTCCCCAGTTTGTCCCATAGAGAGAGACTTTTAATGTGTCTGTCGTGTATGATGTCTCTCTCAAAAATCAAACGAATCAAACGCTTTTCATACTGTATAGTGTGTCCCACAGATTTTTCAAATTGGATTTAAGGATTATTTTTTTTAAGGATATAGACTACTGACAGTTTTCAGTGAGGCACACTGTATATTAAGCATAAAAGTATAAAATATTTTGGTTTGCTTATAATTATTGTAATTTTTAAATTTAAGTCTCAATTCAATTTAATGAATATTTAAAAAGCATTCACTTATTTTTATCGACACTCAAATGACATTCAAATGACACCCAAAATCCTTAAGATTTTGCCAATCAGTACTTCGGTCCCCTTATTCTACGAACAGATTGCACCCTCCTTAACATACTCAAAATTATTGAACGGATAAATTCTTAATCCCTTGTTCGCCATCCTTCTGTAAGAGCATTAGCAAGCTCCTCCAAATTTTGGGGTTGGTAATTTCAAGTGTAAATTTGCCTTTGACAAAAATCGTGTGTGCGCATTCGCCACATTTTTACTTCATAAAAATGTATGAAAAATATGATTAATTAAATGTTTATTTTTATTAAAAAAAAAAAAAACATATAAAAACATGAGTTTTCCTTATTCTCTAGAACGTGATTAATTACAGTCAAACAAGTATTGAATAGTGATCTCAGACGATGAACGATCAGCTCCAGGTGAACGTTGTTTAAACCATCGAAGGTTTAAAATGGATTTGATCGCCCGGAGGGAAAACGTGACCCCCTTTTCCCCCATTTCCTGCTCCCGTCCTGTGGGAGAACTGCCGTCGAAATCAATCATTCACTGTCACGGAATTTAAGTTTGCGTTGTGTGCATTATAAAGTTTACGTCGAACGCATTACAGAGATAAGTATCGGACGAAGGGGTGACACGACGACACAACTATGGACGGATCCTAGTTTGACAAGGATCAACAAGTTTTACCGCAGTTTCCCTATGTATAATATTAGTTTTTAATTAAACATTTTGTTGGAACAATTCTACGAGAATACGACACACACAAAAGCATAAACCCAAAATCAATTTCCTTTGGTGCACGATACAAAACGACCTGGCGAATCTGGTTGGAGATAAATCAGACCTAAACACGTCGAGGAGCCGGGAAATTATTGATTTATGGCCGGTCCTCGGCCGAAAATTTCATTACAGAACATTCCGGGATTCTTTCGCTAATTAAACGAACACTCGACCGTCGCGACGTTCGCCGCTGCCAATTAACCGTTATTAAAACCGAGATTCTTATTTACTCATTTTAATTATGATCGAGATTTTTGTTTATCATGAAGGGGAGATGTTTGCCGAATCGGTTGGCTTAATTATCACGGAAAGTTACTCGTTAATGCTTTCGTTTGAGTATTAACAAAAATTAATTTAATGGGTTTTAATAATCTGCCATGGAAAGTAAGAACGGAACGTTGGAGACTGGAAAGTTGTTTTTGTATCAACGCACAGCGGAATAATAATATACATTAGCACCTCCAAATTTTGAAGCAAGTAGTTTCAAGGGTAAATTTGTCTTTGAGGACTGTATCTAAGTAAAGTCCTACATGGTGAGATTGGACATTGTCGCCTTCAAAAACGAAATCTAGCCCAAATTAATGAAGAAATGGAATTACAATTGATTGAAGAACCAAGTCCACCAAGAAATTCCACCCCACACTGTTGCAAAACCACCTCCGAAAGCAATAGTTGGAGCTATGGTCATAATGTCTCTCATTTGGGCTACTTATTGTTGACTCAGATTGCACTTAAAGTGACAAAATTTTCAGAAGAAAGACTTCTTCAAGGCATTTTATAGTGCTAAACAACAGATAAATTAAGAATTAATGTGCTCTTAATACAGAAAAAGAATAATTTGTAAACAAAAGTTAGTTTATATATATATATATTTGTGAAGAGGAAGTAATAAGTAATATACGGTAATATAAGTAATATTATGATAATATAAGTAATAATATACTAATATACTAATATTATGACATATTGCTTTATTTAGACGTAAAGTACAATTATTTTAAAGCATCTAAGAAATCTCCTCATTATTCTATATCACCTAATAACGAGGAAAATTAATTTTAACCAGAACCACAAAATTGTACCCTTCAGTGCACCTAGCAGATCCCACAAAGTTTCTTTTGAAGTCGATAAGTGGCTTACTATAATAACATTGTTTTACATTATTAATAAGTTTCGGCTTTTTCTTAAAAACTTAAGTCAATACCCGTTCACTTTTTCATTTTATTTTATTTTATTTTTTTTGATCACAAAACCAGATTGAATTCGTTAAATTTTTTGATGTAATAAACTTGAAACAAATTAATTAAAACCAAACCGACTTTCCCAGTTCGGCTCAGAAAATATAAAAATAACGAAAAGCCATCGTAATTAAAACGCTGAGGGTAAGAAAAGTTGTACGGAAAATAATATTGAGACTTGTAATAGTGGAAGTTTCTTTGAGGACGAAAGTTCGGTCTTAACTTTTCGGAAACGACCGCGATAAAGTTGGCGTTCCTCTTTGGGATTTGTTGCTCTTTTGGTCAGTGTTTCGATGGAAATGCGAGTTAATTGTTCTCTGCTCACACATTAAAGTCAAGACGGTTCTGAAGTTAATTTAACTGTATTTTCATGCGAAAAATATGAGTATTTAAATTATTTTATAAAGTAACTCCTAAAAAGAAGTTTATTTTCGTGACTAATGCAGTAATAAAACAATAAAAATAAATTGTTGTGTGTTGCAAACTGGTGGCTGAAGTCAGTGTTTAATTACCACCGAAACGAAACTCTCAGTTTAATTAAACACCATCATAATTCCTAATTACTTTTAACACTACTGTTTTATTACACACTAATTAAATAACGCAATTCAGAATTACCTCCAAGTTAAAATTTATTGTTCTCGTCGAAATTAATCTGAGAAATGTTTATTTTATTTACCTGACATTTTAACATTTAAATAAATATTGGACATTTTCGGTTAATACGCAATTTCTAATTATTATTTTGATCAAAGTGCCACTCGGAAAAGTTTCTGATGGGGGTTTTTGGTAAATACCTTCTAAACACACAAAGCTAAATTAAATATCCCAAGTTTAATTTAACTTTGTGTACTCTGTCGCTTCTGTTTTGCTTCCGTTTTTATATTTACACATTCATCTTTGTTTGGGGTTTTTCGGACGTTTTCTAATTGTCAATTTGCTACATAAAACATTTATAATTACTCATAGCATATATTATTAAAATACAGCATAGCATAAATCTTGAAGATAATCTACTTGAATGAATGGATAAGTTTATTGCTTTTTTATCCTGCAAAGCATTTTACTGATATTTTATTTGTTAAGAGCTTAACATCATATTTATATAAAATATTCCAGTCGGGATTTTAGTATTAACGAATCGAAACTAAATCCTGGCAGATGAAATGCGGCATCCCTTTGTTCTAAATGGCGCTGCTATTTTATTACATGTGAATACGTTTCAAGTTGAATTTACGGATTTTATTTATCCGTTGTACATAATAAAAGTACAGTTGGATCAACGGTATAGTTATAACCAGGATTTTCATATTAATTTCTATATTTATAATATAATTTCACATATATTTGATTTTATTTTAAATTTAATTATGTTGAAAATTTCAGCATTAATTTATAAAAGCAGTCAACGTAATTAAACCAAAAAGGAACGAGTACTGAAATATTTTTTATATTCGAAAACAGATTTTATTACGGAAACAGCTCACTGGATTTGTAATATTACCACTGAATATTTCGGTTAATTAATAATCATCCAAAATTATATTTACAATCGGAAACAATCGATTTTACAAATTTTATAATTTATATTTCATTAAAACTAAAATAAACACAACTGTTCATAAATCCTTTGTATAAACAAGGAATATTGTTGTTTTTTTGACGTTTGGCTTTATTTATTTTATTAAATGAATTCTACTGTGGCTAAAATATGTATGTTTTCATGGCATAAATCTGTAATTGTATTAAAACCAAAGTAAAAATTTTTATTAAATTTGTAATTTCAATCAAATAACGTTGTTCAGATGTAGATCTGAGATGTGGTCAAGAATGATGATGAGAAAACCACACAAATATGTTGGTGGGCAAGAAGAAAAAATAACGGGGAACGAGAGATGAAACCGGGCGAGTATCTGGCACGAACCCGGAAGCACTTGGGCCAATGGTAAAGGAAATTTGTTTTGCTTCTAATATCCGCGTTTGCCGGCAATCCGAATGCCCTCGAATTATGGAAATTATATCTTCCCATTATCCTCTCTCTCTCTCTCTTACTCTGTATGTGTGTCCCGTGTACACCACACTCCATTACTCCCTCGTTCCCAACAATGAAATCACTGGAGAAAACACAGCACACACAATGTCATACACCAAACCGCTGTTTGGAGAATTTTCACATTTCCGAAGGAGGAATGAATTCAAGATCGGTGTGGCGATCAAATCAATTTCCACCACATCAACAACGACGATTTATTTATGTTTGTGTCGTCGCAAACGTACGCTGAAACTGGATATATCTTCATTTGTCGCACGGGACACATGTAAAATGCATGAAGGGGTCACTCTTGAAGGGATCCCACGGGAACGATATCCATCCAGAATGTGCCTGTTACCGTCAAACGGGAAACCGTGCGTCCCGTCCGCAAATTTGTTTTATTTGTTTTAAACTTTACGACGCTTTTCATCAAAGTCAATAAAAAAGTACTAAAAGTAATTTAATGAAGTTTTATACACCGTACTAAAATAATTCAAAATTGATCCCCGATGACAACAACAAAAACTCATCACAATTGAACCAAAAAAGAACACAGACATAATTCATAAAAACGCGAACGAACTTTTAATTGAACGGCAACAACAAAAATACGACGTGAACAGAAAAAGGCGGCTTAGGAAATATATTAAAAATCCGGGCTTTCAAGAATTTTAATAAAACATAATATCGATTCGAAGATATGACAACCCCGAAAATGATTAAAGAAAATTGTAAGATAAATTAATGAATCTCTGCGAAGCAGCCAGTCAATTAGTGCAGGAATTTGTTGGGAACATTCGAAGGGGACGAATTACGAAATTCATTAGTTACCTGTAAGCGCGACTGTTAGTGAATAGACGAATGTGGGAGGAAAGGGAAAAATATCCCTCCATTGTTGAAACTCGGTCTATTGTTCGAGCCTCGAACACACTTTGGATTGTAGACCTGCCACGTATAAAATCGTTAAAGCAGCACAAGGAATTTGAAACTACCACACTGAAAACAATACATTTAGTAGGCAGTGCTACTTACATTATCGTTAATATTAAAAATTTAATAATTTTTGTGAATACATGTTGATTTCAACTTCGTATCAGTGATTTCAAAGTTTCGATTACTGATGGCTAATCGTCCTCAGGTGATCATTAATTCAAAGATTCAAATATATCAGCTTCATCAATCAACATTTAATCAACTTTGATTTTTGTGATTTATTTCCTAAACATTTATTGATGTAATGATGATTCGACAACAGAAGAAACATTTTAACTCATTAAATTTTGAAATTTTAGGTGAGAAAGTGAGAAATTGTAGTAAAAAATTGACTAATATTTATAATACATATAATATAACTCAGTCAAATTCAGGAAATTAAAAAGATTAGATTTTTTAAAAAAGAATATAATTACTTTGTGGTGATTAATATCGATGTAATTTCGTCTATCAGAAAACACAAACAAAGGCACTATTTTCAATTTATTTTTCCGGGTAGAGTGTCGCAAAGTTTTCAAGTGGAAAATTGTACGAATTCGGTTATATCGAAACGTCTAAGAAGTTTAATATGTGACTAATTGCTTTAAAATTCGACAAACCAATTTCGCAAAGTGTGAACGTCTGGGTCAACGAATAAAGTTGTGGGGAATTTTGTTCGCGATGAATTTTGTTCCCGAGAGCAAACGAATAATTGCTTTGTGCTCTGATCCGCATTTTCCTTTATTCATTTAATTTGTTTATTCGCGAAGTGTGAAATCCTTCAAATGACTAATCGAGTTAAATAATTAAGTATTTCAAGAATTCGATTATTCGCGTAAATTCTATTAAGGAGATAAATTCAGGGGCGTTGCAGCCGTTCATCATTGTATCAAAAAATGTTAGGTATTTGTTTAACAAATGTGCTTTTCGCATTAACCCAAGTTTTATTCACACAAAACCTTTCGAAACGCTCATTCTTTGTCATATGCTGAATATTAAACTGAAAGTGGAGGAGAACAATGCCGCAATTCCATTCTGATAATTTATGATGTTTGTTTTTTGATCAAACGCTCTTTGATGTTTTTGCCATCGGGACAAAAAAAGGTCTAAACGGGACCCGTATTGTCCGTTTCGTACTCTCTTGGCGTCGTGACAATGAAGAATTATGTCGTTTTCCATGTTTTTGCGATGAAATATTTGGTCACACAAACAGCGTGAATTTACAGTTCCTTTACAATAATTTAATCGAACACATAAAAGATATTTTCCAAGGTGTTTATTGGAAATTGTAAACGGAAGATTTATTTGAAAATGTTTAGATGAATATTGGGAGTCCATAAATAATATTAACGTCATTATAACAAATATTTATCATTATTTATACCATATTTTATACTTTAATCTTAGGATATAACTATTGAAAATAGAAAATAAAAGTTCTATATTGTTGTTTAGGGAATTTCCACAAATTTCTTCATATATCATCTAGAGGTAATTTAATACGTCATAGATTACATACTACACATTTGGCCAAATGTTGTCTCGTAACCATCAGTCTCAAAATTTAGAGGAACTTGTTAATATTCTTACAAGGGAATGGCGAGGTATGGCTCAATAATTTATTCGTTCACTAATTTTGAGTCTGTCAAAAAAGTTGGCCAAGAGAACATTATGTTTTTATATAATTTTAATTAATTTTCCAAGGAATTTATTCGCAATCAATTTTATTAATTTACACTTTTTCGAAATATGCCATATGCAACATTTCCTGGATATTTGTAGACATTTCAGGAACCGTTGGACATATCAAGATAAAATTTGAGTCAATCAATCTCTATTTGCTTTGGAAACCAACGAAACATATTTTCCAAGATGCATATTGTAAATTGTAAACAGAAGAATTTGAAAATATTTATGTGACCTCACCAATGACAACCAGTTTAGGAAAGCGTTAAATTTACAATTTCTTTAAAATACTTTAAATGTACACACAAAACATATGTCTATAATTTGTAAACGGAAGAATTATTTAAAAATATTTAGAAGAATCCACAAATAATATTAACCTCTTCCTAACAGGTATTTACCACAATGTATACTAAATTTTATTCTTAGGATAAATCTATTGAAAATTTAATTTTATTTATTTTCTCAAGGAATTTGGTTATATAAGTTTTATTAATTTACACTATTTCGAAACCTGCCAAACATTTCGTGGATATTTCGTAGATATTTCAGAAAAGGTTCAAGATACAATTTGATTCAATCAATCTCTATTTGGCCTGGTATTACTCACCAATGACAACCAGTTTAGGACAGCATGAATTTACAGTTCCTTTAGAATAATTTAAGCGTATACATAAAATATATTTTCCAAGGTGTGTATTGAAAATCGTAAAATAGAGATTTATTTGAAAATATTTGGATGAATATTGGAAGCTCATATATAATAAAAACGTTTTTATAACGAATATTTACATCAGTTGATTTGAATAGAAATTTTTTTCCAATGTTACATGTTACGTTATTTAAGTTTAAACCATATTTTATACTTTTATATTGAGGTATATCCCCCTACTTTTCGGTGAAAGAGTAGCTGAACAATGGTGTGCAGCACCTTTGGCCGAGGTTTTTACAACTTTACACTATACACCCCGGTAAACCGGCAATACATGAATTCACGTCAGGTTAAGTGAGCACGTCCACTAGACTAATCCTCCATTTTAAAAATTGAAAGGGATGAATTGCTTTCAAAGGAAATAATACAACTACATAAATAATGTTAATGTCTTTATTGCGGATATTTAAAACAGTATTAAGTTAAATATATTAATCTTCATTAATGTATACAAGACAACATGATAAAAATATCTGACTTATAATAAAATTCATCTATGTTCCAGAAATAAGTACGCGAATCAGCCTAAAAAGCGTCAACAACCATCTACAACTGTTTACGTATCTGATCCGATACAACTTTGGTAGCACGATCCGCGTTCGGGATTAAGAATCTATCCATATCTGAAATTTTGAGATTCTCCCCGTCGGGAACCCCGTATTTGAATGTGATCAAGTCCGGATGCCTTTTCCGGGCCGTGATCTTGACAATTGCGGAAAGTGGCCGTTTTACTATCACCTCTGCGTGGCCCTTCATGTTGGGCACCTCGCGCAGCACAATCAGTTCGGTGGCGGTTACAATCAGATGACTCTTGTACATGAAACCGTTCAGTTTGACCTCCTGGCACGGGAAATGCTCTATCACTCCGGGGCTTTTCAGGCACGCTTGGATCTGCACCAGCTCGTGTTCGTCTTCGTCTTCTTCTTGCTGGAGAAGATTCTTAAGTTAGAACTTGTTGTTCTGTTGTTGTTCAATTGGTTACCTGAATGCTAGCGACGTTGTCGTGATCGTCGTCGATACTAAACACTGGCGCTACGTCCCTATATCGTTTTCCGATTTTATCGGAACTGGACACGTGCCTTTCTTGTACTGGACTGCTGTTGTTCGGGTTCACGATGTAGTCGATCAGCTTTTCCTTCACTTCAGCCGACTTTGACTTCATGGCGGCGGAAATCTTTCCAAAAATGTCGCTTCCTAATAAACCATTAATTAATTAACGCAATAAAACCAAATAATTGACTCACCTTGATGAGATTTGGAGTGTTGTTGCGCCGCAGCGGCATAATTGTAAGTTGGGCCGCATATTATGCAATGTCGTGGGTCGTGGTCGTTCAAAAAGTCGTCCAGACTGTCCGAGAAGTAGTCGTGGACCGCCGCATAACCGCCGGTCAACAGGGAAACGTATTGCGTGTGCTTCTGCAAGAACGACGCTACCACCATGTGCGTGTACTGATCCTCCTCGTTGCGGCCTGAGCCCAGGAAACATAAGTGCTCTCCACCTAAACAACAACAGTAATTTAACTGTGTATAAATAAATATGAAAAAGTATTTCTCTGCCATTGTTCCATTTTGATTTAAAACTCTAAGCTCTTATCAACAGTCACAACAAAACAAAACAACAAACTGAATTAATTTATAGCATATAATGTTTATAAATTTTAATATAAACATAAATTATCTTTAGTAAAAATGTTGGCAAATTGAAGGTCTGACTAAAATGTCTGTAAAGCCACCAATTTTGATGGTGGAACGTTCATTTTTATCATACACGTTAATTAAAAACCATCCTATAAACGGCCATTATTAGTACTCCCAAATTTTATACAGGGTGTTTATTATTTATATTCAATTTTGTACTTCTTAAAAATCAGTAACATTATTATTTTCAATGGAACACCATATATGTTTCAGCATAATTAAATTACATATTAAAAATTCTTTTAATTGGTATAATACACAATTACACTATACATAATTATACATCAAATGATTAGTAACAAAAATTTTACCAAAAAATAAAAAATAACGCTTATTTTATTTATACTAATAATAGTGTTCTTCGGATTATATTAACAATTGGAAGTAGAATTTAAAAATCCAAAAATATACAGGGTGTTCCATTAAAAATGACAAAGTTGAGGTCATTTTCGACGAAACCGAAACTCAAATTTTGTTTAAAATAAATTAGAAAAGTAGTTCAGGGCAAGTCATAATTGCTTTAAATATTTCAAATCAACATATTTTTCAGTTATCCTTAAAGTTGTAATGAATAATTTGTGAATCACCCTGTACACATTTTTTTACAGATCATAGTGGGATGTTTTTCGTTTCGTAAATGTTTCAAACGGTAAGAATACTAAAATGTGTTTGCGACAATCAATCCATATTTAGCCTGGAAATACTCACCAAATTAACCAATTTGGGAAAATATTTAGCCTGTATATCGTTTATTAAACTGTGACAATAACAGGGAAATATCTTTTTAACTTTAAATACAGTTACCATTACTAATATGGAAGATAAAATTGAAAATACAAATATGTTACATACCTGCACTGGAATTATGTGCAAGTGCCTGCTTCTGCGCAGACAGCAGACCTTGAACAGCGGTGGCGAAGGCCCCCGGCTCCTGCAGCATCAGATTGCAGTCCAAGTGAAAAGCGGTAGGCAAATGACCGGCGTTGTACTGCTCAATCGGCCTACAATCAACCAGGAAAAACCTAACTGCATCTGCACTCTTCGTTTGCTGCGCCGTATTTTCGACCAGCTCGTGCACCGAAACGGGCAAACAGAGCGCCTGGGCGACGAACGCAGATTTTTCGCCGCGGCCGTTGTACAAACTTTGCATCAGATCGGTGCGGAAGGAGATCGGTGTTTTAAGAGCATAATACTGGGCCAGGGAACAAAAGTCAGCGACGTCGTCGGCCTCGAGACCGCAAGGCATGTTGGACAGGCTGGTGATGATCTTCTCACGGGGCTCGTTCGTCATGGAGACGATTTGATCGCGTGCGTTCACCACCATTATCAGCGACAAAAAGAAAATGAAGAATGGGTCGCTCTGTTGGAAATAGTAGTCCCACATGTTTATCACCACCTAAAATAACTCTTATTAATTTTAATTAATTAAAAAGTCCAACAAGGAATTGCCTCTAAGGAGCATGTAGCAGCAAACAGGGACTGGAACCAAGTGAGGCAATAATTCTCGGGCGTAATACGCTTCGTGTCCAGGAAGGAGCACAGCTCTGGATCATGGTACAACAACAAAAGCCTCAAAATATGAAACGCATTCCCATCCAAATGGCAACTCTGAGGAATATAGGTATCCCTGATCGCCTCAAACAAATTATAGGTCACAGATCTCGGCACTTTCAGTGTTAAAATGGGTAGGAGCAGTTCGATCCAACCGTTGTTCTGTGTGTACTGTACGTTGCGGCTTTTGCAGTAGAAAGTTAGTATGGATTCGAGATCGGATACGACGGAGAGTTTGTCCTCCTCGTCGTTTCCCAAGTTCGAGACGAAGTTGCGGCAGTCTTCCCGCAACACGGTCTGATTCGGTAGGTCGTAGATCTCGTTGAAGTGGTCTAACTGGTTGCCCTTGTCTCGCACGTCCAAACATATCTATAAACAAAGAAAATTTTTGTTTACAAAAATAATTCAAATATTGATGAATGCGTTTTAAGCTAAAAACTAGGAAATAAAGTAAGGTTTATCTTATTATCACTATTCATTACATGTGACCCACTTTAGTACACATATCACCTTTTTCTGTTATCATTTAAACTGTTTCATGTTAAATTAATCCTGTCAATATTTATTTATGACTCATAAATTTAATATTTAATTAACCCTCTTATCACAAGGTGGGTGTAATATATATCATATAAATGATAAAAATTAATATTTACTGAAGGAAAATAGAACCAAAAAATGTACTTACTTGCCATACTTCTGCACGCACAGCCTCTGGCAAGGGTTTTCCCTTACAAATGCAAAAAATATCAGTGGCCGAACATTCCTCCAACAAGGCACTCTCTAAATCAGTCACCCTACACAAACAAAATTACCGTCAGCAACCACATACAAACTATGCGGGTCACGTTTGCACACCTACAACTCTATTAGCAGGTACTAATTTTGGATATATGGTTTTTTACATAAACAACAGTTATGTGTGCTCTTATTACGTGTTAAGCGGAAAGCGGGTAGATTTTTGGTAAAGCGAAATAATTACCAGGAAGCGTCATCGTCTAGACTCGCCATTTTATCATATTAAATCGGTTTTACACCGTATTTGTGTACAAAATACAACGTGTCAAAATTGACATCTGGAGCAGGTGAATTTGACATAACACTGCCAAAAAATATGGGACAGCTGATAATACTTACAGGTCTCTATACCCGGAATATATTTGTACAAATTAATTTAACTGGCATTTTTTAATAATAACTGTCTTAATTGACTGAATAAATAATGAAAATCATTATTTCTTATTAGATTTCATAATTTGAAATAATTTTAGGAAGCCATCTCTTATTTAATCAAGAAACTATCAAATGTAACATTCTGTTAAGAGTAGTAAAATATGAATACTCAATTATCTTATCATAAACTACAAAGTATACACCATATACTAATTGGTTAAATAAGTAATAAAAATACAATTAAATTTTAAATTACAAAATACTTTTTGTCAAAATTTGGAATTTATAAAAATTACCGACTGCAACCTGCTTTACCAACATTAGTCATATGTCACTTTATTAAATATTTTGGGTGCAGCGAATTTACTGGATTTAAATCCATCTCCATCCTCAAATTGTGAATAAATTCGTGAACAAAAAGTGCAAATATGACCGCCCCAAATGCAGCCGGTGATGCTTCCAAAGCTAAGAACGTCGCATACAAGGATAAAAGCAAACCTACCGATGTCAGGACCAGTAATATCAATGCCGGAAAAGGTAAACAATCTAGAAAATTCTTTTAGTAAATAGAACTTCGTCCAGATTTGAATTGAATAACACAATTTCAAGTATGACTGACCTCCTTCACCGGAAATTACAGCTAATTAAGTATGAATATTGCAATAAAAACACTTCGAAATTTCAGCTGTTTGCGATGCAATCCGAACAAGTTTGGGACCGAGGGGAATGGACAAAATGGTAATTTATTAATAAATTAAGCGTTATAGAAGGCTCACATTAAGTTTTTTAGATCCAATCTGGAAATGGTGAAGTGACAATTACCAATGATGGTGCCACAATCCTCAAGCAAATGAATGTGATCCACCCAGCAGCAAAAATGGTATGTTGAAACTACATGTGACTTTAATATATGTATTAGTGTAATATTATTTGTTGTGAAAGCTATTTATATCATTTGTGTAAATTTTTATGTACGGGAAATAAATTTTCATCTAAATTTTGGCATAATGATTAGTTGTAAGTTTAAAATAAATAAGTTCTAATATAATTGTCTGTGTTGCTTAAGTGCAAATATACAAACTTGTCATTGCATTGAATCTCAAATATGTGTAGTTTTTAATAATAATTATTTTAACAACTTTTTTTTGTTTTTAGTTGGTAGAATTATCCAGAGCACAAGACGTAGAAGCTGGAGACGGCACCACAACAGTGGTTGTAATCGCCGGTGCACTCTTAAACGCTGCTGAAAAACTCCTGCAACGCGGCATCCACCCCACAATAATCTCCGATAACTTCCAAGTGGCCGCCACTCACGCTGTGCAAGTCCTGAATGACATTTCTATCCCCGTCGAATTGAAAAACAGAGAACAACTGTTGCAAAGCGCCAACACATCTCTGAACTCCAAGGTCGTTTCTCAACAGTCGAGTTGTCTGGCCGCAATCGCTGTGGACGCGGTGCTGAAGGTTGTTGAGCCGGGCAAAGAACAAGCATGCAACTTGTCTGACATTAAAGTCATTAAACAATTGGGCGGCACTACGGAAGACACGGAGCTCGTCGACGGGCTAGTTTTCCCGCAGAGGCTCGCCAATGTTACCGGACCAAAGAGGGTGGAAAAGGCGAAGATTGGTTTGATTCAGTTCTGCATTTCCCCACCAAAAACCGACATGGATCACAATGTTGTGATTTCGGATTATGCTCAGATGGATAGGGTTTTGAAGGAAGAAAGGGCTTACATCCTAAACATTGTTAAACAGATAAAAAAGGCTGGATGCAATGTTTTATTGGTAAGACAATTAATTTTTCAACATAAAACTTATCTAATTTAATATTGTTCTTTTTTAGATTCAAAAATCAATTCTGAGAGATGCTGTTTCTGATTTAGCCCTTCATTTCTTGGATAAAATCAAGTGTATGGTTGTAAAGGATGTTGAAAGAGAAGATATTGAGTTTGTAAGCAAAACTTTAGGTTGTCGTCCAATCGCATCTTTGGACCATTTCGTCCCTGAGAATCTCGTTTCCGCTGACATGGCTGAAGAAGTCGGTTTCGGTGGTAACAGAATGGTTAAAATCACCGGTAAATAATTTGTAACATAAATTTGAATAATTATTAACATTGCTTTATTTGTTTAGGCGTCCAAAATCCAGGCAAAACAGTTACAATCCTCGTCCGTGGTTCCAACAAATTGGTCCTCGATGAAGCCGAACGTTCCCTTCACGACGCTCTTTGCGTAATCCGTTGTTTGGTCCGTAAACCAGCCATAATTGCTGGTGGTGGTGCCCCAGAAATTGAACTCGCAATCCGTCTTGCCAAGCTGGCTAATTTGAGTGAAGGAATGGCTTCAATTTGTCTCAGGGCTTATGCAGACGCTTTGGAAATTGTACCATTCACTTTAGCCGAAAATGCCGGTCTGAATCCCATTCAAACAGTTACAGAGTTGAGAAACAGACACGCAAAGGAGGAAACCACCGCAGGAATTAACGTTAGAAAGGGAGCTATTTCAAATATTTTGGAAGAGGATGTTGTACAACCCCTTTTGGTCACAGTTAGTGCCATTACTTTGGCTACTGAAACAGTCAGGTCTATTTTGAAAATTGACGATATTGTTAACACATTCACGTAAATTTTCTTTAATTTTTTTTCTTCATTAACTTATTGGTATTTCGTAAGTTTATTTCACCATTTTAAAGCTTTATATAATCATTTAACACAAATTCACAGTGAAAAATAATAAAAGTTTTATTAGACTATCAATTGTTTTATTAGATTTTGTGGTATTTAAGCTTGTGATTTTTATCTGTAATACAGATTAGAATAACGAAAACTCTGTCTTATTTTTGAATTATGTATTGTTATAATAAGAATAAAGGACAGCCTTATCCAGAATAAATAAAATGATTTACACATTTATGTTTTTCTTATAAAAATATTTTACCTCTGTAAGAAGTGGGAATCAAACAAAACTAGTACCATTTGAAAAACGTCAAGAGTTACAACAAAATATAGTAAATCAGAATTTAATTTTTTTACAGTGCCTTGTGGAATTGTCAAATAAAAAATAATCTTAAAAATATGTATTTATTTGCAACCTCAAGTACATTGACAGATCTTGTGAGTCGCATTATTATACATACTTCCAATGACTGAAATACAATTAAAAAACAATCCTAATACTCCTTAAATTGATGTCAAAAGTGTCAACTTCTCGTTCAGCTGCAACTGCGTCTTAATAAGCTGCGACAGCGAGATAACCATCAGCAAGTCCTTCACGTTACTATTAAACATCTCTGAAAACTGTTCATTAGACATGTGCGGTACGGAATTGACCAAATCCAATAGGGATCGTCCGATCGCATTGTTTGGTTCGACTTGGTTCGCCAACACATCCTCCACATAGGCCAGCACTTGGTCAAGGAGCACGCCCATTTTCGAACCGGCTTCGGCAACCTGTACCAAATCCAACATTGGATTCACGGTCCTGGATCTGCCCGCGCTAGGCGCCATAGTTTTCTGGCACAGTTGCAAGGCAAACACCTCCGGATCGTAACAAGTGATGTCGCAGGGGATGGAGGTGAACATGCAGCCTTGTTTGCCAGTTGGCACGCCCAGTACAACGCAGACGTATGCTTTCAGGCCCATTCTGCCACCCTGGAGGCTGGTATCGACCGTCAGATGTATTGGATTGTTGCATTCTCTGGAGTAGTATTCGTGGATGACGGCGCTGTGATTGGTTACCTCGTGGCCGGTAGCCCACCAGCCGACAATCGCTTCTGTCGAGTTAACACGCTTGTTCAGCTCATATAAGTCCATCGCGTAGCTGAGCTCAGCCTCCACCTGGTCATCATGCTCTTTGTGTGGTACACAAAAGCAATTTGTTACTTCAACTACTCCTTTGTCAACAGTACCTAAAAAAGGAATTTTCAATAATTTGTGTACATAAAAAAATGAAACTCTATAAAAATATCTGGAAAATTGTCTTGCAGTTAAATATTAAAATATTGTTAAAACTATATTCTTAACCATAATTCATCAACATCAAAATCACACTATGCATAATTAATTTATAAAATTTTATGAACTGCTTTAAAAGATCTAATCATAACTTTAATAAAAGTAATAAATTTATCAGTTATTTAAACAAATAATAAAGTTTTGAGAAAAGGGCTAAATCCAGGAAACAAACATATTGTATAATTTTTCCTACACAATGATTATATAAGACAATCCATTTTCAGTTTAAACAACTTAATTAAGCATTATTAAATAACAAATCAATAGCTTTAAAATTCTTTTTGTAAAATCAAATTGTTGTCATACTCAAATGACAGGCGAAAGTTAGGTTATGTGCCACATGTATGTCATTTTCTCAGCTATTACATATTGTAGTTCATTAAAAAATGTGAAAATTGAAAACTCACCGAGCAGGGTGCCGATAACTCTGTGAGAATCGGCATTTCTGCGCTCGTACGCGTCAACAATTTGGAACAAAACAACTGGATGCACTTTAACTTGTAGGTTGAGCGCCATTTTGATGACGAAAGAAAGCTGACATGCGCTTTATTAACAAACTAACGGTTGGCAACATTACAACACGAAAAAGAACCAAGATACATTTAAAATTGGGATTTTGAGTAATTTTCAATGGAAGTTTTGAGTGTTTTTGAGTGGAAGTGTTGGATTTTTTCGTGCAATACGTGTAAGTGGATATGTGAATAATGTGTAGCAATAAGTTTCGGCCGTTTGAATGGTGTTATTGGGTTGCAATAGTTGAGAAATGGAGTGAGGTTTCTGTATTGATAGACTGTAGCAAAATGGTTTCGCGGCCCACCACTGGCTGTGTATCTGCGTTGTTTTGGTATATCCATATCCGCAATGCAGGCGTGCCCAATTCGCGGCAGCACTTAGAGCGCAACTACGGGATATTTCTGGACACGAGATAATAGCCCCTGACAATAATGTCGGTGCGGTGGCCCCGCTGAACTCGTTCCTCAATCGTTTTACTGCCGGAGGTGACCTTCATTGCCCAGGTATTAACTGTTTTGCTAACGTCTAATAGGCCCCCGTTTCAGCACGATGGAGAGCAATAGCTCGGACGACTCCACAACCACGGACTACTCGACCGAGTCCTCCGACGATGATGGTATGGAAACCGCACAAATCAACGGCATCAAAGTACAACTGCCGCAGGGACTGTGTGAACGGTCGGACGTGTTCAAGGAGTTCTTCTCACGAGAACTATGGAACTCGCTGTCGGAAATGAATAAACAACATCTGCAGACATTCCTGCCAAACTTTCCAGAGAATGATGAATTGGAAAAAAGCAGGACATTGCAGAGGTTGTTTGACTTTGAAACATTCAGATTTAACAGTCCATTGGAGAAGTTCCATGAGGATCTGAAGGCTGGGTATTTTAGGCCCGACATTGCAAGAATGAGGAAGATTATCAATAAAGCTCAGAGGAAAGAAGCGAAATATAGGTACTGATTAAAACAGTAATGTAAACATACAAACACAAATAAAGCTTTGATGCTTTGTTGTTAACCAATTTAATGTCTTCATAAAATTGTTATCTTATCAGAAATTGTTGTTGCAAAGAAAAATGTGAACATTTCATGTATTTGTTACTTTCACTTTAGTTGTGAGTGAGTTCTACACCATTATTATGTAAATATTTCTATTTTAATCATGACTTACTAAATTAAAGATATGTGTGTATTATAATGTTTTAGGAGCTCATTCTACTTTATAACTAATAATTTTTGTACTAAAAACTATTTTCAAATTGAAACATATCAAAACTTCAATACATTTCAGGTACAAATCATATAAAGAGAAGTTAAAGCATGACGTAATCGAATCTCAAAAGAAATTGTTGACTCAAATAAGGAATTTGCCGCCCGGCATCGAGCCGAAACAGGAGAAACGAAAACTGAGTATCGATTATACGCCGCACAGAACGAAACGACGTTACTTTCAAATACTGTCGCAAATCCGGGCGAAGGTCGACGATCATGGGTGTTCCTCCGACGAGAATTATCCCGAAGGGCCGCCACCGTCGTTATCCAGGAAACAGAAACGGCACTTGAATAGTATAAAGTCGGGTCTGGGTAAAGAGAAGGTCTTCGTTTCGACGATGTCTTTGAAAATTGGTTCAAATAGTGTTGCTGATTTGGAGAGATACATAACGCCTACCCACAATCCGTTTTATTTAAACGACGAGTCTTACAAAAACCTGATCTACTGCCACAAACGAAAAAAGTTAAATTGTCCGGACGATCCGGAATTGAATACGAAAGGTATAACCATTTCGGACATTGTACATAGAACACAGTTGCCTTACATCAAGAGCATACCATCACATCCTGTCAAGCACCATCATCACGACAATAAAGTCAGCTCTCACAAGCGAAGAATTAAGAAGGAATCGCCTGAAATTTTGTTCAGTAGAAGAAACCATCACGCCTTTATGTCGTCCGAATCTGATTCGGACTCTACGATAGACGTACAAACGCCCAAACCTAAAATCAAGACTCACAAGCCCAAACCGCCGCCAGTGACGCCCCCGAAAGTCAAAGTGGAGGTAAAGAAAGAACTTCCACCGCCCCCTGTCGTGGAACCTCCCAAACCTCCAGTCAACACAACACCTCCAATAACTCCCATAAGCAGCCTGTCACAGTACGGCAAAATCACACCGGTTAAAGTCGAAGATCTGGAAGGTATCGACATGATGAACATCCCAATTGATTTGGACAACTCGGACATCGACATCTTGTCGGAGTTCACGTGCAAGCCGGAACTGATGCAGGACACACATTCGAATTTCTTCTCGCTGATTAGAGACGTGATTTGTTCCACAACGGAACACAGAATGAATATGTACACACTTCAGGAAAGGTTGAAAGCTTGGCAGGAGAATCCGATCAGTCCGCTCAACGACTGGTACAATCTCACGGACAATTGGCTCAGCTTGTTGCCCTCCGCCATAACTTTCTTGTGTGGGAACTCCTCGGAACAACCGGATGACTTCGTGCCTTACATGGAGTACAAAATACAAGTCGATATGTATCAATGGATCGGCGCGGGGAGGGATTCCGATGGATTATTGACCAGTTTGTGTCAGTTTTGGTTAGAGCATAGATCAGAGACGAAAGCGATGTCGCCGTTTAGCAAAGAGAAGGATGATTTGGATGTAGACGTCGACAGAACTGGCAGTCCCCCACCTCCTAGATACACAACCAATTGGACAGTGAGGAAAGCCACTTTGGACGAGATAAAAGACTTTCAAGAACAAGAGAGAAAACGATATGACAATCCGCACAAGGCCTTTACATTTAGGTTGGTATATTTCATTTATAGGAGATTCCAACTCAATTTGAAAGCTAAATTTTTTGATTTTGTCTCTCTTGATTTTTTTATTTTCTTATAAAATGTAAAAAAAAAATAATTTTTGGGTTAAAAACTATAATTTGAAAAAAATAGTTTTAATGACTTTACTGAAAATTACAGGAAAAACGAAAATTGTGAAAGAATCTATCAAATTAAATGTAGAAATCAAAAAATAAGCTCATTCAAATTGTGTGATTTGGTGTGGAATTTGACTTACACATTTCTACATATAATTACTAATATGTTCTCAGGTGTAACGGTTATGAAAGCATTGTTGGCCCCTTAAAAGGCATCTACAACCCATCGGTGAGCAATACGAAAGCACGCGGTCACACGATGCTGAACGCAGACCGTCCAAATTTCGTAACGATTCTCTCATTAGTACGTGATGCAACCGCACGTCTTCCCAATGGCGAAGGAACCCGGGCGGAGATATGCGAATTGTTGAAATCCTCCCAGTACATTGCTCCCAACGTGGCCGATAATGTTTTACAATCTGTCGTCAGCGGAGCTTTAGATCGGATGCACACTCAGTTTGATCCTTGCGTAAAATATGACCCGAAAAGAAAGATTTGGATTTATCTGCACAGGAATCGATCGGAGGAAGATTTCGAAAGGATACATCAACAGTTCCAAGGCGTGAATAAGGGTAAGAAAACTGCGGCGAAGAAAAGTCCAGCCAAGCCTAAGGTAAAGGTGGAAAAACCGGCGAAACCGGTTAAAACGGAAGCTCCGACCACCGAGAGTAAACCCAAGGTTCCAAGACGACCTAGTGCTCAAGCTAAAGTCCTTGCAACCGTTACAGCAACGTCCCCCACAATTACACCACATAAAAATACACAATCGTTGTTGCTGAGTAATAATACAATTAAAACAGAGCCAGGATCGACCCCTCAACCATTGGATGGACAAGTTGCTAAAGCTAAAACATTGAAACAGCTTCAAGACGAAAAGGAAATCAATGAGGCTTTGCAATCAATTGTTCAACAACCAAGAACTGCTAGCCCAACAATGAAACCAGCTGCGAAGAACGTGGTGAAAATTTTGTCTCCCTCACAAGGCAAAAGCTTGATAATACCGACGAGCAACGCTCAAATCATCAAGCAAATACAAGAAGCAACCAATTCGACGAAAAATGTGAATCAGCAAATGATCACTCAGCAATTGTTGCAAACTTTGGCAGTCCAACAGAAGGGCATCATCGTACAAAAACCAAGCGAAACAGCCGATCGTAATCCAGAGCAAAAAATTAAACAACAAATCATACAAGGTATATCTCCACAACAATTGCAAAACATACAAAACATCAAGTTGGTACGCACGCCACAAGGTTCACAGTCGGATGGTACGGGCAGTATAGTCACGGTCTCGATGCCAAAACAAGCCGGTGGAACTGGTCAAATTTTAACCACCCCTGGCGGAATTAAAATCCAAGCGCAGCATCAAATCCTACAAACGCTAAGACACGGTAAAATCGTACAGCAGGGTGTGATTCAACAACCGGTGGTTTACAAGCAAAAAGGTGGGAAAGGGACGACTATGGTGACAACACAGCAAAAATCCACTGGAGGTAATTTTAATTCTTGTGTCTTTCAGTTGGGATACTAACGAAATGTTTGATAACTTTACAGAGGCAGCATCGAAATCACCAGTACCAAATCAAGGCCCGGTGGTTGCCAAAGTACTGACAAACGCCGCAGGCCAAGTGATCTCAGTGGAGAGTCTCCTGGCACACCAGAAACAGGGTACGACGTTGCGAGTGGCGACGCCTGGTTCGAAAGCGGGCCATCAGAATATCATTCATTTAACTGGCGCCAGCCCCGCCACGTCTGTGTCGAAACCCAACAGCATGGCGGCTCAATACGCGAGTGGCACCCAAAACAATCTGATAGCAACGATCGCGGCCCAACCCAAGTTGATAGTGTCGTCGCATTCGACTACGGTCACCACCACGTTGACAAACGTCACCAAAACGGCGCCGTCGAGAACGACGAGCGTGAAACCGGGTGCGTCTGCGCAGACGGTCACCGCCAAATTCGCACCAAAGGTGGCACAACAATTGCTAAACGCGAAAATCATCGCACAGAACGCGGACGGTGGACAGAAGATTGTTATGAGTCAACAAGGACACGTCAAGCTTGCCGGAACTAAAAGCCTACCCATCGCCAAGCCTGTTACTCTCAACGTTGCAGGTAGTAAGGTCTTGTTATGTTTAAGCAATGTTTAATTTATGTTTCGTCAGGAAACACCGGAAATACGATAAGAATGGTGAATGCAGCGAACCTAAATCTCACACATATCGGAGGTAAACCAGTGTTGCTCGCAAGTAAAGGTGGCACGATACAAAATTTGCAAGGACAGAACGTTATATTGCAAACTCAATCCGGTTCAGGAGGCGGAGCCTCCTTGGTCCTACAACAGAATGCAGTGAAGAGTTCTGCGGCTCAACAACAAACCAGCACCTCCAACATTAATATTCTTAATCAGCAGAATTTCGTCCTCGGGACTCAAGTTAAAGTAAGAACAATTTTAATTGTTTTCATTTACTTCGAAATGCCACCTCTAAATGTTATTAATTAATTTGTTCTGCAGCCTCAAATGGTGTTGAGCACGGGGGGTACGGTAAAGTCAGTACCGGTAAGTACCTCGTCAAATCAACAAGGAACGACTTCGGGAGTCGCCCAGGGCCACATAGTCTTAGGAGGACAACCAGTGAGGTTGCAGACGAGTGGAGGCGGCACGGCGGGTGGTGGCACCCAAAGATTGGTACTGGCCAGCCAAGGACAGGGTGGGCAATTTGTGGCGCAGCAAATTTTGCTGCCAGCAGGATTCCAGGGTACCGCCATCAATCTCAAGGCACTGCAAGGTGTGAAGGTCATACCCATTGCTCAAACGCAGGGTAAAGGTGTGTTTATATTTGTTGTTTTTGGCAGAAATTCAAATATGAATAAATCTATTTTTATGAAAATAATTGTGTATCTTATTTACAGGGATCCAGGGTAGACAAGTGTTTGCGAGGGTAATGAATCCCAGCTTAGTGAAAACGACACAATCATCGAGTAGTGCTCAGGAAAAAGTGGTGGTGACGGAAAAGTCCACGCCTACGTCTGAATAGTAATTGTGTAAATAGGACTAGCTAACAAATTGTAGTAATAATTGAATTGATCAAATATGATTTCTGATGTAATATTGTTTATCAAACACCGACTGTACATAGTGTATCATTATGTTGATTTTGGTTTTTGTGATGTAAATATTTTTAAATGTTGCTGAGTTCAGTATTTAAATTATAAACTGTGTAGTAATAATCCACTGAAGAATTATTAAACTTTTTATACAACCATGAATATTTATTATTGAGCCTATTGATTTTTCAGGTTTTTGGGGATGATTGAAGCAATAGCCAGGTTTATTATACAATACTTTATTATTTTTAAATTAAAAATATCTTCTATGTAATTATCTCGTTTTATTGCTACACTTCACACATTATATAGCACAATCTGGCCAAACTTATCATTATCTTAACGATACATGCTATGTTGCAAAAATGAGAATAGATCAGAGCCTTGAATCCTCCAAATCCGGGCGAGAAAAAAAAGACTGAAATGAAATTTAAAGCTCGACTCTTCATGCGAATTGATATGATTCGATGCGGAGGACTCAAATCTCCCGTTTCGAATTTATTGTGAATTGCCTCTGAGTTAAACTGTATCACATATTTGTTAATATAATATGCCGTCGTTTATATACAAATAGATAATTTGTAACTCTTTTAAAAATCTCCTAATATAAAATTACATTAAAACTTCTGATAAATTGATATTCTGTCACATTCACGACACTTAATTCCAACATGCCATAAACATACGAACTTTTTGAACCACCGTACTTTAGCCCTTAATATATAATCATACTGCCCTAATCAAATTATGTGAAATTTTTAACAAAACTTACCTTAACTGCGTTTGTTGTTATGTAATTATATTAAAAACTTCAATAATTTTTAGGGATTGTCCTAATCTATCTCTTCTTGGCAGAAGTGTGTTATATTAACATTGATTGGATTAAATACAGTGTATAATAAAAGTTTTTGTTACTGTAGACTGTTTTGCTAACTTACCTATTTCGAGAGACTAGATTTTATTTAAAGTTAAAATGAGATATCCAGTGTAATTGTATTGTATGTTTTATTATATACTGTATCCTCAACAATAAATAAAAAGTAAAACCAAGTATCTAACGTAAAAAATTAACTTTAGATCCAATACAAAATGTATCAAAAATTACAAAAAATTAACGCTAATTTTCTTCCAATATTTTTGAACGATAAAAACTATGCTCTACATAAAAAATAAGTAAATATGTCAGCTTTTACAAAATAGATTTTTGTTTTTGCAGACCCACTGCTTCGTTAAAAAATTGGTTATTTAATACGTGTGACTGTGATGAACGAATTTGATGCGGAGACAAAATGTGTTTCGTATTTAAATTCTTGCGTAATCATCGATTTGAAAGTGTACATTAATAATTTATTTTAATATTTGCACCTGAAAAAATGTTACATTTTAATAGATAATGTAGTGACATTTTTTTGTTAACAAATATTTAATAACTCTCTCTCCATTTATTTTACGATAATTGTTAATAAAGAAATAAAAAGATAAATAAAATAATAATTAATATAATGTGCAGAGACATCACAACAACTGGCTACTTAGAACACACAATTAATAAAGTTATAACGTACATTACATATATAATATAGGTAGGCAGTAGTGTATATTTCGAGTACTTAATAAAAATCGAATTTAAATACAAAACACGCAGTCGGAGGCAAAACATCTCGCGCCGCGCGAGAAATTCCATTCGAATAAAACGCTTAGCTAGATTCAGTCTTTGATTTCCAACATGTACTATGAAACCATGTCGTTCCACGTACCGTTGTTACTAGTATCACTGTTCGACGAAGAAGACACTGCAACAGAAACAGAAACGGGTTGACGCGACCCGGGACAATAGGGCCATCAACTAATACCTGACGGCTTCGGCACCTTGTCACGCGGGCCCCAAACGCGCACCGAGCAGTCGTCGGAGACCGAGACCAGCATCTGGGGGTAAACCGGGTTCCAGGCCACGCAGTTCACGCTTCTCGTGTGGCCTTGCAATGTGGCGATCGGCAGTTTGTTTTTGATATGCCATATATACACCTAAAAAACAGCAAAGTTTATTGTTTGAAGGGTTGGATACGTTGCGACAGCGGTTTTCACCTGGTTATCCTCGCTGCCACTGGCGATAAAGTCTTGGTTGGCACCGCCGAAAGTAGAATGGATGGTAAAATGGCCCTGAGTAACGCCCTGATAACTTCTGACTAAACATCTATCGTTCAAATCCCACAAGTGAACTCCTTGCGTTGCAATGTTCAGAAGAGCTAATCGGTCCCTTTTGTCCACCGTGAACGACATTATCGGATGGTCCTCTTGGATCCTACAAAAAGGTAATAATGCCGGCGAAATTGTTGTCAATGCTAGTTTGCCAGTTTGTGTTGATTGCAAACTTACATTCCTTGTTCATAGTCGCCAAACACATAAGCCCTGATACGATGGTGTGTGTCGGAAGCCAAAACCGTCTTACCATCCTTTCTGCACATGAGTCCACTGACTCTTACCCCTTCCCACGAATCCAACATGTTCCCGTCCATGTCGCACATGTAAAACTGACCCCTCGTGCCTCCAACCTAAAAGAACCGGACAACGTAATTATAACAGACAGTGTTAAAATGTCTTACGTAAAATTTAGTGCCGTCTTTAGTCCATGAACAGCAAGTAAGCGAGTCTTCCGGCGACTGGGACACTTTGAGGAACTTTTCCGTCTCGATATTCCAGAGGAACACTTCCGCACATTCCTCCGGACCGCACACTAGCAGATGGGTCGAATCGGGACTCCACGATAAATACGCCGCACCTGGACAGTATTTGTCATTAAAAAATTAGCAATTATTTGTTCTTAAGAAAAACTCGTTGTTTTTCACAAACACACGGTAAATATTTCTTAAGCAATCATGTTTTCTTTATTTCTCTTGAATAACAAAAAATATCCAATTTTATAAATTACGTAATTATTATACTTTATATTAGTTTTATTATATTATAATACTTCAATATTCTTGAAAAATAAGATATTTCATGCTTTGACAGAAGACTACTTGATTAAAAAATAAATTCATAAAAATAATATGTTTTTCAATTTCTCTACAGAATTATGAATATGCATATTTTTTATGAAATTGGTGTATACCCATTTCAGACGGTGCTTCTACAATTTTCATACCTAAAAAATCTTGTAGGCTTTAGTTTTGGGCTTACAATTGAAACAAAGTTTGTCAAAATCGGACAAAAAATATAAATTTTATGGGGGTGTCCTGCTTTCAAATAGGCCACACAGTATATTTTTAGCACATTTAAAAAACAACATTGTTGGATTATTACGTGTTAATTTGTAAGTCATACCGTGTCGATGGTTCTCTAGGACCTTCTTGAGCGATAGTGTGCAGGTGTCGGGATGGACGTCCCAAATGATGACGTTCGTGTCTTTCGAACCGGTGGCCAGTTTCGTGCCGTCCGGCGAGAACTGACAGAACCACACCTCGTCGCAGTGGTCGATCAACACCTACCGAAAACAAAAACCATTTTTGTCACGTCGTTCTTATCCATCTCGTCGCGGCGTTCGAAAAATACACAAGTTAACTCGTTTTGGAGGAATGAAAAAAAGGCGGTTGGAACGATAGTTAAGAGTTTTATTCAAGGCAATTTATACAATTTCAATTGGTTCGGAAGTGGGAGACGATGTCGTCCAATCGGAAATCGCGCGACAATCGGCAATTTATCTTGGGCAAGCGATCGATCCGAAGATGGCGGCCCTTGCGTTTCGCCCCGTAGGCGGCACCGGCGCTCTTTTTATCCTCCTGAATACGTGCGGAAAATAAAACGGGTCAAAATTTCGGAACATGTCTATTATTACATACGGAAAATGGGGGCATGAAGATCAGAGAGGTTCATTCAAAGATGCTACTAGGGAAATTTACGAGTTTTACTAAACATTAACGTACTATTGTCCTACGTAACTTAATTTAAATATATACAGGCTTTACCTAAAATGGTATAAAGAAACGATGGTACGTTATAAAGGAACATTCTGTGAGTTTTAGAAAATTATTAAAAGCAAAGTAATTATTAATTTTGGGGTTAGGTTAGGTCAATTATCATACTACCAACTCATTAACAAGTTTGTTTACAAACATCTATATGTCACCTATGCTAAAATAACCTAACCTAAAAATAAATATGTTGTCTGCATTGCCCAAAAATTGGTACATGTAATACACAAACAATAAATGTTTTTAGATGCTGGAAAATATAACAATTCATAAATTTAAAAATGCCTTTATAATTGTAAGTATTTTCATTAACATTATTCTATTTATTTTCTTTAAAATATATTTGAATATATGACATTTGTTTTCAACTCAAGGAAACTTCCCTTATACCATCATTTGTTTATCACTTGAAACACCCAACATTGAAACCAAACACAAAACAAAATGTAATTCTACTCACTTGAACTGTGTGCATGGGAAAAGAATCCCTTGGACAACAGTGATCGACCAGAAGAGATGAATTGTCCAAGGCAACCTCAACGGAGGTGTTGTGATGCGTGCAGCGCAATGTTTGAAGTTCTAACGCTTGCTTCAACAAAGCATGGAGGCGACTTGGGGGTAGCATCACACTTGGTGGCAAATAAGACTGCAATTTATCCATTAGAATGCTGCGAGATCGTACACCTTTTCCCTCCCTAAAAAAAGACACTTAATTAAACCACAATCTATAAAAACATCCAACAGTTACCATTTGGTCCTTTCTAGTAACTCTTCCGTGTTGGAACACATCATGTAACTGCTCAGTTGGTGAACACGTTGCGTGTTGTGCTGGAGCGGTGTCAGTTCGTTACGTAAAACGTGTAGGGCGTCCAGAACACGAGCGTCTTCCAAATACTCCAAGTACTTCTGCTCCAGCAGCAAAAACTTCATCTCCTACAAAATTGAATTGATGAGGATCGGAGGGAGCAGAATTTTGGGATATCACGTACCACAAGACTATTTTCGGGGCCGAGCATCGGTTTGAGTTCCTGCAAATCGTGGTCCGCTTTCGTCCAATCGCCGTCCATCACGTGTTGTCTGAATTTCGCCGCCGCCGGATGGTCCAGCCGGCATTTCGACTCCGACATCAGGGATTCGCATGTTCTCCTGCAAAAAGTCATTTATGATTAAGGAAATGTACTAAAATAAGTAAGTTTCTAACAATTAAAATATATTTTTATAGAACATTAATGTTATATAATTGTATAAAAGATAGTCTGAAAAATAAATTGTACTAATTGTCAGCTTAAGCTAATACAATATTAATATATTAATATTATATATTGTATTATACTTAATACCTCTACTATAAACAAGATAATTTAATGGGTAATATTTCATAGTTGAAATCAAAAAATAAATAATAATTTCTTCTTCACATCATAACTAAAGACAATAAATTGATTTTAATTATCTCCATATCTATTATAAAACCAGCAAGTTTCTATAATTTATAGACAATTAAAAGAAATTAAAATAGTAATTAAAAAAGAATAGTACTGAACAGTAAATAAACAATATTTTATTAAATAAAAACTTGAACTAATATATTTAATAGATAAATAAATTACAATATCATTTAAGTATATATTTTTTAAGGAAATAAACTAAAATAAATTATATTAACATAAATAATGTGATAAATTGTGTTATTAGTCAATTTAAATTTCATAGTAATTAATATCATATTTATTTTATTCATTTATATGATTAAACTAAATTATTATACATACAATGAGCTCAGGGATAGCTAAAGACAATGAAATAATTCTGAGTTGTGTATGTCCATATCTCAAGGAAATTAATAAATATGTAAAATTTATGAAAAATTAGCCAAGATTAAAATAAAAGATTCGTATATTTAACTGAAAAATAATCTGCAGGTCATAAAAATTAATAATATTTTACGTTATTATAAATACAAACTTATATTTTTAAATAATTTCTTGAACTAATAATAGTACATATATACAAATACAATATTTGTATTTTTGTTTAAAACTAATTTAAATTTCCAACTTTTACTCTAAAAAAAAAGAATTTTGTTTACTTAGATTGTCTGGAGGCTTACAAAAATGACTTGATAAAATTGGAGCAGTTGTGTAACAAAAATAAATATATTTTTGTATCACATTTAACTTTTTCTTGATAACATTTAACGTAAATATTATTTACATTTTCATCATCAATTCTATAAACTGTGCAATATGTTTAATCTATTATAATGCAAAATTTGAAAGTTTTAAATGGAGATACACAACAAAGAAATAAATTGATGTGTTGTCAATTCTATCTAATTAAGACTAATTTATTCTGACTTATGTAGCAAGTATATTTTATTATTAGTGGTGCATTTAGTATTATTTTAACAATACACAAGATATTTGAGTTAAGAATTCGGCGTAATCTCTTTGTTTGACAAAAGTTATAATTAATATTTTTCGTATTTTTGTTGTGAAAATAGCAATGTCATTCACATAATATTGGAACACAACAAAGAGATGTTATTGATTAGTTAATTAAAGTATTTAATTAAAAAATAATAGTAAAATAAACAAAATTTAAAATGAGAATGGGTTTGTTTATTTATGTTTAGCGCAAAAGGTGTCGTTGAGGTCATGGCTCTCTTCTTTGTTTGATCACAGGTAATTATGGCTGTCAAAAAGTTGTTTTGATTGTAACTTTTTCTGTTAAAAATGTGACGTTATAGCACGAAAATAAACCCATCGATCCGTCTAGAAAAGACACCAACGCAATAAACACTATCTATTTCTGTATAAACATAGAAAAGTGCGCATCGGGCATAAATCTCGACAAAGACAAAGAAAAAGTGGACTTACGTGAGTCCCTCGTTCTTGAGGTACTGCCCGATCAGACGAACGATTTCCCTGTTGGTCTCTGAGAGGGTAACGGTGCCGTCCGCGGACGCAGTCCCGTTCGAGGCGGATGCCCCGTTCTGGACGCAGCCGTTGCTCGCCTGCATCGTGGCGGTGTCTCTTCGGGTCCTTTTGCGAGGCGGTTCGCCACCTTCGTCCCCCGATGAGTCGCTGCGAGAGGCCAGACTTATTTTTGAAACGCGCCCTGCCCCCTTTTACCTTCTGCCCGCAACGACAAAACAAAACAGCTCTCGTCTCGCTCTTTTAACGACGATCAGCACCGTTACGTCACGGGCGACCGTTCTGGCATGGCGTGCTGCCGTCTTCCCGCTAACGTTTCGGACAACAAAAGACGTGGACGGCGTCGTCGGTCGTTGTCACGTCGGTCGCACCACGGCACCACGTAAACGGCGATCAGCTGAAAGGTCGATGGGTCGACCATTACCAAACGGGCCCTGAACAGCTGGTTTCCTGATTGACCTCGGGCACCGAACGACAAGGAGGATGTGCGGGCGCAGGCGCCTTTCCATGGTCCCAGTTCGAGCGCACCTACGTCGCACAACAATCGACCAATAACGTTTAACTTATTGATAATTATCAAACTAAATATTCTTACATTTTTCGCATTTGTTACACTTTTACAAATTTTAACAATTCCGTAATAAATTACCATCAAACAATTACTTCAAAGCTCTCATTCTTTAATATGGTACAAGTTTTCACAATTTTAAATTTAATCTACACATTAAATATCTACAGTTTTTTATGATATTAAAAAAAGTTGTTTTATTTGCTTAGTCCAATTGGATTATTTAAATGCCGTTCATTCATGTGCATTTCGTGCAGAGATGCGTGCGTCACTTTTTCTACCAATTTGAAAATTATATCCAGTGGAAAATCAGATGTTTGTGACAGTTCTTCGGAAATAAATAACAACAAGCCAATAATACACATAAGTTAACAGTGCCGTTGTTGTAACATTATACGTAAACAAGAAAACGTACATAAAATATGGTATGAAATTTATTTTATTTATTTAACCAATAAATTTACTAACAAAACTGATTGCGAATATTTATTGCATTCAATCATTTAATTAAATAATAATCAATGGTTTCGCGCAAAATTCAAAGCAGTGGAACAATCGTAAGTAGGAAATGATGTCGGAATAATGAGGAGAAAAGCACTTTCTTTTAGTCGCACATAGGATTGTGTAGCTAGTACCGTTGTTTATATCACATTTCCATTGCGGGTTTTCGGTGAGTGTGGCACTAACATGCATCTGTACAATTATCTTGGTTTAATGACAATATAATAAATCAAAATTTCGCATCTGGTAAATATTTTACAAGGACGCCAAAACTGGTTTTTAATTACACAACAAATAGTTATCTAACAATTTTAGTTTAATGTTTCAACCTGTTGTGTTTCATCCGAATTAACATGGGCATAAAGAAAAAGTATGAGTTAGGTGTGTGGTTTTGTAAATGTGCAATTGTTTTATATAAGTATGTGACTTCCTTGAATATTCACAGTTGCTGACACAGATAAAACAGCGGGTAATGAGTAAAGTTTGTTAAAAAAGTTTTATATGCACAGTGAGGCGAGTTTGTCAATATTATATCTTAGCAACTGTTGTTTAATACTTTTTCATTAACATTGAACACTGATGTAGATAAAAGAAAACATTCCACGTTGATAAATTGATGAGTAATGTTGTTGATTTTATAATTTATGCTAAACGTGTGAGTAATCCATAAAAGGAAATTATCTTTTGGTGTCCTTTACACTGTTATGTTTTTAAATTGATTAGTTAATTTTATTCTCTTTACATTATTATTTATAAATTATTTTAGTTAATTTCCATAGTATTATAAATTCTTCATATTTTTTATGAATTACTTCAAAACCATTAACAATGATGTTGTAAATAGAAATATTAAACTTTTCATTACATTTAATTCATTACAAATAATAAATCATAAAAGTTGTCATAAAATTAAAATTAGCACTAGCACAGGTATTTAATAAACAAATCAGCACATGTGTTAAATAAAATAGCTGATGAATCGATTTTCATGGATAATCGTATTCGTATTGCACAAAATACATTAGTACAATTCTCATTAGTGTTGTTCATTTGAGTTGACTTGTTAATTATCACAAACTATTCTTTTCGTATCAGTCGATGAGTAAGTAACGAGTTGCGTTTATATATTCGGTCAAAGTGCATGAATGAATAATATATTTATGGGTTTTAGTTGGTTTTTTATTTATAATTAATGGACAATTTGTTGAATTAAATTTAGCAGTCCAGTCAGTCTCATATTCAGTGTATCATGAGTCAGTCTTCATCTACTGAAGATTATGTAGAGTGTTTAGTTTAGAGTCATAATAATTATTATATTGTTATTTAATTAAGTTTTTACGTAAGTAAATTAATTATTATTTAATATTATTATCATTAATAGTAATATTGTAATTTATATTGATTGAATCTTTTGTTGCTCCTGTATTACTTTTAAATTTATCTTTGTATTTTGAAAACCATTTTTTTGAATTATAAAGCATGAAAATACGTATTTGTGGACAAAATATCATGTTTTTTTGAATAAAATTAAATCCTACAGAGTAATTTTTTTATACGTAGAAATTGAAGAATCATATTAGTATAATAAAAAAATGATTCATTTTCATCATCTTATTATCCTTAGGAATTTATTTTTTTAATCAAGAAGAGTAGGGGATAAGTATATTTTTCAAAGGTTCGTTTTAGAATTAATGAATCATGTGAGGAAAGGTAACACCATGAATTTACATAAAAGATATGATAAATATATTGAATTGGACGATGGATTGATGGATCAAATATAATTTGAGTATAAGTTTTAGTAAAAGTATAGTATTATTATATTATGCACTATACTATTTCGGTATTGTTAAAAAATAAAATTTGTATTATTTTTGACAGTTTATTCCATAGCCTGTTTGATTAAAAAAATAAATTCATAAGAATTTGATTTTTAATTTTTTCACAGAATTATAAATATCCATAATTTTTTATGAAATTTTCCCATACCCATTTCAAGGGGTGCCAGTGATGTATACATTTTGAGTATAAGTACAAATTTTCACGCTTTACAATTGAAAAAATGTTTGTCAAAATTGGATGAAAAATACAAATTTTATGGGGGCGTAAATTATTAAATAAATTATAAGTACTTATTTTATATCAATCAATTACAATTTGATTGCGTTATTGCCAAGTTTCAGCCTATGATATCTTAGAATTATCAATAGGACAATATTTATTGTGTACATTAATAAATAATCTGTAATAAGAATTGTGTCAAACACATTTAACAAAAACATTAACGCACTATTGAAAATTCGGAAACTTCCGCACTATATTCAAACCACATTTAAATACAATGTGTCATATCATTTATCTACGGTTCAAAATTCCAATCGGATCACAGTCTCAATTAAACTGCGTCGATAGACTCAAATAAAAAAGTGTTCCCGTAAGAAACAAAAACAAGAAAATGCGAAATTCCGACACAGTGGTCCACCACCACATAATCGGAACTGATCCGAACGAAAGTGCGTTATCTATTTTGTTTTTACATGGTGGTTGTGCCGAGTTATTGAATTTATTTATAGTGCTGCGTTTAGATAATTGTAAACCGTGCATGGTCTCGATTCAGTAGCTTTCGGTTTGTTGTTTGTTGCAGACATAATGGGTTGTTGCGGCCGACGATGTCAGAAGTGGTCGACGTTTTCGACGGCGGCCGTTCTCCTCGTACTTGGCCTGGTGTTAAGCATCTGGTGGACGATGCTGTTTCAGAATGTTGTCAATAAGGTAACAATTCAAATCTTTGATCTTTCATGACGTTTATAGTTCAAGATAAACGCAATTGACAGTTTGAATAGTTTTATTGAGGATTTACAACAAAATATGGAAATAAGGTTGTAAATAATTTGCTATTACAATAATAATAATTTATTAACTATTTATATATGTAAAATAATTTGCTGTCTATTAACCTGGTTTTGTTTGTACAGGTTTAAATAGTTTGTATTACTTTATTTTTAATTTTTTTTATTTGATTTTTCACTTATTTAATGCGTTGACGTATTTTTCTATTTTTATTATAATTTATGAATGTGTCACCAGAAAATTATTTTAAAAAATCTGGTTGTTAATGATAATGACAGTAATTTACCATAATTTTATGCTATTAAATATAATTGTGTATAAGCTGGACTGTTTTTATTTTTTAATATTTTGGTTTCTTTAAAATTTGTTTGACTTATTTTGTGTTTCACAATATATTATAATATTTTAATATTCACAATAATATTATAATATTTTATTGTTTATTTTTAATTCTATTAAATAAAGATAAAGTATTGCATTTTTAAATTAATCTGTTGCTGATTTATTAATGTATCACATTTATCCATTTTTCAAGATATAGTATGCAATCTCAATATTCAAAAGTTATCTTAACAAACACTTGTCTCGTACTATAAAGAAACTAGACTATAAAAATGGGAAATATCATCCAAAGATCGGCTTTAAGTACTTAAAATTAATCAGATAATTTGTACTATATATGCACATGAACACTTAAAACATGATTATCTGTTTATACAGTTGCATAAAATAATTAGTCATGTAAATTATCTCAAACATTCTTTAAAGGGAAAATAGGAAACAATATTAATTAATCTTTTACTAATTTAATAATATACAACCTTTCACGTTCAATATTAGAAAAATACACATTGTTAATCAGCTGTAAATTTAAATATTTTAAAATATTTTTATTTTGATATTTAGACCCTTCTATTTGGTAATTTTTTAATCGTTGGATGTATTTTTTGTGTAATCAGTTTGACTTCAAAAGGTGTTTTGTTTTATATTTAACAGCAATATTACATAATAAACTTGCAGTTTATAAACGAACAAACGATAACATCATCACTTCCGTCTCTTTTAGACCTATTTTGATGTTACACATTCATAATCTCTTTTCTATTAAAAAATACAAAGTCCATTTTATTGTTAGATTTATCATGGGTAATCATATATTTATATATTTTCTAGCAATTGTCCCTGGGCAGCAAAGATACAAAGGGCTACAAGATGTGGAAAGAAACTCCAATACCCATGTACATAGAATTTTACCTATGGAACTGGACAAACGTGGATGAATTTAAAGACAATCAGTGGCCTACAAAACCAAAATTTGAAGAGCTCGGCCCATACACTTATTCGGAACATCACATCAGAGAACAGGTTGTATTCAACGACAACAACACAATCACGTACAAAACTAAGAAGATCTACAAATTCTTGCCAGAGAAATCCAACGGAAAACTTACCGATAAAATCACCACTATAAACGTTATTTTGGCTGTGAGTACGTTTTTTTATTTATGGCATGTAGTAGTTAGAGCAACAGTTTAATGAATTGTTGGTGTTAATATGGTTAAAACAAATAATTTTTAGAGTGTGGCAGATTTGGTACGTAGCAAGAACATAATAGTCCGTGATGGCATCGAATTTTTCATTTTGGAGAAGCACGAACAGTTTATTATTACGAAAACGGCACAGGAGTTCCTGTTCGACGGTTACGACGATCCTTTTATTAATTTAGCAAAGAAACTGCACATCAAGGGTATGGACATTCCATACGATAAATTTGGATGGTTCTACAATGTAATTAATTATTTAGCATTTAAAGTCACTAAGTTGTATAATCTTTGTGTTCTTACAGAGGAATGGTAGTGCAGATTATGATGGTGTATTGAATATGTATAATGGAGCAGACAGTATATCAAAGTTAGGGAGACTCGCTATGTGGAATTATGAACCGAGGGTCGATGATTATCCCGGTGAATGCGGCAAAATTCAAGGAACCAGCGGTGAACTTTGGTATCCACCACACGAAGATGACGTACTCGAAGTTTTCGCTCCCGATATTTGCAGGTATTACATTACTTCAGAGTTTTAAATAGGTTTTACATTAATTTTTATACTCTCAGTACGTTAAAACTGCGAAAGAATAATACCATAATGCATAATGGTATTAAAGGCTACAGATATGTGGCAGGAGAAGAAGTTTTCGGTAACGATCTTCCAGAGAATAAGTGTTACATTCCAGATGGGACGACGTTCAGAAGTGGTGTAAGAACTGTTCAGAAATGCAAGTACGTAAAAGTATAATTATACATAGTTTAGACACTCTTACAAATGATCTATTTTAGGTTTAACGCCCCAGCATATGTTTCCTACCCCCATTTCTACTTGGCTGATCCTTGGTACAGAGAACAGATCGATGGCATGGAACCAAATTCCGCAGAACACGTGTTCTACTTATCTTTGGAACCAAGCACTGGTTTACCTTTGAACGTTCACGCCGCCCTTCAAGTGAACATTCGCATTAGGAACTGCACTGGGATTAAGTATGTTTATTGATATTTTTATTATAAAGGTTCGACAGTACTTATTTGTTGTAGATATCTTGAAAATGTAAAAGAAACGTACTTCCCTATGTTGTGGTTCAAACAAACCGCCGAATTAACGGAGGATTTATCGTCTTTGGCCAAACTGATGTTGGTGATGCCGAACGTAGGAACGTACACCGGATACGGATTCATCGGTCTAGGAACGTTGTTATTAACTCTGGGTGTGGTTATAACATTTCGTAGGGGTTGGAAAGATTCATCCGACGATGAACGTCTTCTCAACCAACAGAGCTTGTGAGGATCATTCCCGTTTCCTGGCCTGGAGTACATAATATATTTGCCATTTTGATCTTGTCATTGTACTTGTTTGTATAGTATTGTTATCGAGTCCTAGTATGGTTTTTCAATAATTATATGATGCTGTGATAATAGGATTTGTCCATTTTTGTAATAAGTCTCGTGTGTTTCCATTTGTAAATAATGTGGATTGTAGTTTATGAAATTTTAATACAATAAATATTTAGTAATATACCCACTGTTTTATTTCCCCGTATAAATAATCAATGCAAAGAATAGAAAATGTTTTGTAACAACATTTAATCCATTAAGTCCATGACAGACATTACAGATAGATTACAGATCCCTGTAATTAAAATAAATAAATAATACACTTTTTGAATAGATGTCGCTTTCTGCATTATAATTGTTAATAACAATTAACAGCCCATTAGCTGAAATTCATTAATAAAAATACCGATGATACATTAGCCAATGTTGTTTTGATTTAAAATCCCACAAATGTGGGCTACAAAGACGAATAGTGGGCGTTATTCAGTAGAATATTCATGCACAGGTGTTAATGTATGAAAATTGTATAATATAAAATTATGATTATTTGTGCGACTTCCAGGAATTCTAGTTTGCAAAGGTTTAAATTATTGTTCCACGCGCGTTTGAATCACAAACGAACCGATTATGTAAATATATTTATTGTCTTTATTGATTGTCGTATTTTACAATTGTTATGTAATCTTTGTGTACTAAATAAATAATGTTACTGAAAAAATTAATCCAATTTTAAAAATACACCTTTGACTTTATTATTTCATGTTAATTATGTAATAATATAATAAAACAATAATAGCAATTTAAAAAGGAAAATAAAGTTTTGAAATAATTGTTGATCTGATTGATATTATTTATTAATCAATAAAATAATCCAGAAAAGGTTATTGGGGTTAATATGCTAATAATCCTACAATCCAATGCAGACAAATCCGTTAGACGGTTTCGTATGCGTACATACTAATAAGGCATAGATACAAATAATTTGACTAATTAAAAAATAGAGATAAAGATCGCAATTATGTTTTTAGTGTTGGGGCAAGGATTTTCTGACTTTCCCTTTTCTCATTTTCTTTTCTAATAAACGGTTTTTAATTTTATTATCTTAGAGTTATTAAATTGTCGTTAAAAGGGATATTCTTAAAAATTTTGTAAAGGTTTACTTTGAATACAACGATTAAAATCAGTGAGTCAAGGTTAAATTGTTGTTGGCAGAAATTGTTTATATTCAATGTAGTATAAAAAAACTTTAAAAATAGCATTTAACTAATATTACATTGTTTTATTTTTTTTTTAATGGAACGTATCATTAAAATTTCCCAAAGTGGCTGGTGGATGATGTTGCGTGATGCCAACCTCCGGGCCATAGTCAGAAAAAATCCCCCGATCGATGCGTCTCCCCATCTCGCCATTCCGTTTCGTCTCCCTCATTCTCCCCCATTCGGAATCATCTGTCGCCGTTCGCATCGATAGCGAAAGCGTCTCCGTCGCCGGAACAGCTGAGCGCATCGCGTCGCTACAGTCGGTCGTTGTCTGCGCTGTCGTACGTTCTTCCACATATCTTCGCCCGCCTGTGCCGGCATGTAAACAACGATCGAAACTGAATTTTCGTTTTGAATTTACTCGATCTTATCAATTAAACTCTTCGTTGATTTGTGCGTGGATTCGGTTTCGTGCGGGTATATTGTTATGTGGTAGTTTTGCGTTTGGGATTTACAGGAGGAAGAAAACGAAAGTGAGTTTTTTTTTTATTTTCATTATATGATTCGATCATAATTAATTGGTTGATTTTATTCTGTCTACAACTAACAACAAAATTGCATTTTCATTAACAAATTATGGTTTTACAAAAAAATAAGTTTATTAAAATATTAACCTAAAATGTCAATTTGACATATGAAAAAGCTCACTCATAATTTTGTTAATGATCTTTTATACGAATCGGAAAAAAAATGCTTTAACTAAATATATGTTTTTAATAAACTAATCTTGAGTTAATAAAAAACTAATTATTACTTTAATGTACAAATTTTAATAACCAAAATAAAAACAGTGGAACACATCTTGAATAATACTTTTATTTGTCAAAAAATTTCAATATTCAAACTAAGTAATTTCTTATTTACTTTATTTACCATATTTTAATTTATTAGTTTATTCCTTAGCTACAAATATATTAACATTAAACATTCACTAAGAAACAATTGTTTCTATTGTTTCTTTATTCGACGTTGTATGTAGAAAATATAAATATTTTTGAGTTATTGGATTTTAGTAGAAAATGCAATTGGTAAAGAAGTTTTGTTCTTTATTGGACGTTGAAGTCTGATTTAATATAAATAATATAAATAGCTATTCGTCAACATCGCTTTAATATTATGAATATTTTAGGAATAAATAAATAAAAAGTTTTGTTTTTTTGTTGTTGTTTGTTTTTGAACATTGAAGTCTAATTTATTTTAAATAAAATAAATGACAATGATAAAATCAGTTTAAAATTGTAAATTAAAAATACAAAAGTACCTTAAAACTTATTTTACCATTTATTATTATATTATTGATTTATTAATTAAAATTATTAACTAAATAAATGAGTTGAACTCGGTATTTTGTAAACTTTTAACAAATACTTATAATACATAGATGTTTTAAAGAGATTTTGTTAAACTCCTATTTACTTATATTTGTATATTAGGCTTCAATATCCAATAAGAAAATCCAGATCTCTTTTTATAATATCAAAAATTCAGAAAAAATGGACTAAAAATAGAATAAGAAAACAAGTTTTGAGTTATTTAAATTAAAATTTGAAAAAATGGATTTTACTAAAAATATAATAGGACAGTAAGTTTTGTTCTTTATTGCATATTTGTCAACATGCTTTATAATAAAAATATATAAATTATGAACATTTTAGGAATAGTTGAAATAACATTTCAGAAAATCAATGAATTTAATTGGGAGTTATATTAAGAAAACAAGTTTTGCTTTAATCTCTTTAATGAACATTGAAGTCTGATTCAAATACATAAAATGAATGACATGTTTATCATGATCGATTTAAATTTGTAAATTAAAGATACAAAAATTCCTTATTCTAAATTTTACCACATTTTGATTGTCTTGTTGGTTTATTGATTAAATAAAGTTATTAACTAAATAAATTAATATAAGTATTGGTACTAATACTTGTATATTAGGCTTCAATATTCAATAAGAATATCCACGTAATATTTTGTCTTAGGATATGTATTTAAATTAAATAATTTCTTATTTTATTTATTTATATTAAATAAGATATTAATTTAACCGATAATTTCAAATAATATTTCATCAAAAAATATATTGAATCGTAAATACACTATGTATAAATTGTAAAAAAAACAATTTAATTGAAGCAAAATTTCGAGAAAGGAAAATTGATTTTTCTAAAAATTATGATAAGAACGCTTTGTTCTTTATTGAACGTTGAAATCACATTTATTTGTCAACATAATTTTAAAAATCATATAAATTATGAACATTTTAGAATTAATTGAAACATAGTTTCAGTTCAACATTTAATTTTACTGGAAGGAACATTAAAAACATTATTGTACATTGAAGTCTGATTTAAAAAAATAAAATTAATGACTATCAAAATTGGTTAATCTTTAAATTAAAATTACAAAATTACTTTTTTACTTAAAATTATTAATTAAATATAAAAAAATGATTTGAAGTATGAATTTAAGTATTTTTACCAAATGTTTCTTATTTGTATATATTTAAATCAATTTTATTAAGTTACTTGTGTATCAGGTTTTAATAGCCAATCCAAGTAAAATTTTATTGATAAATTTAAATAATTTTGTAAAAAAAATAAGAAATTCAGCGGAACACAATATTTGAAATTGAAATATTCAAAATAAAAACTTTCAATAATTGTTATTGTTTCTAATTTTTGTCTTCAATTTTGAAATTAATATGTAATTGTATATAATAAATGAGGAAGAAACTTGGTAATTATACAATTTTGGATAAAAATAGAGAATGTAGTAATTTTTATCGAAATAGTGTAATAAATAATGAAAATACGTGTGTTGTTTGAATTATCACGCTAATTAATATGTTCTTAAAACTTCTAGAGCAGAAAAAAATATAACGAACCAACCAATTTCTTTCTTTCTTCCAAACAAAAACCGTACGTATTTACTCATTGTCGCAAAAGCATAATCTTATCTACGATCGAGACAATAAATAATAATATAAAAAAGAGAAATAGTTGACAATCTTGTGTGATCTTAAACTTATGCATAAGTTTGGTCACGGTGATGGATTCAGTTTCCACCATTCCGCTTTTAATTGCCATTTCGAGAGTGAAATTGAATATTTTCTTTAAAAAATGCACGAATTACAGGTAAACTCGTAATTTCGTGCGTTGCCCAATCGGGCAATTATCGAACGAAACGAAAGTAAATCGATTAAACACAATCGGATATTATCTGTGCGTGGAGGAATTTCGAAAAAATGATTCAGTCATTAGATAAAAATTAATGCCAAAAAATAACTGCTGTAACTATTTATCAACAAACAAATATTTAACTTTGATTGTTGTCTATCTGTAGCTCAACGTTGGGTTGTGTTTTTTAATATTATTTATAATTTTAATATACTTACTGTGTCGCCTTTTTGAATTCGGTGGTTGTGGGATTTAATTTCGGGGGTACGTATAAATGAAACACGTCGATTTTTCGACATCAAGACTGATATAATCTAAACACACAAAAATCGAAAATGCGTGCACGCAAGTGGTGCGGTCCACGGGTGGCTGGACGTCGCGACGCCGCCCGACACGTAGGTGATGCTGTCGGCTCGTCGTGTCAGGTTGGTTTAATGATGTTAGCTATGTCTGGCGGCCGCCTCGACGCCGTCCCGTTGCCGTAAGCCGCCTCGCCCGGCATCTGTCGCAAAGGTCGTACAGGTGGTGATTTTTATTATGAGCACAGATACCGGGGAGGTGGCCGGTGTATTATGGGGCTCGAACGGTCCGGCGACACGGAATTGTGGCGGTGGTGCTGGCGGAGCGTTCGGCCCGTCACATTTGTAATCTTCTGGATTACAGACCTTTGTATTCCTTACTTGCGACCTAATTAACTAATTGTAAGTTTTTTTTTGTGACGGACAACAATGCTAATAACAGTCATTATTTTCATTAACATCGGGTTACAGATTTAATTAGTGGATAATATGTTTTGAAAGAGGACACATAAATATAAGAAGGTTTTTAGAGTTGCAGAGCTCTCTTTCACTTCGCATTCCGTACGATCTTGTTCCTGGTAATTTTTGGTTTTTTTGATGAGGGGGTGATATTATGCTAAACTGAAACAGAACGGCAATCATTCAATTATCTGGTTGCTTGTTTAGATTGTTTGCGTGTTTGCACGTGTAATCACTGTTCAATATTTAACACTTGTGGGAGTAACGGTAGGTGGTCAGTGTTTGTTGGATCACATAATCTCAATTTAAAAACACTTTGTCATCTTTGTTTTCTATTAACAATTAAATTTGCCCAACAACATTGTTTGTTGAATTATAAATTTAACATTGTAAGGGAACTCGTGTTAATCGGCGGAGTAAAAAAGCTGATGAGGAAAGCAACAAACCGTGATGGGTCTCGAACCATCGGAGTGTAAATCAGACCGAACACAAGAGCCACCGAAGCCCCACTAAATTCTGAATTCGTGCCCTCGTTCGACCCGTGGTGTTTTTTCATCTCAAGTTCATCAGGTTCAAAAATGCACCTCCTGTTCGGGTCGGACGGGTCAGAGTATTACTCTACTTCTGTTGGTCCCGAGTATGGTTCAATCGGTCGGTTTGTGGAGGGAAATGTATTTGTTTTTTGGGGTAATTTTTGTGAAGAATTATTTACTTTATATAAATTGTGTACGACTTATTTAATTAGATTTTATTGTCTTATTAAGGATTACAAATTAATGGATAACAAATAATAATATATAAATTTAAACAATAGATAAAGATATAAACAACAGAATAGGGAAAGCTCGATTATAGTGTACTTTGATCGTAACGTGCTGTCAAAAATTGGAACTTCATATTTTATTACTTTTGATAATAATGTAACAATTTACATTATTTTATTATGAAACAAAAAAGCTTTAAAATAGAATTTCTATTTAATTATCGTAATATTACGAATTATAGGGGGTATCTATACAGGGTGTTACTATTATAAATTAACCAAATCAAATTTAAATTTTTATTTATTTAATAACTTTATATAAATCAGTCTTTTTAAGCATAATTTTATAATTTAGCTTTTAAAATTCTTATAAATTGTTTAACTCTTGAAATATCTTAATATTTATCGTCTTTTTAACAAAAAGAGGTCCCTTTTACTAAATAAATAAATATATATATTCTACTTAGTCAAAATAGTACATTATTATAATATTTTTTTTAATTTACAAATATATAAGGAGCTTCCTTTCTAACAATTAATGATGTTTGTCATTCTGGTTTGTTAAAAAAAAAACAGCGATTTTATTTTTAAAAAGTCGAATTGTTGGAACTTTTTCGATAATTTACAATTTTGAAGTGCAATATATACAAATATCTTGATAAATGACACTCAGAGAGATTTATTGATACTTTTTTTCGACCAAAATATTGAACAAATAATATTTCTAGTTAAAAACCTCCCTTCCACCAAATTATACTGAAAAATGACTGATTTATTTAAAATTTTTTAAATAAAATCTTAAATTTGACCCCTCATATTTCGGTTATTATTTATTAACTTTTGAAGAAGGCAATGTTGGTTAAATATTAATAATTTCATTTAATTTTACTTAGTTGAGCTTTCCGGATGAGGAAGACTTCTTTTACCCTTTAAAATTTAACTAGTTGATTTAAGTCTATCCAAAATGACATAATATACAGGGTGTTCCATTAAGAAAAATATATACTCTCTGTATGTGGTGACACATTATTAAATTTTTTAATATGCATTTTACAAATTTTATGTAAAACTTTTTTGTCTTTCTCATAAGTATTTTTTATTGAGTACATTTTAACCGTAACTATATTACAGCGAGTACATTATAAGCGAGTTTTACTTTTTTATTTCATCTTTTTACTTTTATCGAGATGAATATTAACAATGCGAAATAAGATGTTGCCTCTATATATTTTTATTTATGACCATGTATGTATTTAAATCCTTTTTATTTTTATGCCCATTTATTTTTAATTAATATTTAATTATTTAAATCCAAATTATTCGTTTTCATTAGATTTTGAATTATATTTTAATGTATATTTTATTAAATAATTATAATTCATGGAAACAACAATTTAATCTCTTTTATTCATTGTAACTAATAAAAATGATTTATATACATAAATATTTACACAATTTTAAATTATAAAAATACAGATTTCACCATTTTAGATTATAATTAATTTTAGTGCAGATAATACTAATGACCAAATTTAACACTGATCTACTTACATACATTTTTTATACTAAATGTATGGAATTAATTAAAAATGTACCTTGTTCTCTATTAATAACAAAAATTCTGAATAAAAAACCGACAATTAGTGATGAAAGTGATAAAGTGTGATAAGTCTTTGTTCAACTGTCCCAATACAATAAACAATTCCACGTGTAAACACCAACAAAAACAACGCATACAACAGAGAAAAACACCAAAAACACGAACATAAAAAACATAAAACACCGACCTGATCATTACCTCGATGGATCGCACACGCGAAACCGCATCTCGCGTCTCGCATCTCCTGTCCCCTGTGTCGGGAGACATGCCGCGGTGGCCGCCGCTCCCGCGGCGCCCCAGGCCTTCGCCCCGTTGTGTCCTCCGGTGCGGGCGGCGTTTCGTCGGCTTGCTGTCGGGTCGAGGTGCAACGGGAACCTGGACCCGGTCCCTGGGATGCAACGGGATGCAGCCGGGACGCAAGCGCCGTGGCGGGGGTGCGTCCGGGACATCGATCCGACGTGCGGGATGCAGCTTGTGCGGGGGCGGCTCTCGACCCCTGGATCCGGGATTACTGGGTCAACCAGGTCGCTGTTCGGTGTTTTTTTTCGTTTTGATTCGGTTATGCAAACGTGTGCTTCCATATACGTTTATAAATAAACATAAAAATATTAACTAGTTGCGCTAGTTAATTGATTAATTATGTATCTGTACTATAAAAATTAATAAGTGTTCTAGAAACTTTGGTGTTTTTTTTTTATTGTAACTAAACTTTTCCTGATTACATATTTTTTTGTTGTTTTTATACTAATTGACGTCTGAGCAGGAACATTTTCCATGGTCACTTAAATGAAACGTCATTTTTTGACCCAACATAAAAATAATTGTTTCCTCATAACTTCAAACCTAAAAATATGTGGTAATTTGAGCAAAATGGCTTATTTAATTTTTATTGTATAATTCTGCAATATAATTTAATTTATAACGTTTAAAACGTTAAAAATCTAAGCAATTCTCATATAAAGAATATTTTTTGTGTAAATATCAATTGGAATATTTATAATTAGGGTTGTTTAAAAGGATAACCAAATATATTTCTATTAATCTAGATACAAATTTACTTATTTTATATTCTATATTTTGATAAAAGATCTATGATACTTCATAATAATTAGTCTTTTTTATTCAGTTATAAAAAAATAATTAACTTGATCCAGTAAAACTGATACTTATAGCATAAAAGTTAATATTAGACATGATACATACTTGTTTCAACACCATAAAATTACAATATTTATTATTAATTATAATAATAATATAATAATTTTGAATATTTATTAAAATTAAGATTTCAAATAATCAATATTTTTATTTTTTATTTTTTATATTTGACTTGTCTTACCGTTTTTTGTCAATTTTTTAAATGAAGTAAAGTTAATTACTTTAATTTGGGTGTTTAGGAAGGTAAATTTATAGATATTAGAATCAAAGAGTCATGTATCACTGTCATAAATTTTAGGTAATTAAACAGATTTAATCCGATTTGTTCCAATCTTTAACAGGTGTTACTTAAATTATAATTAAAAATAAACAAATTAATTAATACCAGTTAATGTCATGTTAATACTAGATGGATGAATATGGGCTCAAAATGGTCAACCACAATGTCTTAAATTAATTAATAAATTTAATTAAAAAATATTTTTCTCAGTTTTTTTTGTAATTTTCAATACATGAAAAAATATATGGGAAAATAAAGATGAAATAATAAAGAAAATACAACTTCTTTCACACACAATTATTTATGGACATCAAACTTCCGATGTTATGAAATAGTATAATGATTTAAAACTTTCACCTTTATCATTAATTTGAAGAAAATCAAAGTAAATATAATTTTATTTTTATACAGAAAAACTAACCTAAGTATCCAGTTTTTAGCCGATTTGTTCCAATCTTCAATTAATGAAAATAAAATTAATTAAAAATAAATAAATTAAATAATACCAATTAATGGCACGTTAATAGATGAATGTATATTGGCTCAAAATGGTCTCCACAATGTCTCCTATTAATTTAATTAAAAAATATTGTTCATACTTTTTCTGTGACTTTCAATACTTGAAAGAATATTTTGGAAAGATACAAACAAATAATAAGGAAAATACAACTTTTACATACAATTATTCATGGTCATCAAACTTCCAATGTTACGAAATAGTATGATTTAAAATATTGACTTTTATTGATTAATTTGGGAAACAAAATAAATATAATTTTTATAGTTGATACAGAAAAACTAACTTAAATATTAAGGGCTCAATATTTAGGCACACTTTTACTTGGTATATAATATATAGGATGTGACTGAATAACTTATTCTTTAGAAATTTATGGAGATCCTGAAAAGGTATCAATTTGAAATTTTTATAGTAATTTTAACATGATTTGTACTACTTTTCCAATTTGTTGTAAACAAAATTTAATTTCGCTAATATGACATCAACTTTGTTATTTTCAATGGAACAACCTGTATATTTTTGATTTTTTAAATTCTACATATAATTGTAAATAAAATGACTTTGCAATGATCTATATCTAAACCCAACAGTTATTAATTTTTTCCAAAAATTTTGACAGATTTTGATTAAAATGTCTGTAAAGCCGTTAATTTTGCTCCTGGAAAGTTCATATTAGGCATACCAAAGACCATTTTATAAGAAATCATTATTCGTATTCCCAAATTTTATACAGGGTGTTCGTTATTTACATTTAATTTTGTGCATCTTGAAACAGGGAACACCATGTATGTTTTAGCATGATTAAATATAATGGTAAAAAACCTATCGATTTGAGTAAGTACATAAAATGAATTTTAAAAAATATTTTATCAAAATTGTAATGTGTTGTCAAATACACTTTGTATATTTTTGAATATATAAATTCTACATATAATTGCAAATAAAATGGCTGTACCCAAATGCTTTTGGGTTATTAATTTTTTATAGATTGATGGACTAAATAAAATGTCTGTAAAGGCATCAATTTTGATGCTTAGAAGTTCATTTTTAGCATATTCATCCTATAAAGAGGCATTATTATTTCTCAGAAATCTTTATCTCACTATACCTAAAACGAATATTAACAGAGATTTTATGTAAAAATAACACTGACTTTCCTATTTGGAATGATTATTATTTAATTGATTAATATTTAATTTAAAAAATTAAAAATATAAAATAAAAAATGTTCAATAATATAAGACAAATTTCATCCATATCACATTACACATCAGTAGTGGTCAATTCAGGAAATCAGGAATCAGTTTATTTAAATAAAATCGTAACTTAATAATTTCTCCTTAATTAATTTTTAATTTCCTATATTTTCTCTGAAAATGTCTGCCACATAAACTAACTTTGTCGGTTATATTTATTTACAATAATTAGCAACCTTAGTTAATCCCTAACATACATCAGTTATGGGGGAGCCTTTTTTATTGTTATAGGAAAAAAATGAAAATTTGCTTTGTCCTTTGTTCTTTATTTATTTGACCAAGGAAATTAGGTACCTACCTTTTATCAAAGATGCATAATAACCAATAAATAGTCACAACAATTGGTCTTTTTTGAACTAACTACGTCTGAGCAAAAACATCTTTCATGGTCACTTAAATCAAACGTCATTTTTGGCACAACAAAAAAAATCATTGTTTCCTCTTAAATCCAAACCCAAATATGGTACCATTTTTTTACGTTCTCTCGAAACCATCAACATGCACCCAAACATTACATATTTTTTTGGATCGGACGTCGAACAGACAGAGATTTGCGAAATTCGTTGCGAAATTTCGTCGACCAGACCAAAAATAAACCTAAAAAAAAATTGGTTAAGAATTAAGAGCACAGGCGTAATTATGCTCAAACACAAGAACGATACGAAATAATTACAGTCGAGTCCTTGATCGTATCGGAATTTCGTTATTCCATATCGGGCAATCGTTTTTTTATAATAACAGTACACAAGTTTTAATAATTCACGAGCGCTGAATCCGAAACAACAATTTAAAAAAAAAACAACAAGAATTTAATCAAGAAAAGTGCTACTTCTGCATTCGTTAGAAAAACAGCATCAATTACACCATTATTTATTTGTAATAATTAATATTGATGAAGTAATGTTAGTGATAATTACATTTAATGATCTTGTACAGGTTTAATATGATTTATTCTTCTTGCTTTTTTACGTCTCGCATCGAAAGTCGAATTTTTTTCCAGTTTCGTCCTCGAAGTTCGATTTTGCTTGACTTTCGAAAATGATTACAATAAACAATGCGAGGAGATCGATTCGATTAATTTGATTAACGACTTCCTTCGCATTGCCCAACTAAATGATACGGTTTAATCGCCACAGATAATTAATTAAATCACAACAATCTTCAGGGATATCCAAGATTTGTACAAAAAATATTCTTGTGTGTGCTTTAAATTTCAAACAATTAACATTAATTCAGTTAATTTTTTACTATTAACAACGGTACCTTCTTCCATAGTAGTTGACAAGACTTTCCCGTCTTGTACCATGTTCGTTTCCTAAGTGAAACCGAAATAAAATTTCCTTTTTTTAGTTTAATTGATCCATTAAAAACTTTCGGCAAGTCGAGACTCTTTCTTTCCGACCTTCTTCAAATGCAAATATCGATAGGTCAAACCATTAGTGACCGACGAGTGCAAACGTATACTTTTTAAATCCATTAACCCACATCAAACCGCCATTGTTAACAGGTTTTATTATATTTGCAAGCACATTAAACGCCAAACAGTTTCCCTTAATTGTTCCCATCAGTTTCCATGACGTGCCGAATAAAACGTCGAAATTGCATCAATCGCAAGGCGACGTTTCCTGATTTTCCATCGCCCCGGGGCGAATTCAGTAGTTTCCGCATGGGCACACCGACGAGTTATCAGCGGGATAATCTTGGTCGCTGAGAGTGGCACAATCGTCGAACGGATTCCCATATATGGGACGATAATGGTCCCCTTTTTGCATACTTACCCACACACAACACCATTGCTCCGCCATTAATTACTCCTCGAGCCGCGCCATTGTTTTCTTTATTTTTATTGCGTCGTTTTTCCATCGTGGCTTTTTGCACTGGCCGCGCCCCATCGGAAAATGCCCTCGCGTGAACCGTACGTCATCGTTGCATTCGCGTTTTAGTCTAATTGCTTTCTGTGTATATTTGTCGACAAAATGTATAAAAAATACTTTCTTTCTTCCAAACGGCAACATTTCGAAATCGCCGGACCGGACAGGGAACAGATGTAGATGTCTGGAGATCAGAAAGGTCCTAATTATGCCGGTAATTAGGGAACGGGACTCCAGGAATAGATCGTTGGCTTTTTGGACAAAAAGTCGCGGGCGAACTGCGTAAATTTAGATTGGTCGAATGTGTGAACGAACCTGATCACTTCAAATAGACGTAAAAATTGAAGAGGATGATGTGTCATCAGTTGGTCGCCAATTTTAGGTGATTAAACAGATTTTATCCAATCTGTTCCAATCTTCAACAGGTGTTACTTAAAATTTAATCAAAAATAAACAAACTAACTAGTAGTTTTCTGTGATTTTCAATACATGAAAAAGAAAATTTGGAAGTCATTTGGTCAATAATTTGAAAAAAAACAATGTAAATATAATTTTTACAGACCAGATACAGAAAAAATGACTTAAGTACCTACCCATAGCTAAATATTTAGGTACTTTTTTACATAGTATATATAATACACAATGTGTGTGAATTATTTATTCATTATAAGTTTATAGAGAATGGTAAAACGTATTGTTTTTATAGCTAGTTTAACTTGACTTGAAATGTTTTTCCAAAAATTTTGATACTCTAACTAAAATACTTGTACAACCACCAATTTTGATGTTCAAAAAATTAATTTTTGGTATACGCGTTAGCTAAGTATTCTATTCTATAAGGAGCAACTATTAGTACTCCGAAATATTATACAGGGTGTTTGTTATTTATGTTTAATTTTATGAATATTAAAATATTAATAATTTTGTAATTTTCAATGTAACGCCATACATGTTTTAGTATAATTAAATTGAATATTAAAAAATCTTTGGATTGGCATAAGTATTCATTATACATAAAATGAATATTAACAGAGATATTATTAAAAATATTCATTCGAAGTTTAAGGTGAATGGAAAGGGGTGACATCAACTTTGTTATTTCAAAGAACAACCTGTACTTCTTTGGATTTTTAAATTCTACATGTAAATGTAAATAAAGTGGCTTTACAATGTCCTATACCTAAACCCAATAGTTTTTGGGTTATTAATTTTTTTCAAAAAGTGACAGATTTTGACTAAAATGTCTGTAAAGACATTAATTTTGCTTCTGGAAAGTTCATTTTTGACATACACGCTAACCAAGAAGCATCCTATAAGAAATGATTATTAGTATTCCTAAATTTTATGCAGAGTTGTTTACGTTTAATTTTGTGCATCTTAAAACAGGAAACACCATGAATGCTTTAGCATAATTAAATATAATATTAAAAAACCTATCGATTTGTGTAAGTATACTCTGTACATAAAATGAAAATTAAAAAATAGTTTCTTAAAATTGTAATGTGTCAAATACACTTTTGTATTTTTAAATATATACAAGGTGTATTAAAAGTATCAATAACTTTTATCTTTATTGGAACTCCATGTATGCTTTAGCATACATAAAATATTAAAAAACCTTTCGATTAGGATAATTATATTTTATACATAAAGTGAATATTAACAGACATTTTACCAAAAATTGTAATGTAATGTTTTCAAATTACTTAGGTGAATCACCCTGTATATGTACCTTAAAAATTTTTTCTCTTTCAAATTTCAAAATAATATGTGTATTTCAAATAAATTATTATTATTATTATTACGTATGAAAAATACTATTTTTCCAATATTTTATAGACGACAATATTATAAATATCCCAAAATCTGGTAAATTTAGGGATATTTAAAATATCATTACATCACATATATTTTTGGAAAATCTTTTTTGATATATTAAAGGCAAATTAAATTAAAATATTATAAATTATTAAATACAAAAGTTACATAAATTATCTCGAAATTTTAAGAGAATATATTTTATACTTTTTTGAAACCTTCCAAAAATTAGTTTTCGTAGATATATCAGAAATGGTCAGAGATATAAAAATATATTCTACCAACATGGGTAATTTTGCAAAAACCATTAATATTTTGGAGTTTTTCAAATATTTTAGACCATTCATTGTGACTTAAATTTGTCAAAATCTGAAAATCAGTATAACTGACAGACAGTCCTCGATAAACTTCAACTAGCTCAGAAACAAAACCATAAAGATAAGTGTCAAATTTACAACCTCTTCAAAACTGTGCACCAAGTTTCATTGATAGCAGGAAAAAACGCCTGTTCCATATTAAAGAACATGTCAAGTATCAAATTACATATCCACTCATTTATGAGGGACAAAAAAGCGTTCTCATTGAGAACGAACAGGTCCCCATCGTCACAGATGTTAGATTATTCGACGGCACATCCGATTCGAGTTACGAACGAATGGATACGTACGAAACGACGGTCGGACAGTTATATGGGGAGGACTGGAGAAGGAGAGGCGGGAGGGGGTGGAGAACATGCAATTTTCATCGTAAATACACGTACCATAATAACTGAACATTAAATGAAATATAATTAGTTTGGCTACGGCAACGCTATTCACACTACACTTACAAAAAATAACTAGACTGTAAAGTTCAGACGCACACACTCTGTTGTTAGTATCAAACAAACTCTAATTAACTTAACAAACAAACCGATTGGAGTACTGAAAATTTGTTTGGTTTCTTGTGTCAGACGCATTTTTATCAGTGCGACACAATTTTATTCCATCAACATAAATATGGAATTATTGTGCAACAGCTGATTGTTATATAAAATGTGTCCGCACAAACATAATTGAAAATCCATATTTGTAACTTACAGTGAAAGTACCTGTCAAGTATATTTTTACAAATTATTATACATACGCAATCAATCAGACGGTTTTGTGCCAAACAAATCCGACTAAATGACCTTAAACCGCAGGATTATCGAATTAACCAATCCACTTTACAGTTAATTGTCGGAAATCGGATGTCCCATTGAAAAAAAACCTAATCGAAATTGTAAATCGTTACAATTAGTTGCGGTTCCAAATTCGTAAAACCGTTCACGTTTATTGGACAAACGGTCTGTAAAATTCGGCAACGAAGAAAGTGGATAATTGTATTTTATAAAACGTTGAGAATTGTCGTGTTTCCTGTTTGCAAGACAAACTGGCTTCTAATTGGGTTGCAGTTTGCGGTAGTATGTTTTATTGTTTCTAATCATGTTGTTAAGTGCCATCCAGTTGTTTTATTTATGTAATCGTTGGCTTATGTTTGTAATTGTTAAGCGTTACATATAACATTCATTTTGTGTTTTCTGAATCATTTATTTTTAACACTAACTGTTTTGCATGCTAATTGCTGGTGCATAAATTTGACAAAAAACATCTTAAATTGTTTAAAACCGTTTTAAAACACCGATGATGTTGGTGAGCAACGGTTAATGGACGTGAATTTTGATTAAATTAAAGTATTCAATGTAAAAAGAAAGTTGATCATAATCTGCATAAAACACATAAATTCAAACGCATGAATTTTCCGGAATAGCTCCGTAATTGTTCGGACATTTTTCCTTCCTATACGTAAACGCTTTCGAAACATCCTTCCTCGTAGGATTTGAATCTGTAATAGTCTACCCGCCGACAATTACATATAATAATATTTTTGCACGTGGGTTTAAAATTATGTATATGTTTTAAAAAAGGCAATGTATAATTGGAGTCAATCAAAAAATTTGTAATTGGAATTAACTAATTTATTTTATTATAGGCCACGATGGCTTTTGGGAGGTCGATGGGCTCACGGAACAGGAACAGCTGGGGTCCCACCTCCATATCGATGGGGTTCCAGCGTCGCGTTCCGGACGAAGATTACGCCGAAGAGTGCACCGAAAGGATGATGAACGCCCAGAATCGGCAGCTCGATCCGCTTAAGGAGGATCTGGCCGATTGGCTTAACAAAACGTTAGGTAAGTCTCCAAAGGATAAAGAAGTAAACGCCAGAAGGTACATTTTTCTTATGAATAATTTACTTGTAATACAATATAATAAATTCAATTATCATTTTTATTTTTTGTTTAATATTAACACTAACAAAACTAATTTAATTTTAATTGAAACTTGTTGATTTAATATAACACTTCAATCTATTACAATTCAGTTAATTTTTATTATATTAATATTTGTAAGATTAAAGTAAATACTTGATCACTTAATACATTTTTCTTATGAATATTTTACTTGTAATACAATATAATAACCTCAAGTGATGTGTTATTTTTTGTTTAATACTAACACTAACAAAAATAATTTAATTTTAATTGAAACTTCTTGGTTTAATTCAAAATAAATACTTTCTCACTCCTTTTGAATCTTTAAGTAATATTATAATTATATATTATAATATATAACTATTTTATTTAATGTTGAATATTAAATTGATTAGACGCTAAAATAGTAACTGTAATATTACACACAATAGAAATAATTGTAAAACACTCTGCTTTGTATCTTTAAAGAGTTGATTAACCCATATAACAGTGAATTTACTTCGTGCAGTCTGTTTTCTGTGAATCTGTTTGGTATTCTATTTTGCACGGTTTGGTTTTCGTGCCCTCGAATGCCCGATGCGTTTCCTTACACGACCTGATTGCAAATCACTCTTCAATTGACTACCTAGAATTCCAATTCCTCCTGAAGGGTTTATTAATCCTCTCAAACAACCTTGATGTAATAAATTAAATAAAGATATCTTTTAGTGTGATTGTCATTAGATCGAAGTTCATAATTATCATTTGGTTTGCACTTGACACACGATCAGCCCGGGGGCGTAAGAACCCCCCGCGATCAACATTCCTCCTGCACATTCGTCCGAAAGACGACCCATCCGTTTTGCTAATCGGTGTCGCGCCCCCGCACTCAAGAAAACAATCATCGAACACTCAACGGCGGTTTCGCAACCGCATTATTACGGAATGGCGTATCATTTTACGAGGCTGCCGCTGTCCAATTATTGCACGTGGCGTACGGTTTTCAGCATTGTGTAAAATACGATTTGCCGGATTCGTTTGATGTCGACGCGATTCCGGTTGAAAAGGCGACATCAAAACGTTCTGGGGACCGGATGGTTCGCGTACATAAATTAAAGGTGACGTCGCGACGCTACGCTTATTAACTGAAACGATGGACCGCAAGGTATCCGGTTTATTTATGTCGCGGGTGAAATTTTCAGCACCGTATAAATCACCGGATGTGGTGTTCCTTTCTGTTTTGAATACTTTGGAGCAACAAGGGAAGTTTCGTTCCAATCAAAAAATAAGATATGGTATAAATATAAACCTCTCTTAAACTTGATGGTTTCCACTGAGGAGATTTGAACTACAGGTGAACACTCTGAGACAACAAGAAGAGTTGATTTGTTCTCTCTAATCAAACAAGAAGATTTTGTATAAATGTAAACCTCTCTTAAACTTGATTGTTTCCACTGAGGAGAGTTGAACTCCAGGTGAACACTCTGGGACAACCAGAAGAGTTGAGTTCTTCTCTCTAATCAAACAAGAAGATTTTGTATAAATTTAAACCTCTCTTAAACTTGATGGTTTCCACTGAGGAGATTTGAACTCCAGATGAACACTCTGAGACAACAAAAAGAGTTGAGTTCTTCTCTCTAATCAAACAAGAAGATTTTGTATAAATTTAAACCTCTCTTTAACTTGATAGTTTCCACTGAGGAGATTTTAACTATAGGTGAACACTCTGAGACAACAAGAAGAGTTGAGTTCTTCTCTCTAATCAAACAAGAAGATTTTGTATAAATGTATACCTCTTTTAAACTTGATGATCTCCACTGAGGAGATTTGAACTACAGGTGAACACCCTGAAACAGCCAGAAGAGTTGAGTTCTTCTCTCTAATCAAACAAGAAGATTTTGTATAAATGTAAACCTCTCTTAAACTTGATGGTGTCCACTGAGGAAATTTGAATTCCAGATAAATATTTTGAGACAACAAGAATAGTTGAGTTCTTCTCTCTAATCAAACAAGAAGATTTTGTATAAATGTAAACCTTTTTTAAAATTGATAGTTTCCACAGAGGAGATTTGAACACTAGATGAACATTTAAACCCACAAGAAGAGTTATTTTCTTCTCTCTAATCAAAGAATTAGATTTTGTATAAATGTAAACTTCTCTTAAACTGATGGTTTGCACTGAGAAGATTTGAACTCTAGATGAATATTGTGAGCCAACAAGAAGAGATGTTTCTTATCTCTAACCAAAGAAGATTTTGTATAAATTAAACCTCTCTTAAACTTGATGGTTTCCACTGAAGAGATTTGTACAACAGATAAACATTCTGAGCCAACAAGAAGAGTTGTGTTCTTCTCAAAGAAGAAGATTTTGTATAAATGTAAAACTCTCTTAAACTTGATGGTTTCCACTGAGGAGATTTGAACTCCAGATGAATGTTGTGAGCCAACAAGAAGAGATGTTTCTTCTCTCTAATCAAAGACGATTTTGTATAAATGTAAACCTCTCTTAAACTTGATGGTTTCCACTGAAGAGATTTGAACACCAGATGAACATTCTGAACCTTCAAGAAGAGTTGTGTTCTTCTCAAAGAAGAAGATTTTGTATAAATGTAAAACTCTCTTAAACTTGATGGTTTCCACTGAGGAGATTTGAACTCCAGATGAATGTTGTGAGCCAACAAGAAGATGTGTTTCTTATCTCTAATCAAAGAAGATTTTGTATAAATGTAAACCTCTCTTAAACTTGATGGTTTTCTCTGAGGAGATTTGAACTCTAGATGAACACTCTGAGACAATAAGAAAGAACATATATCTAAATCTCTTTTAAGTTCATTTTCACGGAGAAGATTCGAACTTCAGATGAACAAATCGTCTCGACATAATTTCTTATAACATTTTTGTTGACACTACAATATCCGGGGTGAGCGGGAAGGAAGGTGGCGCCTTTTGTGATCACGATTCAGCCGCGCTCGTGAACGAGATAACCTCAAGCCCCTTGAAGATTGACGGAATCGGATTGAAAGTCGCGGCCCAAAAATAGAAATGTCCCGCATTTCGTTGCTGACCAACTATTATTTTATAATGATCGTTTGTTCACAATAAGACGGCAAACTATAAAATTGAATTATGTCGATGGTTGAACAATGGTCTGGTTTATTGTTGACATGGTAGAATGATAAACTGGTCCTGTGTGATTTATTGTTTACGTATGTTTAATAAAAATGTACAACATAAATTTTGTTTGACTTTTTAAGTGTTTCAACAGTAAACAAGTTTATGGTATGTAAAATATATAATATGTAACTGGAAATTACTATATATTATAAAAAAACCCTTTGAATGAGCAACATTACCATAAAACCGAAGTGTACCATTTAAGAAAACATAAAACCAAATAAAGTGGACACGTGTCAGACCAAAACGAGTAAAACGAACTAAAAGTGGCATAATTCAAAGGGCACATAATCGTTGATCTCGTGTAACTTTCTACCACATGAGCGAGGAAATGTTGACCCAGTCCCGACGACACGATGGGTGGTACTCGCACACATGATTTTCAATCGTATGGTCCCATTGTGATGTCACACGTTCATTTTTCGACCACCACATTTTATACCCGTACTAAAAAAATTAAACGGGTTTTTCTTGTTATTTTTAAACGGATACGGATCGTAAATCCGTTTGTCTGTGGTCGTGGTTCTGTCGTCCAACTAACCCATTTCGATGGCTATCGATGTGTGCTCTTTGTGTCTTTTTGGTTAATTAATAACAATTATATTTTTTGAAGTCCATTGAATTGAATTGTCGTTTATTAATCAGCATTGTGTGTTCAGTAATTGCTACTGTTGGATTCAAATCGGATCTCTGACGATCATTGTTCTTTTTGGACGTCGATGTCTTATTAACAGTTGCATTAATTGTGTGATATTGGGTCATATCTTGCCAAATGTTTAGATTTCTTACAAGCAATGCGCAAAAAATAAGCATTCAAGACTAAAATTTTCCATGGAATTCAATCATGTTGTTTTAAAGATGTTGGACCATCAAGACATATTTTTGTCTGTAAATGTTAATATTGATGGAAATTTACTTTGGATTTTTTTCAATTGTAGAGAAAGCAGTAAATTGTCATTTTAAAATATTATACGACTTCATAACTGTGATAATTTAACGTAAAAAAGTAATTCCTTAATATTTTCTAATTCTCAGAATGATTCATAAAATAATTTCTTTATATGATTGTACGAAAATATCTTTTAGCTTTTTACCACTATAAGATGTTCTTAAAATAAGTGGGTAAAAAGCAGGTGGAACACGTCCAATAAAGGAAAAAATCTAAATAAAATTTATAAATAAATCCCTCAAATTTAAATTCCAAATTTTTTTTTCTTCTCTTGGTCTAATTGTGTTTGAACTATTTTCTTCGCCTTCGAATATTTTTTAAAACTAGTTAGTTTCTAATTATACTTATACCTAAACTCCATTCAAACTAGGTACGGAGTAGCATAAACAAATTTAGTTGCTTGGTAAGCACGTGATCTCAGTAATTGATGGATAATGTTTCTTAATGGTCAGCTCTAAAGGGTTGACTGTGATATATCTATTGTATACTTCATTTCACCTTATATGAATACACAATTCTTGATTTTGAATTGTATAAAAATCATTTTAACTTTCTTCAAAGTAACAGATGCATTTTTGATCGTTTCTTTAAGAGTTCTAATACTTAAATTAAAAAATTTAATTTAATAAATGAGGGCTAACTTTAATATTTTTGAATTCTACAATAAATTTTGACATTTAAATTTGGGGGATTATTCTTAATATTTGAAAATTAGAAACTATAGAAAATAAGAGGAGAATATAACTTTTTTACATTAAATTACTCATAATCACTAAACTACTATAGTTATTAAATCGTTTAATAGTTTAAAATATAGTTTCAAATATCAGTTTTTGGTAGAAATTTATTAAATGTGGGCTAACTTCATACAGTCAATCCAACTTATGCATTTTTGATCATTTAAGATTCTTAATACTTGAAAATAATATGAAAAATAAGAGGAGAATGTAACTTTTTTACATTCAATTATTCATAGTCGCTAAACTACTATAGTTATTAAATCGTATAATAGTTTAAAATATCTTTTTGAAATATCAATTTTTTGCAGATATTTAAAAAATGGGGGCTAACTTCAATTTTTTAAATCTTATACCAGTAAATTTCATTTTCAGTTTTTTTGTGAAAAAAAGAAATAAATAAACATATTAAACATTCCCAGTCAAACAATATTTCTCTGTTCTCTAACGAACAAACAGACAAAACAGGGGAGCATTACAATTGGCGAGTCAGTAAAGTAAAAGAAAGAAACACGAAGCGAAGGAGTTTACGATCCCGCATTGTGTTCCGCCGCCGCCATCGGTTCTCGTTCTCCACACTTTCGCTACTTGTGCGGCCCGACGGAGCTTGGGGCCACACGACACGTTCTTCGGACCCTGTTTTGGCGCGACGGGGTCACGTTCTCGCCGTTCCTTTCATCGCTCCCGTCAATTAGCGGTTCGCCCGTACAAAATCACCCGTAACGGACACCGCCGGCGGTAACTGGGTCGCTCCGTGTTTATGGGACCAGAAGACTTAAATGGCAAAAACGATCGTTCACAATAAACTTTATAACAATTCAATCTCTAAAATTCTTGTGATACCATTAACATTGTTCCGGCTTCCTTTTGATTCGATTAGTTGAAATCGGATTTGTCGGTGGGATTTTTGCGTTGGTGAAAACGTGATTTCGATTCCATATGAGCCGTTAGAAAATCCTCTTCCATTCCGATACTCGCACGTTCCACCGGACGGCACAGTTTTTTCTGCGTAGATGCGTTTACTCGCCGGCTACGAAAGCGAGAGTCGCACATTAAATATTTGTATCATTATGTGATTGTTCACTCGTAAAAAATTAATTGGTTTTCACCCTCGTTGCGTTGTTCGCGTACTGATTATGTACATACGGTTTCTCTCATTAAGTTTCTTTTGTTGCAACCGAAACTGAACCGATTGATAAGTGCACGAGCGTTTATCGACAAATTAATTAATTAAAACACGGAAACCGCTTAAAATTCAAAGAAGGAAACGGGCAGTAGTTTCTAAAATGTTTTGTCCCGGTTAAATAAAAAATAAAGATTAGTTTTATGTAAATGGTACGTTGAATTCACACGATCCGTCCGTGAATAATGGATAAATGAATGGAGCCGGTGGCTACACACCCTTCGGCCAGGAAATGGTCACTTCCTCCGGCTCAATAACACAGACAACTGAACATAATTTCATTTGCAGACGTTCCCAACATTTCAATCTCTGTTTTTATGTCTTTAATATTAATGTCAGCACAAATAAACCACTGATAAATAAGTCTGCTAACGTGTTATTACTTAGTTAATTAGTTATGAACACTTTCCGGGGTGTTCCGAGTTTTTTCCATTTCCATAATTGGCTCCATCCAATTAATGGAACCGCAGGCAAACACAAAAGGGACCAGTTGCATTCAAACAGAAGCAATTATCGCGTTCGGACTTACTCGAAGAACATTTACCGTGGTTGACCGGCCAATTGGATCTCTTCACGGTCCCTTTGTGTGTGTTATGATTGCGCCAGTTTCTGTATCGGATTACTTTGTCATATTTGCGGGCGTAATTCGAGAACAATGACGACAAAAACGTCTACCAGACGAAGGGTGTGTACAGCTCATTTACTCGACAATGCAACGAGATTGTTAATTAACAAACATAATGTTAACGAGGCTCGAAACGATTATTAATTGAAGGAGGCGTTTTCGATTTACGTCGCAGGTCGCATTTCCAATTACGACTTTTAACATGCCAATTTCCTCCTCGAGCCAGGACCACAAAACTTAACTAATATTAAATGTTTGATCGATATGAGGCATAAGTAAGTTTATGGATGCACATAAATCCGGAGTCACGCGAATGCATTTCAGTTATTCACTTACGAATTCCATTATGAACTGGGGAAAGTTCCGGTAATTGAACTTCCACAACTTGGAACGGGACCAGGAAGAACCCGACGAATTCATAAAGAGTCAATCAATGCAGCAGTCGTGCAAATTGTCATGCAGGAATTGCGACACACTCCTTAAATTTTCATTAAGCGCAATAATTTCCAGGCTTAATTTCGCAAATTTTCCTCCGCACACCCACACACATTAATGCTTGGTCGTCGCGCCTTCGTAAAGTCGTAAAGTGTAAAAAAAGACATTAAACTCCTGGCCCTGAAATAAGCTCCGGCTTGGGCTAAAGTTATTTATATTTATACAGTCGTCTCCGCACACACATATACACGTACGGGGACCGGGATGTTTCTTCTGTTCTTTGTCGTCTGGATGCTGTGAAATCTGTCGGCTTAACGTTTGATACAGATGGATAGGTTAGGACCTATTATCTTTTACGATGGGTTTAACTGTTCGAATGAATTATGTATGAAATTGACAATTTATCTGTGCTGTAAGGTTTGGCATTTTTTAAAGGAATAAAATAAATAGTTTTTATATTACATACTTCATACTAAATGTAAAAAAATATTGTTATTTAAATGCAAGAAGAGAAAACGTTAAAATCTATGAAATTGACAAAATTTATTTGTGCTATAAGGTTTAAATTTTTTTAAAGATAGAAAATAAGTAGTTTTTTATATTCCATAAAGCGTACTAAATCTAAAAAATATTATTTTAAATATTAGAAATAGAAATTAATATTCAAATGTATTGACAATTTATTTGTGCTGTAAGGTTTGAAATTTTTTTAAATTGAATAAATTGTTTTTTATGTTTCATAAAGCGTCTAAATAATTTATTATTTTAATTATTTTAAAGATAAGAAAAAAGCATTCAAATGTATAAAATTGACAGTCAATTTGTACCAGAATATTTGGACTTTTTTCAATTAAAATAAATTTCTTATATTCCATAGAATACATTAAATTATGTTTAGAATAGAAATAAAATATTTTTAGAATAGAAATAGAAAAAAAAATATTTGAATTTATGAAATTATACTAATAGGGTTAATTTTTTTTTAAATAAAATTAAGAGTTTTTTATATTCCATAGGACGTACTAAATTTAAAAAAATATATTATTTTAAATATAAGAGACAAATAAAATTGACAGTTCATTTGTACTAAAAATTTGAAATTTGCTTTCAATTAAAATAAATTGTTTTATTATATTCTATAAGGCGTACTTTTTATCTTAAAAAATATTATTTTATAGGTAAAAAATAGAAAAAAAAACATTCAAATGTATGAAATTGACTAGAAAGATTTCTTTTCTAATTAAAATAAATACTTTTTTATATTCCATAGAACATACTAAATTTATAAAATGTATATTTCTTTAAAAATATATAATAAAAAAAAACATTAAAATGTATGAAATTGACAGTTCATTTGTATTAGAAGTTTTAATTTTTTTTCAATTAAAATAAATTGTTTTATTATATTCTATAAGGCGTACCTTTTATCTTAAAAAAATATTGTTTTATAGATAAAAAATAGAAAAAAAAAACATTCAAATGTATGAAATTCTTTTTTAAAATAAATAGTTTTTTATATTCCATAGAACATACTAAATTTATAAAATGTGTATTTCTTTAAAAATATATAATAAAAAACATTAAACTGTATGAAATTGACAGTTCATTTGTATTAGAAGTTTTAATTTTTTTTAATTAAAATAAATTGTTTCTCATATATATTCCACAGGAGGTACTAAAATTAAAAAATATATTATTTTAAAGATAAAAGACAGAAAAAACATTAAAATATATAAAATTGACAGTTCATTTGTATTAGAAATTTGAAATTTGCGTTTTTCATATTCTATAAGGCATAAATTTTTATCTTAAAAGAATATTATTTTAAAGATAAAAAAATATTCAAATGTGTGAAATTGATTATTATACTAAAATATTTGAAATTTCAATTAAAATAAACAATTTTTTATATTCCATGGGACGTACTAAATCTAGAATAATATATTTTTAAGAATAGAAATAGAAAACAACATTCAAATGTATGAAATTAACAGTTCATTTATACTAGAAGGATTTCTTTTTTAATTAAAATAAACAGTTTTTTATATTTCATAGAACATGTATGTATATTTCTTTAAAATTATGTAATAAAAAACCATTAAATTGTTTTTTATGTATGAAACAAACTAAAACATATTGTTTTTTATGTTCTATATTCTGAATTATTCTGCTAAATTATGCTAAATCTAAGCAAAACATAATTATTTAAAAGCATGGAATATAGAAAAAGGGAAAACAATTAAATCGTTTTAAATTCCTGTGAGAAAACACAGATAGGAGAAAATGCGTCCCTTATTAATAATTCATAAGTAATTTCGTTTTCCATCGTGGAACTTCATATTTCAACACAATCTTTCATCCTTTTCCGCTCTCAAGTGCACGAACAAAACGCGGGGCATAAAAAAGTTGTCGCAGGCAAACAAGTCGTTTATACGTCCATAATCTTAGCAATCACGGCTCGAAAAGAAAACAAACAGACCCGGGAAACAAACTAGAAGATGTTCTCGTTTTCGTAACAGTTATTAATATATCGCAATCGATGGGAAAATGAAAAAAATGGAACGCGGTGCCAGGCACATGAAAAATCATCCCGATCACGTGACTTTTTACATTTTGCCGTGATCGAGCTGTACATCACTGTCAACCTACGAAACATGTAACCAATTAAGCAATATTCGGATTCGTTATTCCCATGCAACGATTTCGAAGCAAATCGCTAATTAACCAGACACGTCTTAACGGTAATGGTGGAATACAAAATGTGCGGGGGGGAAATCGGCTCACGTGAGTGATTTTTTACTAATTTACAGACGTTAATTAAACCAAGCATGTAATTCAACGACTAGGAAACGCGAGCTAAACAGCCAGATTGTTCGCAATTATCAACCAATACGGAAGACCGTTGTTTTTTATTGAGGGAAACTGAAAATCCACACACTTTTACTTTTGTATGTTGTGTCTTTAAACCTTTAATCAAATGGGTCCATATTATGTATAAAAAATATATTTGTTTTGTTAAAATTTATGTTTTTTTCATTGAATTTATAGTACAAGTACCAATAATTGATAGAAAATTGATTAAATTTGACAAAATAATAATTATTAATACATATACACCTTTAATTAGAATAAAACAGCCAAATGTCAGATAACAGAGTAATGATCCTTAAAATTTTAATGTGTATTTTACATTTTACTGTTATTAAATTTGTTATTACAATTGGGACATTCCAGATGTTACTTAATAAAAACCAGGACAAACTAAATGAATTTGAACTTTCTACTTAAAATGAATTTAGTAATTCTTGTATTTCGAAGTATTTAATGTAATTTTACATTACATAGTATATTTATAAAATTATACAAAACATATATGTTTTACATATTTTTAAAGTAATTCAGGTGTGCTGAACACAAAAATTATATTCTTTTTTTCCATTTGGACCATTTTCCTTCATGATATTAATTTATAATGTATGATTTTACTGATTTGAGTAGTTATAGCTCCCAAAAGTTTAAATTTCAAACAATCTTTCATTTTCAGTCACTCTGCATTTGTGTAATTTTTTTCAACAACAATTAATTTCAATATCAACAATTTTACTTTTTTCTAATCATTAAATTATTCAGCTACTTAAAGCTTTAACAGACTAAAATTGGTTAAGAAATGAAAATGATGTCAAGAAAAATTAACTTTTATTTAAATTTATTGCTCTATTTTGTGTTTTATCCGTGAAAACTGTGATAAAAACTTCATCTTCATCTTTACCTTTTCTGTAGGTCGAAACCACCTTGAAGCTTTAATATTTTATTCCTATTTCGTTCGTGTGTTGATGAAACCTTTCACCTTATTCATTGCTTAGACTACCTACATTTTCTGTAAAGAAAAACTAAAGGACTGGAGAAAAAATGCCTCCTTTGAACGGTTCTACGTGAACTGCGTTCAAAAATTCTTTAAATATATTGTCTGTTATACAATTTGATAACATCGACAATATATTTAATTATTTTTTCTATGACAATAGTTTCATTTATTATCTGATATTCTTCTGCAAAAATTTCAATGTTTGTATTATTGATTAAAAATATAAAACTTGAGATATTTATATTATTAATTATTTATTGTTAAAAAAAATTACTCAAATGGTAAAATTGACTGAAAATCGTAAAAAACACATACAATTTTACTGATTTTATTAATTGAAACATTTATAATGTCGCAAAATTTTGTTAACTCTTCCATGAAATGGTCCTACGTGAAGTGCGTTCAAAAATTCTTTAAATATATCATCGTTATGCAATTTGATAACATCGACAATATATTTTTCAAAGAGAAAATACTATTTAAAGATACTATTTTTCACAAAATTTACATGAATGTAAATGATACACCCACACTTTTTATTTTTCTATCACAACATTTTCAAGATTTCAATGTTTGTATTATTGATTAAACTAATAAAATTTGAAATATTTAAATTAATTGTTCAAAAAATTTACTCAAATAGTGAAATTGACTGAAAATCGTTAAAATGACATAAAATTTTACTTGATTTTTTATGAAATCTGCTGAAAACTCGTCAGTTTTTAATGAAATTAAACAGATCAGAATTTTTCCATCAAAATATAAAATCTTCCCCAGTAGAGACAAGTCGATTTAAAATGTAACAGGACAGTTAAATTTACACGTTTGCATCCGTCATCTCGTAAATCCGTTGCAATTGAATAAATTACATTATGGATTTGGACAGTTCAAACAATTACATCGTCCCGGGTTCCTTAAGTGCCTAATTGAATAATAATAACGCAATTTATCGCGTTAACCTCACGTTGAACCCGGAGAAGAGTGTGCATCCCGGCAAATAAACAACACCAACGGGCACTTTAAAACGCCCGTATATGGGCGTCTTTTAATCACCCATAAACGCGAGGTTTCATCGCGAACTCAACGAGCGTCGTTTTTCTTAAGATACTCCACCGTTCGCGTTTCCTTTGTCCGTTTTAAATTGTGGCCGGAGAGCAAAAATGTGCGTGATAAAAATAAAAAGACCACACAAAAACAAATTTCCTCGCTCCATGCGGAACTTAATATTCGATGAGCGGTGGCGATAAGCCAGTTTCGTTTGACGATGGAAAACGATGCGACCTGATCTGAACAATTGATAAAACTTGACGTACAAAGTCGCCGACCGTACAAAAATTAAACGTGCGGTTTTATGGTAATGGTACTTGTGCCCGATTGTTGATATCTTTTTTTTTTACTTTGCCATCGTGACGGCTCTTCATATGTGAATCACTGTTGATATGACTTAATAATGCGTGTTGAACGATTAGTGTTCGGATTGTTTGTTTTGCTACGATACGATGTCAATGACCAGCTGGCAAATGATTTTTAATATGTATCCAGTTCACTATAGCGTTACACATTTTTTAAACGAATTGAATACCAACTAATTTAATTAATTTTGTTTCAGGAACTGAAGATCTCAACAGGGACAACTTTCTGGAATCCCTAGACAACGGAGTTATTCTCTGTCACTTAGCACAGATAATTTGTGAATACGCAGCTAATGCTGCAAATAAAGGAATTTACAAAGGAGTATGACTGTGACGGTTGTATTAAATAAATACTATTCTTATATTGCTTTTCAGACTGTCCCCACAGTTAGAGGAAAGTGCTTTGAGAGAGCCATGCGGAGAAGTTTCTTTTCGAGAGACAACATGGAGAACTTCATCAAGTTCTGTCGAGCATTGGGCGTACACGACAATCTCCTGTTTGAAAGCGACGATTTAGGTAATTACGCGGTCTAGAACAATCAACCGAAATTAAATAATTTATTTTTTGTTCTGTAGTGTTACATAATCAACCAAGGAACGTAATTTTGTGCCTGTTGGAAGTGGCAAGAATCGCGACACAATTCGGCGTCGAACCACCGGGATTGGTGCAGTTGGAAAAGGAAATTGCTGAGGAAGAACGGAACAATTCCGGAGGAGATTCCGGATTAAGTTCGTTGCTGTCCTGGCAGTTTCAGGCGACCCCTCCAAGGCCTGAGAACGAGATAAAAATGAAACACAGCAAGTACGAATTTTTTAATTTTCACTCATAAAAATCAGTTTTACGTCTATATAAAAGTATGAAACTCACAAACAGGGAGTAACAACGAGTTATATTTGTAATTTTTCGTAGTTCTACTTCGGCAATATCTGCTTATGCCGCATGGAACGGTCCGTCCATGATATTGACGCCCCAAACCAGCACACCTATATCATCGCGCCCGATGGCGGTGACGAGCGGGGCCAGCGACGGAGTGCCTAGCGACAACACTGAAGATGACGAGTGGTCGAGAGGCAGTGGAGAAGACCCCGACTTGGGCGTCGTAACTGATGTGGTAGACTCCGGTGGCAGCAGGTCTCACACCCCGGGTCCCGGTGGAGACGGTCCACCTACCACACCCGTCACTCCGATCGCCAGACTCTCGGAGTTGGATAAAAAGGTGCAGAGCGCCGCCAGGTTGATGCAGAGAAACTGCAACTGTGCCAGCGGAAAGTGTAACAAGCTAAACGTCAGCAAAGTTGGTGAAGGGAAGTACAATATTGCGGGCAAGAACGTGTTCATCAGGGTGAGTTGGTTTTCAAAGTTTAAACTAAGTATTACTTGACATATTTTTTAGCTTTTGAAAGGTCGTCACATGATGGTGCGAGTGGGCGGTGGCTGGGACACCCTGGATCATTTCTTGTTGCGCCATGATCCTTGTCAGGTGAAGGTCGTAACTAGGGATACGAACACTCGCCCCACCAGCGCTTCAAAGTACCTCACCATAAGGGCAAAGTACAGAAGCCCGCCCCCTAGGGAGGTGGCAACACGCCAATAACACAGTAACTTAGTCCTAAACACTGATACATTAATACGGATCAGTGGACACCAATATCTTCCCTTAGAATCACGCGTGCTTGCCAATATTATTAGTATTAGGGCCGGATAATCAATAATCTTCCGAAATACTTTGTAGCATTTATATTTAATGTATGTTTATTCAAAACGTCATATCACATCACATTGTTTGTCAGTAATTATTTAACTGCGTGGCATTTCTCATGTATATATAAGATGTAGTTAAGAAAATTTAGTTAATTTGTATAAAATCTATTTAATTCAAAAATATTCATATTGTTTAGAATTTGTTGAAATCCAAGTTTTCCAAAACACGCCAAAGATACGATTAGCTTGTAAGGTTTATTAATTATCAAATCTTTTGTTTGCTATTTGCAGATTGTAAGGTTCTCACCGGCAAGTTCAAATTTATTTTTAGTTCGTTTTATATGGTAGTGTATGTTACACTAATGTTTTCGTTTTATTCAAGTAGAATAGCACTAATTTTTACCATATGGGATAATTACAAATTAATGTAATTTTTGTAAATATTTTTCTACTATTAAAACATTCGTACTATTTTTGTTTTATTATTTTAACATGCACCCCTCACACGTAGATTTGAGCTTCCTTTAAACTGTGAATATTAACTAAATTTTTAACTTTTTCAGGAGCATGAAAAAATTATAAAAAAGAAAATTTGGTTCGCTCCGCAAATAGAAAAAGTGCCTAACGTTGCGAAAAAGTTCACCTACTATAAACGGTTTGCAAAATTGGTGCGACCTGGTGAAACAGCTGTTTGAAAAAATGCTCATACCTTTCAATTGTTTTATGTTAATTATCGTAATTAAATGTTAAGATTTAAATGGACAATTTGTCGATGTAAAATAATATATTTAGAATTTCATGAACTCATACACAAATCATACATTTATAAAAATATATAAAAATTATTTAAAATATAAATAAAACATGCACAAACATACTTTGGTAGATACAATATAATATAAAGTCTATAAATTACATTAATTAAACTTAATTGTAATCTTTTTGTATCATTTCTGGCGTACATAAGTCACAGACAGAGATGTTACAAAATTCGATAAAATTTTCATGCAATATCAATTTAAAATTTCAAGGAATCAACAACAATACAAGTTTAAATATTTTAGAGCCTTAAACAATGTCAATAAAGTAGATAATTTTTGTAGCTTCAGTTTTGTTATAAACGTGAAAAATTGCTAGCCAGCTATAATTATTCTATTTTACGACGAATAGAATAAAATTATAGAAACCACATAATTTACACTGCATAACTAGTTGTCTAGTGTGTATGTTGCTGAAATAAATTGATAAGCAGTAAAAATAATTCGTAGCAGTTCTTATACATGTCATTTACACACATGTAATAAACACGTAAATAACGAAACGTGCATCTTTTTATTTCTTTTTGCTCTTTCCCAAAGTCAAAGTGTGATGACTGCTACCCATTTGTTGGTACTGCGCTTTCCTCCTGTTGAATTCAATCATATCATCCTCCAATTTTTTCCTTTGCTCCTCAATTTTTTTCTTCTCATCTGTGTGATCTTTTTTTAATTTGTCAAACTTAGCGTGTAACTATAAAATAATAAGAAATATTTGTATAATTGTTTAATAAAATAGATTTGAGATTTATTACCTCTTTTTCTGCCTCTTTTAGTTCTGCTTCCTTTTCCTTAACCCTCACCACAAACATCTGCCTCATCTCATCCTCCTTCTGCTGTAGCTCCTGCAGATGATTGGTTCGCTTCGCCTCAAACGTCTGCTGGAAGCTGACCGGTTTATTATCGGCGTCAACGTCGCTGAAACCCATCTGTTCCAAACGCCTTTTCCTATACAGTTCATAGTGCTTGCAATGTGTCTTTTCTCGCATATCTTCCATATTTGTCCTGATGAGCATTTCTCTTAGTTTCACAAAGTCGCAATGTGACTCGTTTTCCACCTGGACAGTTCCCCATGGATATTGCCTGTAAGTTAAGTAAATTGTTAGTGATGGATTCAAGTAGATACTGATAACTATTTTACCTGGCCCTCATCATTTTGTTTCCGACCCTCACAAAATCGGCACTACCGATAACAGCAAACGGAACGTGTGAATTCATGCTAGTGTTCACTTCCGAAACGGATTCGTCATCTACCGGAAACTGATAAATGTTGACGCCGTTGTTCTGCAACTCGCTGATGATCTTCGATTTGAATTTTTGGAGTTCCGTTTTGGAGATCGTGTCAGCTTTCGCGATTATCGGGATTATGTTAACTTTTTGCTCCAGCTTCTTCATGCACACCAGATCGATCGACTTTAAACCGTGTCCCGTCGGACAGATAAAGTAGAGGCACACGTGTATGCGAGAATCGTGGTACGATGGCAACGATCTTTTTATTTTTAACTCCTCTTGTAGATAGTTCTCAAACTGCGCATCTATGTAGTCGACCACAGCTTTAAAACTATCCTCCTTGTTGATCTGATCACCGTAACCGACTGTGTCCACAATTGTCAACTAGAAAAACATAAATAAAAATTTTGTTTTCACAAGGATCACTTTTTAAAACACAACATGATGAATATATGATTACCAGTAATTTAAGATCAATAAGTTCAAGCAAAACAAGGTATAGGTGCTACAGGCCTAGATTCAATTACATGTTGTTTATAGTATGTTCCAAGTCACACATTTGTTATACTTTTTGTAAATAAAACCTCAGACACAATTTACATTTGTCAAATCTCAAAAACATCTGTTTCAAAGTTTAAAATAGTTGATTATTTTGTTTACACAACTTTCACATGAATCACTTATTATTCATACCACACTTCAATTAAGACAGTGCATGAAAAGTTAATACATAAACCATTGTCTTGGATAACTGTATCAACTACTTTCTGTACCTGGCATTTGTAACACAAATCCCTAAAAGGAAATCTGGCCCATAACTCACCTTTAGCCTGACATTGCTCTCCTGCAATTCATAAGTGTGAGCCTTTAACTTCACACTGGGCAATGTGTGGGGACTCGGTGATGACTCAAAGTTTGTATTGAACAGTGAATCCATCAGTGTGGATTTTCCCAACCCAGTTTCACCTAAAAAACAATTTTACTTCAAAACAGGTTTGTTATGGGGCTGTTTTCGACTTACCAATGCACATAATATTAAATATGAAGCCATTTTGGACACTCTTTGAGACCAGTTGATCAGGCAAACTGTCGAAGCCGACGTGTCCGGAGAGCACAAGGTTCCTCATCTTTTCCTCGACCTGTAAAACGTATATTCTTGAACTGGTTTATAATCGCTTAACCGCCGACAACGCCCTTAAATATTATATTCAAACGATTTGTGATCGTGTGACATGGTAGAAATGGTAAAACCGCACAAACAACGATTAGATAATTTATTATCGAGTACTCACGGGCACATTTTCTGAATCTACTGGAGCCATTGTTTCAAAAACGTTTTGTTTATTATTTAATGTGGAGGAGGCACGTAATGCGAAAATAACACTGGCGCCACCAAAACAGTTAAAAACGATTCACTACAACGCTTATAAACGAAAATCCCCTACTCCAGTTGAAATTTGCTACTGACCAACCTACATAGAAAACCTACTGACTGTACGGAAGTTTGAATGTACAAAAATAGAGGGCACGCAAATATTCCTGTATAAACAAATAAATTTTTTAAATACCAAAATAAAGCGGATTTTGAAAACAAGAGTTCCAGTTTATTCCTTATTCCGTAACATTTTTATAATAATATTTCAGTATTCCCTAATTTCATTATTTATACATTCAGATTTGTGCTCTAACCTTAATCTAATGTTTCCCGCCATTTATCTTTTGAAATACGCCATCTTACTGTTTTCACCAATGTAATATGAAAACATTTAATATTAACAAATTTGTAACAAAATCGCCAAAATGGAAATTCCAATTCCGGAATTTAGCGAATTTGTACAGCAAGTGGACAAAATTTTAACAACGTTAAAATGCAGCCTATGGTAAAAACAACAGTAATAACAATAATTTAAATGAAATTCAATTGTTTGTTTTAGTGGAGACGAAAGACGTTGGTCTATAAGGATCAGAAATTGCAACCACGTTTTTTGTAAGGATTGTTTTAGTAGTTCCACTCCTCTGCTTTGTCCCAGTTGTAATGTAGAATACACTGACGATGAAAAACAGGATGATTATTTAATTGACATGAAGAATTTCGTTAAGAAACTGTCTTTAATACTAGATCCTAAGGTATATATAAGTAAGTTATTGTTGTAAATTATATTGCTTCTAATTTTAGCCAAAATATGAGGCTACCATAACACCTGAAACAAGTAGGATGATAGTTTACGAAGGCTTAGAATACAGAATTAAAATTTTGCCACCAGATTTGAAATATAAAAAGAATAGGAATGGAGAACATCCACTTCATCTTGCATGTAAATCAAAACAGGTTGATAAAGTAAAACAATTAATTGAACAGGGTCACAACATTAACTGTAGGGATCATGCTGAATGGACACCTTTAGTAATCATTTAAAGTAATAATTTAATAAAATAACTAAGTTCAGTTTTTAGCATGAAGCTGTGGTAGCCCAAAGTCTGGAATGTTGTATTGTATTACTTGAAAATGGGGCAATAGTTGAAACAAGTGGTTCAGATTATGTAACTCCTTTATTCAAAGCTGTTGAAAAGTGTAACTTGGAGATTATTAAAATTTTATTGCAATTTGGTGCAAATGTAGATGTTACCGATTATTATGGTCAAAAACCCCTGTAAGTTATTTACTTATTTCAAGTTAACTTGTTTGAATTTTTACTATTTTAGAGATTATACAACTGATAATGAAATACAGCAATATTTGTTGCAATGTTCAACTTCAGTAGTGACTACAAAAACATTATATTTGCCTTCTAAATTGACTCTGTATTTACATTCAATTAATCAAGAATATATTGACATTATAAAATCAAATAAAAACGTATTTGTTATAAATAAGTTTGAACCAACTGGAATCAATTATATTGTTATAAAGAAAAGTCACAAACTTTCCTGCAAAATTTTGGGTGCTATTGTTGCAGGCATACCATTTTTAATTCAAGAAGGTACTTATTTGGTAACTTATATTTTATTTTTATTAATATTTGTTTTTAGATCTAACTCATTTGGATTCAGATACATTGTACAACAGATTAAAGAGCTTTAATTTTATAGATAACAAGGATATAAACAATGCTATATGCAAAAGTACAATGAACACAATGCTTAACTGTCCAAAACTGTTTGATGGTTGTAGTTTTTACATAAACCACAAAAAAGAAGTTAACATTTATTCATTGACAGTTAATGAAAAATTTCTGAAATATTTAATTGAATTAGGTCATGGGAGAATAATGCAAAGGGAACCTACATTAGAAGATGAAAGTTTATGTTATCCATATCACACAGATAAGAAATCTGTTTTTGCAAATTGTAATAAGTATATTGTGTTTAATGGGAATGAACCTCCCAAATTGCAATATAAAGTTAAGCATTTGAGACATGTTTCTTCAAAGTGGTTGATTGACTGTATTCTCAAATTTTCTCTTACTGAAGATTAAATACAGTTTTGTACAAATAACATTATTAATAAAGCTATCATGTGTTTTGCAAAAATTAAACAAAAAATATGTATATTTTATTTAAACATATTCCTAACATCATACTATAAAACAAAGGAATTATCAATAAATCCATAAATAAATAAAAGTTTTATTACAGCACAAATATCCATAACTTAGTTTCAATTTTCACGTTTCCTATTTAGAAACCAGTACATGGCGAACATAAAACTTGGTGGACTCTTAATATTATCCCCTGTTATATATTTTTTCATCTCATCAATAGACATTTCCACGACTTCAATAATTTCATCATCAACGCCACCACCTGAAGAGACTCTCATGTCATCAGTAACTTCGCAGTAGTAGGCTGTTTGTAAAGAGGCTGATGTCCCAACTCCAGACCTGTATGAGCTGATTTTTTCCAAACTTTCCGCCGTCACATGATAGCCACACTCTTCGAAAACTTCCTCGGCTGCGATTTCCTCCAACGGTTTGTCTTTGTCCACGATTCCGGCACAAAGTTCTATAGTGAAGCCAAGTTCTGCTGGATATTTCTCCACATTAATTACGTCTTTACAATCGTCCTGTGGAATGCTTCCGTAATAAACTGCGGGTCTGAATTGTCTCACGAACACCAGTTTATCCCTGCTGATATTGTAAATTATGATTGCTACACTGTCGTGCACTCGTATTAAGTCCCATGTTCTTGACACCCCGTTTTGAGTAAAGTGCATTGTGTATGGTTTCAAATAAATGGATTTCTCCAGAGGTTTTATCACTGCCGACGTTAAATTGTTCATTTTGAATGCTAACTTTTCTGCAGCCACGAAAACTGGATTTTTCGGTTTGGTTATCTTTTTAAATGCGTTTTTGACATGTGTCAAAATTGCAGTGACGTTTTTGTTTACTTTAGTTGATATAGTCTGGAGTCGAATATTTTTTACGTTGAAAACTAATATGGGCTTATTTAGACGCATTCTCATTTAATGTTATGTAATTATTTACAATAATAAGGAATTAGTTAAAAATTGTAGGTGCAATCTGAGTTGTCTAAGTTTGCATAAAATTAATTTGTATATTTATCACTATATTAATGAATAATAAAAAAACTATCTATTTCCAGAGTTTAATGTCATTTACTACATACAAAACACCCTGCATATCACACTTTTATTATCTCTGTATAATAAAAATTAATATCAATATAGCTTGCTCGATATATTTACAAGTTAGTGTATAAATTAATAGACGTATTTATAAATGTTGTAAAACAATTCAAGTAATCATAATGGCAAAATGTGTAACAATAACATAAATAAAACGTGTTAATGGCCAAACGAAACGGTTCGCCTGAACGTAATAATCATTCAAATAAAATTCCTCATAACAATATATGATTAAGATATATATAAAATTTATCTAAACATGTAAACTATGCTATCAAACTATGATACAATGTCGTTATTTGGCAAATCTATCCCGCTCCTCTTTAACATATCCCTGTATTCTTTATTTTCGTTTTCCAATATAAAATTTTTCTGCTTCAATATCTCTACAGTCTCCGTTAATTTGTCACGAGTGTCTCGCAATTCGTTGATGTATTCACATGCTTTCGCCAATATCACACCTTTTGACTGACCATCATAATGACCATTGCCTTTCATTTCAGCAGCAGTCGATTCAGGTATGATTTTTGACAGTTTTGTTATCCAGTTGTTGATTTTATCTCGACGCCGACGCTCCACTTCATTGTGTGTCGCTCTTCTCCGTTCATCCTTCTACAAAACAAAAAATTTGAAACATAAATGATTGAGAACATTAATTAAAATTACTTGTTTTGTATTGCTATGATAAGAACTTGATGTTTCAACCAGTGATGATCTTGGCGCGATTGCCCTTGTTCCCGATTGCGATGTGAATACGTCGTTTGAGTTGCTGATAACGTATAGTTGTCCATTTAAATTACTGGTCAGAACTTGTGGGACAGCAGCGTTCGTAAACGTTGGTCCATTTGAGATAATTTGGGGTACATGATTGTCTACTGACTCTTCACCAACTTGAAGCACCCTGTATGTTATTATGCCTGAAAATTTAATATTCAAAATCGAATTATTTTATTGTATATTTGAGTTATTTTATTACAGTTTGACAATTGTAAATTATTGTACTTGTCAAACAAGTGTCATGTACTGACATTTGACTTTTTGATTAGGTTATGTTGCAGGTCCAAACAAAACATGATAACTAACTTATACACAGAACACTGAACAATTAATTCATTTTAAAAATCCAATCTGTTTGATAACAAATTATGACAGCTACGATTGTCAATATTAAAGATAAACGTTTAGATAAATATAACTTGACTGTCTGTTTGAACTGTTGATTATTGTAAATAGGACTTCACACTTACTAAGTGTCACTTAGTAATTGTGCGAGACTTATTGTATGTACCTTCGGTGCCGCGCACTGAATATTGTACGTCACCGTCGCCCGGAGTCTCCAGGAGAGTTTGGGGAGACAGATGCTCGACCACTTGCTCGTCGTCACTTTCCATAGCCTGTTTTATGTCGCTAATGATTACCTTAGTCTCAACGACATGCTCGCCACTGCAAAAACAAATCCCGCATCACAACATTATTCAATTATGATCAATCACTTATCGCACGCATAATATTTGTGACCTTGTCGAGAGCACGGGCATTATGTAACTACCATGGCAGCTCGACGCGCAACCCCAAGACAGTACCTGTCATCAAGTGGGTCCAGTAGGTCCATGGGGGCACGAGGGATCCGATTGTCCTGGCGGTTTTTTGAATTTTCCTTCAATTTTGGTCACGGGGACAAATCAGGTCATGTGACGCGACACCGCTGTTCTGTGTAGACTATTCTACTTTATCTTTACACAGCGACATCTTTCCCAATTTTCGTTCACCTAGCTAGTAGCCATCTATGAACTGATACGATAATCATACTACTTATTTTTGTAAAGTCCTGTTTTACCATTATTTTAGTTAATACTATTTTGAGTAGATGTCGCGGTTGTTTTAGATTTTGAAATTTAAAAACTAGAACCTTGAATTTAACATATTAATTGAGTATCACATGAATCGTTTTTTTAAATATATTATATGATTAATTAAATCAACTGATAAAAACCACATTCGCAATTTTTTGTTGCTCTAGTATAAAACATTATTTACTTATTAAGCCATATGCTTATTCAAAAGCTGTAAAAACTAAAATGAATTCTTTGAAATTTGGAATAAGAACTGGACAATAAAAATTTATGTAGCATGGGTTGCATAGCTGCAGGGGCAGATTACTCATTGCTCGTTTTGTTTGTACTGTGGTCGACAAAAAATTTTCTCATCGATCAAAATTTTTCGTCCTCATGGTGATTTGAACACAAACAATGCTTAGTTCGTCCAGACAAATCAATCAGTAAGTAAACAATAGTCACAACATAACCTCCACATTGACCCAAATAATTAACCTTCGCGTTTATTTATAAAACTCTAAAATTATGACCACCATAGGAAGCATTGGCATTGGTTTGTTTGTCCTTGTTATCGTTTGGATAGTTGCGTTAATTGTTTTTGTTGTTGGGATCAAACTGCAGAGCAATATTGCTTGGATTGCATTGGCTTCGGCCACTTGTCTCACTGTTTTATTACTGATTATCCCTACTGAAAAACAATTCAAAACTGTTGAAGAACCAGAATTAAAAGTAACAGTATATTTTAAACAAGTTACTAATGTATTGTACAAGTTTTATTTTTATTTCAGGACAAGGACTACCTAATAATTTACAAAAATCTTCTGCTGGGATTCCTTGTGGTGTCCGCCGTATTTGGCGCCCTATCGTTTTTCATTTTACACTGCATTGAACCGATTAGAATAAAGCCCATAAGAGATCATGAATAACTTAACAAAACTTCCATTCAAACATATAAAAGCAATCACCAAAAACTTAAAAAGAAACATGAACCTTTCATCCCATTTAAACAAACTCATTACAATAAAAAACAATGATGATTTCCTACTGAAAGTTATGAACTCTGAGAAACCTGTGATAGTTAATTTCCATGCTGAATGGTGTGAACCGTGTCACATTCTTACCCCTAAGATGCAGGAACTGATTGAACCAATGGAAAATGTGGATTTAGCTGTGGTGAATGTTGAAAATAATCCAGAGTTAGTGCACACTTTTGAAGTGAAAGCAGTACCAGCTGTTATTGCTGTCAGAGATGGTTTGGTGGTGGACAAATTCATTGGGTTAGTAGATGCAAATATGATTGAAAGTTTAATTGATAAACTGGATAAACCCCTTACATGAATAATGTATGGTTAATGGTTGTTGATTTTGTTAAATAGAATGTTACTATACTAAATTAATATATATATATATATATATATTTTTAATGAATTTTGTTTTATTAAAAACTGCACATCTAAATGTTTATAAATTTATTCACTACAAAAATAATGTAATTAAACGAAAAAATATGAAAATATAACTGTTTATTTAACAATTTACCAAATCATGGTATTTTAAAGACTAACAAAAACATACAATACATTTAATTTATAAAAGACTAAACATCTTATGGTTGTTTGGAATGTCTGGAGTATCTTCCACAATTGCCAGCTTCTCTAATTCATCCACTACAAACATAAAATCAAGTTACTGTATGTCAAAAATTAATAATTTGAACTCACAGTTATGATCAAGAATATTTAGTTGTATTTCTTTGTATTCTGAATATACAGAAACATATTTTTCCGTCAACTCGTACGAATTAAACGTCATCAAGTGCAAGACTTTCGTCGTGATCTCATGTTTGAAAAAGGTGTTCCAGTCTTCTGGTAGAAGTTTGCCACATTTAATGTGGTTGTTATAGATATCCAACGCGTGGAAAACAACGTCGATTTCCAGTTTGTATAATTGCACTACACACTCACATCTACAACAAATTATATATAAAATTAAAAATATTAAAACTAAACTTGTTAACTTTACATCATTATATCTTTGTAGTGCAAAGATGTGGATTTTTTGAAAGTGTTATACATAAATGACAACATATTGATGCACACTTTTATCGGGAATTCCTTTTGTTTAAACACTGTGTTAGCAAACAAGACAGCAAACACATGAAAGCAACAAGAATCTAAAAAAAAATGTATAAAAATCAATCCACAGAAATTCAATTTTTTACCTTCATTAAACAATAAAACTCCACGTTTTAAACTTGCTTTTCCCGAATCTTTCACACGTTTAAAAATATAATCTACATAAACGGGATAAACAGATGCATGTTTCAATAAAAACGTAAATTTACAAATAACAATGTATAAAGGACGAGAAAATATTACAAACTTGGAGATTTTACAAATATTATACCACCTAAAACAAAATATTAATACAAACTCATATCCAAAAGTAACATACTCACACATCATCAAAATAATTTCCTTCACAAATAACTATTAATAATTCAACAACACTGTATAAAAACCCAGACATTTCATGGGAAGATCTCTAAAAATTAAAAATATAAAGTAACTGGTTTTGTGAATAATTAAATATTTTACAATTTGACCAATGAGTTGTGTTATACTTTCTATTAATTCCAGGTAGTAGTTTGGTTCTTCATATTTGTTCTTTGTAAACGTAAAGCTGCTATCACACTCTTCTAATTTTTTACCATATATTAAATAATTCCTTAAATACAAACTATGAGGTAACAGGCGTGATATTAATAAAATTGTTTGTCCTGCTTTTATTCCCATTTTGTCTCGTTCAAATATTCTAAAATTATACGTAAATTATTTATAATCTAATAATTACAATAAAGATGACTTACTGATCTGAATTTAATGTATCAGATTTAACAAAATCATGCTTCAAATAACAAGCATCTATTTGTTGTATGTCTTCAGCTCTTAATTTAGACTTTAAAATTAACAAATTTTCTTTCAGATCTGTTAACAACTGAATGGAAACACATAAAATTTTATGTATTTTGCACACATTTTCTTCCAAATCTAATTCATTCACAGCACAATTAACTAAATATGAGATTTCTGGATAAATATAATCTAAATTTAATTCTTTCCCATTAATTTCAGAAGCCACTGATTTGTTCTTTAATAAATCATCATCAGATACATTTTTTAAATAAGAAATTGTATTTCTGTATTGTTTATTTAATATTGTGTCTAGTGAATAATTTTCTTGATAGCAAGTAGTAAAAATATTTGTTGATGCAAATTCACCCAATGGAGAAACTAGAACAAAATGATCAATTAAATATATAGAGTTGAACTTGGTATAACTTACTTGGATCCAAAATAGGCTGCTTTTTATTATTTGTATTTTTGAAGTGTTGATGGCCATGATGCATTTGAGTTTTATTAAATAAACATTTGGAAGAACTTGCCTGGCTTACCTCAAAATTATGTCTTGTTATATTCAAAATTTTCTGTTTCAAATTTGATATTTCCAAATTCTACAACAAATTAAATTATGTTTGAATTCAATGTATTACTAGTTTTTTGACTTACTTTAAACTCTAATTCACTTTGTAAAACACTAAATTCCTTCTGTGTTGTTTGAAGTTTTTCATTGTATTGTTGAATTGTCTTCTGCTGCTCCTGGTACAGTTTGGTTTTGGTATCTTGTAATTGCTTGCGTAAAATTGATATTTCCCCAACCTTTTCTTCAATTTGACCTTTCATCCTTTTTAACTCCTCATTGTCACTGGTTGTTGCTATTTGAATAGAATTGTTCATTTGTGTTGATGAGAAAAGATTTGCTGGAGCTTTGAAGGCATTGTAATTTGGTACTATTGATAGATTTTGGTCTTGAGTGGCAACAATTTTTTCCTTAAAAAATACTGTACAAATATTGTTTTGGAAATAAATAAACTTACTTCAACTTGAGTTGCAATTCGAATACAGTCATCAAAAGCATCATCATCCAGATCATCACCCCATAATTCGTCTAAGTTCTCCTCCAATTTTGGTCTTTTATTATTTGTAATTTCGAAATTTCCAAACCTTTTGGTCATCTTTAACAAATATTTTTAATACATTCTTCAGTTGATGTTTTGAGGTTATGTAGCCACAATTTGTAACTGTAAATAATCCCGCCATTCATATTTTTATAAAAATTAAGTAGAATTTACATGTTTTGATTTAATACAAACAAGTAAATAAACAAATAATATTATAACTTACATGTAAAACCACCCTCAGCTAAAATTATAACAGCATTCTATAATTTACAATTTGTTGATATCGGTAGATGGGGCGAGAATGTTAAAATAGTGTACTGTATCCCACATGACAAGTGACAGTCCAGTGACGTGTACTTCAAAAAGCAAAATAGAGAAGTGTGATCTTTAAATATGTTGGATTTGTTTACTATTTTTAGTAAAGGAGGCATCGTTTTATGGTGCTTCCAGAGCACGTCCCAGTTATTCACGCCGTCTGTGAATGCTTTAATCAGAAATGTTATTTTACAGGTGAGTTTTAAAATAAATCACCATAAAATATGTTAATTCATATGCGCCTTTAGGAACGTACTGGAGTGCATACTTTTGATCACAACGGTCTCTCCTTGCAATATAAGCTGGACAATGAGTTCGACCTCGTGTTTGTTGTCGCTTATCAAAAAATATTACAGTTGTCTTATATAGACAAATTTTTAAATGATATTCATTTGGAGTTCAGAGATAAGTACAAGAATGAATTAACTGATGGCAAACACTGTCAAGAGTATGATTTTGCTGATTGTTATAATGCCACTCTTAAATCAGCGGAAATGTGGTCTAAAAAGCAGGCCACAATTCCCAAACAAATGCGGACTTTCGACGAATCCGCCAAATCGAAGAAAACGGTTGCTTCCATGATAGAGAGAAAAGGAGAAGAGAAGCCTGAGAAACCTGTTAAAAAGAAAGAAGTCAATTTTGCTGATGAGAAGAACATCAGCGCGCCTAGCTCACCAAAACCCCAACAAAATGGTCTGGATGAGGAAACTTTGGCTGCCAATAGAGCCAAATTTGCTCAGAAAATGAGCAAAAAGAAAACTGACAATAAGTAAGTCGCAAATAATTTGTAGTCTAATTTGATGTTAATTTTTATATTTTGTAGAAAGTCTCCCAAAAGTCCCAAGAGTCCATCTGAAAAGGCTGGAAAGAAACCGAGGGTTTGGGAATTGAGTGGGTCAAATAAAGATCTTGAGTCACTGGAGAGGACAACAGATAGACCAGAGGATGCAAAAAGTCACTTCACACCAGATACTGAGGTAATTCTTTGAGCAATTTTTGATTAAATCTTCATCTTATAAAATATTCCACTTAGATTGTTGGCCAAATGAAGGGAATAATAAAAGATATAGAAGTTGAATCCTCTGATGAGGAGTATGAAGAAGAAGAACATGAGGCTGAATCTAAATCAAAACAGAGTAAAGGAGGAATGTTCTCAATTTTCAAAACGTTGGTCGGCTCGAAAAGTCTCACAGCTTCGGACATGGCACCCGCTTTAGACAAAATGAAGGACATGCTGATTGCGAAAAATGTTGCCGCCGATATTGCGTTGAAACTATGCGATTCCGTTGCCGCAAAGCTGGAAGGAAAAGTATTGGGTACTTTTGAGAGTGTCGCGTCGACCGTTAAAAATACTTTGAACGAATCTTTGGTGCAGATTTTAAGTCCAAAACGTCGCGTAGATATTTTGAGAGACTGTCTAGAAGCTCAGAAACAAAACAGGCCATATGTTATGGCTTTTTGTGGTGTAAGTTTCATAATTTGCTTATAAATGTTTGATTATCAAGTCTGTTTTTGCAGGTGAATGGTGTTGGCAAGTCGACCAACTTGGCCAAGATATGTTTTTGGCTTATTGAAAATAATTTGAGGGTGCTTATTGCAGCCTGTGATACTTTCAGAGCTGGAGCTGTGGAACAATTGAGAACCCACATGAGGCATTTGAATGCATTACATCCACCAGAGAGGCACTCTGGAAGACAAATGGTACAACTTTATGAAAAGGGCTATGGTAAGGATGCTGCTGGTATTGCCATGGAGGCTATTAAGTTTGCTAGGGATTCGAAAATCGATGTCGTTTTGGTTGATACTGCAGGAAGGATGCAGGTGCAAATCCAAAATAAACAATTTCTTCTGTTTATTTATTTGTATTTGGTGTGTTAATAGGATAATGAACCACTGATGAGAGCACTGACAAAGTTGATTAAAGTAAATGAGCCTGATCTAGTACTATTTGTTGGTGAAGCACTTGTGGGCAATGAAGCTGTGGACCAGTTGGTTAAATTTAATCAAGCATTGGCTGATTATTCATCTAGTACTAATCCTCACATGATTGATGGAATAGTGCTGACTAAATTTGATACTATAGATGATAAGGTATACAATTTTATTTGCTAATTCTTATTTAATTATTAATGTGGATGATTTTAGGTGGGAGCGGCTATTTCAATGACTTACATTACAGGTCAGCCAATAGTGTTTGTTGGCACAGGACAAACTTATACGGATTTGAAGGCATTGAATGCTAAGGCAGTTGTACACGCTTTGATGAAGTAATTTTATATATTTTTGTATTCTTTACACGCGTAACGGTATTTTTCGGTATTGTAAATATTTATGTGGTTTATAATGTATCATAATTAATTTTTTTTATATGTATTGTTTTGTAAAAATTGGTTAAATTTATTACTAGAGGATTAGTTCCTTTTAAACCGAAATATCTATTGTCTATTTACAGTTTGTTGCATTATTTGTAAATATAAATTGCGGTTTGTCATCTTTTTATAATACTTTATTTTGTAAGTTGGTCTTTCTTTAATATATTTTGTTAAATTGACACTAGTATTAATTGATACCCAAATTTATAATACCTAAATAAAACAAATAATTAACAAAAATTATATTCTTTTTAATATGTTTTCAACATATTTTTACACAGGCATTCTAAAAACACACCTTGTACTTGTACAACATAACAGCCATTATTTAGCCATATTAAAACAAAAACTTTTTAATCTTACAAAATTATGTACAAAAAAGTCTTACACACAAATGCACTGTAACTTGTACATAAAATAAAATCTCACATCCAAAACAATTCTGATCAGCACTTTAAAACACTACAATCCCTTCCAAATTAGTTCTGATCAAGAATTCCTCTTCAAAGCTTTTCTTATGATAGTCCAGTCCTCCAAAATATCTTGTGGTTTCAGCATATAAATAATATAAGGCCCTGAAACAGTGACTGCTTTCCTCTTGTTTGGTCTTTGCCTTGACCTCATGCCCCATTCACCACCTTCACCCCAAGTGATCTCACTGTTTTGTCTATCTTCCTCCAGTTTTCTTATAGTCTCCAACAGTTCCATATGATAAAAGTCTTTAGCTAGAGCTTTTTCACTTTCAAAATTTTGTAAAGCAGCTTGTTCTTCAGCTTCATATTGGTTTTTAATATTTTCTAGTTTAAGATTTCGCAATATTCCCGCGACCTCCGTTCGAATTCGCATATTGTCTTGTAATTCTGTTAAAGGAACAATGTAATCCAATGATCTACCAGCTTTCACTTCCGAGAGTTGATGTTCCACCTGAGTCATACGTTCCTTGTATAATTGTTCTCTAAGGTGGCCAAATTGATCTTCTAAATCATGCACATGTTGGAGTAGTTCATTTCTTCTACTCTCACACTCCCCTGCAAAACAACAATCGGTACCATAAAATAAATTCATAAGAAGTAAATTAAGGTAGTTATGGTGCATTCAGCTGAGGTTTACCTTCGTCCATCTCTGAACTGTCGTCGGAATCGGCCTCATCTTCACTGGAGTCTCTGCCCCCATCATTTTCGTGGCTTGTATTCGAGTGTTCGGATTCCGCCCCAGAAACGTCACCGTCGTTTACGTCGCCTGTCGTAGAAGTCACCTTTATTGGAGGCATCCTTAAATAATAGTTTAAAATCTCTAAGAAAATGGAAAAAATGCAATTTACGGAGTTCCGTTGACACATAAACAACTATTTCGAGGTTATGTGTTTGCTATGTTGTCAAATGTCTTTCATTTTTGTATTGTTCTAGCGAATGCTTATATATTACTTAACTAATTGCAAAATAATAATATAAATCATTGTTGTTGGTTGTTTTTAACTAAATAGGGTAATATTAAAGGTATATGGTATTACTATCCTCTTTTAAAATTTAAATGTGGCAATACCGCTGAGCATATGACAAACAATAGAACACCCAAATAGCGCCAAATGTTAATTTTAGTTTATCATTTATATTTAATCTAAAAATATGTAAATATTAATTTTATAAATAATATTTTCAAAAATTAATGACGTTTACTTTATTTGAAATTAATAACTTAAGGATATTTAGAAACATATGCAACTCATTTTACACCATTTATATAGTACGTCCAGATTGTAGCGCCCACAATCTAGTAAATTAAATATTTACTAATTGGTACGATCAGCTGTCAAAATAAATACCCGAAATGACGTAAATTAACTGTTTTTTTTCTACAATGCTGGTCTCTAAACAATAATAAATCGCAATAAATCATCTTTTGACGGAGTTTCCCAATTGACGGCCGTGTTTAGATGCAAGGTCGTAACACAAACTCCGCATAGTCACGCGAAATCGAAAATGACAGAGGCCTCAAACGCGACTCCGGGCGAAAACGACCTAATCGATGGCAACAAACTGAGCGTTGATGTCTTGAAGGATCTGGCTCATAATAACTCCGAGTTTTTCGTCACGGACAGCAGCGAAAATGGACAGAGGTTGTACATTTCTTTCCTTGCGATCATGGATGGCATCGAGTTATTGTGGCCTAAAGTTAAGCGGATCGAATCCAGATGTGCGGAGTTCGATTTCGACGAGGAGACTCCGGGAAATGGGTACCGCAGCTTTTTGGGGATTGTCAACCTAGCTATTGAAGCTGCCATTCAGTTAAACAAGAAAGTTATCTTGAAAAGGAACAAAGTGTTGTTCAGGAAGAGTGTTGTTGCTAAGTACATAATTCACTTGGCAATGCTGACATTGGTTCTCATGAATTGATCATTGATTTTAGGGATGTGGAGTGCTTTTCACATTTGATTTCTAGCCTGGACACATGCCTAAAACATCTGGAAACATTATTATCTTGGAGCAGTGATGGCAGTTTATTTCCAGATGAATCCCATTCTCCAGTTGAATTATTGTCACATTGTGAAGACATTAACCAATACTGTTTTTATGGCAGATGTATGGGATTTCAATTTTGTGAATCTCTGAAAAATGTTTTGCAATTCATTGCACTTTCCATGGCCATATTTTCAGAGGCATATTATGGCCAAGGTGAGTTTAAAATTTCTTTATACTAAAAAAGCAACAACTAATTGCCTAAATAAATAAAAGAATGTTAATTACAGTTCTTGACTATTTCCATTTATGGTGATTATCATGTCAGTCATTAAATATTGATAAAATTATTTCATAATTAAAGAAATAAAATAATGCTGATTACACAGTTTTATGTTAATTAGTTGAAATTATATTTCACGGCTAATGCGCAATTTATTTCCTAGTATATTGGCACATACATCATATATTTTATTTTAAAAATTAAAATCAAATTGAATTTTTATCACAACTGCAAAATAAATTATAATTTACTTGAGACTGCAATTACAGATATTAATATTTACAGATTAAACAAAAATTGAACTAATCATTAATTGTTTTATTCAGGTTCTCTGTTGAGTAAAGCAACAAACCATGTGATGACAGCAACAAAATACATAACGGATCCCGAACAACGTGCCCGCCGCATCGTCAACATTTCTCAAAACGCGGACGTGGATTTTTGCAAGGCGTTTTGGTTCCTATCTGAAAGCGAATTGATGAATCACGTCCCCAATGTCGTTTCTCCTGGTGTTGCCGTTTCCCAGCTCATTCATCTACCTTCTGAACCTTTGAGTATCTGCGTCGATGGCGAAGAAATCGACATTCCCGTTCCCACCTCTCATATAGGTAAATAAGACTTGTAATAATAGTCAGCTATTGTAAATGAATATGTTTTACAGGTAAAAAATCGGTTCAAGTGCGCTTAATCAGCTATAAAGTTCGCAAGGGAATGATTGGAACTGGTAAAAACGGGGCTGTGGAACCGCCTGCCAGAGGTTTGCTGTTTCATTGTCATGGTGGCGGTTTTGTGGCCCAATCTTCCAAGTCGCACGAGGGTTACTTACGTGACTGGGCCAAACAACTTAAAGTTCCCATCTTAAGCGTGGACTATAGTTTGGCGCCAGAAGCTCCATTTCCCAGGGCTTTGGAGGAGGTCGTCTACGCTTACGGTTGGGCGTTGAAAAACTGTGAACTTTTAGGCAGCACAGGTATAGCAATTTGTACATCCTTTTATAATATACTCTTTCAAGAATTCCACTTACATTTATTACTTTACAATTACATTAATGTCTTAGGAGAAAGGATTGTGGCGGCTGGCGATTCGGCCGGTGCGAATTTGGTGATGTCAATGACTTTAAAATGCATCAACATGGGTCTACCCCTCCCTCACGGCCTTTTTGTGGCTTACGCTCCTACCGTTATCAATTTTATACCGTCACCCGCCAGATTGCTGTGCATGATGGACCCTTTGCTGCCATTCGGATTTATGATGAGATGCCTTAAAGGTATTTTAAAAAATTCAACCAATTATACCCAATGACAATTCAATTCTTATAGCTTATGCGTGTCCGGATTTGACGGACAAGGTTAAGTCGGATAATTCCGACACGGAGAGCTTCGAAGAGATCACCGAATCGGATTTAATGGAATTGCAAGCGCACAAATCGCCTACTTCCGAAACATCAGATACAATGACCTACGGATCGCTGAACGCCGACGACGACGTCAAAGAAATTGATATAGAACAAAGCGAGAAAATGGTGTCGGATTTTTTAGAAAAATACGTCCTGGATTCCGACACAGAAACGGACGGTACGAAAGTGCCGACGTTAAAATGCGAAAGCGCAGCATCAACTACTTCCATCGACACGTCGATTCAAACCAGAGTTACGACCTTCGTTTCCAATTTGAAGGGACGGTTCGTGCAGCTATTGGGTACCAGGACGCCCTCGGGCGCCGAAAGGTACCTGGATGTGGACAGACAGTGCAGTCTGTTGGATGAGTTCAGATTCGTCGTGCCTAGAGACCCGTACTTGAGCCCTTATTGCGCTGATCCGGAGGATTTGAAGAAGTTTCCGCCAACTAGAATATTGGTAAGTAATCCTGGATCCGTTTAAAGCGTAGTTTATATCGTCTTTTTTAGACGGTGCATTTGGACCCGTGTCTTGATGATTGCGTAATGTTTGGTAAGAAATTAAAGGCTCTTGGAACTGATGTCAAACTGGATTTGCTCAGTGGTTTGCCACATGGTTTTTTGAATTTCTCCTTGGTAATTAATAACATATTATAAACCATCTCTCTTTAAATATATAATTTTGTAGATATCAAAAGAAGCTTATGAGGGCTCAAAAACTTGCGTGGATAGGATTAAATCCTTGTTGGATTTGGATAATTTACCCCCTCTTACGGAAAACGGGCAATAGAATCGACCTAATTTTAAATTACGTCTATGAAGTTCTAGTGAAATTAAAAGAAGTAGGTAGACTCAATCAAATATTTTTATATATTGAATTATTATTTATGTTTTGTGTGCAGACGTACGATTTGGTGATAGTTTTATTGTTTATTATTTATAAATTACATTATTTATTAATTCATACATGAAATGTATGTTTATCTATTTCTACTAATTTATTGTACATTTGGAATTGTATTTTTTGTATTAACAGTAATTCGGTGCCGTTGTGGTATTCATAACCACAACAAGAGGAAGTACAGGAGTATTTAATAAATTAACTGTGTAACCTATCACATAAACACACAGTCTATTTTGGACTAAATTAAGAAAATGCTTATGGCTTTTGTCAGGTGACTTGCAGTAGCCGAATTGGTATCGAAATTTATATTAAATGTATTTTTGATAAATGTTGATTATTGAGGTTAAACGCGCATCGTCCAGAAACTCGAAATTGAACTTACTACTACTTATACTCATTTCCGGTGATATTGAAGCCAAAACGTTTCCAGTTTTTTTTGTTGATTCTGTGATTAATTTTCGATTGCAACAACGCTATACTTATGATCTGAACGCCTAATGAAACTGGTAACATCAATAAATAGTCAATAATTAAGTATTAGTAGTCCGATAATGTTTTTTCTTTTAATAATCAAGTACAATAACTCATCTTGCTCGCGGTGTAGGGTTTGAACCTGTTTGGCCTAACAAATTTTTGTACTTACACTATGAATAGATTGAGATGTCCAGTATTATGAAATTTCTTAATAATGTGATGAAATTGAAGTATTTTACTTGATTAATTTTAGAAAATATGTCAGTATTCGTTTAGTTTTTATAGGCGATTTTTATCGTTTTTAATATTAATATATTAAGAGAATATTGACATATTTTGAGAATCTCTATTTTATCTTTCTTGATAAACTTAAGTGTAATTAATAATTCTCGTGTACAGATATAGAAAATTGTTAATATTTATATACATATTGTATTTACAGGAATTAGCAAAAATAAAAATTAAATATAAAGTAAATTTGTGGAGTTTTATTTATTTTAAATCTAATAATAATGATATTAAATTAATGTATACAGTACCCGTAATAAATATACTCCAAATTTAGCAGCACTCATTGAATTACATCATTAGAAGCTTCCGGATTGTCTAAAAAAAAGAATACAATACTGATACCCAAACTTAAAAAAAATGTCTTACGTATTTGATTTATTTTGTGTTTGTCACGTTCAGCCTCATGTTTGATAATGGTTTCGTTGGTTCTGTACGCTTCTCGTTTAATCTTGTCATTTAACTTTCTGCTAACATCAGGTATAGTCCATTCAACTGTTTTCATAACAAAGCTTACTAAATTTTGGTATACAACGATGAAAGCTAAACGAGCCGCTAAAATGTGCCAATAAATTAAGGGCGTTTTATACTTTAATTCATGGTCTGGAGGATTTCTATACTCAGCATATCTGCATATCGTAACGTTTCCAAAGTTTGTGTTTTGAGGTTCGTTTCCTATTACGAAATCAGAGGTGTTAAAATACGCTAAACTATGTTCCAAATAACCCTTATCCGTATGATCAGCGCTGATTTCGAATATATATACCAGTCTTGGTATAAAATGCGACGAAAAAGCAATAATAAATGCATTCGAAATCACAGAAACATGTCCAATGAACGCCATAATCGGATACCAAACGCCGATATTGGATACACGTTGTGGAACAGGGCGTCGGAAATATTTTATAAACTTTGTCGCATCTAGGCGCATTTCCAAGACGTTGTTGATAAGAGCAAAGAGTGGGGCCAGGGGAAAAGCCGTCACAAATATGGTAACAAAACCGTATTGAAGAACTGCAAAAGAAAACGATTTTTTAATGTTTAAAAGGTTATCGAGGTTTTTCGTACCCATTTCTAGATATTCACTGAAGAGACTTTGAGATTCGAGGCTGGACAATTTATAGTCTTCTGTCCACTGGTTGTGAATTATAACAGTGTCCTCACTAATGTCGTCTTCTATGCCAGTTTTCATCTTTATAATTGTGTACATTTTCATCAACAGCGGAAGACTCATTTCCATGATAGTGTATAACGCCTGTTTACCAATCATTATAATTGTCAATTGAACAGTTAATTCCATCAAGCATCCACCAAGGTTACACTATAAGAATTAACAAAAGTTTTAATTTAACCAATCTTCAATTAAGTGAAACACTTCCTCTTGAAGAAAATGTATATTGGTTCGGGTTTGTAGGTCGCACAAGATCAGATCTGTGAAGATGTTAGGAATAATTCCAATCAACTACGTGCTACAAACTCGAATAAATATAAATTTTCATCAGGAAAGTCTTATCCTTCACATACTTCCTCTTGCCTGAATCCAAAAATCTTATTGTACTTGCCGGGGTAGCCTACAAACTTTCCTTTGAAGAATGCAATATAAAAAATGGAGGAGTAGTAATTGACGAATTGAAACATGTAAATCTTGAGAGCCAAACTATCGTCGTACTCGGTTTGAGTCCTCTGCAATTCAATGTCAGTCAGCCACTTGGCTAATCTATCATAAATCACATTCATGACCAAAATGCACACTAAATTTATCAAACCGGTTGTTACAGGAACAACATATACCAAATAAGTCTGTACATCATAATAAGACTGTTTATTCGTTACAACAGCAGACGCAAATATTGACATCCTGTACAACATCACAGCAAATACAACAGAAACAGCTAAAAATACCCAAAGAAGAGCAACCCCAAAACTCAGTATAATCGACGGAAGTTTCATTCTCCAAAAAGGCACGACCGGCTCCTGTAACTGCGTTACCACGTTCAGTTTCTTCTTTTTTGCGTGGGAGAGTTTAATTAAATATTCGGGACGCGGCGGCTCCGCCTGGAGATCGAAACCAGTGAGACCCCATTTGTGGGTGATTTCGGCGCTGTAACGTTTCCACAATTCTAGGTACAAAGTTGCCCAAAACGACATGAAAACCGCAAAGAAGATCGTAGAGGGATTATCTATGAAGTGTTGTATCTTCGCGTATGTACAACCATCACTCAGTTTCCAGTAGTCGCAGTGTTTGTCGCATCTGAAAAATTTAAATTATGTAACCATAGTATAAATTAATAATTTAAGGTTTCAATACCTGGGGCACATGATGATATCGGAGTTGCAAATGTCTTGAGAAATGTCATCAGTTTCGAGAGTAGCTAGAGCATATATTACGCACAAGATGCCAACAAATGATGCCGGTAACAACATATATGTGTAAAAACCTAACCAGGCAAAATAAAGTGCAAATTGTACGCCGAAATAATCTTTTATTTCGTCAATGGGCTGAAATTTAAAACACTTTTTTACCGAAGCCCATTCCTTAAATAGGAGGTTCCGTTTGGAACCTTGTTTGTGTAATAAACCCTAGAAAAAAACTTTTAACCATGACTTAATTTTGAAGATATACTTACATCATGTAAAGGGTAAGCAGCTTTGTAAACACCTTCTGTAATCAACCTCTTAATTCCTTTATCCTGATCCTCGTTTCCAAAACGTTCCCGTTCCAAAATATAGGACGCCACAATTGTCCGCGTGGATGAATTAAAGAAATCCGGGGAATCAATGTCAAATCTTAAGCATGATCATTTTAATAAGTATGAATAAGATATGCATAAATGTGATGAACATACAAGTAGTTTTTATCTCGCCTGAATTCGGCCGTCAGTTGATATGGTTTCTGTGGAAATTTTTGAGGGTCTAATGATACACCTAAATAGTGCATTATTTTCGAAAAAGTCGATGCAATAATATTTTGTGATAGATTTTCTACTTCATCCTGAAAAATAAATATCCAATGAACAATGTCATGAGAAATTTAGCACCTACATCGATAATAGGCAATCGAAGTTTGAGAATTTCGGCGTACTGACAAAGCAGTTCCTTGGGTACGTGAATTTTTACGAAATGTATCCATTGGTTTTTCTCTTTTTCTAATAAAAGACCTACGGATTGCAAATTTTCTTCAAAAGTCTTTCGTTTTTTCACATCTTCGCTAGTGCCTTGATCCTCGTAAGCCAGTACGAAGTCCACATCCACATTTTTTGATGTAAAACTCCTCCACCTCTATAGCACAACAACACAATTCAACACTTTTATCCAATAACAATTGTAATTAAAAATTAATACAAAATTTTCGAAATGTGGAAATCAAATTTAGAAATGAAAACACTAAACCTTTTTAAAATGATTTAATTCCGAGGAGTTGATTCTGTTTAGAGGAAGAAGTTCCTTCACGTCCAGGTCGATTGCTGAGTGGTAGAGAGTATTCAACGACCCGATCAAGTTGTTGTGACTGTCTTTTGGCGTCATTTCTTCCGTCTCCATCGAAATAGTGTCATAAAACTCGTCGTCATCCATCGCATTCAAACACCATCTAAATAATTCATAACGTCATTATAAATTAATGGAATTATTGACTGAAAAGTGACAAGGATGGTTTGAGGAAAAAGCGATTATTCTATATTATGAAACAGTATACTGAAACTGAAGATCAGCGTAAAATTAAATAATATCTTTAATAAGAATGAAATTGTTTTCAAGAATGTAATTTATTTGTAATATCTGCTAGGAAATTTATAGTAAACAGTTTATGTATAATTGCATAACACAATTAATATTAATTATACTTAAACAAGTGGTTTCATATAAAAAATAATTTATATAATTACCAATTTAGTATAAATATACACAAGTCACAAATAACAAATCTTTGCATCACAACATACTTTTAAACTTTCAAAGGTAATGATAAAGCCCTTAAATAAATATTCAAATGTTATCAGTAAAGGTATCTTTACTTCGATAAATTGAATAAACAGTATAATCTTACATATATACAATTTAATTAATAAAATTAATTTATATATTACAGGTAAAGCAAATAAAAAAATTAATAATTTTGTAAGTTTATTTAAAAGCATAAAAAATTGTGACAATTACAATACTTGGAATGGGAGTTAAACAAACTTGGATTCTAGTAGATATGTAGTTACTAGTTTTCGTATTGAAATAATTACAAAAATTAGTTACTTATATAACTTATTGTTAAATTAATTGTTCACAAAGAATCTAAAGTCTGGTAAATGTCTATCAATTGTGATGTGTCTAATTAATAAAACCTTCCAAGTGACATATTCTTAAAATGAAAATATAAAATTACTGTCTGTACTACTTAATATTGGTCAGTGATGTAATTACAATACTTAGCACCTAATAGTAACAGTTTTGGCAATAGTTTTATATAATAATTTGAGTGTCCAGCATAAAACAATTATATTTATCACATGTTAGAATAAATATATCAGTAGTACACGATAAATAAAATTCTAGCACCCACTTAATAAGTTTGCGTGAGATTCTACAATAAATATCTCTAATCATCAACTTGCATATATACACGTATATAAATATCTTTGCTACCCGTAATAAAATATACACGAAATTTAATCCTTCGAGTAAGTATCTTAAGCCGTTTTATAAGGCAAGAACAAGGCCTCCGTTTTCAAGCACACGAATTATAAATATATAACAGTTATATACAGATTAGCTATGAGTTTCAGTTAATGTTATTCGTATTCATCCGTATCGAAATACGTTGTGCTGCGATTGCTGTGGCTGTGATCTCCTGTTCCATTCACCTCTCCGTTGTTTGTGTCATAATAAATTGTACCACTAGAAATGATCGAGTCCCGTGGATTATCTAGAAATAAAAAATGAAACAAGCATATTGAAATACGTGGGTGATATTCAGAAAATTGTCTTACATGGTTTTGACTTCTGTTTAGCACGTTCAGTTTCATGTTTAATGATAGTTTCGTTGGTTCTGTACGCCTCTCGTTTAATCTTGTCGTTTAGCTTTCTGCTAACATCTGGTATAGTCCATTCAACTGCTGTGATAACGAAGCTAACCAAATTCTGGTATACAACAATAAAAGCTAAACGAGCAGCTAATATGTGCCAATATATCAATGGTCTTTTATATTTCATTTCGTGGTCTGGCGGATTTCTATATTCTGCATATCTACAAATGGTAACGTTCCCATATAGAGACTCTATGGGTTCGTTTCCCGGCACAAAATCTGATGTATTAAAATAAGCCAGACTGTGTTCCAAAAAGCCAGTGTCGGTGTGATCTGCACTGACTTTCAACATGTACACTAATCTCGGTATAAAATGCGAGGAAAAGGCTATAATAAATGCGTTGGAAACCACGGAGACGCGCCCAATGAACGCCATAATGGGGAACCAAACGCCGATGTTGGAGACACGTTGGGGAACGGGCCGTCGGAAATATTTTATGAATTTTGTGGCATCCAAACGCATTTCCAAAACGTTGTTGATGAGAGCAAAAAGTGGCGCCAGCGGGAAAGCAGTTACAAAGATAGTAACGAAACCGTACTGAAGAACTGTAAACCAAATAATTTAATCATGTTTATAAAGTTGCTAACACAATAAATTTTTATGTACCCATCTCTAAATATTCGCTGAAAAGGCTTTGAGATTCGAGAGCGGACAATTTATAGTCCTCAGTCCATTGGTTGCAACTAATAATAATCTCCTCATTGCTATCTCCTTTGGCAATGCCTGTAGTAACTTTGAAAGTTGAGTACATCTTCATCAGTAACGGGAATACCATTTCTATTATAGCGTTTAACGCCTGGTTACCTATCATTATAATTGTTAGTTGTATTGTTAATTCCATCAGACATCCACCAGGGTTACACTAAAAATTATGCAGTTTTAATTTAATATATTATCCTTGATTAAGTGAAACGTACTTCTTCTTGTCTGTATCCAAAAATCCTGTTATACTTAGCAGGATAACCAACAAATTTACCTTTGAAGAACGCTATATAAAAAATAGATGAGTAATAATTCACGAATTGGAACATATAAATCTTGAGCGCTAAACTATCGTCGTACTCGGTTTGAGTCCTTTGTAGTTCAATCTCAGTCAACCATCTGGCTAATCTGTCATATATCACATTCATCACCAAAATGCACACTAAATTTATTAAACCAGTTGTTATAGGCACCACATATACCAAATAAGTCTGATACTCTTGGTAAGTATGTTTGTTCTTCACAAAAGCTTCGGTCGCGAACATCGACATTCTGTACAACACAATAGCGAACACGACAGCCAAAGCTAAGCATATCCAAAGAAGGGCGACCGTAAAACTGAGTATGATGGAAGGCAGTTTCACCCTCCAAAAAGGCACCACCGGCTCCTGCAACTGCGTCACCACGTTCAATTTCTTCTTTTTCGCATTAGAGAGTTTGGATAGATATTCCGGACGTGGCGGCTCTGCCTGGAGGTCGAAACCTGTCAGACCCCACTTGTGGGTAATCTCGGCACTGTAGCGCTTCCACAGTTCCAAGTATAAAGTCGCCCAAAACGACATGAATATCGCGAAGAAAATCGTCGAAGGATTATCTATAATGTGCTGTATTTTCGCGTACGTGCAGCCCTCGCTCAGTTTCCAGTAGTCGCAGTATTTGTCGCATCTAAAACACATAAGTTATGTATCGGCAGTGCAAACCAATTTAAGCTTTTAGTACCTGGGGCACATGAGTACGTCGGAGTTACAAATGTCTTGGGAAATGTCGTCTGTTTTAAGCGTAAGGACGGCATAAATCAGACACAAAATGCCGACGAATGAGGCAGGGATCAACATGTGCGTATAGAAACCCAGCCAGGCGAAGTATAGTGCGAATTTTACACCAAAATATTCTTTAATTTCGTCGATGGGTTGGAATTTTATGCAGTTTTTCGTCCACGCCCATTCTCTTAATAATAGATTCCGTTTTGAGCCTTCCGTGTGTAAATCACCCTAAGAAAATAATTATTTTATGTTGTTGTAAGGTCGAATTGAAAACAATCAATAATTATTGACCACTAGACATATTCAAATTAAAGTTAATTACATATAATCATTAGGCATTTTCAAGGATGCACTTACATCGTGTAAAGGATATGCTGCCTTGTAAACGCCTTCCGAAATCAGCCTTTTAACTCCTTTATCCTGATCCTCGTTTCCGAAACGTTCCCGTTCCAATATGTAGGATGCTACAGTTGTTCGGACGGATGTATCGAAAAAATCCGGGGAATCAGTGTCAAATCTAAAATAATATTAGCATGAATTACATTACATGGGACAATAAGTGTGATAAACTTACAGATAGTTTTTGTCCCGACTAAATTCGGCGGTTAGTTGGTATTTCTTTTGTGGAAATTTTTCGGGATCCAAGGATATACCTAAACATTGCATTATTTTCGAGAACGACGACGATATAATGTTCTCCGGCAGTTCTTCCACATCATCCTAAAAACACCAAATCAAATAACATTTACGGCGGTATTCTTATCACTTACATCGATAATAGGTAATCGTAGTTTAAGTATTTCGGCGTACTGACACAGCACTTCTTTGGGGACGTGGATTTTCACGAAGTGTATCCTTTGATTTTCTTCCCTTTCCAATAAAAGACCCACTGTTTCTAAGTTCTGTTCGAAAATCCTTCGCTTCTCCTCGTCTTCGCTTTTGCCCTGTTCATCGTAGGCCAACACGAAGTCCACATCCACATCTTTCGATGTAAAACTCCTCCACCTCTATTAACACAACAACACAAGTCAACACTTTTCTTCATAACAAACGTGATGGAGCCAAATATTTACATTGTTTGCATCTTTGGACTTACGTCCGTGATTTAAGATGTAGAACACATGAAAGAATTTGCCAAATTTCCCAATTATAAATATTCCCGCAGTAATAAATACGAATAGGAACAAACTTAAGTAGTACATTGCGGAGTTTTAGTCGTGCATTATTGTGAACATGCTTGGCTTAATTGTCTATTATTAATGCGTATCGTCATCGCAGTTGATTGTTTAAATATTTAATCAATTGGTTTGTAATTGATTGTTTTGGAATCATAAGAAAATTAAAGAATAAATTTTTACTAGATAAACAAACTTATTAATAATCATATAAACAAAAATAAAATTAAAATTGAAACTTTGAAAATTATTTTTAAACTATGTTAGTACAACTTAATACCATATAATATCCAAGTATAACATTGCAAGTGTAATTTGATACTCATTATGTAAACAAAACAAAGTACAATGTCTAATTTCATAACAATTAACACTTTCCCAAGGCAACAAAATACAAAAATTTTTACTCAACGAACATTAAAATAGCTGAAACACTTACAACTTTCTTTTTTCTGATCTTCATATTTCTAATGTTCGACGGGTAAAGTCACCAATCTAACTGAACTCGTGGTAACCGATTATCCGAAATATGTTGTTCGTGACTCGAGCTCAACTTCATGATAATAGTAAACAATGTAATCAATTGCAACTTTTCCGTCGTTCATGTATGGTAGATGAGATTATTCAAATATTTATTCACATGAAAATCACTGTTTAAAAAATCAATTCAAGTGAGCCTAACGAGATTAATAATTAAATAATAAGCAAATCATTTGATAAGGAAGCGTACAACTGAGTAATATAATATATTATATTCATGAATATATAAGACTTCGTTAAAATTATTAAAGAAGCCAAGGCACCCACTGAAACGTGCAATTTTCGATGCTTAATAAACAGTTGAAATTAAAATTACCCTTCACCCAGAAGTAAGAAAATAAAAGAACCAGGCAGCAGCTGTATTAATAGTTCGCCATGCATCTTAAATGAATTGAACCAATTTGAACTGTACCCGGTCTCTCCACTGCGCATAAGTTTTAACATCCCTATCTTTATAGACCTTATCATTTCGTTTCGATCCCGAGGGACCGTTCCTGTCGAGCGGTGCGAGTTCCATGCCGTCCAGATCAACTGCCGAGTGATAGACGGTGTTCCTCGACAGGCTCAGGTAGTTGCGGCCACCGCCGGGCCCCGTCCGTCGCGACGCTATCGAGATCGTGTCGTAGAACTCATCGTCGTCGTCCATCGCGGTCGATCACCACCTAAATCAGATCCGTTGTTGTTATAAGCGAACTTGTAATTTGTTGTGAAACAGTAATAATCTTATGTGTAAATGATTTCTGTTTGAAACTATGCGGAGAAACTTGAAGTAAATTACTGGGTCTCTTGGAAATACTACATAACTCGGAGCTAAAATTTTTAATGAATTACAGATATTTAAATGATTTTTTTATGTGGCAACATGCAGTGTTTACTATTTGATTTTCTTGACGAGATAAGTTATAAAATTTGTTCAAATTTAAACTTCGATTCGAGTGTATTTACAATAATGTACAAATAAAAATTCGCAAAATGTACAAACAATTTTAATAGATTTCCACTTTAGATATAGATTACGATTTTTTTAAATGTTATATAAATAAACTTTCAACATTGCGTTAAATAAGCACTATCACTCTACCTTCAAGGTGATCGTTATTAATTGCAACTATATAATTAACTTTGTACTAATACTTATGTACAAATATTTTTAAAGTAAAGTAAGTAATACTACTAACAAAATTTACAAGTTTGTTATATCAAGTTTAATGTGAAATTACTATTATATAATATTTTATAAATACAAATATATATGTATCCAGTGGTGGAAAAAAAGTATGAAATATTTTTAAAAATTGGATTTTTATCTCCTTGCATTTTTCATATCTCTTGTAATGGTACCAAACAAATTCGCTAGTTTGTGTTTGCCGCCCAGTATATTAGCTCATCGTTTAGATATTTTTATTTGGAAAAAAAAAATGGATTATTATTTTATTTGCGGTCAGTTGCGATTAAATTCTTAACAAGTTTAGTCGGTTCGGTTTCAACGTAGTAGTGCCTAAACACGTTTACTTCAATTTGGGAAAAGGGTAGTTGACCTTTGTGAAAGTGGTCGAACGCAATGTGACGTGGCAAAAACATTAAATATTACTCAGAGTGTTGTTTCGAAGATTTTATGTAACGCACTCAAGGTGGTGCCTACAAAAAACCACTCCCAAGATAGACAAAATTATAAAAGGCTCTCCCTCAAAAATCACCGCAAAACTTCAAGACAAATGACAGAGGACATTTTGACACAATTTAATCTAGATATTAGTAGCAGAACTGTAAGGAATCACTTTATTGATGCGGGGCTACATGGCTGAATTTCAGTTAAAAAATCACTGTTATCAAAGAAAAACAGAGCCCACTTGTCATGGGCTCAGGTAAAATTGAACACTGTCTTGGAGCGACGATGGTAGAACATTTGTGAAACGACAAGGGGGGCAACGATACCTTTTTAAATACCAAATTCCTATGGTTAAACATGGTGGCGAAAGCATTATGACTAGGGGATGCTTTTATCAATCCAAAATTGGACCTTTGATTCAAGTGAGGGTAAAATGGATGCTTTTCAATACGGGGTCATATCATTTGTCAAGGAAAAGATGTCACTTCGTTGGTTAATTCAACAAGACAACGATCCCAAACACCTAATAAATTATTAAAGAGTGATTTCTAATGAAAAACTTAATTGTGCTTGAATGGCCGTCTCAGTCCCCAGATCTAAATCCTGTTGAACACCTTTACGAAGTATTAGATCGTCGCATCAAAAAAAAAAAAAATCAAAAACAAACAAGAATATCTTCAAACCATACAGGCAACAGTGGCAACAAATTCTTTGTTGATACTTCGCAAAGACTGCTAGATAGAAAAGTTACCCCACAAAATATTGAAATATTTGAGTTATTGTTAATTTTTTATGATTTTCAATAAAATTTTCCACACTTTTTTTCATTTTTTATTAAAAAAATGAAAACCTCTGTAAATTAGATTTGTTCATATTTGTAACAGATTATAGAAAACATTAAGTAACATTTGTAACAAGTAAATAATATTCCATACTTCTCCCACCACTGAATATAAAATAAAATACTGTAAAAATAGAAGAAATTTAAAAATTAAATTAAAACTTGTTTATGTTTATAATACAACATACTGTATAACAATTATAATTTTTATACTAGCAATTTTTAAGTTATCTGTTAAATTGGCGACAATAAAACAAATAAATTTTACCACAAGACAGATTTATATTAAAATATAATAAATAAATAATAGTGAAACATTTACCAAAATGTGTAGATAACAAAACCACAATTTCTGCTATTCTTGCAGATATAATATCAAAAAGTAAATTATATTTTTGTCATTAGAAACGAAAAATGACATGACGATAATTATTAGATGTAATGATGCGTTAATTGACGTCAATATTTGCGTAATTGTACCGATAATTAGTAAATTCATTAAAATCATAATAGTAAAAGTAATAAACGTTAATATTTCAATTTACTACAATGTATAACGGTTTGAATTATGAAAAATAAATGGTGTTAATCCAATTAAATTTGCATTTTGAGAACGTTAAACATCCGGTTTGAATTGAATACCAAAATCTGAATCATCGGCAATGAATACGAGCATGTTTATAAATAACCATTACCTAGTTAACGAAAAGTTTACTTGTAATCTTGTAGTGGGACACTTCCTTTTATTAATTAACCGAAACCTCACCGGAAATTGTGTACACAAATCAATTACGATAAAAATGTAATTTCCTACTAGATTTGATACAGACACATGTGCACGATTTATAGAATGAAAACATAGCAGTAAAATGAGCAGGCAACATTCGTGTGGTAAATAATGGGGGTCAAGGAGGAATATAGAATTAGGTGTACCATAAGTGCGTGAATTGATGCATGCATTTTGAGACCGGTGCGCGTTTCTACAAAGCACAGCGTGTCACTACGTTCTAATCACCAGCACACCAGCATCCCCCAGTAGCACTATCTGTTACTCGGTCATCGATCACAAACCACCTGATCCGATGATCTGGTCCCTTACCTAACCGCACTCTCTTCACCGACTCGCCGGATTTCGAGTCGCCGACTGCACTGTTGTCGATATTCTGTCGGTCTTTGTACTGGCTAATTTGGAATGCACGCGCCATTCTTTGCGGATAATTGTTTATTTTTTTAATTATTTTAAAACGAATAATATGTATTAAACTCACTAGAAAATTGAAGAATGCATTTTTCAATTAATTTTTATTATATAAAATAAAAATAAATATTTTATTAATTGTTAATTAGAAAAAGCAGTAAAATGTTAAAATCACAAAGACTATAAAATAATGGAATATTCATTTATATATAAAAATATATATTATTAATGTTTAATTTGTAAAATATATGCATAATAATAAAATAATTAAATATTAAATTATCATTTGTTTGGTTAGTATACAAAACACATATTTAACCCATCGTTTTATCAAAGATTAAATAAATAATTCATCTTTATTTATCTTGGGTTTTATCCTGTAAAATCTAGAAGTTATTATAAAACAAATTCAGGTCTAAGAAATAAACTATAAACATTTAAATAAAATTTGTTAAAGAAATGTAACAACTCCATTCGAGTTTTTCCCAGAGCAAGAGTAAAATTCATCCCTACGGCAACGCCATCTTAACATAAGATTGCATATGTCAAAAGGTCAACGATATCAACAAACCAATTTAAAATTTCGTAATTGGATCATATTCAAAGTTTGTTTACATTCACTGTATCTGTAATTACTCATTAAATTTTCTGGCTAAAACTGATGCGACTTCTGTTGTCAAATTTGATTTATTTTTATCGATAACGCAATAGATATAAATAGATATAAAATGTTTGTACCTTATTTGCATAACAATTCTTAAATAGAATAACAGATAGGAAGACAATTTTTATTAGACATATAAACATATTTATTTAATATTATATTGATGTATAAGTAAATTATTAATATTTAATAATAAAAAAATACAAATATCTTTGCCTTGAATATCACAACAGTAATATAAAACAGTTCAATTTAAATTTTCAAGCTGAAAACCATGTTCAAAAACTGTTCATAATGTATTGTTATCACACCATCCTGATCTGTATCATGCTGCCTAAAGGCTGCTGTTAATGTCTAAAATAAATTTAAAATTAAATAAAGAAGTATTAAAATAATTAAATGATTTTCTTACATGTAAAATAATACAACACTGAATGAAGTCGTCAAAATATATAGTTCTGTTCCCATGCCTGTCAAATTTGCTGATCATAACACTGACCAATTGATCAGAAATTCTGTAGCCGAAAGTTGTAAGGGCAGCCTTAAGCTCCTGTTGATCAATATTACCAGAGTTGTCCCTGTCGAATGACTTAAAACAGTTTTGCCAGTCCGTCACGTATTTCCATAGCGCCCCAAAGTCATCAAAACTCACTTGACCCATATTTCTCTTATCAAACATGCCTAGAACAAGGATGTAAGTTGTTATAACTTTAAAAACGAATTGAAAACGTACCGATCATAAGACGGACTGTTTCAGGATTGAAGGGGCTCCATGTTCCGTTCGAGAGCGCCTGTTGAAGCTCCTGGGCATTTATAAAACCACTTCTGTCTGTATCAATTCTGAAAACTTGGATTTGTTTTAGGGTAACTGACATGTAAGATTGTTACCTTTGGAATACGCCCCAAAGAAAATCTCTATTGGGCATTGGAGAATGAAAGTGGCTCATTTTTCCTTTATCTTTGACTAACTAAAACAAATAGATTGTTGGTTATGTCGTCAAGTATTTTATGGCGCGATGTAAATGTATTGTGAGTCATGCGCCTGGGATTTACTAATCATTTGAATGTATATTGTTAAAAACACCATGATTAAAAATAAAACAATATTCAGACTTATAATTAAAAACTTTAATTAAACAATGTAGTTCTTTTGTGACAAAACATCACCACAAAATATAGTTATAAAAATATCTTTAAACATTAACATAAAACTAATAATACGCCTTTTAATAGAGTTGAACTACAGTATAGATACAAAATCTGGAACTGTTTAATGTGGCACTTAAAGTGTACAAGATAAAGAAGAGATAATTAATGTAGTGAGCATTTTTAAATCTTCAAGCTGAAAACCATTGTTAAAAATTGCTCATAGTGAATTGTAATCACTCCATCCTGGTCAGTGTCATGTTGTCTAAAGGAGGCAGTTAAAGTCTGAAACAGAAATCAAATTGGATATATTATTATTGCTACATTATGACTTACATATAAAATAATGCAGCACTGAATGAAATCATCAAACAGAATGGTTCCGTTCCCGTGTCTGTCGAATTTGCGGATGAGAATGTTGATCAAATTGTCTGATAGCCTGTAACCAAATGTTACCAAAGCTGTTTTCAGCTCATTCCTGTCAATGTTTCCTGAATTATCTCTATCAAATGATCTAAAACAATTCTGCCAGTCCGTCACGTATTTCCACAGTGCTCCAAAATCATCAAAGCTGACTTGCCCCATGTTTCTTCGATCAAACATACCTGCAATAAATAAAATTAAATTGTAAGATACTTTCAAACTATGTAAAAACGTACCAATCATAAGGCGAACTGTTTCCGGATTGAAGGGGCTCCATGTTCCGTTTGATAATGCTTGTTGCAATTCTTCAGCATTAATAAAACCACTTCTGTCTTTATCCACCCTGAAAACGAGGATGTAGAACTGTTTTCTAAATGTTATCTGCTTTTACCTGCTAAAAACGTCCCACAGGAATTCCCTGCTAGGCATTGGCGATTGAAATTGACTCATAATTAATAATATTTGAATTACTTGTTAAATTGATTTTGTTAATATCTTTTGGTTATGTTCGTTCGGTGTTGTCAAACGCACCTGTTGAAGATTTCGTTAACAAAGGTAACTTTGATAAAAAATATATTTATGATTTGATACAGGGTATTACAGAAGATTTTATGTATTGATAAAACATTGGGTAAATATATATATAAGCCAACGTGCCACGTCATTTGTATGACGTGTTGTAAGAAATGCGGCAACATTCCGTGCTAGTTCAAATTTAAACAAACTAGGAAATGTCATGTTATTTAATAATTAGTGGTGGCTACTTAAATAAGTCAAGTGGTGCAGTGTCTAAGCTATGAAAATGATTTTTTTGACGTAGTAATATTAAAAAATACACTTTTTATGATTATTTAAAATATAATAAAACTTATTTTGTAAAACAAAAGTAAAACAAAAACTAAATTATTGTTTTGTTTTTTTGAATATTAATATAATTAATAATATATATAATGTGTCTCATCAGAATTAAATCTCACGCGCCGCCACTATTAATAAAAATACATATTTTTTATTTGTAATTTCTTTATTTTTATTATAATCAACAATAAAATTTAGTCAACTGTTGTTTTCTTTAATTACTTCAATCCGCTTTCTTTTAGCAAAATGTTTGATTTTCTCCTCTAAGCTTTCTACAAGAAAAAATAATATACAATCATGCATAAATAATAATAAAATTTTAAATGTATTACCGCATTTTTGCCTTTTCATTAAAGGTATATATTTTTTGTATCTTATGCCTTGCATTAAATATTCTGAAAGACAAATTTCATCTGATTCCTCTTGAGGCATTGTTTTTAAAATACTCTGTAAACTTGATATCATGTGTCTAATCATACATTCTCTAAAAAATGTATGATTTAGTTATGAAAAATTAACACAAATATAATATTACTTAATGCCATGAAAAATCCAACATTTTTTAAGCCTTTTGATAACATTCACTAAGTTGGAGGAGTTGTAAGTCCAATTTACATCATTGTAATCACAATAGTACAAATTTAAAGGTATTTCACTTGCCATGTGATATTCAGGTTTCCTATAAAATATTGTTATCAAAATTCTATGCTAATATTAAGCTGATATTTTACCTAGGGTTCTGATCAACATCCAATAATTCCTTAATTACATTTACATCTTCTCTATTTTGTCCAATTAAAATTAACACCCCCATTATACATCTGATTTGGTGCCACAAGAAGGCTTTGCCTTTTATTGTTATTACATACATTGAATATTCTGCAAATTTTCAAAAATTAATTTGGAACTAAAACTAAAGATACAAATGAATTCATACCATTATCATGACTAAAATTTTCTGGTTCAATTGCAATAAACTCAATATTCCTAGTGAACTGCACAACACCATTACCCACATCCATCTTACACAGATTCCTGAAATCATGTGTCCCCAACAAAAATCTGGAAGCCTCCCTCATTTTCTCTACATTCAGCTGACCCCTGGGAAAAAAGTATTTGTACATCCTACTCTTGCAATTGAACCTGGCACTGAAGTCATCATTCACAGGACTCCAACCAACACACTGTATATTCTCTGGCAAGACACTATTCAAAATCTGACAATAATCCAATTCATCTTGTAAATTATTTTCAGTTTCTTTGGTAAGTTTGCTTCTGATATCGAGTGAAATGACTTGGCCAAATGAACTCACACCTTTATCTGTTCTGCCACATCTGTGATAATTTGATGTTGATCTATCTTTTATCAAACAAGTTTTTATCAATGCTTTGAATAAGTAATTCTCTATGGTTTCAGTGGTGTCTTCTTGGACAGCAAAACCATTGTAATCCCAACCTAGGTAGTAAAACTTTATGAACACATGTCTGAAATGGCACCTAAAAATTTAGTTTGTTTTTAGGTGCTACACATATTCTTTAAATATACTAAGTACTTAGAAAAATCAAATGGTTTTTGATTAGGTCTTTGTTGTGATTCATTTTCTCCAGATTTAGCGATTATACGTTTTAGTTGAACATTATGGGCTTCAAGAGATTTTATTCTCCTGATAAGTTCCTAAAATTGCGAGAAAGTAATAGTTGTTTATTTACTAAATTAATAAATAATATTATTAAGGTACACAACTCTTTCAACTGTACAATTTAACCAATATTATAAAGTATTAGTACCTCTTTGGAACAATCTTCAAGATTATTTTCTTTTTTTAAAATTTTAACCGTCTCTGTTTCCATAGTTTTGTTAATACCATGAATCGAATAAAGAATTGAAAATATGTAAGGTTATATTTTGTAAATTAACAATAATATATATGTTATGCAACCGAAATACTTTTGGAGAAGACCTAGTTGCATACATATTGTCTGGATTATATGTTTTGTATATGTAATATGTGTTTATTATTTGTTATACTGTAATGTATATCAAAGAACCAATTTCAGTTTCTAGAATTAAAATCATATAATTATTAAAAATATTGCTTTATACATATTAATATTTATTTTTTTTGCAATGAGAAAATTATTTTTTTATTAAGACAATAATAATAATTCATTATTAATGGTTATTGAACAAAAAATATGTATCTTTTTAATTTTATCAAATTGATATTTGTTTTATTTGCGTCTAAGTTTATTTAATATATTAATAAAAAATGCAATAATATCCATATTTATTATATTTCTTATGTAATTCATCATCTTGGATGAAAATGACAATCCATTGGATACTTCATATTCATTACAATGCTGGACTCGAATTCGAATTCTTCCACTGATTTGTGTTTTGTAGTAATCTTAAAATTTCTTACAATATTTGCTATTGTCATTTTCATAATCATCATTGCGTATTTCCAGCCTAAAATTTCTGATTAGTTTAAGAAATGTATTGTTTTTTTTGTATTTCTCACCGATACAATTTCTTGGTCCGCCAGAGAACGGTATGAAACTGTACTGCGGTCTCTTTGCAATTTCTTCTGGCGAAAATCTGTTTGGATCGTATTTCAAGGGATTTGAATAAATTTTGGGGTCTCTGTGTAAAGCAAAAATGTATATAAATATTCCCGTATTTTTTGGAATAGTCATTTCACCTGTTTAAAAGGGGTGATAATTAGAATGTTAGAAGACTAAAAAATTATAACTAGATTATGTGATTCTTGTTACCCAAATTTATATCTGCAGTTGCTTGTCGTCCAATAATAGGAACTACAGGCAGAAGTCGTAATGCTTCATTTATCGCCATTTCTGTGTATTTTAATGCAATCAAATCATTGCAATCAATGATTCTATCTTGTCCGACAATATCCATGGCTTCTTTGTAAACCTTTTCCTGCAACATTTCTTTTAAATGTACTGTATACTAAGGAAGCGAAATTAATTTTATATACTTGTACTTCAGGATGCATTGCCAATAAACAACATGTGTAAGCCATTGAATAGGCTGTAGTATCTGTAGCCTAAAAACAATTTTTTTATTTATTATTTTATATTTATTATTTCCTTATAGATTTTCTTACTGCACCAGCAAATAGAGTCATTTCTTCCTTGATGTACTGGTCAGTCAGGTTTTTCTTTTCGTAGTTCTCAAGTAATAGATCGAGAACTGGTAGCTTATTTTTGTTAAATATGTCTAAAATAATTTTAGCAATAAATTGTTACGGATTCATTTAAGACTTACAGTTATCTTCGCCCATAGCAATTCGTTTCTTATCAATGATCTGTAATATAAATAGTTATTAATGTCTAATTTTTGTATAATAATATTCTTAAAGTAAATATTTACATTTTGAACAAAATCCATTACGTAATTTTTAATTTCAATCAGTATTTTTCCCTTTTTATAAAAATGTTTAAAAATAAAGTCATTCCTTTGGATAAGACTCATTAACCTAGCCATTGTCATACGCTGACCCCTAAAGCTAAGCAGTCAATATTTGTAAATAAGAAAAATATTAAATTTACTCTGTAATAGCTTTAACAAATGTAGTATCGTTATCCGTCAATAGAGAACTTTCAACTCCCAATGTGGCTTCTAGAAATAAATCAAATTTATTTTAAATAAACGAGAAATATTTATTGATTTTTACCGCAAAAAGTTTCCAAAGTATATCTTTCAAACAAATGAAACATATTGTCTCCATCAATATTAAATTTTCGTAAAATGTCAATTAAAATGCAGCTCTTTTCATAAAAAACATCGACAAAGGAATCCAATATTACTTGATTGAAACCTTTGGAAATCATCTTCCTGTTCTTTTTCCACTGTGTAACTGAAATAAAATATTTAAAATAAGTTTGAACTGAATTATGTAAACGTACCATCAGTCATCAGTAGACTACTTTGGAACACTTCTCTTAAAGTATCATAAATAAAACTTTTGTCGAGAGCGTTCGGATGATTCAAAATTATTTTCAATTCTTCAGGATTGGATGTTAAATAATTACGTTTGGGCAGATAAAGAACACAGGGATTTCCACCATCTTTCACTAAAGATTGTATAATTCCTAATAAATCTGAAACCAATCACTGTCACACCGTATTTTCATTATGTTCTCACTTATTACTGTCTTCGTTGAATCCATAATGGATGTTTCCGATAAGAGGCAGCGTTTTCGGCGTTGGAAGTGCGTAAAATTTTTTGTATTTTTCTCTGTGTTTCTGTTCTAGGATATTGTAGTATATCCATAGCCCAACCAAAATTGTAACACATATTTCGAATATCATTTTTCTACATGAAAACGAAAGAACATACACTCATGAATTTCTTACAAGAATTGAATAAGAATATTTCTTGTAGGAAATATACTACTTAATTGCATAATTTTTTTTTCTTACCTTGAATTAATGCAAAGAGAAGTTAATAATATATTGTGTTAAGTGCAAATAATGCGGTAAAAGGGATAGTGCTTTATATAATTGTAAATAAAATGACGAGTGTGATACCGAGAAAAAAATATTGCATTTCAAAATATAAAAATTAACACGTAAATGCAATTAGTTCTTGTTGTAATGATAGTTTATCTGTGGTTTATAAAATTGAATTAAAATTAAAGCTCAAGTTTATAGATATTAATTTGAATTTAAACTTGTGGATCTGAATGATTGAATATAGACAATCAATATTGAGGATGTTCTTAAACACATGTTGAATTTCCTAAACTTTCATTTATTTAGTGACCACCACAATATTTATACTTAATAAATTAATTAAAACATTGTTGGATGCGTTACTATACTTGACTGGAATTCAATTTCCTCCTCCTTTGGAAGGGCATAGAATTTATTGTATTTTATCTTGTGATTCTCTCCTTGAATTTTGATGTATACCCATAACGTGGCCAAAATTACAACAAATATTTCGAACATCATTTTGCTTTATTAATATAAAAATGTGTACAAACATGAATTAATTTAAAAATCTAAAGTTGAATAAATAACAACTTACCTTAAACTTAAGTTAACAATTACTAAATTTTTATATAACTAAAATAAATATAAAGGTTGTGACTTTTATAAACGTCGAATAACTTTACATAAATTTCTAAACAGAAATAATCGAAAAATGATAAAAAGTACATAAACAACAAATTCTCTATGTTTTTATAATTTTGTTTTGACAATAATATGTTTAATGGACTATATAATTTCAGTTTAAGTAATTTTGTAACATTTGACAAAACTAGTTTATTAGTGGGTATGGTAAATATTTAAATTAATTAAATTAGTTAATTGTAGTAGAAATTATTTTAATTTAAAATAATCATGTTCATTATTTTATTTTAAAAAGGCATTTAACTTGTTATTTAAAAAAATATGCTGATATGACCAGAAATATTTATTAAATAAATTTACAAGTACCATTTATTATTAATAAATTATCTGAAACTAAAACTACAGTCAACAGGATGAGCCACGTTCATCACAACACTAGACTCAAATTTAAACTCTTCTATCGATTTGTGTTTAGTTGAAATTCTAAAGTTTCTCACAATATTTGCTATAGTCATTTTCATAACCATCATTGCATATTTTTGACCTAAAATTACCGATGGGTGCATAACATTAATTAGTTTCACTTATATTTCTCACCGATGCAGTTTCTTGGACCACCAGAAAAAGGTACGAAACTGTATTGGGGCCTTTTTGCGACCTCTTCGGGTAGGAATCTATCCGGATCGTATTTCAGGGGATCCGGATAAATTTCCGGGTTTCTGTGCAAACTCAATATGTTTATAATTATTTCTGTGTTTTCTGGGATGACTATTTCACCTGCGAAAGAATGTTACAAATGTGAAATGATTGATTGTTAGATGTTACCTAAATTTATTTCGGCAGTTGTGTGTCGTCCAAGTAATGGAATAACAGGAATTAATCTTAAAGCTTCATTTATAACCATTTCAGTGTATTTTAAATGAACTAGAGTATTACAATCTATTGTTCTATCCTCTCCAACAACCTCCATAACTTCTTTGTAAACATTTTCCTAAAATAAAAATAAACATGTATAGTGAGCATTAAAAAAAGTAGTTTTTACTTGTATTTTAGGATTCATAGCCAACAGTAAACACGTATATGACATAGTATAAGCAGTTGTATCTGTGGCCTAAAACAACATTTTTAATTGGCTATATATGTGTATTTATTATTAATTTTGTTACTGCTGCAGCGAACAGAAGCATTTCGCTTCGGATATATTCATCATTTAGGTTCTCCTTTGTATAATTTTGCAGCAATAAATCAAGAACGGGCAATTTATTTTTGTTAAATACATCTAAAATATACATACATATATGATAAATATTTAATCGATTTTAAAAGTTGATTAACTTACATTTGTTTTCATTTAACAGTATTCTTTTCTTATCGATAATCTAAAATAAAATTGGTAAGAAATGAAATTTGAAAATAAAAATGTTAATAACAATATTTACATTTTGAATGAAGTCATTCATATATTCAAGAAAGTTTCTAATGATTTTAGATTTTGAAAAGAAATTGTTGAACATGAACTCATTCATTTCTAATGGATTCAGTGCTCGAGACATCACTAATTTTTGCCCTCTAGAATATAATGTTATTAATAAAATATTTATATGAAACTATATACAAACGAACTCTGAAATAGCTTCAGCAAATTTTGTCTCATTATTTACTAGAATTGAAGATTCAATTCCCAATGTCGCTTCTAAAAAAATAATGTTAACACTATTAAATAATATAAAGGATACACTTACCACAAAAAGTATCTAATGTGTATTGTTTAAACAAATCAAACATACTATTCTCTTTGAAATTCAATTTTCCTAATATTCTTGTTAAAATACAAGTTTTTTCATATATTACATCGAGAAACGAATTCAATATCTCCTGATTAAAACTCTTGGAAATTAATTTTCTATTTTTCTTCCATTTTGGAACTAAAATTAATAAATAATATTTGCCTATTTATAATACTATAAGGTTTACCTTCGGTTATTAGCAAACTATCTCTGAAGCCACACTTCATAACGTTATATTGGACGCTTTTTTCTAAAACATTTGGGTGATTGAGCAGAATTTTTAAATCTGCTGGTTTAGAGGTCAGGTAATGTCGGGTTGGTAAGTATACAACGCAAGGATTTCCTACGTTTTTGTTGAAATCTTCAATGGCATGAAGCAAATCTAAAAATAAAAATATTAAATAATTAATGTACACATTCATGGACACTTCTTACTCTTTCCCAGTGCTTGCAAACCATTTCCCACAAAAGGTAGCCACTTTGGTGCAGCAAGTTTATAAAATTTCTCGTATTTTTTTAAGTGCTTCATATGGCTTCGGTAGTACACCCATAGTACAACTATAAATAGGACGAGAAACTCAAACACCATCCTAATACAAACGTATGCTTAGTACAAGTGAATCACATGGAAGGAGAAAATTGTCTCTTTATACGTTTTTATAAATGCTTTTTGTAATTTTTACAAGTAATTAGTTACTATTACTACAACAACAAATTTGCGTATACTCCAAATTACACGTATTTTTAAACTAAAGTAAATTCCACATTTTGTCATATTTTGGATAACTTTAAATATACCTTAAATCAGTGTTATCACAAAATTAAAATGAAATAACATTATTATTAGAAACTTAGATCTCCAGGAAATAATTTAATATAGCAGTTTTTCAAAAAATGTATTGTATATCGATATGTTTGTACCGGATTTAAAAATTATATTACAATAACAATTACAATAACAGTGACGTAATTTTTCATAAATAATCACGTTAGATTAAAAAAAAATGTGTTTATAATTTTATGGTTGTAGGTTGTTGTACATTTGTATAATTGTTCAAAATAAACTTTAATATTATTTAAAAAGTTGGAATAGATTGTGTTTGTTAGACTGTGAAGAATATGGACTGTGGTTTCTTTATACAGCTTTAGTATGTCACACCAGTGATAAATTAGAATTTAATTTAATCAATAAAATGCAATATATTTTCAGATTTTCTTCATTGTGTCCGCGAAGTGTTCATAAAATATTGGTCCATTAAGCTCGACTAAAAGACGGGGTTATTCGGGGTTAAGGAACTGATTTATCGTTGTGTCGTGAGCCGAAAAGTCAGTAAACCATTTGACTGGATCGCATGTTATGCGTTATGGAATCTAATTTATGTATTAATCGATATCGCGGATCAGTATGACACGCGACAGTTCCGGGTTTTTAGTAAACAAGCATGGCTTCCATTGAGGAGAAGTTAAACGTGCTCCAACACAAACTCAAAGTAAGTTTCATTCCATTATTTTCGTTTTTTCTTGTTTATCATTTATTAAATGAGACCACTGATTTCAGGAAACAGATGAAAACTTGTCTGTGTGCATCGTTCTCCTGCAACAATACCTGAGACAGGAACGCAACAAATCTGAGGTAATATCAAAACGTTTTTTTTTTCAATTGCTTATTATATACTTTAATTAGTAACCGTATATTTACAATAATTACAATTATCATGTCTATCACATAGCTAAATAATGGCATAATAACCTAACTACAATCGAGTAAAAAAGTATGCTTTATAAGGACTAGACTCTATATATTATTTTTCTGAATTATGTCAGTCATTGAAACAACAAAAAAAAAAAACAATTAATTTTTCACCACAAACCAAAATGTTCATATCCAAAATTATGACCGTAAGTGGGTAATAGCTCGTTAATCTTGTGCAAACCGTCATCTTTGATCGTCAAAGCGGGAACGTGATGAATAACGCCAACATGATGATGTTCAAGCACATCATGATGACCGTGGTGATGACCATGATGATCATGATGGCCGTGATGACCGTAATGATGGCCATGATGGTCATAATGATGGCCGTGGTGTCCGTCATGATGATGATGATGGTGGTGGTGGTCGTGGTGACCGTGGTGGTCGTAATGATGGTCGTGATGACCGTGATGATCGTGGTGGTCATGGTGACCGTGGTGATGGTGTCCGTGATGATCGTGGTGGCCATAATGGTGATCGTGATGTCCGTGGTGATGATCATGGTGGCCGTGATGATGATCATGATGACCATGGTGGCCGTGATGATGATCGTGATGTCCATGATGATGGTCATGATGGCCATGGTGGTCATGGTGACCATAATGATGGTCGTGGTGGCCGTGATGATGATCGTGGTGGCCGTGATGATGATCATGATGGCCGTGATGATGGTCGTGGTGACCGTGATGATGGTCGTGGTGCCCGTGATGATGGTCGTGGTGTCCATGATGACCATGATGGTGATCATGGTGACCATGATGACTGCTATGATGACCATGGTGCCCATGGTGGCCGTGTCCACTGTTTATATAAACATGATAGTTTGGCGTCGAACCGTATGAATATCCAAACGATTTATGCAATTGTCCGGGTTCAAATAACTTAAATAATTTTTTTACTGTTTTAAGTTTTATCGTTGACGATGATAGAGCCACACAAGCTGCCAAAAGTGTCATGATTACCTGGAAAATTATTAACTTAATTTCACAAACCATTATTTTATATTAAATATTAAATATTTTACAATCTTAATAAAATAAATAAATTGAACAACACTAAACACAATGTAATCACAACACCAAATCACTTACAAATAATTTCATTTTTGTTCACACATTCACTCGGTCGGTTGGACGCACTATATGAAAACTGAACTCAAGTTTTTTGAACCGAACATTTTATATTAATGTGTCTTTTCAAATAATTATAGTTGACATGTACAATAGCAGGAACTATTTCAATCTAATAACATACATTGGAAATTGTTCAATTTCCTTTATTGTTCTATAATATTTGTGCGATAAGAACGGAGAAATTGATCATCTGCTTTTGTTTATGTAATATTATTAAATGGCTATATGTAATATTTGCAAATAGATTTAAATATACTGGTTTATGTATTTTGTAATGGTAGGTGAATGCAACTCAAGCATTCAACTAAATCTATTGTGACATTTTATGTACGTATAAATAATCGAAAAAATATGATACATTTTAAAATACAGTAACCAATTAAAAAATTTTAATGGCGATGACGATGACAAACAATAGTACAGCTGTGGTACTTTCGCTATCGAAATCTTGTATAATCGTGACCACACCTTTTTCCATCGCGATACATATCAAACACACTCGTGAACTGGTTCTCTTATTATTCGAGCAATTGCGAATTTCATGTACTGGAATTACTAATCAGTCTTGTCGATTACTTTAGCAATTTTCTCATTTGGTAGGAAATTGAATCTTGAATTAATTAACGACCTCGGATTTCCAAGATTTTTCGAACTATTAACGCAATAAAAAGCATTTTGTTAAAATATAAATATATTTAAATACTGTTTATATGGTTTTTACAAAACAATAAATATCACAGCCTCTCAAAACGTTTACCATTGTTTCAAACCCAAATCGGCGGAGTATCCGTGTCCGTATCCGTGTCCGTATCCGTAACCCAAGGATTGGTCAAGGTAGGCTGGGGCAGCTACGACTGGGGCGGCAGCGTAGGATTTTACAATTGGGGCGGCGTAGGACTTAATGATTGGGGCAGACACAACTGGGGCGGCGTAAGACTTGATGATTGGAGCGGATACAACTGGAGCGGCGTAAGACTTGATGACTGGAGCGGATACAACTGGGGCAGCATAAGATTTGATGATAGGGGCGGACACAAGTGGAGCGGAGTAAGATGCTTCCAAGCCGTGAGAGTAGGCTGGGGCTGGGGCGGCGTAAGAGGCGGAGATGGTCTTGGAGATGATTGGGGCGGAGTAAGATTTAGTCAAGAGTGGGGCAGAGTAAGAGGAGGAAAGTACTGGGGCGGCGTAAGAAGATACGATTGGGGCGGCGTAAGACTTGGCTACAATTGGGGCAGAGTAAGGCTTGATGATCGGTCCTACGGAGTAGGATTTGGCTACGACTGGAGCGGCGGCGTAGGTTTTAAGAAGAGGAGCTTCTTGTACGATGGTTTTGGAGACAATTGGAGCTTCTTGGACGAGGGTCTTGGTGACGATTGGAGCTTCTTGGATGAGGGTCTTGCTCAAAACTGGGGCGGAGTAGGAGAGGTCGCTGCCCAAGGAAAGACCGTGTCCGTATTCTAGGGAGCTGGAAAGTCCGTGATCTCCATAACCGTAGCTGAGGTCCAATAAACCACGTTTTTCCTTCTTCTCAGCGGAAGAAGCTACAGCTACCAAAGCTACAAGGCACACCTGAAATAATTTAAAGATTTAATTAAAATAAATGAATATAAATTTTTAACAATCACGTCGAAAATTTTAGATTTTCCGGAGATAGAGTAAAATCAAATAGAAGAAATTAATTAATTTTCAGTGTTGCACTCACCAAGAATTTCATGTTGTTGATTTAAGAATTGACTTGATCCTCACCACAGGAAGAACCAAACTGATAACAAACCAAATCCCCAGTTGGGTATATATAGAAGTGAAAAAATTGGGAGGGTGTCCACCTGTTGGAATGAAACAAATATAAATCTAGATCATAAATGTGTCGAATTTTTTTTTATTACACCGCACCAAGGTCTTCATTTCACAACTGATTAACAGCTTAACCACTTAGGATTCGAGTGTTACGCATGCTGAATATGAGACGGTACCAAATGGTGAATGCTCGCATTATCTACTCTAGTTTTAATATGGGTATGTCAATTGTTGAAACGTGACAAAAAGTCGAGGGCTTCACACAATTGTAAATTTTATTAATAGGCTAATAAAGATTTTTTTCAAAGAAATTTAAAAGTTTTTCTAGAGATCGCACATAAATCTGAGTTAATCTGGTGCACTAGACTTTTTTAGACACGTTTTAACAATTGGCGTGCCCATATTAAAAACCATAATGCGAGCATTCTCTATTTGGTACCATGGTATAAAACAATTGAAATTGTTTGGTTATTTCATTGTGGTGCTGAAAATTTCTTGATGCTGGATGTATTGTTTGTGCATAAATTGCATTTAATATATGCAATTTGCACAAGAGTTTTGTGTCTTAAATGGAAGTATGCTTAAATTTATAATCGGTGGAAAATTGCCCCATAATTTACCTAAAAAGATTTATGTAAGATATTCTAATGGCTATAATTTTCTTATGTGTTTCTTATTTTTTTTTTTCGATGTCAAATTTCAAAATATTTTAATTTTAGTTGTGCGTGTAAATGTGTACAAACTAGTTTATTACTTGTGTTAGCAATAAAATGGAATAAATAATAAACTTTATTAACGAGCGTCACCATAAATGAACATCCCGTCTTCAACATTTATAATTACAGTCTTATAATGAGCGGTGAACGTATAGTTTTAATTATTATTATATAAAAATAAATTTATTATGTGAAGGGCACATTCGATGAAGTCCCAAGATAGAGGCGAACGTTAGTGAAGAATTGACCCAGATTATCCATTGTGATTTCGAAACGCCTTGAGAGGAAATCGATTTTAAAATCTATTTTAAATTAAATATACTATTGCAGAAATTAATAAGTTTTGATTGTTGTTTTCTATGTATAATATGAATGAAACCTAGTGGGTTACGCAAATCAATCAATATCAATTTGATTTGTTTGATTGTGATCTATTTAGCCGCAAAATTAATTTTATTATTAAATCACTCTTATTCTCTAACAGTTTCTTTATGTCTCTTTTGTTTTCTTTATTTAAATACGTTTAAACTATACTTTACTAACAATTAATAAAAAATGGTTAGAACATTTTCAATCCTTTGTTTCTTTTTTATTTTTTCATGCGTAGATATTATGTAATATTTTATTTACTAATTATCTAATATTTATTAGTTAACACCGAATTGTATTATGGTAATTAAGAAGAAGGTTCCATTAAACATCTGTCAAGTGTAGAAATATTTTAAATTTAAAATTTCTATGTAAACACTGACCGTGTACTAAATAAAGACCTCGGAATTTCTCAAAAAAAGAAAATATTTCATTCTCCAACTTATTATTAAACTGTGTAAACCAAATAACTATTACAAAACGAATTTTACAATCAACGAAACGAATTCATTGCCAACTTTTTCCCTTTTTTAAGACCTTAGCACACACCATAATTACCTAAATTTAATACTGATCTTGAAATATCCATTAATCTATGAAAAATGCGTTGTGTACAATTATAATTAAACGTGAACATCCGGCGATTCGGTGAGGTTGCAAAACTGCTCCAATAACACAAACAGCCAATGAATCACCTGAATATTAGAATGTAGACTTGTGCAATTTGAACACAAGTTTTTTTTCTTTGATTTATGCGTGACCTCTAGAAAAACCTCTTAAATTTGTATGAAAAAATCTTTATTATCCTGTTAATAAAATTTACAAACTACACTACCACCATTTTTTAGAATTGTATGTCAAAGGAAAGGCGTTGTACCCAATTGGAGAGTTGTAAACCAAGGGTGTTCCTAATGGTGGCATCGAATAAGCGATAGGAAACTGTGGAAAAAACAATCTGGGAACGTTATAGACACCTGGAATAAATGTCTGGCTGAAAGGTCCAGAAACAGGTAGTAAAGTGTAATGGTATCTTGTTGGTTCCACCAGAAGATTCCACGTTTCTCTTTCTTTGGATCAGCATTTGCTCAGGCAACAACAATCAAAATGATATGTAAAAAATAGTTAATACAAGGATATTTAAATTATTTATTAAGTCTTCCCAACTATTTCATTTTGGTGCTATGTTTGGGCTTTCTTAGAATGTTAAGGTTTTTGATTTGTTAGTTATTTATAGAGAGAAAAACTAAATTAATTAAATTTGTATGAAAAAATCTTTATTTTCCTATTAATAAAATTTACAAACGTACACTATTACCATTTTTTAAAATTGTATGTCAAAGGAAAGGCGTTGTACCCAATTGGAGCATTGTAAACCAAAGGTGTTCCAAATGGTGGCACGGAATAAGCGACAGGAAACCGTGGGGAAAACAATCTGGGATCGTTGTAGAAACCTGGAATAAATGTTCTGGTGAAAGGTCTAGAAACAGGTAGCAAAGTCCTTTGTATTGGTACAGGATTTACAAGTTGTCCTAAGGCAACTTCCGCCGCATCCGTTATAATTGCATCGTCAAAATCTTGGTTGCCCCAGAAGATTCCACGTTTCTGTTTCTTTGGATCAGCACTTGCTGAAGCAACAACAATCAAAATGATCTGTAAAATAATACATACAATTAATACAACTATTTATGTTAAAACTATTTATCAAACCTTACCAAGTACTTCATTTTGGTGCTATGTTTTGGTTTTCTTCGAATGTCAACATTTTTGATTTGTTACCTATTTATAGTGATTGAATATGGTGGTAGGAAGAGAAATTGCAGAAAAAATAGAAAATTTTCTTGTTGCATTTGTGTCGAAATTTTGATTTTACGATTGTTTTTTACGACTTATCACGAATTTGCCCGCAAAACAATGAACGGTGCAACAAGTGTTCCAAAAAAGAATTACACCAATTGAATATTAATCGGTGTCAATGAGCAATAATCGAATTTCGTGTTGTTTTTAAAGTTCCAAGAAAGGTGATGTTCCAAAATATAAATTTACATATGTACGATCGACAATTAAAAAGATGTAAGCAACATTTGACCTAAATATTTTGAATGTAAATTGAACAAGTTGAAAATCTGGGCGATCAGGAAGCCGAACGCAAACGAAATAAATTTTAATCTTCACACATGTAACGGCCACACGAAAACGGCGCAATAATATTATCCAAGTCCTCGCAATCTTATGTAAAATCTCAAAGAATTAGATCACATTGGCATTTTCATCTCGGCGCGTACCGCTAAAATATCGCCGCTGAAACTGGTAACTGAGAAAAAAATAACGATCTGAAAAAATCAGGACGTGTTCCTACCACTGTTCGAAATGGCCGATGAATGTATATAAACAATCAGTTGGCTCGTTACGGACATTATTATTTCAGTGGTTGTTTTCAGTGAACGAAGATGAAGCACATGGTAAGAAGTTTTTATTGGCAACAGTGAAACAGTGTGTGAATAAAGTGAACAATCATTTTACGAGGATCAGGATGTTTATGCAGTGATTAAACACAATTTTTTACTTTATGAAGCATCAACGAACTTTGAATTTTAATTTATCAAAGTATCAAAAAAATTTTTCAATTTTTATGGTTAATCAGCTTATTTTTATGTAATATTCTTTGCTATAAATATCATTATAAATTTACTTTTGGAAACTTTTTATATCTAGATAATTTGATGTTGTTCTTTTACCAACTTTTACAGTTTTTATTAAATATTTATAAAACACCCTGATCCAATTTTACATAAACAAAAACTTTTGACTGTTACTTTCTTCAAGATCGTTTTGGCTGCCCTCTTGGCGTTGGCATCGTCCGAAACGAAACAGAAACGCGGTCTCCTGGGCCTGGGATCACTAGGAGGTCTGGAACACGGACCTCTTCTGTCAGCACCTTTGGACCTGTCATTGGGCCACGGACTGGAAGCACCGCTCATCTCAGCTCCGCTGATCAAATCGATTGCCGCTCCAATTTCCTATTCAGCACCTCTGATCACCAAAAGTGTTGGACCGGTTTATTCGGCACCGATTTTGAGCAAGTCCTACGCATCTCCTATTATCTCAGCGCCGCTTTTGAGCAAGTCGTACGCCGCTCCCATCATCTCAGCGCCCATTTTGAGCAAGTCGTACGCCGCACCGTTGATTTCTGCGCCGTTGATCAGCAAATCTTACAGTGCACCGCTGATCTCGGCGCCCCTGCTGACCAAATCGATTGCTCCGATTTCTGCGCCTTTAGTTACCAAATCGATTGCGGCGCCCATTGCGATCGGACATGGAGGTTATGGGTTAGGATTGTCGGGATTATCTTTGGGTCATGGGTTAGGCTTGTCCGGATTGTCTTTGGGTCATGGGTGGTAGACTGTAATTTTAATGTATGATGTGGGATAAGTCGACTAATTTGTATATTTTTTTAATAAATTAATTTTATTGACAATTTGGAATTATTGATTTACATCCTTACTTTATCCATAAAAAAATATATATTATATATTATAATTTAGTTCTAACAAATATAGATTCCAAAATATATAATACAAAGAAATTTATTATTATTATTATATTATTTTATTATTTTAAAATTCTTTTAATTACAACAATTTAAAATAAATAATCTTGTAAAGAGATTTGTAATATTTTTTATTCTCAATTTAAAAATAATAGAATACAAAAAACACCAGATTAAATAAATGAATATTGTTTTTACATTTTATTATCCATTCTGAACAAATTTATTCACAAATTAAATGGCAAAGAAACAATTTCTTGGCCAAATAAATAAATACTTTTTTTACTCAACGAAATATATTTTGAACAAATAAATAATAAATTCATTCAAAATTATGATTGTAAAGAAAGTAAAAGTACTAGAACCTAACAAAACGTTAATCAAAATAATATATAAGATATTCTTTACCTTTATGGGTGTGTTTTACTAAATAGTGAAAGGAAGCATTTTTAATAATATTTCTTTACGTACCTATCTTATGTATGATCACATCTATTACTTCATTTAATAAACTTACATAATATCAATAATTCAATACTTTTTCCAATAGATATATCTATATACAAAAAGCACTGTACACAAATTTATTACAAGAAAACAAAATTTATTACAAGAAAACTCGGTTGAGGAATGAAAAATGAATGTATTTTACACACACAACATAAATTTGAAAAATGAAAAAACCTGCAATCATTACTTCTTCTTGCCTTTTTTCTTCGCTCCACCTTTTGCGCCTTTGGCGCCTTTACCTTTCTTTCCACCCTTGCCCTTTTTGCCATCCTTGGGAATGTCGGCGGGATTGTACTGCGTTTCTATGTTTTTCCCTGGTTTAACCCGCTCGAAGAAGGCAGGACTCTTCTTGGCGGCGGACGGCGAAAACTGGATCTCGAAGCCGTCGGACGAAGTGGAGGTCGACTCCTCGTCCTCGCACACGCAGTCCTGTTTCATTTCCTTGTGTTTTTTAACTTTAAACTGCATGGGAGTGCAGTCCATGTAAACGCTTTCGTTCCTAAATCGAATTTCCTTCGGTTCTTTTAGTGGATTCACCGTGATCAAGTATTCTCCTTGTTTCTTGCTGACCGTTAGAGTTTGTTTCCTTTCTGCCACGAACAAGTCGCTGGATTTTTGATCCATAATGGCTTTCTGACGTTTGTGTTTACGGATTATTTTGGCCACCGTCCTGCCAACGGCTCCGGGTCTAAATCCCCTTCGATCTCTGACCTGTGAACACAATTAATTAGTCTAAGCCACCTTACAAACGTTACAACTTACAGCCAAAGGGTCGTACAAATTCCAAAGCCACCCCATGTGTTTCGGTACTCTGAAGTTCGGGTTCAAACAGTTCTTGTGGCCCAATTTGACGCCCCCATAATAAAATTTCTTCGCCTGCGATTTCTTCCGTTTTGTCCCACGTTCCTCCTCCTCTTGATCCTTTTCGACCTCGTCCACCTTTTTCGCATCCTTGTGTTTTCTTCCGTTGGCTCCCGCCTGATTTTGGTTTTCCGTTACCACCGTCACGTCAACTTTAATTTCTAACTCGTCCGTTTTTTCGGGCTGGAAGGGACATTGCGGGTTGCCGCAAACCGTATCAGGTCCGCATGGCACATCACAAGCTAAAATTATCAGTTATAATCAATAAAAAATTTAATTCTTGTGGTGTTATTACCGTGAATATCCCCAATTTTGTAAGGGCAATCCGGATTTCCGCACGGCGTCTTTTTGGCGAACGGACAATCCGGATTGTCGCACTGACGTTGATCGTTGCAAGTCCGACCGTCTTCGGGTTCCGGTTTTTCTTTAGGAGGTTCACTTGGACATGGAGTTTTTTCTGCATACGGACAATCGGGATTGTCGCAAACATCTGTTTCTTTTTGTTCTGCAATTTGATCAGTACTGAACTGTAAATTTAAGTTCTTTACCTAATAGATTTACCATCTGAAGGACACTTTAGATCCTTAACCTTATTTGGAGATTTGCAGGATGAATCACCTCCACCTTTTGTCTGAAACTGAAAATTTATAATCTATAAGAGTTGCTCAAGATTTACTCATGTTCTACGAAATAAAAGAGCTGTCAGTTTATTTTAATTTATTGCATTGTGTTATTGATCTTTGATTTTCTATAATCTAACCTTGTTGTAAGGACAATCTGGAATACTGCAAACTTGTGACAACTTATTATCGCCACCTGATTTCTTAGGAGCAAAGGGACAGTCTGGATTATCACAATAATTAGACTTTTTTGTAGGATTCGGATTAAAAGGACAATCCGGATTTCCGCAATAATCATCATCATTCTGTGCGAGGTTCGGATTAAATGGACAATCCGGATTACCACAATAACCGTCATCGTTTTGCACATTGTCAGGGTTAAATGGGCAATCGATGTTACCACAAAACTCTTCACTTTTCATTTGTTTGTTCTTTTGAAACGGACAATCTGGGTTGTCACAAACTGCAAACATTCCTGTGAAAAAAACAAGTTTTACTAATAACATTACACAGGTCCACACCAGACCTTTGTAAATATCCGACTCGAGTTTATCTGAAAAGCTGTCTCTAATGCAGGGATTCTGAAAAGGGCAATCGGGATTATCACAAACAGGTTTTGGAGTATCACAGTCAAGGAGATCGAATTGGTAATCGTTATTGGGAGGTGATGTGTCAAGGATGTGGGTGCAAGAGGGACTATCACACGGCCCCTTTTTGATTAGAGCCTGCAACGCCCTCAAATCAGCAGGCAAAAATGGACAATCTGGATTTTTGCATGGTCCTTTGGGTAACGGTTCCGGGCAATCCCAATGGATTGGCGGTAAAGTCGGTCCGATCACCGGACTCTTGCAGTCAACTCTTCCACAATAACCTGTTTTATTTCCTATTATTACTATTGTTAACAAGTAATGAATAATAACAACACGACCTGTATTTTGTGGTGGTATAAGGGGGGCTTGTTTAATGACTTCTTTGTCGACGATCCCCAGTCGGAATTTAGTGTAGGCGCAATCGGGCTGTCCACAGGCGGCTTGTATCTGTCCCTCCTTCCTCACCGTGTTCTTCTGGGCAAACGGACACTCCAACATGCCGCAGTAATTCAGCGGTACAGCTTCAGAGTCTTCACCGGCCACGGGCAAACCTAAACCATCAAACTGAATAAACACCCCAACAATCGGGAGTGGTACCTTTAAATTTCTCAGCGGAAAACGGACAGTCCATATCCATGCACGACGTGATTCCTATCGGCAAGTTCTTTTCCACCCGTTTGTAGAAGCATCGATCTTGGGTCGCTCTCGGCCCTTTGGGACAATATCCCCGTCCGCATGGTCCCATAGCTTTCTTGTACTCCGAGATTATGTGGTCGAATTGATCCAGCACGTCTTTGCAAGCGTTGAATGGTGATGGACACGAATCGTCCAAACCTGTACCGCCGTATAGTCGGAGTGGCTCGTAATCGTTTTTCGATTTTGTCTCGTATACTTGCTTGTATTTCGATATGCTGTTAATGAAGATTATTATTTTTTAAATTAGGCTTAATGGTGTCGTTACCTTTTGTAGAAGCGTCCCCAAATGGATGATTCATCCATTTTCTTGTTATTTATGGGAAAAAAGGCTCGAGACTATGAATTTATTAGAACATTGAAATTTTTGCGGTTTACACAATGACAATTTTGTAGTTTAAATGACATTTCCGAATTTGTTTATGTCAAAGGTATAAATTATATTGTTGGTAACAATTATATTCAGATGGATATAGATTTTCACAATTATTTTGAATGAATGAATGAAAATTTTTTATTATGAAGTGATAACAAGACACGAAAATTTTATACAGGGAATTTCATTTTGGTGGTATATTAGAAGTTTCAGGGGTATGGCACATAAATATCTTTGAAACTTTTAACTTATTATAGTACTGGAAGTCATTACCCTAATTAAAAATATTTTAAATGTTTTATTTGATTATGTAAAAGTTGTTACATGTTACACAGATTGTTACATTTAAAATAAAAATAGGTTAATTAACCTTTTATGTTTCAATTTACCCTGAGATTTATTATTTGTAATTTTAAAAAATTAGTTTTTAAACGTTTTTGAACAATATTATATAGAATCCAAAAAGTACATCTTGAAAGTATTTTAGGTATAAGGCAGTACTCATTTCTTTCAGAATTTTTTGTAGGATCAAGTCTTGGTTACATTTTTCCATTATTTCTGAAACTGTTGAGCTAATTCTTGAAGGTTATTTGAAGGTTCCAGATTTTTTATGTGTCTCCTTAGAATGTCCCAGATGTTCTATCGGATTCATATCGGATTCATATCGGACTGGTCACTCCATAACCTCTAAATTATGCTCTTCAAAAAAATTTTGAACTACTCTGGCACTGTGTGGTCTTACATTATCTTGTTGTAAAGTTCGCCAAGATGTGAAGGGCTGTACGTCGGTTTGAAGTTATACCTTCCCATATCATTACAGATCCTCCTCCAAAAGCTCTTCTCTCAGCAACAGTTGTATTATATACTCTTTGTTGTGCTTCATTTGATCTTAAACAAAACCTGAATTCAACTATAAAGAGAACCTGACTCTATTGGATCATGTTACAGTTAACGAATTCATTAGCGAAGCTTCTTCTCATTCTTGTGTGCTCTAGGTAATTCAGGGATAACAGCTGCACGTCTTGAATGTCAATTGAAGTCTATTATGTACGGTTTGAGTAGATAATTGTGTCCCTGTGGCAATAAAGTGAAGATTTCCTAACTGGGTAGCTGTTCTTGTTTGCTATTGAAGTGACATCTGAACCAAATGTCGATCTTTTCGAGGAGTAGTCAGTCTCTGACGAACAGTATATGGTCTCCTATGACTGATACCAATTTCTCTGCACTGATTCCACAATGTGTGAATAACCGACTGACTTGTTTGGAGCAAGTTTGCCACGTACCTCTTCAATCGACCTTGTTGCAGAAGTGCAAAGGCCTAACAACTTCATCTCGATTGTACAATAGTTCTTTCAAGAGCATCGTTCTTCATGACATAACGATGAAAACGACTGATAAACAATGTTATTCTGAAGCATTCTGATAAATTTCTATTATTTCTACAGATATTAAAAAAATAAAGAAGTTTTTTTGTAACATTAAAATGTACTCTAGTCTGTTGAACTGTTTACATTTTAAATATTGATGCCTCTTTGATTCTGACTAGTTTAGATAGATTTATCCTGGGGTTTATTATTCGTTAACATATTTTAAAAAATTAGCTTGAAAAATTTTTGAACAATGTTTCAAGATTCCAAAAATTGCAATTCCATGAAAGTACTTTAAGAGGTATGGCAGGCAGTACTCATTTTATTCAGAATTTTTCGTACAATTAAAAAATGTAGGCATATTCTGGTTAATTTTATTTATTTCTAAAATACAGTTCTGTTCCATGCCAATAATAATAGTACTAATTTATAATAAATCATTTATAAAAAACTATGGTTCAGCATTGAACCGCAGACAAAAATTAAGCGATAATTATGTCCCTTGGCAAAAGTGGTCCACTTAAGTAACAAATCGCATCCAATTAAAACAAAACAAATCGCCCGAAACCTTGTTTGATTAATGCAATTTTGGTTTAATGAACCCACTTGAATGTTTAGAGGCCAATTCGCGATTACGCACGCATAAATTTCGTTTATGAATGGACTCGATCATTACACACCTCATTTAATGTTTGTAGTTTTCACACCTGCGTTTAAATCATTGCATGTTATTAATTTGTGCACGACCCGTTTATTAATGGATCCATTTAACGCAACCGTTATTTACTTATATGCAATATTGAAGAGCCCATTAAGCACATTTACCATAAATAAGCATTTCGGATAAGACCATTACGGTGTAATTGGTCCAGATTTACAATTAGATACGAGATCCATTTGACAAATTCGCCGTGCCAAGTAAAGATCTCGATAAATAATCGACACGGGCGAAAGTTGTTCTAGAACCTGAAACGTGCGATTTTCCGTAGTTTAGAACCATTATGCAATTGTTACAGTGGTTATTTTTTTTGTCATTTGTGCAAAACATGCATCTGTCTGTTGACCGTAAAAGCATTGAGACACTGGCCACTTTCTATCTAGGTTAAACTGTTTTATTGACAGAACTGCACTCGGATTTGATTCGGAATCTGATCAGGACTGTATTCATTATTCCTTTTTTGTTTTTGACACGAGAATTTTCCAAAATTAATTTGCTATTTTTGTTATAATCGCTTTTGGTATCCTTTCTCCGGCGGTTTTTCTGATACAGTCAATCGACCGGAGAATAACGTAACAATTCCGTAATGTTGGAATGCAAACAATTAACTAATTTAGGTGCAATTTACTGCACAAGTAATCATCGACATTGTAAATAGACGTTTATTTATAACCAGTAAATAGATTCTAAGGAATTTCATTACGTTTTATTTGACACAAAATATTATTATAATAATAATTAAAATAATATTCTTTCTTAGAGAATTATTTTTTCCAGTTTGCCAATAAGTTTTGTGCGCTGAATACAAACGACATCGTTTATAGTTTTCGCCAATATTTTGGAGTAGAAAGTGTAGAATTTTGAAACAGTCGCCGATCGATAAAAGCAAACGATTATTAGTTTTGACGCGGGGTTGACAATTATCCATATTAAGCCTGCAGAATTTGTAACTACTTTCTTCTTCCGATGTCGTCCGCATTAAATATTAATCAGGATGCGACTGCTAATTAATAATCTGCCCTCGTCTATTTGTTTCGTCCGGTATATAAACCAAAAGAAAGTGACTGATTTGTTTTTTTGTTGTTCGTTAAGGGTACTGTGATGGTCGTAGCTAGCTTCTAGATTATTGTTTTGGTTAATTGTCTAAATTATTAGTTAAAACATGATAAAGAACTTGGTAAGTTTATGGTGTAGTGAATGAAAGAAAAGTGTTGTGTCAACAGTGATAATGTGTCCAAAGGGGATGATTATTAGTGACTTGTGCTTGTTTAAAAATAAAAAAGGGGATGAGTACAGTTTTATACAAAAAAGTAGTTAAAATTGTCAATAAACATAACAAAATTATCAAAATATTCAATTACTTCAACCTCTCTAATATTAAATTCTTCCAAAGTTTCTTTCTAGCTTTAAATTATAATAAATAATTTCAATATTTTGAATTACAATGATAATACATATGATTTTAATAATTTCTTCATACTTGAACTTGGTTAAATATAATTAGGTGCACATTAATTATGCAGGCATCTGACCTACAAATCCACACACACATATATTGTTGAAAATAATAAAAACAAATTTATTCATGACATAACTACATGTATTAAATGTACCGTAACTAAATTCCCAATTAAAATTAATATGCTGTTACGAACTAAAGTTTATTTCTAGGTATTCTTGACCATAGTGCTGTCAATAACCAGATCAGTTCTAACGGAAGACCTACAACACCAAAACTATCAGCAAATCGATCCAGTATACGATGATACACAGGAATCCCCAGAAAAAGATCAGGATAAAAGAACAATTTTCTCTCCCACGTACTCCAATTATGGAGTGGCGAAACACATTGGTCTAAGTCCAACTGGCAAGAAACACGTGCTAGGTTACAGTACTGTTGATTTGAAATTCGTGCCGGTAGTCAAACCTATCATAAAACACGGCTACCATTACACCAGGCCAAAAGTCCACTTCAAACATCCGTTGGTGGTAAAACCAATTCGCCCAGTAGTACACGCCACCGCATGGAAACCTTTAAAACCAGTACTGCCAGTTAATGTGCCACCACCAGTACATCATCATCATCACGTGAAACCTGTGGCAGTACCAATACATAAACCAGGTCTTGCAGTTAAACCAACCCTTCTCCTCCAAGGACTTCCAGTAAAACCAGCAGTACCGTTCAGGCCGGTAGTACCAGCCCACGTCGACTTACATCCAGTCGATCATTTGCATACGCATGTAGACCACGTGCATCCAGTAGATCATTTACATTTGGACCACGTACATTTGCAACAAGCCGTACAAGTCGTACCAGCTCCCTCATTGGTGCCTACAGTACAAGCAGTACCTATAGCAGTCGCACCAGCACCAGCTCCAGCTCCAGCTCCACTGTTGCCAGCGTTTAGACCGTCGCCGTTGTTCGAGGTAACTAAGCCGAACTTGGGCGTCCTTCCTCTCGGAGCAACCTTCCAGTCGCCAGTGCTGCACAACGTTCCACAAGCGCCTCAGGTGGTACACCAGCAATTCATCCCTCAACCAATTGCAACTCCTGTTTTACCACAGCCTGTCGCAACTCCAGTTTTGCCACAGCCTGTCGCCACTCCAGTTTTACCACAGCCTGTCGCCACTCCGGTTGTTCCTCAGCACGTGCATCCGGTGTTGCCGCAGCCTGCGTTGGCCAGACCTGTTGTGCAGACTGCTGGTGTTACTTCCGTGGAGTTCCACGGCACTTACCATCCGACGCCCATCAACGGACAGATTCCAGCCAATGTTTTGCCAGCCGTTCCAAATCAAGTACAGAATTATTTCCCTGCTGTAGACGCTGTACATTCCATTTTGCCCACTAACTACCACAATTTCCAATCCCACAACATTCCTCAACAACCCCACGATATTTCCCAAGTGTTCCATCCTCAAGTACCCATACAGCCTCAGCCAGAACAACTGGCGCCTCAAAACTTCTTCCAGCAACAACTTCCCGAAACTGCAACCAATCAATTTGCCCAACAACCACAACAGCAGTTCTTCCAACAGCTGCCGGAGAATACGGCCTCCCAATTTGTCCCCCAGACTGTCCAACCCCTACAACCTGCAAACAATGATGGTTATGTGTACTCTCAGCCACAACAACAGTTGCAGCAGTACCATCAAGAACAACAGCTGCAACAGTATCAACAAGAACAAGACGATGGTTTTACGGGACAAAACATAATCCAACCGGGGCAGACTGACCTACAGTTTCCTTTGCATCTTCCTCAACACACCTTGTTGAACAGTCACCAATATCAGCAGTATCAAGACCAAATTAGCCAACAAACTGAGAATATTTTCAGACCTTCGTTGACTTTGGAACCGCCTTATCACAACAGACGTAATTCCGAGGATGAAGATTCTAAAGAGTTTGACGATGAAGAGCAAGACGAAAAGAAAAAGAAGTAAAGGGCAGGTGTTATTTATTTCTTAGTAGTATTTATACGCTAGTACCTCTATATTACTTTTAAGCTTTAACCTTATTTATTCTTTGTTACGTTGTAAATATTTTGTTGTTCTTGTTTATTCTATGTAAGAATGAAGAGAAAATATTTTTGTAAAAAATGTATCGTTGTTAATAAATCTGTGATTATTGCAAAAGCGAATTTTAATTTCAACGAAATTATTAAACATAATTAGCAAATATTTGACACTTTCCTTCAAATCCGGAATTAACATGCCATTCAAACGAAAGTGCAAAAAGTGAAATTAATATTACTATGGGTTACGCCCGTGAAAATCGTAATATGCATTTAGAATGAATCCAAGGTAATGACCGTTTACAGAAAGGGAAAATTAACTGATCGACATGTGATTGTTATTTATATGCCACACACGCATATTTTCTTTAAATTGCGACAACAAATAGAAATGTCAATAGTTTAAATGAGTTTAAATGCTGGAACGAAAAACGAAAAAAAAAACTGATTTCCGGAATAAAATAATGAGGAAGAATGAGTAAATGCCGCAAATTGCATGCCTTGAAATCAATAATTATTTATTGTATTATAATTGATATTTTTTATTGACGAAATGCAACTATTTGCTTTGGTAGAAATATTGAAAATATGTATCATAATTATTTTTTTATTTGATATAAATCCTATAATATATTCTTCATCAGAAAATAAAATTAATTCATTCAATTGTTTTTTCGATAACATAAAGTACTTCGCACCTACGTTTATAATTTAGTGATTAGTTATTACTACTTAATGTGTAATTATTTACTACATTCAACAGTTTAATAATGTCTAATTAATAAAACAATTGTTTTCTTTACTTTGTTTTTACCTTGAATACTCATTAGCACATCATTATAATTAATAAAACACCAAATCATTTTGCAAACATTTATTATAAGCATGAGCAAGCGCAACATATTATTTAAACTCTTCAAATGTAACAATAAAAACTTATTGAATAATATAACAATGTCTAAAACTCTAAGCAATAATTTAAAACATCAATAAATATAAAACAGTATAACTAATATGATTGTGTAATATTTTGCTTGACTCTTATAATCATCTTCTTCGTGCCTGATTCTTTGTTAATAATTTTAGCATTTTTTGACAAATCGTCGTCTTTGACATCCATATATTCTTTGGATTCTAATTTTGCATAGTCCATAGGCTCCGGTTCAGGTATTTCATAATTATATTCCTCAGAATATCGATCAGGAACGTACCAATCTTTTTTCTCCTTTTTGGACTCAGCAAAATCCAAATAACGTCTCACTCGAATTTTGCCGCTCGTTTGATATTTCACCGGAGTTTTCGAATACTTTTTTTGACTCCCACTGTATTCTATTTCAATTGGCACCACAAAAGGTTTGTTGGATTTTTGTAGTTCGTTCAATCCATCAAAATTCAATATTCCTGAGAAAACAGGCTGAACTACCACCGTTTTCCGCTTGGTCTCTTCGGTTTGTGTTCTATTCCTTTGCGGCTGGGATGTTGGTGGCCTTCTTGAGGAGCTTTTGTAATTTCTACTAAACTTTTCTAATTGTTTTATGATGCTAGATTTAGTTGGTTTGGGTTCTGTTCTGTTTTGTGGTTTTCTTCTTTTATTGCAATCATTACCTTCAAGTCTTGGTTGACGATCTTGGTTTCTATTCATTTGTTTATTTCTTGAGACGCTTTCTTTAAAATGCTCACCAATAAACTTCTCTAAATCCCTCAAACTTACTTCAAAATTAACCTTCTCCTTTTTTTGTTCTACTGTCCGAGTGCTTTCTCTGTCGTCATCTTTCCCTTCATTATTTTCCTGCTCTTTCTCTTTCTGGTTCTCTCTATCTATAACATCTTGAATATGATTGACAACATTCATTTTTACTACAATTTTTTTGTCATCATCCTTGTCGTCATTGCGAATATCTTCTTTTTCTTGAGAATTTTGTCCTATATATTCTACAGCAAAATTTTCATCTGGATTGTTATATTTAACTGGTTGCTTGTATTCATATTTGCCACTTTTTCCTCCCGTACCTTTAACTTCAATCATTTCAACTTCATCTAATTCTTCGTTATTTCTGAATTTATCACTTTCGCCTCCTTTGCCATAATTGTATTGACTATTATAATCTTCATGATCTTGTCCTCCATAATCTCTATAGGGTTCATTTAAATATTCTACAGTATCTACTTCGTCATTACCAATTTCTTTATATTGGCTAGGTTTTTCCTGTTGAGGTTGTGGTTGAGATGGTTTTTCTGTGTGTTGATAATTATTATAATAATTGGGCAAAAACAAATATGGATTTTCGTAGTAATCTTTAATATCCTCGTTGTCTTTGGACTGTACGTTTTCAGCTTTGGTGACCGTAGCTGTTCCATCTTTGTGATTGTAATCGTTAATTACATATATTTCTCCAAGTTGTTTATTATTTTTTTGATTTTGTTCATCTTCATCTTCTTCCAAAATGGGAAATTCGGCGTTAATATACAAAGGAGCATTCTGTTCCACATTTTCTTTCTCTAAATTTTCTGTTTCATAATCTGGAACAGTTATTTCGAAAGGTTCGTTGTATGTTTTATAATTTTGACTTAAAAGTTCCGGATTTACTTTCCGTCGTTTCTCCTCAGCATCTTTCGCGAACTTCTGACCATAATAATCCAAAACGTGTTCGCTTACAGATTTGCCACTCTCTTTTAAATTCTTATTGGTATAATAATTATTATATAATGGTTTCTCCAAATAATACGGTTGTTCATAATAATCGTCAGCACTTCTAACATGATTGTGCTTTAAACCATCATCAGAAGACGCTGCGAAATTTCCTTGATAGTCTGGTCCAGGTGGCGACAGAAATTTGTATCCGTTCTCGACACTAAAAGGACTATTCTCCCAAAAATTATCAAACTCCTGTTTAAACTTCTCCCTCGAGTGTTCTTTGTCTATTAATTGTAGGTGCACGTCACGTTTCCTATCGGTTTCGTCCTCATTGGAATAATCCGGGAACTCGATTTGGATTCGTTCGGGTTGATCCTGGTAGTCTTGTTGCTCGTTTTGTTCTTCATAATCAACGTACGGTTGGGGTAATTTTGGAGGTGGTTTTTTAGGTGGAGGAGGTGGTGGAGGAGGTGGTGGAGGAGGGGCAGGAGCAGGTTTTGGTGCGGGACGAGGTGGTGGTGGAGGTGGTGCTGGTTTTGCAGGTGCTGGGGGAGCTGGTGGAGCAGGGGGTGCAGGGGGTGCAGGGGGTGCTGGTGGCGCTGGTGGCGGCGGAGTTTGAAGGTTCCTATTCCAATTAAAGTTGATGCTAAAAGTTTTTCTTACGTTTTCCGTTAATAGAGGGGGAGGAGTGATGACTGGAGGAAGTGGAGGTCTAGGTGGCGGTGGTCTAGGAGCTGGTGGTGGTGGTTTGGCTGGAGGTGCTCTAGGAACAGGTGGTGGAGGCGGTGGAGGAGGAGGTGGTTGTGTTGGTGGTGGTGGTGGAGGGGGAGGAGGTATCGCGGTCGGTCTTTTTTGGACATCGTAGCCGAAAACGTCTGCGACATTTCTTAAAATATTGTCTATGTTCCTTTTGTCCCTGTCTTGGTCATTCTCGTTTAAACTTGTAATTTCACTGTTGCTAGTTTCTTGACATAACACTGGCACGACACCGTAGAACAACAGTAACGCACAGATATAGTTTTTCATAAACATTGTCCCATAACTTTGGTCTTTGTTGTTGATGTTGTTTCTTCGAATGCATAAATTAAACTGACTTCCCCCAAAGAAACAATTTCACTTGTTGCTTTGCCGTTCCGGTAGAGGGAAGATGTTTTTTGCGAGTGACTTTATGGATTTGAGATAATATTACGTTTTTTCGCGAAAGTGTATAATGAAGTTATGTAAAACTATTATCTGACTCAGTGGCTCTTCACGCACCAACGGCATGTCTCTTTCTTTTTTACTTCGTTTCCATTTTTCACAAAACTAATGAGATAATGCATGTTAATCCAACTGTTTGTTAAGTATATCAGTCGACCGCAAAATATTTCTTTTTATAACCAATAATAAAACGGTATGTATTTGTAACTGATTGATTTAGTATGGACTAGAAACAAATTTCTATAAAAAAAATTAATTTACATTTCTAATAAATCTCCATACTATACAAAAGAATCTTGAAAATAATGTAAATAGATGTAACTATTAATTTACATTAGTTATGGTATAATTAAAACACATGCATACATACGCATAATCAATTAAAAATTAAATGACCTTCAATTGGTTTAACGTTGTGGTTTCCGGAAACAATTCTTGTAATCTGTAATACTTTTTCACACTTAGTGCAACATTAAAATTTCCTAAATTCCGTTAAACATTGCTCTCATTACTAATTTTTTATACAAGTCTAAAAACTAAGGTTTAGTTTGTAATAGTTAAGTAATTTATTTACTGACATGTCCCAATAAAATTATGTGATAAACGATGTCGAAAGTATAATCGTTTCACTTTCTGCAAACGGTCATTATCATTGTTGGTAAAACTTCTACAAACACTTTACCGTTTTCACTTGAGACCGTTTTACAACAAAAATATTTGACTTTAAACCCAACTGTAACTGTTTTGCGCAACAATTTAATTACTACGGATTATGTAGGGCTGAATTTAATTTATTTGTTAATCCAATTTCAGTTTAACGACTTCAACTATCACTAAAGCAGCTGTAAATCATATTTACTATATTCCCTGTTTAATTTATGAATAACATTTACCGTTTAATTAAATACTTATGCAATTTTACTTGAAATCAGTTTAAATATCATTCATATTGACAGTAAAAAGAAATCACATATGTATCAAACGTAAATCAGAAAGAAGAATTTAATAATTGCACATATGGATAAACGGTCAGTTCCGCTCACGTACCGTACTTTAAAAATGACCGACATTACGTACCGGACTGTTGGCGCGTGATGTGCATTATTTTGGTGCACGTCCTCGAAAAGAAAGTCACTTTATTACACATTCCAACAGTTTTACGACGCCACTTTGCATAAGAGCGCACATTCAACGTCTTCTTTCTGTTACAGGACAAAAAATCGATAGGAATTCAAGTAAATTTCGAAACGGAAACGGAAAATCCGCCGGAAAAAGTCGACTACCAACAAAAGTATTAGTATTTATTATTATAATTGATTTGGATGTATTAAGTGAGATTTTGATTTAGCCTTTCAGAAATATTCGACAGGCTGAAAACTGAACTGGTGGACCTTCATACGCACATCGAGAAACGCAACATTAGATTGTAAAATAAAACAGCAGTAAAAAACTTAAATGGCTTTTATTTAAACACGGTAGAATTCGATAAAATTATAACAAGCAGTAAAAATTATCAATTAAAACAGACAATAAAAAAATTATTGTTGAAAACAAACAACATTTACAATGTAAATTTTGCATATGTCAAAGCTAAACATATACTAACAATCCCTGATATGTTTTCTTTGTATAAAATACTGTATAAAAATGTAAAAATATGCTGGCTTTTATAGTTAGTAAAATAGTACAAAATTTAAAATTTTATGTTACACTTAAATTCGATAACAAATAAAATAATTTACTTTAAAAATAACGGTTTATAAAAATTTGATTCTTAAATAAAACTTGAACATAATCTTTTAAATAAAAATGATTTAGTAAATAATTTTTCAACAATAAACAACAACATGATAATCGATATGTTATCGATAATACAATTATTCTGCATTGTACATAGCACAAGGACTTCAGTATATAGTATTTTTTCGTTAGTTGAACTTTGCTGTCAGAAAACCGTGCATGTATTCATACACAACCAACATAATTGCTCCTCCAGGTCCCAATCTTAAGACTTTCGGCAACAAACCTTTGTACAGCGCAGCAGCCCTGAACAAACAATTGATTTAATGTATCTTTTTTTAAAAAATAAATAATTACCCTTCTTCTTTGTACACCAAAGCCATAGATTGGAAGGTTCCCCGATATTTTATTTGTCCTGGAACAGGTTGTGGTCCCTGTATTCTGGATTTTGCGACATCAAACGGAATATTTACGCACGAAGCGATTGTTCCTGATACGAAACCGATGCCTATTTTTCTAAAGAATTCGGCCACGGGATCCTAAATCAGACACAGTCTATAAATATGCCGTTATCAAAAGGAAAAAAACGCTATTCATTAACAAATGTACATTTATCACGCGCAAACAATTGTAACAACCAAGAAATTAAACATTAAATCCGTAAATTTGTTAAATAAAATTGTGTAATAACAGAGTTTACATGTATTAATCGTTGTTTTCAAATGCGTCATAAGAGATAATTAAATAGGTGCTATCATAAATATTCTTAAAGAACTTGATACAAAATTTGTATATAAAATTTCAGTTTTAATATCATCTATAAACATGTTTTAATCTACGCTGAGGTTGAATTTTTATCAATGCTGTTTATATAAAATTTAAGATAAAAAACTATTTCATGAATTTTCGTGAATATTCTTTGTAGATAGTTTTAATGATTATAATAATTAAGTATAAATATTCCACACTCAATAATGTGATACAATCTTATTATGATTATTATTATATGTACTTAAATACAAATAATTGTTAATGAGTACGCAAAAAATAAAAATAATATGTCGCTTTTAATAAATCCACAAATTCCAAAGAAAAAATCCGGATTTAGAAAACGTGAAGTCCTATTTATAATGCGTAAATAGTCCAATATCAACGGAGATTCCAACATGTTCAAAGTTCAAAATATAACGAAAAAACTGTTTTCGTAGCGTCGCCAAAAATCGTATCTCATTCATCCCAACAAAAACATCTCTATTTAGCAATCAAAACAAACAGAGAGACAAAAAATTTGGTCGTTGTCAATTCCCTTACTTTATATTCGGGTAAATATCCCTTCACAGAATGATAGAACCCGAAATAGATCATGTTGAACACGCCGTTTCTGCCTATGGTGGCGGTGACTCCTTTGTTCAGGCCCTTGAAGCCCAAACCTTGAGTTCGGGCGATTTCCCTTGTTACGGCCCATGTGCTCGGTTGTTCGGTGGTTTTCGCCCTATTTGCCTGCAGGGAAACCTTCACGACTTCGAACGGGTTAACCAGGATAGCTTCAACGGTGCCTGCGCCCAAACCAGCCAAAGAAAACGTCTGGAATGAAGGGTAAAATATTTTTATATTATTGTGCAAATTTTTCAAACTGTAATTGACCTATAGAATAACTCCTGTGGGAGATGTGCTGATAAAATTATTTATTTAGTTATCTTGTTTAACAAAAAAATATCTTGGCAAATAATATCAAGGTAAACATTACAACTATAAAATGAATCAAATTAACATTTAAAAAAAATTCAAGCTAAAATTAGACAGTTTCATAAATGTTGTTCAACAAAGCAAGATACACATTAATTTCACTTTGTCAGTGTAACAAAAACAGATGTTTTAAATTATTAAATTAGTTAATCAACTTATGTAACCACAGAGATAAACTTACCAAAGGAGTAGGAGTTGGGGAACCAAACATAAAAAATTGTTTAAACTGTTCAAAACAAAAGAACTAAAAAACAAAAAAATAAAAAAACAGAATGAAACTAAAAAGGAAAAAAGAATACTTTGGTTGCTCTTTTTGGAGTTTCAGCAAGAACAGGTGGTAAAATGCCCTTCCAAAAGGAGCCTAGACCCTCATTTTTGTACATTTTAGCAAAGCAATCAAATATACCCTTGTAGTATCTTGGATCATTTTTGTCTTTAACTGTTTGAATTTGCAGCCTAGTCTTGACTAAGTCCAATGGTTGCATTATTAAAACCTCTACAAAGCCTGAGAAACACAACATATGCCAAAACTGGTGTTTAAATTGAAAATTTTGTATTTTGTACCAGCAGATCCGCCTGATCCGATTTGGATTGCTGCCTCCTTCAATACTTTCGGAACTTCTGGCATTTTTTTTTGATGAATTTATACAATCCACACTAAGATAAGATCATGCTACACGTTTCCAGCGCGGAGTCAAACTGAAGTCGGTGAGAAAAACGACTTGTTTTCATGTTATGCTAATCGTGATCAGCTGGTCGTTTGACATTATTCGACGTACGTCAGCGGTTTTAGGTTAAAATGACAAAATGGCATTTATCGGGAAAACTCAGCATACAGATCAAATTCATGGTTAATGCTTGACGGAAATAATTTCAGAGAACTTGAGAAATTAATACTTTTTTATGTCAGGAAATGTGGCTTTTATTTACAAATATTTAAACTTTTAAAGAATAGATAGATTGTTATAGTATATATACAAGGGATATACAAAGAGAAATAAAATTTGAACTTAAGTGAAACTAACTAAACGTAATAAGGTTTAAATAATTTATACTTTATTAATTGATTTCAAATTTAATAATCTATTTATGACCTGTATTTGTTCAATAATTAGGTTGCTACAAAATTATAATTTTTAATATCAAATCATTAACATCAAATAGTTGCGAAACCAACATTTTTTTATATATTTAAAAATACTTTTTAACTAAATATTGAAAAAAAAATTGTGATAAACTAAAGACCGAACTAGATAAATAAAAAATTCGGATCACCCCCCGTATTTTAAGGAGAATATCTACCTATTTAACGTTTGTTAATATTTGACAGCCGTCTCGTCGACAAACGTCAGAAACTTTTGACAGCTCGTGCTTGTTATGAATCAGTCTTTACATTGAACTGACAAAACCTGCACAAAAAATTAAACACTCAAGTGATACTTTTCAACCAAGCAATCATAAAACACCATTTATCATAGTGATGCGACCGAGCAACTGCTCAATCGAACTGCGCCCCATTTAAACATATTCAGTGTGATACTAGCCCGACGTGCCATGATGGTGTGCGACTGGAATGTTTACATTTCGCCAGTCTTCCCGGTCGGGGCTCCCGTCATGTGAGAGCGATGCAGGACGACCAACCGATGGCTTCGCAAACGCTCGAAATATTGAGACAGGGCGTCTGGGCGTCCCTGACCGGCGGCTGGTTCTACGATCCCCATCAGGATGTCTTCTGCAACATCTTCCACCTATACATATGGCTGTTTCTGTTGTGTATGCCCTTCACCATCTATGTGGTGAGTGGCATCATAAAATTAAACACAAACTTTGACCTACATTTGTGATGTTCTATCAATATTTGAATATTTTATGTGACCTCTTTTAATACAAAAAGCTTGCATCCTTTTTTACCAGATTGAATGGATTCCTTTTGTTTTTTCATGGTGCAGTATCTTATCAGGATTATATTATTAAGAGTTTCCACTGAATGATATTTGTATAAACATTTCTAAGAATTTGTCAGTTATATTATTAATTTGTTGATAAATTTATCTGTAGAATTGAAACCAAATTTAGTCTGCACAGCTAATAAACATATTACTACATAAACATTAGTATAAATAATTTGTATTTTTATTTTATCATATTTATAATTTCTGTAAGGCTTTGATAGAAGATGTTTTCTTCTATTAACATTAAAAATACTTTTTATTGAAAATTCCTTGTCCATAATTCAGCTAAAAACCAACAGGAATAAACATATAATATAATAAAATGAAAAAATGTTTTTTAAAATTTGGTTTCTCAAATTTTTTTATTAAATGTGTTCCAGTATTTTCCGCCTACGAAATTTATGTGGTATTGTTACTGTGCCTCCGTGACTGTTGTGCTCACAGTCATCAAATTAGTCAACTTTGGCCTCCACCACATGTATGACACAGGCGAATGCATCCGTGAGGGTGATGAAGAAGAATGGAGCGAGCAGAAAAAGTATATAATCATGAACCTGTATGACACGCAACTTAAAGTAAACTTTTCAGGGAGGATGAAGGAATAGAACTGCAAGTGCTATCGAAGAATAAATCGTCGACGGACGCGATCAAAGCAGTTGAAACTGGCGTGTTCAATTTCACCGACGAGGACAGTTTCGAATCGAACGATATCCATCAAATGGACATGGCTGGGGCGGTAGGAGGTGGGAAGCCAAACAGTACTATCGGTAAACACGTCAATAAATTGTTAATATACAAAATAATTTAATAATGTTATAGATCTGAAAGCGGAAGTTCATCGCAAAAACTCGTCGGACAGTAGTGAAGGAAGCTTGACTGTCGTACTGCCCGCACAAAATGAGATGGGGGCGGAACGGCAACGCAGAGGCAAACGAGGCGCTGTCCGACATCTGAAACACCAAAGGTCGAAAACCGATTGCGGTCTGATGGCGATGGCCAGAGAAGAAAGGCCGCGACGGTGCTACCTTAAAGAGGTAGAGCACGTTGATTCGCAAGTAATATACCTACCAACTACCAGTTGCTTTAAATATTTTATGATATGATTTTTTAAAGGAGGGTTTGTCAAACCAACACAGGCCATCCTTGCAGAGCGTGGACTCGGACCAGAGCACGTCGAATCTGGCCGAAGGGGTGTCGAACGTCGGCCGCAGACACTCAAACTTCACGAGCCTGGGCTTTCTTCCGTCTGCGTCAGGACAGTGCAAAATTAAACCGACGGGCTCGTTGGAACTGAGCTACATTGACAAGAATCCGAATCAAGCCTTAACTTCCGACGGGTTCTATTTCAAGGCCAACGCCGGCCAGTTTGTGTATGTCAGCTCCGTCAATTTGTACCGTGTAACGTTCACATTGTTATAGTTGTTCTAGGGGCGGAGTACGAAGGATACGATCTCAGGCGTTGGAGGCGTGCTGTCCGCCGCCAACGTTGGGCGCGCATCCCAACAGCGTCGAGTTGATAGGTGGGGCGAAGGGAGCCGCCCGTAATCCACCACTTCCGCCTCCCAGCACCAGTCTCACCCGCAACCAACATCTGAATCTGTGCCCGTATTACGGATCGGAGATTGTGTATCCAATTGCAGAACAGTCGGACGAGCACCAAACTTCTCATGGGCCTGACACCGATCCTGATTCGGTGACACACATCTCTGATTCGGATTATGAAGAACCCAATCAAGGTACATTTGTAAAAAATGGTCTGTTTTTGTTTATTAATAAAAAAAATTATGAAATAGGTAGTCATTCACCTCTTCTGTTCGTCAAGTTAAAAAACGTTCCGAAAAGTAAGGCGTCACACCAATCAGCCCCACCACCTTCCTCGACGGCCCACCCACCCGATAACAAGCAAACCGAAGATGACCACAGTAACGAGGCGAGTGCGCATGCTCCGGTTGAGGAGGCTTGCGCCGTTAATGTGGACAACAACGAAGCTAACGTAACTGATAGGCGGCCTCCCGAAGAATCTGAATGTTCTAATTTGAGCTGCAATAGTAACACGAGTGTCGATATGACTGCTGAGGATGGAAGACAGGAGAGAAAGTCGAAAAAGACTCAACATGATCAATGGACGGGTGACGAAACGTCGGATCATAAGCGGGAACAACACGAGGCGGGTGGAAGCGGAGGTGGTGGAGGCTTGGTACGGAAAAGAAACTTTAGGAAAGTCAAAAGGAAAAAGAATGACGGCAACAAGGGTGTGGAATCGGGAAATTGTTCGAGCATGATGGAATTGGAACTCGACTGGCTTTTCGACGATGAAAATCACCATCTACCTCTCAGAAAAGGTATTATCCTCATAATAAATATTACATTAAAAAGTTAAATTAAAAAAATTACCTGATAATAATATAGCTAAAATTAATAAAATTAATTTATAACTGTATTTTTCTATGACCAGAGCCTCTAAAGCGTGACAACGAATGGTCTAGCACCACGACAGTGTCTTTAGAACATGACGTTAGCAAAGTACTACAGGATACAGTGCCTACTTGTGCTCGCAGTCTGGGTGCCATTCCGAAAAGAACGCGACACATGCCGGCTCCTCGAGTCCCCACGGACCATCCCGCCTCCTCTTCGGGTCGTAAAACGCCGAAAAGCGAATCGGAGAAGTGCAGCATGTGTAAATCCAAGGACGGAAGAACGTCGACGAGTGCCGCGGAAGAGAGGAGAAGTAGAAAAGAGAACAAAGTCACACAAACCCTAAGGCTAAGTGGCAGTTCCAGTCCTGTTGAAGGACTGGAGTGTCTGGTTGTCAGTCCGAGGAAAAAACATCCAGCGGGTGATTGTAAGAAACGTAAGTGAATATTTTCCAATTGATTTGTTCAACAAGAATTTTTGTAAAGATATTATGAATTATATATTTCAAAATGTGTTATGTGGATATAGGATCGAGACCAACGAGAACGTCGATCGAAGAGGCGTCGAGTAGCAGTTCCAATAATGAATTGAGCACACTTCTACCTCCACCTGCCGCCCCGCTCCTTTCCGCACTCATCAACCCGCCCGATTTCCCGGTCTTCTACTTTGGCGTGCCGCCTCATGAAGAACGAGACGGCGGTCCAAGCAGTAGACGGCGTTGCTATGCCCAGAGTGCGAAGAACCAACCGAAAGGAGCGTTAATAGCTACGGAAACAAGTAAGTCTAACCGTTTACCATCTATGTATATACCACTAAATATTAATTAGTTGTAGGTGTGGACACACAATATTATTTGGACGAAGAGGGCAATTGGATAACGTACACGTTCCAAGATGGGGGCCCAAACGTGTCGTCGCGATCGATTACAATAGAACATCCTTCTCTACGGCGCCCCAATGACGACGCTACCATCACTAGAGCTCCGCCACCGATCGCATGGTCGACGACAACGACCGGTGACGAGAGTGGTGCCAGCGCCGAGTCGGTGGCGGCCATCCGAGCGGGGAGCGTCGGAGCTACAATCGCTCCTAGTTCATCAGTCTCCACCATAATGGAGGCGGCCGGACAGAAGAGGAGCGAGGCGGCCCAAGTGGCTAGATACAGACGCGAATGGCCACAATACAGTCACAGGTTCAGGAGGATACTGTGGCAGATGGATATTGCAGTCGATATGTATGTTACGTTTAATTTATTAGTTACACAAGTCAACGAAATCACAGAATATAATAAAAAACTTAATGTTGCACTTTTTTATCAGTATCCTCAAGTAATATTCGTATGCCACAGAGCCTTATTTTTATTTAAACCAATATTCTTAATGTGCAGTATTGAAAAATTGTCTAGTAGTTTTTAATTGATAAAAATTTCACTACTATTCACCAAAATATTTGTTCACACATATCTTTTATTCTGTGCCTTTCTATTGAATGGTAACGAAATCAAAAAATAGACATAGTATCTTGCACATTTGCAGTAACGGACGTGTTCTCAGTGAGTGCGAAGCGGAAGAGCGGAAACGTGACCTGTTCATACGCAGCATCGATCCGGCTAACAACAACTGTCCAAAAGTACGGTCGTACTACAAGTTCCAACTGTTCTCTTGGACGTCGTTGTACATCAAAGTGACCGCCGATCGTCTCAAACTGCTGGCACTTCTCGACAGGAATCTCACAATGTCGGAAACCTTATTGGGGATTGTGCTGTGCGTCTTGGTTGCTGTTTTTGGAGCGATGCTGCTGTACTTAGATTTCTACAAGGACGCGATGGCTTTCATATTTTGTTTTGTGATGGCTAGCTGTCAGTATTCCTTGTTGAAGAGCGTTCAGCCGGATGCTGCATCGCCAACGCATGGATTTAACAAGGTAACACTTCTTTGAAATCTTCACTACTAGTATAAACAACTTATCGTTATTTAACTTACAGGTGATAGCTTACTCCAGGCCGATTTACTTTTGCCTCAGTTGTATGATGGTTTTGGTCCTCCACCAAAATCTGGAACAGAAAACCTTAGACACAGGCTACAAATTCGACACCAATAACATCACAAGTCAAATATTGTGTCTTTACGCTCGTGATTTTTTCGCCATCTTCATACTCAGTTTTCCCATTCTGTTTTCTTTGGGTCTGTTCCCACAGATCAACACGTTCGTCCTTTATCTTCTAGAACAGATTGACATGCACATATTTGGTGGCAACGCAATGGGCAGTCTGACGGCAGCGTTCTATTGCATCTTCCGATCGGTGCTTGCGGTAACTGTTCTCTTCGGATTGGCCTACGGAGGTCTGTGCGAAGAGAAAAGTTCGCAGCACATATTGTTTTCAATGTTTTGCGCGTGTTTGGTCGCTTGTTCCTATCATTTGAGCCGGAGTGCCGGAGACCCGTCCAACGTTTGGTATCTGTTGAAGAAGCACTTGTGGCCACCGGACTTGTATCGAGAACACGCCAAATCATTGGAAGAGCCGCTCAGGGAAAAGGTGCCAGTCAACAAAGAACATAAGTTAGTAATTTTTTATTTGTTTATATCATTTTCATGGTTTTTATATTTATGTAATCAATCTGTTTATGTGTTTTATGTAGATGCAAGGCGGAAGACGAGCCCAAACAGCCGAAAGACCGTGAAAAGAACGTGAAATTCGGACCGGAGGTAAAAGACTCCTCGCCGGGGAAGAAGATAACCGACGAACATCAAGATCCTCTGCCACACAAGTTGCAGAAAACGGTGAACGGTCGCCTGACTAACGACGTAATACTATGCAGCCTTATCGCCCTGTTCGTGGGCGGCATCCATGCCAGCACCGTCTTCACTGTCCTGCAACCCGACCTGAATCCTGTGCTGTGGCTGATGGCGGCCACATTGGGCTTCCTGTTGCACTACATTGTTCCGCAACTGAGGAAACAGTTGCCGTGGCTGTGCATCGCACGCCCCGTCCTCAGATCTCATGAACACGATCAGTACCAAATAAGGGGGCCCGCTAAGATTATGTGGTTCGAGGCGGTTTACGTGTATCTTAGTTTCATAGAGAGGAACGTACTGTATCCTCTACTTTTTATCTCGGCACTTACGGAAGACTCGCCGAAGATCGTCGCCAGGTATGGTTTGTATTTCGGCTCATTCCTGGTGGTGACTTGCGGTTTGAAATGCCTGAGACATAGTTATTCGGATCAGAGTTCACAATACCTGATACTAATGTTCACCGCCTTGTTCTTCAAATATGATTTTAGTGCGTTGCAAGAGGCCTTCCTATTAGAGTACTTCGTTATGAGTATAGTTTACCACAAACTCCACGAATTGCTCCTCAAGGTAACCACGAAAACTAACTAAAAAAAACTTTACTTACTTTTTAATATTTTTTAGGTACAATTCGTGGTGACTTACATTGCACCGTGGCAAATAACGTGGGGATCAGCATTTCACGCATTCGCCCAACCATTTTCTGTACCTCATTCAGCTATGTTATTCCTACAAGCCATCATTTCGGCAATTTTATCGACACCGCTGAATCCATTTTTGGGTAGTGCTATATTTTTGACTTCGTACGTGCGACCTGTGAAATTCTGGGAAAGAGATTATAACACAAGGAGAGTGGATCACTCCAACACACCTTTGTCTTCACATCTGGATAGAAATTTGGGGGCGGACGATAACAATTTAAATTCGATATTTTACGAGCATCTTACAAGGTGATACAATCTACTATGGATTACAATAAATTTCTTAATATATACGTTTCAGGTCCTTACAGCACTCGTTGTGCGGGGATTTGATAATGGGTCGTTGGGGTCCTGTGAGTCAAGGGGATTGTTTCGTTTTAGCGTCCGATTACTTGAATTGTTTGGTACACATAATTGAACTAGGTAACGGTCTAGTCACATTCCAAATGCGGGGTCTCGAATTTCGAGGGACTTACTGCCAACAGCGTGAGGTTGAGGCCATCACTGAAGGCGTCGAGGAGAATGATGGTAAATAAAATGAAACTTTATTCAATCAAACAAGAATTCCAATTTATCTCACAAATTATCATGTGATTGTCAGATGAAAACATAATTATTCAACTAAAAACAAAAATCAGAAGATAAAATGTACAAATATATATATATATATATATATATATATATATATATATATATATATATATATATATATTAATTATTATTAATAATTCTGGTTTGGGTAGGGTGTTGTTGTTGTGATCCAGGACATTTGCCGAATATGCTGAGCGTCAACGCTGCATTCAGTCAGCGCTGGCTGGCGTGGGAAGTCACAGCTGCCAAGTATATTCTGGAAGGATATAGCATAAGTGACAACAGCGCTGTGTCTATGCTGCAAGTATTTGAGTTTCGAAAAGTTCTTATTTCCTATTATGTTAAGGTAACTGAAATATAATAAACTGATGTGACTTAGCTAACTAATTTTGTTTTTAGAGTATTATTTTTTACACAGTAAGATCACCAAAACTAGAAGAATGGCTAAATAATCAAGTGATATTCAGAGCTTTGCAGCCAATAGAACAAAGAACTTTCGTTGATCTAGATCCAATTTTTAATGCTAAAATAGACGAAGACTTCGATGTGCAAAACTGCGGCATGACCAAGAACATGTTCGTGGCGGTGCACGGCGAGTGGATCTCTTATTGTGTCGAAAAATCCGAAAAGAACGTCGAAACTGGACCGCACTCACCTCTTGTACTGCTCTGTTTTGCCCTGAGTTTATTAGGTACGTTGTAAACATCGTATTTAAGGCTAATTTAACCAATTTAATTGCCTAGGACGTCGTACTTTGGGAGCAGTTTCCCACAACACTATCTCCAACGTCGAGTTCTTCCTGTACGGCCTGCACGCATTGTTCAAAGGTGATTTCCGCATAACATGCGCCCGCGACGAATGGGTCTTTACCGATCTCGATTTGTTGAAAACGGTGGTGGCACCTGGTGTGAGAATGTCTCTGAAATTGCACCAGGACCATTTTATGTCGCCTGATGAGTACGAGGAGTTATCTGCACTTTACGACGCTATCTGCAAACACGAGCAGGAATTGGTTATCTCGCATGAAGGCGATCCCGCCTGGAGAGTTGCCATTCTTAGCGGCACTCCAAGTCTTTTAGCTTTAAGGTACAATTAGAGGCTTAATGTGGGTTTAAGTTGCTAATAATGTTATTGTAGGCACGTTTTGGATGATGGAACCGACGAATATAAAATAATAATGCTGAACAAACGCCACTTAAGCTTCCGTGTAATCAAAATCAACAGGGAATGCGTTAGAGGGTTGTGGGCAGGACAACAACAAGAACTTGTCTATTTGCGTAACCGTAATCCCGAACGTGGCAGCATTCAAAACGCCAAACAAGCATTGAGAAACATTATAAATTCGTCCTGTGATCAACCAATTGGTTATCCTATTTACGTGTCGCCCTTAACAACCAGCTACGCGGAGACCAATGAACAATACAGTGCACTTGTCGGTGGGTCAGTTAGTCTGAAGAAGATCAAAAACTACGTTTTTGATTTGTTCAGAAGGTAAAACAAAAATATTTAAGGCAAATCGCAAAGTAACGCCCCCATTATTATTTCAGAATTAGGAAGCGTTGTGGTGAGGGATGTTCTAGTGGGGCATCGAATCGCGAAGAGATTGGTATGGGTCACGAAGGCGCGTATACGATGACCACCATAACATCGACCGGACTCCACAACTCTAGCCAATCCACCGAGGGGTCGCATCTTGGCGGCAGCATGGGCAGAGGATCTAGTTTAAGCAGGACGTCGCTAGGCGCTAACAGGGGGAGCTTGGTGTCGGTCGGTAAACCCACCAGCTCAACATTGGCCAGTCTCGCGGGACTGTTCAAGGAGAGGGATGAACGATCCGTTTCCCAAGTGCCGGACGCTCAAACCAGGACGGATGAGAGACTAGGAGATAATGCTGAAGATAGAGATTTGTTAGACTCAAGAGTCAGAGTGAGTATCCGTATTTAACGCCAGAGATCAATAACTGACGTTTTATAGATAAGAATAAAGTTACATGGTTCACTGAAGAAAAAACTATAGAATAATAGATCTTGAAAACACAGGGTTTTCTTTGTAATTATACTTTGCCAATCCTTAAACAATTGTGTTAATGAACCAAAAAACAATTTCCAGATTATTGACCCTAATATGGTTTACGACTGCATAAATATGGGCCGCAGAATCGACGTGCAGTGGCCAAAGGAGTACATGAGAGCAAAAGGAGGACGAAATAATTGGAAAGACTGGGTGCCTGAAACTGGAATGGAAGGAAATGTAAGACATCTTCTTCAATACAAATAACGTCATGAATTATAAATATTTGATTTCTAGGTGGTTCACAAGTGGGTGCCATCCCACAAAGATCCAAATAGGAGATCGCACGTGGACCGCACCATCCTTCTAGTCCACATCGAAGATCGTTATGTCCCTATCGCGGAAAGCGGCGTCCAAGATTTGGGACCGGAAGTATAGCAACACGCCGTGTGCTACAGCTTCTTGGGCGTCACGGGCGCAGATGGTTACGTGCCCGGGGTGGAAACGAAGCTGTTGCGCAATGATGACTATGTCGAAGTTAACGAAGGAGATAATGGTGATTGAGGTTGTGCGCGTGTCTGATGCTGGGAGATTACTAGAAAATTACAAGTTTTTGAGATGGTAACCTGGACAATAAATCTCCGATTTGGATTTTGTTTTTCCTTTGATACTCTTTGTATGAATGAAAGTATTAAATACAAAGCAAGAGGGATCTTCCAAATCAGACACATCCACTTAATTTAATGACTGGTACGGTTTCTCATATTAGTCCGTTTTTTTACTTTTATACACCAATAGAAATTTTAGTCGAGAAATGTGAACATATCCCAGACATTTACTTTACAACAGGGTAGGATTTATTTATTTTATTTTTATTATTTTTATATTAAGCCTTAGCACGGCACGATTTTAATCGATCGATCACATTTTTCGTACTTAACAGCATTTCTACATCAATGTATTATTTTCGTAGATACTGCCATTCACTAATATGTGATTGATGAATTTCGACTAATTAAAGTAATTGTAAACTGAATAATACATCGTCCAAAGATTACAATTCATACTTCAAATTTTAGTGAAAAAATCAATATAAATAAAATAGGCTTCTTATTGATTAATATTTGAAAAATTGTTACGCGTTGCCTTAATAAGAATAGACTGATTTTTAAGTGTAATTTAGTTGAGTAATTTACGAGAGTCGAATAGAACGTTTTAATCAATTAATATGCCAAAAACATGGGATGTTCAAAGTCGCTGTTCGGTTAATTGGAAGTGTTTAAACTATTCTTCTAGTCTTCAGTTTAGCTGTCCCTTAATAATGTGATACGAATTATGATATGTTTCTCTTAATACATCAGAACGATTGCGAATTTGAACTGTCCTGTTTTAAAATTAATGCCAAAATATATTGTCTATATGTGAATATTTTACTTTTATTATTCTAATACTATTTTTGTTATTTTTTTATGAGTATTATAGACAACATATTTTATTAATGTGGTTTTCATAATGATCAATATTTACGGGTGTTGAGTTAACTGGAATTTTATTAAGATATTTTACGTGATTTGTTGCAAATGATAATTTTAATGGAAAATAAAATTATACATATTCATAAACAGTAATCTTGTTATATACTGATTGTACATATATTTTATATTTAGGTGTTATATAATGTATTATAGATCTTTCTTTTTTATACGAGGCCTAAGTTCTATTGTAAATATATAAATAAATTGTATAATGTATTATAATAAATTATACTGATTCATTGAAAAAAGGTTTTTTTTTTATTTTCTAACAAACCATTATTTTATTAAAGAGTTAATTGTATATTTATATGTATAATGTAAAATGATTTGCCCAATTCAATAAAAGTATCTTACAAAAATTAGTCAACTTCTTCAGGTCTGACAGGATGAGTTAATGGTATCACTGATTTCTGATTGACGTCTCTTGAACATGCCTTTCTCATATCTAGAACAGACACATTATATTTCATATAATAGTCAAGTTATACAATATACCATAAGCATCTTCATCAGGATCACCGGAATAATATTCTAAAACAGTTCTATACACAATATATCCTAAATTGGTGTACATGTTTATAGCCACTTTGTTACTAACTCTCACAAAAAGATCCACAAAATATGCACGTTTTCTGAAAAAATTAAAATTAATACAAGAAATACACTCAAGTATCATGTACCTTTCTGAAACTTCCTCAAGGAAAGTCATCAATGTGGCAGCAAGTCCAAGTCTTCTAAAATCAGGAGAAACTGTCAGAGCTGTTACATGTCCATGCCAATTTTCACCATGACCCTCGGCTTTGCCCATAACTAAACACATAATTTAGAATCCGTAATGCAGAAAAGTTTAATAAACACTTACTGTATCCCATAATTTCGCCGCCAGGAGACTCGGCAACTTGAAAGTACTCGGGCCAATGAGCCAAGTACTGCATGTAAAACGAAAGGCCGTAGGTTTCCGTAAGCGGGTCCAAATTTCTAAAAATAGGTTTAAGTTAAGGTTATTCCTTTAATTGTTGGACAAGTATTTACACATTGTTGAATTTGTACATGTCATCACATGTAAAAGGCCTTAAGGTGGTCATTTTCAATAAAAAGACTTGAATTTGTAAATATAACCACAAAAACTTCGGAATAATATAACCTCAAAGTTTGAGAATCAATCCATAGATATGGAATAAAGACTGGTTTAATGAACGCATAATTTGTTTTCGAGTTTGTGCTATTAATTAATAAATTTTTAGATGTATCATTTTAAGTACGCATTATGAGTTTTGTTTAATAAATTTTAAAACATGTCTTATGTTTAAATTTAATATAAATATCATTCAGTTCCCTGTAAATGTAAGTTAAACCATTCTCATGTAGATGTCATCCAGTCTGTCAAATTGACACATGCATTGACATTGCTCATTTTTGACATTCGCATTTTGATTAGCCCATCGGACTGTTTATAAAGCCGCGGTGCCGAAACGAAATAAACCGTGTAATGTAAACCGAACGAAAACGATGCGATATTAGTGCATTATGCGTCCGTCGTCACGATCAACCTGAAACGACGAACCGACATTCATAACCGGTGCGAATTTACAATCCCCACAACACGAATCGGCAAGTGATTTCAATTTTCCACACGATCCGGACATTTGGCCGAAATATGCGGGACCTTCGACGAGTCTCGAGGACGGAAACCGCACACGCATGAAATACGAAAAACGAATAATACTGTGTTTATCGATTATTTCGGGGGCGACCTGTTGTTGTGGTTGGTTTTGCGGTGTTTTTCGAAAATACACTGTGACGTAATTCGCGAGGTATGAAATATCGAAGGGTTCGATCCCTGTGAATTATGGAGAACGTACAATTTTTAATAAGGTAAGATAACAATGATCGTGTTATGTAATTTTATATTTCAACACCTTCAACTATCAAATGCACACCAGCGATAATGAGCCTAACGTTCGTTTATTATTGTGAATTGAATAGACTCGAAATTACCCAAAATGTTTATTTTGGTTTGGTCTTATGGTAGACAAAACCCGGACGTTTAAATTGCACTATGATAACCTTTACGACCCTTTTTTAATTTATAGATAAAAGTTCAAAATTATTGTAATTCAGTGTGGACATAATTGACCTTTACTTCTGTGTTTTGATCACCTGATAATACAAAGTAATGTTTACACACAAATGTGAGAGTTATTACTACAATAAAACATACAATATTTACATAAATAATTGTATGTTTTACTGTTTGTTGTATTTTGGTAATATGTTTTTTTTATTATTGTAATAAGTATAATTGTTTAAACCATTAACACAATAATAGTTTTACATTTTTTGATAATTTTTCTATTTAAAACTCTTTCATAGAACAATTAAACGTATAAAGTAATGGGAAAATAATTGTGTTTATTGATACGTTAAAATTGAAAATGTGTACCTATAAATCTGTTTATTATCATTAAAAATAATGTTATGATATTAACTGCAGCACCATTTCAATATTTGTATTGTTAAATAACTCTACGAGTCTTTTATAAAGTAAGTCCTAAAAGTTCAAAAGGCTCATGAAAAACAATAGTTAATGACTTAATCATCTTTGGGAATCTAATTATGGGCAGCGTTTAGGACAGCGAGGAAACACCAACAAAAATATGCTGCCCAATGAGTCGTTATGAGTGATAAAAATATTCCTTGCTTATTTTAACTTTAATATCTATGATAAAACTGTTGAACACATACAATAAATAATCGATTTTGTTATCAATTAATCGCATGTTTGAATTATTTTGTTACAAAATAAATTATAATGTTTGTTGAAATTGTTTCAGGAATTGGTACCTAGTACCAAAAGGACTGTTTAGGCTGTGTTTTATATTAGTGAACAATGCATACTGCATACCGACGTACGTCGTTTGGATGCTGCTGCTTTTCCCGTTACGAAAAGTCAATCCGGACGTTTATTGGCGCATTGAGGGTTACTTTTTCCACTGGCTATTAGCCATGGTTTCCATGTGGAGCTGGTCAGCCGGTTATGATGGTAAGAACGGATGATGCATGGGCAACTAATTATAAATAAAACGACAGGAAAACTGTGTCGTCCGTTGTAGCCTTGAACGGATTTACTTTCGATGTTCTGTGTGCGTGAATCATCGACGAAATTAAAAAAAAAATCGAACGCACTCGGTGAAAATTTGGTTGTTAAAAATAAACGGTCGTTCATAATTAATAACGTTAATTTGTGTGGCGTTTCTAGGAAGTACACGTAAAATAAAAACGTTTTTATTGTGTTGTATTGATAATATGTCAGGCTACAAGATCGAAATCCACGTTATCGAACGTCTCAAGGATAAACATATATGAAATTACCGTAATTACTGCGGAAACTCATTTTACCAATTAACTGTATCGACAAAACGACGATGTGCGTAAAATACATAAATTTTCTCATTTGCTCAGTACAACAATGAATAAATTGTATGTTATTTTTTGACTGTAGAGTGATTTTGAAGCGGCTTTAAAAATGGAGATGAAGAAACAGGACAATTGTCGAGTTAAGTGGTCAAACGTATATACAACAGTAGGATGGAGCTAAATTGGCATGTAAAAAGCAAGTTACGCTTTACAACGTTTAAATAACTGGGACAAGTAAATTTGATAATTGGACATCATTATCGGGGATGGAAACTAAAATTGTCTGACGCGAATATTATTTAAAATTCAATTTGCACGAGAAAAATTTAATTGTAGACGTTTTGATACAACGTTCTCTCTGGTGAAGGGAAAATTTGGGAAAGTCTTCAACAAACAATAGATAGATGACTTGTTCGAGGGAATTAGGTGATTCATTATTTCAAACGTATCGTTATTGAGAATTTTTTCATACAGATAATGAGATTTAAGTTTAATCTATAATAAATGAAATTGCTGATTCATTTAACAATATTTTAGTGTAATATGTAGTTATAATTGTTCGAACACGTAATTACTACTAGTGGAATAAATTGCATTACGTAAAATGTATAAGGGACATTCCACACAAGTATTTTTAGTCTATTCTTTTTAAATATTTATTGGGGGAACAATATATTGATGTGATTGGCTCATAATTTCTTGAATAATAGATTAAGCTGTGTTGTGGTGGATTGTTTATAATAATAACAGAAAAAATAATAAACATTACATATACTGGAATCAAATTCAATAAGTAGAACCCATATTTTTAATAGATTTTAATAAATTAGTTTAATTATGGCCACTACTCTACCAATATTTTATAGGTATTTTTTTCTGGGTTTTACTCACCTATAAATTTAAATTAATTAATAGAGAGTAAAAACATTTACTTTTTTCTAAAAAAAGTCGAAATTAAGATGAATTAAAATAAATGTTCTTTGTACAAAATGATAAAATAATTGACGAATTTACGAAATAAAATTTGTCAAACCATTCAACGTGGACATCAGTCAATTTTAACATTTTATTGTATGTTGTTGGTTTAGATTACATAATTACTGGTAGTACATACAATATTCACTTATTTCTAGTTAAACTGGAAACTAGATATAAACATTGTAAACTTAATTTAATTTCAACGCAGTGATAATTAATAATAAAGAGTGTGAGCAAATTACATTTTTTAAAATAACTTACATAAAACTGCATTTTCGTTGAATGATGCATTTTAAAATATTCAAACCGTGAACCGTTTCCACAATCGATTCGTAAAGGTCATTAAAAAATGACTCTATTATCTATTATCCAACGCATATGCAAATAATATGTGTTTATTCTAAAATTGGTCAACCATTTGATGAACTTGAACCGACCGAAATAAAACTCGAACGTCTTTGTTTGCTTTAATTTGGTACGAGGCTGATTTACATAATTCATAACGTGCATAATTGATGTCAGACAAAGGCGAGAGGACAGGTGACAAACAACAGTGACAAAAATATTACAGATTCTTACCTAAACTATTTCTAAATTAACTTATTAATAAATGTTTTGTTTCCAGTTGTCGAAATTGGAGACAACATAGCAAAATGCATGGACGAACGTACGCTGATAATAGCGAACCACCAGTCGACCGGAGACGTGCCGCTTTTGATGGCCACATTCAACACCCGCAAACAGATTTTACCCAACATCATGTGGATCATGGACAGCCTGTTCAAATACACAAACTTCGGGGTGGTCAGCGTTCTGCACCAAGATTTCTTCATCCGCTCTGTGCGTATTTTATTAATTAGACACCGTTCCCCATGCTGATTACGTCTTCGTTTGTGTCGTAGGGTAAGAACAGTAGGGACAAGTCACTGCAGGCCCTGGCCGACCACTTACTGGAGTCGTACCTGCCTAGAAAACGGAAGTGGATGGTGCTGTTTCCCGAGGGCGGCTTCCTGCGCAAACGCAAGGCGGTGTCGCAGAAGTATGCGGAGAAGAACCAACTGCCGAGGCTGGAGAACGTGACGATACCCCGGGTGGGTGCGCTGCACATCATCATGAACACAGTCGGCCCCAAGTCGGCCCAGAACAACAACCTGATCGCCAAAGAAGCAACTCTCAAGAACGCCAAGCTGGAGTACATACTGGACATAACGATAGCGTACCCGAAGGGCGAACCGATTGGACTGGATGCCATTGTGTTCGGGCACAGGCCGCCCTGCCAGACCATCGTCTTCTACCGCCTGTACAACGCCAAGTCGGTGCCGGAAGACAACGTCGCCCTCACCGAGTGGCTGATGGAGCGGTGGGTCGAGAAGGAGCGGATGTTGGAGCAATATTACAAGACGGGCGTGTTCCCGCCGGCGACGAGCGGGTTTGGGGAGGTGCCGCGGCAGCCCCAGATCGTGGCCCAGGACTACCTGCGGTTCATCATCATACACGTGTTCTTCATCGCGTCCACGTACCTGCATTTGCAGATGTTCCAGGCGGCGTACGACTATTGCAGCTATCTGATTTATTAGCCCACTGTGCTCGCATATCTCGTCTGTCTGGTGCGGTACTATATGTAACACGTAACTTGCGGACGGATGTGCGAGTTGATTTGCGACGAAAGTCGGAGATTTACAAAAAGAAGGCGGTTAAGAAATATGAATTGATAAGCAATGAGAGGAGTTCACTTTGTGAATTTAAAAAACTGTTTACAATCGTAGATAATTAAGCTAAATATTATGTAAATATTTACACACTTTTTAATAACATACTTTATCAATGTATATAAATCTAAATAAGTAAGTAGTTCTTGTATAAACTAAGTTCTAAAAGTGTTTTTCTATTTAAATATTTATAAATAAATTAAACAGTTTTGTACTTTTTAGCATATACTTTTTATTTCTATAAATTGCACAACATACTTTTAAGGTTTACAATCTGCTTTACTAAATATTTTTATAGAGAATTAAATTAAAACTGTATTTTCTATTATCAAACTATAAAGGAAATTATATAAATTTGTTGCAATATTCTATTCATTACTAATTCAGTTATTTTGATGTTATTTATAGTTAATTTTTGCAGTATTTTAATTAACATTTTTAACTCAACTATTTGAAATTACCAATTTGATCATTATGTAAAATGTTATGTATGTTTATGCTCATTTACTGTTAAAATGGTATTTTATTACTATGCTTAAAATTGCCAACAAAACATCCAGTTAATTCCCATTAAATTAAAAATTCATAGATCTTAACCAGTTACCAAAGTCACGACTTTCGTTCGAACTTCGAAAATGACCAAATATCAGTAACATTGTATATGTGAGTTTCGATTCGTTTTTTGTACATAATTCGAATTAATAAAATAAAACAGACCCATTAGTTCGAGGCTAAACACTAACCAATTTATGTGCGGCTTCCAAAAAAGTCGTGGCTCAAAACAATATTTTTACGGGCATATCACAGAACTCACTGTTTCCATGTGCGTCACTGTTTATAACGTTGTAAACTCGATGTTGATCGTTTATTCTAGCTTGATTGTGTGTAAGAAACTTTACACTTAGGACAATTTTTTATAAATGTGTATCACTTCTAAAATAAAATTGATACTGTGATGGTGCGTCGACGCTTTCGCGGTGTTTCGGGGTCCCTAATTTATTTTTGCGGTTTGTACATATTTAAATCGAAATGTCGCGAAAGCGTACGCATCATTTGGAATTTTCGTGACATTCTTTGAGGGCTTCCTTTAAAATGCAAAAACGGAAATTGAGTGGCCTCTTTACCACAGCTTATATTGTGATAATAGCAGCGAATGTTGATTGCACAAAACACAAATTTTGATTACGGCACATTGTTTATAAATTATTTTTGGTACTCGATTTGCTAGGCCTAAGTTTTGTTTCCACCGGAATTGGTACAGTAGTCGTGTTTTTTATGTTGTAATTGACAGATTTTTTTGAAATATTTTGAAGTAAATTGTTTTTTTTTACGACGTGCTTTTTGATTTTAACATTTGATTTTTACGCACTAACACTAGTTTTTTATGCATTTTCAGGTGTTTTTGATGATTATAGTTGGGATGTTATGTGGGAGGTAAACTCACACATTCAAATTGTATAAATTTATATTTGTTATGATTGAAGTAAAATATCTGATTAATAAAAATGTGATAAATGGGACAAGTAGGTTATAAAATTAGATTTAAAAAATGGTATAATTAACAAATACTTGGAAAGATAAGACAGAAATAATAAATTTATACTGTTTGATGATGTAAGTTATGAAATTGTAGTTGCAAATTAAAATTAAATCGTTTTCAATTAAAAATAAATTCAATTTCATATTTTGTAAAATTTACACGAAATTTAAATTGTGATGATTGGTGCTGGCTTTACGAATTTACGTTCCGTTTGGTGCCGTTTCCAGGAAAACATAAACAGGGTGTTAAAAAGAACTGTTCATATACTTTTAAATCAAATAATTTACATTCACAGTAGTATGATCTCATGAATAAACTTTTGTATTGCATTTACCAACAATCATGACAAAACAGTAGAAAGGCAAATTTTTCATACTAATAATCAGGTATGGTTGGGGCAAAAACTTGTCTTTAAATAGTTCCAATTGTGCATATTCAAATGAGACTGAAAAAATGAACTAAATGATTGTAGACATAATTTTAAATCAATTATTGAATGTTTCTGTGCGTAACATCAATGTTTACAAATGGTGGATTAAATAAACGTTTTCTTTTATGGTCTATTGGGCAGTTTCATTTATCAAACCCTGTTCCGAACTAATTCTCGACCAATTTAAAAATAAATCTGGCAATTTGTGGGCGAAATCCCCGATTCAATCATATCGATCAACTGAAATGTTCTGCGATAGAAAAAAACACGTCATAATTGATTTATCTGTTGCCGGAATTTTGCAGGGAACACGGATACAAATAAATCAATTCGGTAATCTCCTTGTTTTCCTGAATACTTATTTTCTTTTTTTTCCCGACTCCTGGTTGCTTTAATTAGTGGCCGTTAGTTAGGGAGTTTCCAATAAAAGTGTCAGATGGTTTTAGTACATGCTTAAAACTGTCTTAATTAACGAACGCTGTTTCAGTTGCATTTTACCAAATGAGACGAGATAAATTTTCCTGTACGGTGAACAACACTTGATCTTGTGTAATTTTGAACGAGTGATAATAGGATCAAATTAAAATTAACAATACGCTTACTGATTAAATTATGCAATTTAAGTATATTGTGATATTTTATCATGTATTTCAAACTTGCCATTGATATTCATGGTTTATAAATATTTAGTTTATATAAGTCAACGACGTTTTACCAACTTTTTTATCTTCTCTCTTACATAAAACAGATAACACGTACAAAAATAAAAATATATTACACCTAATAATAAATATTTATTAATTGGATTAATTACAATTATTTTATAACTTTTCCTCATTTATCCTTTGATAATTTAATCTAATATCACAGCCAGTATATCCAATATTAAGTGGTTCTCATCCACAAAGCCCACAAGTAATAATCGCTATACAACTTCTCCTGAAAGCACACAATGGAACCAATTAATTCTCACAATTCTGTTGTTGTTTAATTATTATTTTTACCTGTTGACATTGGTACTAGTTGGTGCAGTTTCCACTTTAGGCCCCTTGCTTTCAGTTTTTTCACTCTTCGCCTTTCCTTTCTGTTTCCTCTCGTCCTGCACAAAACGAATAACTAAATTAAAAAACTAAAAATCGATAGTTGAAAACTTAACATTCAAAACTGGCAGATAACAAGTTCGATTTGACTTGCAAATTGGTCCGGGGAAAATCCGACAATTTTTTTTTATATTCCTCGATTAATTATTCCGGTGCGCCTTTCTGCACCGCATTTTTCCGATTGTCTCAGCTCATCAATATTGAAACGAAACCCGATATAATCAACTAATTAAACAATTTGGTCGATGGGAAAGTTTTAAAGCGATGTACTTACGTCGTTCACTTCGCCGATCTTGTACTTTTTCATTTCCCTTTTTGCGTCGCCCGAATGGCCGAAATCGTCGAACGCTTTCGTTGCGTCCTTTCCCGCCCATTCCGTTATCAAGTCGCCGCCGCCGGGATGCTGGAACAAATAAACGAGTGTTTTATTGATGTTCAATTAAGAATAATTGCCTAAAAGGCAAGTAAATAATAAGGGTTTAAGTTGGCAGGTTGTTAATAACATAAACACAACGTCTAAAAACAAGTTAATTTTTAATTACACCCTTAATAAAATAATGAACAATGTTTTTCCAACTTACCTCTTCCAAATAATCAGTAACATCATAAACACTATCCTTATAAATAATCCAGGTGCGATCCGTGTCCTTTCCGTTGTTATTGGCGATTTCTGCCAGAGAGAACTTTTTAATTTCCTCACTCATTATCAAAAATAATGTTGCAACAATAACAACCAAATAAGTAAATGAGTGAAGCGATTCGACAACGTTTTTATACAAAACCGTGACCTTATCTGGACCTGGGGAGTTACAAAGATAATACGATTCGAACTGAATAAAATAAGTACTTGCAGCCGACGATATTTGTTGAATTGTGGTGGGATTTATTGTGGGAATCCCAACGATGCTAAGAAATCTTACTACATTAAACTCGTGGAAAATGTGTATTTTATTTGTGTGTGTGGTTCTATCAATTTGACCTTTATTTAAATATTAATTTAGTTTATATTTGTTGCTTTTACCATTTATTTGTTTATCTCTTGATTATAATAAAATACGTTTATAATTAATTATTTGTGGATTATCTTTTAAGATTTTACTACACTGATTACAATATGCTACTATCTCTCACGTTCTGATAAACAAAAGTACGTATTGTTTAATTAACAGAGAATAATAGCAATATTTTTATAATATATTTGCATAAATCTGCATAAATGTGATGAAATATAAGTACCGAAAAAAGTAATGTATGTTTTTAACAAGATACTTTAAAATAATGGAACTAAAATTAATATTACATTTATTCAACAAAATTATTATTATTATTAAAATTAAAAAAATTCTGAGTATATTGGAACTTTGGAGAAGATCCACCCATCTCTTCAAAATTGGACTAAGAAAAAAATAAATAGTAGTCACATGGAGAAATATCTAGACTATACGGTGGTACCCATTTAACATGTTGTAGCTTCCTTAGAGTCTAATACAACATGTGGTTTTTTCTTGTTATGGAGAAGCAAACCACCTTTTTTATTGACTAAAGAAGATGGTTTGGCCTCTTGGTAAGAAGCTTGTAAACTCCAATACAATGTCCAGACCAAGAAGAGAAAATAGCCTACTTAGAAAAAACCCTAAAATGCTTTCAAATTATATATAATAAACATTTTACATTTTTACCATTAAATATTTGAAAGAGAGGCGTTCTTTTTTTTTTGTATAACTGAAAGAATTGTGTGTCTATTATCGATTTTCAGTCAAATAAGAATAGCAATTACAGTGGTTCATTAACGCATATGTATGCGTTGGAAATGTTCGTCAACGGTTATTTTCGTTCCATTTATGCAAAACCCGTTTACATTTCTATATTAAAACGCATTTGCATCGTCAAATAATTTCCAATTAATACTAATCGAAATATATTTATTCGAATTGCCCCTGTCCGTTTATACATACTAATTGGAGCTGACTATTTAATATTCCTAAACAAATATATATGTGACTTTACAATAATCATATAAAGATAAATAATAATAATAAATTAACAAATTAATTAGGCGACGATTGTGGATTTATGCTACGTACAAATAGTTTGTTTAAATATCCTAAACACATAGTGGTGGTGAGTTTTAATTACGACAATTAGAGAATTCATGTGAGGCTTTGTTAATTGTAGTCGGGATGAATAACAGACATTTATTAAGGAAACATGAGTGTTTAAATATTTGAAGTAGTAATTTAAAAGTATAGTCTAGGAAGGTGTTAAATTAATAATCCAACTATCCAATTTAAAATTAAATTAAATTAACGTTAGTAATTAGTTCCCACTTATATTTAATAACTAAAAATATGTCAAATTGTACGTGAAAATATGAATTTACTATTGTGTTAATAGTTGTTACAAAATAATGATATCTATTAATTAAAAAAATTATAAAATTCCTATTATTTATATATCTAATTTACCTTTAAACTAAAATAAGTTTGCACTTAGAACAATTAACTGATATTAATGGTTTTAAAAGAAAAAACATTTATTTGCAAAATTTTCTCAACAGTAATTGTAAACAATCCAAAATATTTTTCTATTTCTTTATTTTCTTAACCAATTAAATTCATATACAGAGTTTTAATGAAATTAAATTTACTTTTTTTTGAACAATATGACTTAAAATATATTTAAAAAGAAATAATGTTCATACTAATATAAATTCACACCAAACAACAATTTTTATAAATGAACAGATACCAGTATTGGCAAAATTGGAATCAATTCGTCATTCAATTAGATAAGATTGTCAGAAACTACATTATCAAAAATTCCACCTTCTGCTGACGATTCGTGATTTACTACACATAAATTAAATTTCGAAATTATTTACTACCAGTAATAAATTAAATTTTTTTAAAAATCTGCTTTTATCTCGGCGAAACAGTTCTAAACGCACGTTAGTACTAATTGCAACGAATCCACGAACATAAATACGGACAAACCAAACATTTGCGTGACCGTTTAAAATTACGAATCTCGTGTGGTTTTAAGCGTTCCTTTTTTAAAAATTCAGCGAGACGAAACGTCACTTTTTTTTCTGTGTTAATTGTGATGCTTACTCGGCGAAATTTTGATTGTACGGTTATTAACTTGTGGAAGTAAATGAGGCTATTCATCACTGATTTTAATTAGTGCTGATCTACGGATGCGATTTATCTTTTTGTAGTTCTACACCGTCTTTTGTATTTTTTGTAAAAGAGTTTGTAAAACATAAACAACAAAATATTTGAATGTCACAATTAAAATTCGTTCAATATTTAGTATAAACTGCCACATGATACTTGAAGATGTAACATATATAAGTAAAAATAGCAATTGGTAAAATTTTTTAAACTTTTAAATATGTATTAAAAAAATGTTTATATTTTATTCTTAAATGTAATAAATGTTTGATTTTTTTAAAGGAGGACTCAATAAAGTTAAAATCTTCAGAATTATTAAAATAAGTAAAAGTATTATTAGTTAAAAATTTTTTTGTAAAAAATAATAAAAAAATTTATACAAAATTATATTACTGATTAATTAAAAAAAAAAATTAACAAATTAACAATTAACCATCAAAATATTTGAATATTATAGTTATAATTTGTTTAATAATAATAATTAATAGTATTAATTAAGTATTAAATCTGAAAATTTTTGAAATTAGGAAAATGAAAAGGGGGCATAATAAAACTCAAATTTTAAAACAAAAAATCTTAATAAATTAATTAATTATAAAATTTATAAAAAACATTTTTTTAAAACATTATAAAATAATATATCTGATAATTTGTTTAATATTAAAATAAAAATATTCTGAAAATATATATTTTTTTAAGTATTAAATATAAAAAACTTTTACATATAAAATTTATAAATACAACAATTTTTTTAATTTTTTTAATTAGGAAAGAATAATAAGTCTCACACAATTTTCAGAAATATTAAAATTAAACTGAAAACTCTCAGTAGAAGTTTTAAAACAAAAAAAAAAAATTAAATAATTAACTAATTATAAAATGTGTTGTTATGTAATTAAATATTAAACTGGACAGGGACATTAAACGTCCTGAAAATCTTTATTTTTAAGTATTAAATTTTCAGATAAAATATGGAATATTTATAAATGTTTAATTTCCTTTTTTATTATTTTAGATATTCGAAATTTATAGAAAATCTCTAGAAAAATAAAATTCATCTCAAAAATAGGAATAAAATATTTAATAAAATATTATTTAAAAAATTTTAGTTATTTTATTAAGGAAATAAAAAATAAATTTTAAAATTTTGTTAATACAAATATTTTTTATAGTTAAAACTATTAAATTTTTATTATAAAAATATTTATATTATATTTTTTTAAATTAATGGAAAGCAGAAATAATGAAAGAACAATGGAAATAAGTGAAAATAAGTTTTAAAACAAAATCACTCGAAATTTAATTTAATGATCTGATATTATTTCTAAATCTGTTAAAACCTTTCCAAAATTAAAAATAGTATCTAAATTTAGATTTATAACATTAAATATTAACATAAACATCAAAATATTTAAATATTTTAATTAAAATTCGTTTAATATTTAGTCATAAACTGTTACATAATGGCCAACACAATTCGGAATGTAAAATAAGTCATTAAAAGCCCCAAAAAGACGGAATAATTGTGTTTTTGCCCCCCCAACTAAACCGACTCGTTGCGCATTCATCCCCCCCGCTTGGATTGTAGGAAAAAAGAAGCGCCCGTCTAAAATCCACGAAAGCTCTTATCCAGACAAAATTGATTTACATAAACTGGATTATCAAATGCATTAAGCGACATTAAATATAGAAAGGTTATTTGCACCCCTGTCGTTTAAATATGCTCGAAAGTTCAAGTTATTTGCATAAATTTTATCAGTAAACAACCGATTCAGACAAGGTTTCAGTGGCGTTAATCAAGCGACTATTCTTGAAGTGAAATTATTCGCATTGTTTCTGAAAAACTGACGGTGAAACAACGCCTGTTTTCTGTTGCATCTCTGTATGGTTGTTTTTTGAGTTCTTTGAACCGACACAAACGTTCCGTTTTATTTTCCGTTGTTTTTGTTAATCAAAGTGGAAAAACAAGAAAATGGCCGCGTTATTTTTGTCGGCATCGTCTTCGACACAGCTGAAAAGTGAAAACTTTTATTAAATTATTGCGAGGACACATCCGAGATTCGTTCTCATTTTTCTGAAGTGTACAGAAAATGTTTTAATTTAATGCATCGGGTCTTTGTCTAGGTTTTTAATTCAGTTTTTGCCAGCAAACAAAGCGGGATAACAGGATCCATAAACGTGACGGGATCAAACTGAAGACGCGGCAAACTGATAATGTAACACGTAAAAAATTAAAACATTTTATTGGTTTGTGTATTCGACGGCGCGACCGGACCATTAAATTGCTCCGGATTGGATTTATTTCCGTCGCTTTGGCCGGAATTAAATAGACAGTTGATCCGTGTTGAGATGAATCACTTAGCGGGCGAAAAATCCACCTAATCTCTCCCATATTTCTACGTACTTATTTTTAGCATTTCGTTTTGGAATTTGGTTGGCAACATAATTCGGATTGCTGCTGCTTTTATCGTGTATTAATGTTTTATTTCACGTAAGTGTGCTTAAAAGTCTCAAATAAACCGGACACTAGAATTCTCGGACGGATCTGTTTAGAGAAGGGATGGTAAAAGGTACTTTGTCTAAGAGCTGAAACTCTCAACGCGTTTTCAAGGTAAATATCGAACATAGTTCGGCTGAAACTCTTTAGGGTGACATAAAAGGGGAATTACACGAATGTTTTGGCTATTTTGGAAATTCGAGAATGATTTTCAATTAAAATCTGTTTGTTTATAAACATTCTTTTAATATTATTTTATAATTTATATTATATACTTTTTACTGTTTTAAAATTCCCAATTTTTTAAATTAGTATTTTAAAATATTTTTTTAATATATTTATGTTTTAGAATTTGTTATACTAAAAGGACTTTAAAATATTATTAAAAAATTATTTGAATACACATTTTAGATATTCTAACTTACAGAAACATTAAAACTCATAAACTAAAAAAGTTTATTTATAATAATATAAATGTTATAATAAATACCATATATAAATATTTAATAATAATATTAATATTTTGAAATATATAAAAAATTGTCACTTAAATCAATGTAAAACTGAGAAAACTATAAACATTTCAAATTAATATAATTTGATATTTTGAATATATTAAAAAAAAAAATAAAAATATAATAAAATACTGGAATTATTGTAACTTGAATAATTCCTTTTTAACTAATTTAAATAATATTTTTTAATAATAATAATATTATTAATTTTTAATAATTCTTTAAATAATCTAATAATGTCTGAAATATTATACAAAAAATTATCAGTTAAATCAATAAAATTAAAAGATACCTCAAAAATAGGAATAAAATATTTAATAAAGAAAGAATTATTAAAGGTATTATATTATTGAAATAAAAAAAATAAAATTTTGTTAATACAGATATTTTTTTATAGTTAAAACTTTTAAATATGTATTATAAAAATGTTTATATTACCTTTTTAAATTAATGAAAAGCAAAAATAATGAAAGAAAAATTAAAATTCATATTGGAAATAAGTTTTAAAACAAAACAGTAAAATCACTCGAAATTTAATTTAATAATTTAATTTAATTATAATATTTCCAAACCTTTTCAAAATTAATAAAAGTATATAAATTTAGATTTACAACATCAAATATTAACGTAAACATTGAATAAATATTATATAATAAATTATCAGTTAAATCAATAAAAAATTTCTATAATTTAAAAATTATAAGATTTGTAAAAGTGAGAAAATTATAAATATATATTAAAGAATTTTTGAGAATATTATATAATCTGAAATTTGAATATTGAACTTTAATTATTTCTTTTTAAATAATATAAATAATATTTTATAATATGTAATAATATTTTTTTTTAAATAATTCTTTAAATAATCTTGAAATATTATCAAAAAAAGTGTTAGTTTAATTAATAAAATTAAGAGAAGTTTAAAATTGTAAAAATATTATACATTTAAAAAGAATTTTTGAAAATATTATAAAATACTCGAATTTGAATATTTGAATTTAAATTATTCTTTTTTAAACAATTTAAATGGTATTTTTAATAGTTATTATAATAATTTTTAATAATTCTTTAAATTATTTAATACCTTGAAGTGTTATTAAAAAAATTGTCAGTTAAATTAATAAACTAAGATTTGTAAAATTGAAAATACTGTAAATATTTCAAAATATTATAATATATAAATTTTTGAATTTATTTTAATGAATTTTTGAAAATATTACAAAATGTGAAACCAATAAAATTAAGAGAAATCTTAAAATAATAAAAAAATGTTATAATTTGAATTTTTGAAAATATTATAAAATACTGGAATTTAAAAATTTAAATAATTCTATTTTAAATAATTTGAATAATATTTTTATAGATTTGTAAAACTGAGAAAACTATATATATTTCAAATTTTTGAATTTATGAATTTCTGAAAATATAAAACCTCTAAAATTAATAGAAATTTTAAAATAATAATAAAAAATAATTATAATTAATAATTTATATAGAAGTAATAATTCTGGAAACATCATAATCTTCAAGAATGGTAAAACGTTTGGAAAGAATTTATGAAATTAAAAGAATATATATGATACTAAAATAATTAAATATGATAAAATTTGAAAAAGCTTTAGAATATCATAAAGCTTCAGCTAAAATAAAATTTAAAGTTTAGAATTTTTGTATCAAATAAACTTTATATCAAAAGTTTCATATTCTAGTCTTTGAAAACCTAATAATTTAATTTTAATTTATTTTGGAATATTTTTAAAAATTTAAAACTTTTGAAATAATCAAATAAATTATTAAATCCTTAACGAACATTGACTGTTAAATTTACCAAATAAAATAAAATAACTGTATTGCATGTGACGTGTTTAATGACTCGAGAACCTTTTTGATAAAGCACAAAACGAATAGAGAGGCATCATATAAATTGATGATCATATCGAACCTTAAAATAAACTTTCTGTTCCAAGGTATCAGATAAAACCAAAAAAATGGAAAGACTTTCCGTTTTTCATTTGCCACTAAATTAAACAATACCTAAAACTCAACAACCACAAAAGTATCAGTAACAAATACTTTCAGAAATTAATTTTATAATAGCTAAAAGGGTCAACTTTTATTGTCCATCAACTCAAGATTTGTTGTTGTTCTTTGCGCTTGTCAATTAAATGCAGAAATTGATTAATTTGCGGGCAAGCGGTTGACGGATTCATTTTTCAGTTTTCCGTTGCATTACTGCGGGAAAGTCAACCGGGTCGCTGGATAGGACACGCCGCAACCGCAACTCAAAATCCGAATGTTTTTCTTTGTGGAAATTACTCCGCATGGCAAAACTTTATGGTAGACTTCATTTTTCTGTTAATAAATTTAATATTGAATTATACTGGTTTATAAATTTTAACTTTTGTAATATGGGAATTTTTCTTTTATTTTTTTAGGGTAATTTGGATGTTTTGGTTTATTATTTTATCGTTTAACGTTTAAAATTAACGGCGAGACCAATTGAGACGAATATTATTTTCTTAAAATGTAAATTATATATCTAAAACTATCTAATTTGATATTACAAAAAGAGAAATAACTGAATTCTCCAAGTTTTACATGTTTAATCGTTAGTTGATTCATTTACAAGCTCATCAATTATCAATATAGGAAAATGAATAAAAATGTTGTGATGGAAATAACAAGAGACAAAGTACTTTGTATATGTTGTCGATATTTATCATTTTTCCTATAATTTCAATTGTATCAATTATTTCAATTATATTTAAATATAATAATAAGCTTCCTGAAAAACAAATTTACATTATCATCAAAATGTTAAATTGAACAAACTGAAAACTTATGGGACCGTCTTCAAAGTCAACTCCCGAAATCAGCAGCCACAAAATTTGGAATGTTCTTAGAAGAAAAATGGGGGGCTATAGAGCAATATTTTTTTGTTGAAGTACTGATTATTTTTTAATTATAGTTCATTTATTTTATTTCCTAAGGAATTTGTAGTTTCTATTCTTTCAAAATTCTTTTAAATATTTATGCAGTACAAACAAAATTTTTGGTGGCTATATATGAATGTTAGTCATATATTACATTTATGGCTGGTTTTTACATGAAAGCAACACGTGTAAAAAAGTGTTAATGTAAGACCCAAATTCTTTTCAGAACAAAATTAGCCACGTTTTGGTGTAAGGATAAAATAACCTGTAACTAAAAAAACTAATGAGCAGAGGAAAAAGCGACAATTTAATGTATTCTATTCCTTTTATGTTGTAATAGTTGGTCGAAAATATGCAAATTGGGTTTGGGAAAGTGGCGCAACGTTTCTGTTCCTGACAATTTCGAGCGTCGTAAAAACCGTTTTCCGTTTATAAAAATGTAAAAACACCCACACCCCACTCAGCACCGTTTAATTACATCTCCGCGTTCCTGTCCAGATAAAAACGATCCGTGTGCATTTCAGTAATAATTATGAAATTGTTGTTGGTGGCAAACAAAATCAGTTGTAGGATAATCAATTTGCAAGTGGTTTGTGGCCGTGTAGACGGAACTATAAAAGGATGCCGACACTCAATAACTGAATACGTCAAACACTATTACCAGAGTTTACTTACAAAATTGGTCCTGTTATCAATTTCTAAATTAATAATCGATACAATACGAACGAAACCCACGCGGGAATCGACCAAAGACATAATAGTGACTGATATGACAAATTTCTGTGCAACTATGTCGATCAATCAATGGTTTATCTATCGAGTATTGAAAAAATAAATCAGTATGGTGATGTGATTTGAACAGTTAAACCCTAGTTTTTTTAATTAAATATGTCAAAACAAGAGCTTTATATTTTATATCCTTTTACGAAAATATTTACTGAAAATATTGTTTTATAGTTGCAGCCAACGAACATATGTGAAATGTTTTGAGCTCTCATGTCACAAAAATATAATAATAGATTTTTATTAATAAATTTTATTGGAAATTTGTTTGTTCAGATGGTAAATGTTGTAAATGCAACCATAAAAGTATTTTTGAATGATAATTCCTGGTTAAACTGCCTTCAACACGTTTTTATTACAGGTGATACAATAAAATAAGAGAAATTTCATATAATTCGCATAACTGATATGTTTCGATTAAAACAACTTACATTTTTGTTAAATTACATGTCTGGCCCACGCATTTCTGTAATTTTTACAAAACTGTGCAATTTAATTAATATTGTGAAATGAAATGAAATTTTTGTTTTATAAATCGCTTTGTTCACTTTGAAGGGATAATTTCGATCATAAACTGGAATTGATATTCTGACTGATTACTAATCATACACGAGTTTAACAAACTTTAGTTCAATCATTTATTTTCATATATAAAAAATTCAACTACGACAAAATTATTTTATTTAATTATCTAAATAATTAATTTATGTAATATTTGTATTTAATATTAATTTCCAATGAAATTATTTTTAAGATTTTCTTATTTTAATTTTATTAAAGTTTTTTTGATTTTTATCTTCTGTAAATAAAATTGTTTACTTTTACTAAATTTAATTGTATTTTTTCTTCATTTTATTATAATTATTCTTATTTCTGTTTTCGAATAATTTATTAAAATTAAATAAATATTCATATTTATTTTTTAAATAATAAAATAATAAAAAATAATAAATAGTTTAATAAAATATCGTAATATTTTACTTTTCTCTAATTGTTTAAACATATTAAATAAATATATTTATCATTTTATTATTTTTTAAAAAATTAAAGCTAAAATTATTATTATTAGTTATTTTTTGAATATTAAGAAACAGTCTTCAATTTATTTTATGTTTGAAAATTTTTAAAATTTTATAAAACTTTCAGAACTTATTATTTATATTGTTCAGTTTTGTAATAGATTTTTACATTAGATTTATTTTTAAATTGTTTACTAACTTATTTTTAATTTAATTTAATATTTTAATTATTATTACAAATATTTTAAATATATAAATTAAATTTATGAATTTTTGGTTATATTATTTAACTATTTTTAAAAGATATTTTTTGTTATTTCAAAATGTTAAATATCGTAAATTATTACTATCCCCTACTTGGTATAAGTTTATGATTTATTTTTTCTTGATTTTTTAAAACTCTCATGACTTATTTTAGATTTTTTATTTATTATATTAAAAAAGTTATTATTATTCATATTGTTCAGTTTTATAATAGATTTTTACATTTATTTTTAATTTTTTAAAAAAACTGATAAAAAAAATTAATATTTTAATTATTATTCCAAGTATTTTAAATATATAAAAAACATTGAATAATTTTTTTTATATATTCAAAATTTTAAATATATTTTGTATCTTTGTTCCTTTTCATAAATTTGTTAAAATTTTATTGTATCTTTTATTTTGTAAAAATTATTATTATTATTAATTTTTTTGGGCAAAAGTTTTTAAAATTATTTATTCTTGATTTTTTAAAATCTAAAAAATATTTTAGATTTTGAATTATTTAATTGGAAAATATTTAAATTATTGTTATTATTTATATTTTTCAACTTTAATAAATTTATACATTTACTAATTTTAAAATTGTTTAGTAAATTATTAAAAAAAGTCATGAAAAAATAATATTTTAATCATTATTCCAAATATTTTAAATTTATAAATTAAATTTTACGATTTTCAGATTATATTACTTAATTATTTTTTTAAAGAACATCTTTGAATTTTTATCAATATTTTAAAGTGTATTTTGTCTATCGTAACGATTATTCCTTTTTATAGTTTTGAAATTACGTGTCTCTTGTTTTTATAATATATCTCATTTGCCATTTTTTAAAATCTTTTGCTTTATACTTTATTAATGTATTAAGTTTATATCATAACTCTGTTTTAAAATTTTTCTTTAATTATTTATTCAATTATTTTTTGGGTGTTCACTAATCATTTTTAACATTATTTCTTAAATTTCTTATTTTGTTTGAAGATTTTTAAATTTTATTAAGCTTTCAGAACTTACTGTCGGATTTTTTATTATTTAAATTATTTAAATTTTTTAGTGTATATTTTATGTACATTTAGGTTTTATGAAATCTGATATATTTTAAAAATTTAATCCCCCATTAAAATTTTTAAATGATTAGCCTTCGACCATACGGATTACATTAAATTTTCAGTTCTTTCATCAAATATTTTAAATTCATTGAATCAAACGAGGCATCCTGATTGAAAACGACCGCCCACGCACGTGGAAACAAGCCGGGCACCAAAAATTTCTATATAAAGTGGGGGCGAGAGCCGTCTTTGTGTTAGAACCTCCAGCGGGCCGTCGCAGCGCGTCCACCACGTCCAACGTCCACGTCAACGGCTGCATTTCCCGAATCGCAGATCCGCCGAAACGGAGAACGGGACTCTACACGCGATTCGATTGGGACAAGTGGGCGAACGGAGGAACGGACGAAACGCAGGAAAGGGTTTTTAGAGTTGGGCATCGGCCGGAGAGGAGCCAGTGCGCGTTCAACCACCAGCAACGTCTGAACGACCCGATCAACTGAATCACCGATCGCATCCGCATCTGATCCTGCTCTCTCCCAGAGCTCCGAAGCTTCACCGAAAACCTACACAAGGTAAGATATTTTTTTTCCTTCCTTTCAACTTCACTGAATTTTAAATTAAAAAAAAAATACAAAATTATTTATATAGAAAATAGATAAAAAAATTAATACTTAAAATATTTTTGTAAATTTATAATTTTCAGTTTTTTTATTTAAATATTTTTTTTAACAAAAATTATATGAATTATTTTTTTTTTCAGTTCAAAATTTTAATTGTATTTTGTCTATTGTAAATTATTACGTTGTTTCTCTGTTTTGAAAATTTATTTTCTATTTACGAAAAATTGTTAAATTTTTTTATTAACATTAAAATATAATTCATGTGTGGTAGATTTAAAAAATAATTAAGTACATACATTTTTTAAAAAAATTTCAATTTATATTTTTTTATTAAAGATGCAGTAAAATAAAAAATAAACATCTCAAAATAAGTTGGTATAAAAATATATAATTTATTTATTATTACAATATTTTATATTGCCACAATAGTTGATTAAAACATAAACAAAAATAATAGTTTCAGTCATAATTATTTAAAAATTAATTATTAAATAACATTATATGTTTCCCTGTTTAGTTTTGGAAATTTATTTTTTATTTAAGAAAAATTATTAATTTTTTTATGAAACATTAAAACAAAATACATGTAGTTCACATAATATTTCAGAGGTAGATTTAAGAAATAATTAAGTATATACATGTTTTAATAAAGATTCCGTTCAGTTCATTTAAAATAATAAAAAAAAACACTTATTACTACAATAATTTTTGAAATTATATAAATACTTAATTTAAACATCGTCAAAAAAATAATAGTTCCAGTCATAATTATTTAAAAATTAATTATTATTTTTTTAAATTTAATTTTTTATTTAAAATTACTTCTTATTAAAATAATTAGGTTCTTATATATTCTAAAAGTATTTAATAAATTAATATTTTTTTTAATTAGTATTTTAATTATATTCCATTTTGTCTATTATAAATTATTATGTAGTTTCCCTGTGTAGTTTTTGGAAATTTATTTTACATTTACAAAAAATTGTTAAATTTTTTATTAAACTCTAAAATGTTTGTTCACAAAATATTTAAGTGGTAGATTTAATAAATAATACAGTATATACAATTTTTAATAAAGTTTCAATTTATATCTTTTATATTAAATATACTGTAAAATAAAAAAAAAACATTTCAAAATAAGGTGATATATAAATAGATGATTTTTTTATTACTACAATATTTTTTGATACTAAAAAAATAGTTGATTGGAATATACACAAATTTTTAGATATAATTCTTTATAAAAATTTTAAGACATAATTATTTAAAAACTAATTATTATATTATACACATGTAATAATAATAAATTGTATTTGATTTAATTTAAATTTTAGATAAAAACTTTAATTAATTTCTTTTTAATTCTTTTTGGGAAAAATTTATAATAATAATAATTAAATAAATAAAATAAATTTGAAATATATATATTAAGCTTAATAATCAAATTGTAATAATTAGAAAAATCACATTATCAAAGAAAACGACAGATATATAAGTTATTAAAAAAATACTTATACTTGCATCCACAAATATAATAAAACGTTTTTTAATCGATATCGATTAGATGATTTTTCCCAGTTTAAAATTGAACTCGACGCATTCGCCATATTTTCAAAAATAAATCAAACAGTCCGCAACGGAGGTGATTTTGTAATAAACGAATACGCTCGAATAAATGGAATCCGAGCTTATTAATTAAAACGTTTTAAGTTTAATTTTGTTTCACTCCGGTTTACTGCATATTAAATAACTTCAAAGGGGAAATTCTTACCAGCTAAGTCGTACTGGTCAACTTCAAAACAACTGTTGCCGTCGCAAAACTTTACAACTATATTATTTTATTTTTAAATTATACAAATTTATCGTTTCAAGAAAATTATAATACGATAATAAATTGTCTAATTATGTAGTTTGTCGAGCTTGGAAGTCGTTAAAATTAAAAATGAAAATCAAGTTTGCCAAGTTCAAGTTTTTAGTTGGAAAAACTTTTGTCACTTGACGCTATTTACTATTTTGTATGGGTAACTTTAAAATAATGATTAATTCTATTTGCAATAAAAACTACTTTAAAAATGAAAACCGTATTTTTTTTTTTAATTCAATTGGGTTTAACAATTAATAATGGTTCAGGATGATTAATTAGTTAATATAGTACATTACATAAATTAATAATTAATGTGAGCCACACACGAGTATTATTACAAACAAATAGTTTTTGCGAAATAATTCTGTATTTATCCAATAATTAGCACAAATTAAATGTTCACACTCTCGTTATAATTTTGTTGGCGGTATTTTTAAATAGCTAAAATCATCTAAAAGTTAAATATTAATTCACCATACGCATAATTATATGCACATTAATATTAATTTTGTGATTGTTTATTGATATTAGTTGCCTCACATTAAATATTAATATTAAAATGATTGGCTCATTTTAGTTTAAGTAGGTTAAAAAACTAGTCTAACAAAACGAAGTATAATAATAATTTCAGGTTTCAGGTTTCACTATTGATTTATGACAGCAATCCAATGAGAAAAAGCTTTCCGAATAAATTATTGATGACAAAACATATAAAATATGCATTTCCGGCTTAAAAGTTACATAATTCAATGCGATTACTTTTTGGGCTTAAATAAAATTAAAATCCCAGGGAATTGTATATAAAGTCAATTAAATTCAGGCCAATTAAAAATCGTTATTTTACTAAAATTGTTTTGTCGTGGTTGGATTAAAAATAAATAAAATATTTATTTTATCAATTAATTATTGTGGGTGTTTTAGAGATTTCATAACACTAAATTTAAATCAAATTCAAACAAATTCCATAAATGTAAAACAGGATGTTTTTTAAAAGCAGCAGGATTTACCACTCCGCAAACAATAAAGAGACAACCACCCTTATCTCGGCGCATATTTGCGCAAGCGGGGGCACGGAATTTACAGTGAAAAAATGCTAATTAATTGATTGGCAATAAAATCGTGAAAATCCTGAAAATCTGCCATAAATTAATAGAGAGTGTCGACGAAATTGTAATGTAAATCGATTTATCGAGTTATCAGATTATCGGTATATTATTAAGTATGTTTTTATAGTCAGATAAGTACTCGTTATAATAATATTTACGCAAGTTAACAGAGTTTTAATGAATGCACAAATCCGAACGATCATCCACAGGTAATTTCCACGTATGCTTTGTTCCACGTCAAACACACAATTACCTTTTCCTCTTTCAAATCATTGATTAAAGTTACGGGTTAATGCATAACCCGTGAACGTTGCAGAAAAATAAACTTCTCTCGAAACGTATTTCCCGACGTTTTCTTGTCACACAAATTGAATAAAGTTCCGGTGTCGTTATTTTGATATCAATTACGGGTACGGCGTACGTACCGGGAGTGTTAAGTAGGATTTTTAGTGGGGCGGATGGGGTGGCACCCCCTCACCCCGCTTCTGATTTAAGCCGTGGCGCAAAGCCCGCTCATAACATGTGTCAACTGTTCGTTGAAACGACGACTTGTCGACCAAATCCTTGTCTCTCTCCCACTCGCGTCACCGTTCAGTATCTGCTCCTTCTGAATTATCTTCCGTTAATGCATGTGTTCGAGTTTAATTAGAATTTAGTGGTTCATTTGGAGGATTATTATTATTATTATTATCATTACTATTTATAATTATTAACAACTGTCACTGAGTTTATGTGGCTTTGTTCTTGATTATGTCGACAATTGTGTTCACAAATCCGACATTCACAAAATGTTCCTTTCTTTTAACGTCCTTTTTGCTCGCCCAAATTATATTCAAACAGATAAGAGGGGCTGTCTCTTTATTGTTTGCATTGCGGTAAATCCGACACGTTTTTAAAAAAAAATCTCCATGTCATATTTATGTTTTATGTTACGGAATTAATTTGAAATTTATTGCCTGTCCGAGTGATCAAATTAATTTTGAATATGTTGTATCGAAATCTGCGTTACTCAATTTTTATCTATATTTTCACAAAAGTGTAAACATTTCATTTGTTTTTTTTATGCATGGTAAAATATGCTGTGAATTATTTAATATTTCAGTTGATGTCTGGAAAATACGTGTGCTGTTATTTTAATAAAATAATTGTGATTAAATTATTTTAATTACACAGTTCTTTATTATTCATTAGTTTGATGATACCCACGAAAACATTTTATTGTTTTTTTTTTAAATATATACATATTATCAACAAAATTAAAAATAATATATTAAATAAAAAATGTTGAAATTTAAATAAAAAATTAAATATTAAAAGAAAAGTTTAAAATTTAAAATTTAATGAATTTAATTTTTACTAAAATAAAGGCTTTTCTTTTTTCATTTTTATCGCCTGAAAAATTGTGAAAATAAATTTAAAAAATGATGTAAAACTTATATAAATTAAAATTTGTTTTAGAGACGGAAATATTAGTAATAAGTAAATATTACTTCTTGATATTTATATTTAATAAATGGTAAAATTTTCTAAAATCTATTAATGCGTTGAAAATATAAAAAATAATAAAATGAATCTTTTATTAGGGATCAAAAAATTTTTAAAATGACTATAATATTTATATAAAAAGAATTATTTTTCTTTTTTTAGTTTTGTTATCTGAAAAATTGTAGAAAAAATAAAAATTGATGTTAAATTTATGTAAATTAAAATTTGTCTTAATGACGGAAATAATATTAATAAAAATTGCAGAATAATGTAAAACTTATATAAATTAAAATTTATTTTAGAGACACTACTTCTTAATATTTATATTTAATGATTAGACAATTTTCTAAAATCAACTAAAACTATAATAAAATAATAAAATTAAACTTTTGGGACCAAAAAAAATTGGAAATAATGTGTGTATAAGGAGAAATACTTAATTTTTCAGTTTTATCGTCTGAAATATTGTAGAAATAAAATTAAAAAATTAATTAAAACTTTGACTTTGATAATATTTATTTAAGATAAAACACTTTTTATTTTTCAGTTTTATCATCTGAAAAATTGTATAAAAAATAAAAATTTATGGAAAACTTATATAAATTAAAATTTCTTTTAGAGACGGAAATATTGTTAATAAATAAATCTACTAAAACATTAAAAATATAAAAAAATAATAAAATGAAACTTCTATTAGGGGTCAAAAAATTTTGATAATATATATTTAAGGAGATACATTTTTTATTTTTCAGTTTTAGTAATAAAAATTGATTTCACACTTATATAAATTAAAATTTGTTTTGGAAACTAAAATATCATTACATAAATCAACAAAAACATTAAAAATAATAATATTTTAATTAGGGTCCAACAAATTTTTAAAATGACTGATAATATTACACTTTTTATTTTTTTTATTTTTTAGTTTTATCGTCTGAAAAATTGTAGAAAAATAAATTATGAAAAACTTATATAAATTAAAGTTTTAAAATCGAAAATATTAATAATAATTAAGTACTACTACAAAATATTTATATGAGAAGAAAGTTTAAACAAATTCGACAAAATAAAATAAAAATTTAACATTAAATGATTATTTTGTAAAAACAATTGTGATCATTTTAAACTAAACAAATTTGTATAAGCTGTGGTTCCTTATTACGCCTCAATAATTTTTCACCAATAATTTCACCATTATAATGTTGCAATGAATCGTTTTGTCAGAACCGTGAAATTAATTACCGTGTAATGGAACCGTAATGCTGTAACGTCATAATTAAATTTAAACCCTAATGACTATCTTAACTGAGCATAATCAAATTTCTATCTCATTATAACCTCGATGTATTATAATAATACTACAAACGTTTTAATATAACTGTAATCAATTTACTCTTCAATTTATTGTTTTACTTCATTAGCTTTGATTTACGTATTATCTTATTAAAACAAATTAAGTGTTTTTAATAAATTTGTTTTCGTTCTATAAATAAAATACTCATATAATATTCCATGCAAAAAGTCATTTACTCAAAAATATGACAAATTAAAAAAATTACAGGCCTAATTTCTTCTGCATTATCGATTTCTGCGTCCTGATCTTGAATGCCCTAATCTTCTCCTTTTCCTTTGAAAATTCGGTTTCCTTCGAAGAATCTCTGCAAATCTGTTATGAAAAAACAATTAAGTGATGAACAACAGAAGATAATAATTGAATATGTAACATACTTGACATGGTCCCTTAATCGAATCAAGCGGGTTCACCTTACTCAACTTACTCTTCTGGACAGCTTCATTGATTAGCGAAACTGGACACTCTAAGTTTTCTTTGGTTCCTTTATTAATGGAACTATTCCCTTCGTGCTCGATATTCTGTAAATGATCGAGATGGAGGTACAAATATAAATTTATAAACGTAAACTTACTAAAGTATTGTCAATTCTCTGAGGTTTGTATACCCTACAGAAATTCCTTCGAATCGGGGTTGAATTGAGCTTGTCGATCTGAAATGGTCCGAGTTTAGGACGGGCGGGCCACTGATAATTATTTGTAACTCACCGTTTGCGCCAGATTACACGAGAATTTTGTCAGATGTGCCATTTTAATAAAATGGATTTACGTGAAATGTGACATCTATGACAGAAAGAGTGGGACCAGAATAATATGTCAAAGTGAACAATTAAACAATTCTGGACTATTTTCGATTCAGTTAAAAAAAATTATTTATGAGAAGTTTAATGTAATTAATAATTGTTCAGAAAGTGTATATAATTTTATGTTTTATTGTGAACACTGAATTAAACAAACAATATAAATCGAACAATTTTATGTATTCGACTAATCGCAAAACAATGAGAATAAATACGGCCATCTGTTGCACGAACCAATCGATAAAATCTAGCGATTTAAACGAAGGAGCAGAACTGATACACTGATAAAATTGCGATTTTTGAGCCCGTTTAATCCCGGGATTGCGATCCCGTTTTGTTCCCTTCCAATATTCGCTAATGCACAGTTTATAATGCAATCAAATTAAGAATTTCTTTTTTCATGCGATTTATGGTAATGGCAAGCCATCAAACCTAAACGAGGGTCCCACCATAATCGTTCTGTTTAATAAGTTTCAAAATACTTATTTTTTGAATTAATTAAGGGTTTTTTCGAAAATGCACACGACCTCTGTTATAATTTAATGTAATTAGGAGTTAATATGTCTTTAACGACATCTATCGAAAGATCCAAAGCAACTGAAGAATTAAAAAAAAGAAGAATTTAAAAAAGGAATCACTAGTTATTGATATATTTTGGAATTAGCAGATATTTTGAAAATCTGTTGGAATTTTAATGTATGAACTTTTTATTTCATCTGTTTAATATATCCAAAATCATAAATACAAACAACAACAAATTTAAAAATAAAGCACTATTTTATCATAATATATTATATCTTTTAATTAATTAGATGTTTTTTCTACAATCTGTTGAAATTTGAATGTAAATAGTATCCAAAAACAACATCGGAAACCGCAAAAATTAAGAAAATAAATCACGGTTTGTTGCCATTTCAAAGGTACTTTCAGCAGTAACGACTCTGCCGGATTTATTACGTAATAATTGTGGCGGGGGTGTAAAAGGTGCGCCCCCGGGCCTACTTATTAAATTCGTCTGGGTTCGTGCCGTTTTAAATTCAATTTTCCAGTAATCCACCCAATTTAAATTATCGCACAGTCACGACCACCTTTAACCAACATCTATCTCGTTTCAACAATTTTAACAGCCGGCAAAGAATGTTTCTTCTTGATTTGCATCATTCTGAAATGAATTAATATATTTCCACCTTGGAATTATCTGAATAACCTGATCCACGATTAAGGATGATTTATGCATAAGCTAGCGCAAAGTTGACACAAAATCGAGACCCCAAAATATACATAAACCTTTGTTCAAACCCCAAAACTAATCCAATAACAAATCGACACTCAGAAATGATATTTAATCAAACTATACGTTATTGAAGGACATTATCATGTTTATTTAAGTTCGGATGGACTAATCCAGATTTTCTAATGGCATAATAAACTTTGTTAAATTATTTTGTTTTCCGACAGAGTAAAAAATGACTCATTAAAGCAGAAGCGATTGATGTTAAAAATGCATACACGTGTTCCTAACGCGTTAAACACAGTGTAAGATATTACATAAAACAACGTACATCGTTCCATATTAACATATTTATAAATAGGCAGTTAATTAAACCAAAATCGATTTCGTGCAAGTGAGATTTTCGTTAACAATGCATTTGTCAACAGCATTGAGACTTTTGACGAGTCGACAGTTTTAATTACCGATCTAATTTAGCTAAAATCCAGGTAGTGGTTTTCACTCAAGTTCTTTGTCACGTGGAGTATTATAGAGAAAATTAACTAATTACGTCAGGCGGAAAATGAACGTATTTTTTAAAAGAAATCTTTTAATTCAAATTCATTGAATTCCCCGGCTACAAAAGCGAAACATGAAAAAACATCAATGAATTAATGTTTTGGCGCGGCGTATTTTAATAAAGCAAAATGGAATTTACGGAGTAAAAAGGGAACAACACAAAACCTTAATTAAAATCGGTTCTTGGAATTAATAGTCACAATCTTAAATGATTCATCGTTGCAACTTAGCTACTTTCGCCAGAGTATTTAGGTTTTAATTTTTGACTGATTTGTTGTTAATTAGTGATTTCAATTACTGTTCAGTTTATTTGTGCGGTGGCTGAATTAATTCAGAGACAATCTGTATAATCATGGCTCAAAGCTTCACTGTTTGAGTTTACGAACATTTCATGTCATGAGTTTCCAATCACTCAATTCGTCAACAGGTCAGTTCAGTTGTATTTTGATTTAAATTACTGTAAATTGTTAAACTATGTAAATTCCAATTACAATTCCAGAAAATTAAAATTGTTGTAGTTGCAAGAAAAAATTCTAGTTTATTGAAATTATCTCACCCTATTTTTGTGTTTTATTGCATGTTTTATGTGAAACATTGCGTTTGTATAAAGTGCAAAAAGCGTTTACAAGAGACATAAAATATGGACCAGATGTAAATGTTTGCAGATAACAAATCTCGTAAAATTCTAACGTGACAACCATAATTTTCCAAAAAAAAAAGGAAATAATAAGTCATCAATTCAACACACAAAAGTATGACTTCTTAGTTTGTTAAATATTATAAATTTTTTGATGTTTTAAATGAATTAGTTTTAATTTTTTTTTTCCTCATCCAATTTATGTTTAATTACCATGGAAGCAAAGTGATCAATAACAATGATTGAATAGAATTGTATTATTAATAATTATAATCTCAATGCTTTTTATGTTATTTCCATAAAATTGTCGTGTAGAAGTGAATTCCAAACAGACAAAATCAATGATATTCTCGGCCGGCCTAAATTATTAATATCAGTAAAAGTCAATATAATCGTTCTTTGACCTTTTAAACCACTTAACAAACGGACAAAGTTACGAAAACACCGAAAAACGTTACCGTTAATTGTTCCGAATTGATACAGGATTAAAACGAAACGATTTTCACACACTCTGAGTCATTTTCACCCTCGGTTTTTTGTCCCTAAAAACGGTAAATGGAAAATAAATATTTCCTCATTGTCAATCACATTTTTTACTGCGATTATAAAGTAAATAAATAACGGAGTGTGTATAAATTGATAAAACCATAAGCGAAACTTTAGGGCCACATAAATTTTCTCTTCCCTTCCGAAATTCAATTACAATAAAGGTAAACGAAGTCGCCGTTAATGGCTAAACACTTCTTAAATTTTTTAAACGTTCGAAATTAGTAATTAAAAACGCGTCAAACTAATCCCGGCGAAGGTGCGAAGGTGAGTCGAAAAGAATCAAATATGGTAATCCCATCTGCGTAACGAATCGAGCATGGAAACGTATTTGCGAGGGCGAATTTCATCTGCGGTCAGATACACTTAGAGGGTGGAATCGTTAAAATCCACCTACCCTTCGCAAGTTTTACGACTCGCACTCGATAAAATGTGCGTCAGATAAAAAAGGGCAATTTTTGGCGGAATGACGAGTTTGGGACAAATTTCGACAAAAGGGATGGTTTATTGTCTTGCGATATGTCGATTGATGTAATTTATGCTAATTAGAATGGCGAGATTAATTGTTATTGCGTGTAATGCTGTTGCCACATAAATTTTCATCGTCATTGTACCATAGTTTGTGTTGCAATGTTATCAAATTTACTCAAAGGAGGTTTTGCGATAAGTTTTCCATTTTGTTTTCCCTATTTTATATAAAATCATGTTCACTTCAAGTTTATATAAAAGTAAACGTTAATAACCAATTTTTAATATAAATAAAAACCTTATTTTTCAGTTTCTTGTAAGTTTATGCAAGGAAAACTGTAATTACAATAAGTTAATTTACAGATTTCTTTATTTTATACATCTTTGTATAAAGTTGCTAGTACTTAAATATTAATATTTCCGTAAAATGAGAATAATAAATAAGTGAATTATTTACTCTTAAATAAACAGTATTATATTTTTAAATAGTATTAAATTTAAACAAATACAAATATATATCTTTTTAATTTTTTTGATAATGCCTCAACCCGCCTATAAGTGTGCTAAAAAAGTATAGTGATTGATATATTATTTGCGTTGAAATCGCGCTGTGCAATCACCATCTATCGGGTGGACGTCGTTAAGCGTCTCGGACGTCCCGGCGTGTAAAACTGCAAAAACCACGTTTCATTTAACAGCAAAACACTGTATGATTACAATTTTTTTGCACTCCACACTCGCTCATTTTATATTGCTGTCTGTTGTTGTTTGTTTTAATGTTATTTGTAATTTTTGTTTACATAAGTAATAATTTAAAGGGTTTGTAAGAAACAGTTCAAGGGAGCCATGTAAATTGTGTTTATTTTAAAATTGGTGAATTTATCTTGTGAATGTGATTTATTCGTTCATTGTTATTTGATATTATAATTAGATTTGATATTAAAGGAAGAATTATATTCATAAATTTTAATTAGATTCAAATATATTCCCTATATTATTAAAGTTTGAAATATTCTTTATTAAAATGGATTTATATAGACAAAGGAAAGCATAATTATAGTCTTTATTGTGTATTATTTATAAAAGTGAGTTTCGTTTTATGGAAATTATACCTTATAAAAAACCTATTTAAAAATATTAAATATAATAAATATGATTTTTTATTATAAAAATAAGTAAATTAAATTCCATCAGGTAAAATATTATAAAATTAACAATTTTAATTGAAACTGTGACATTTATTTTAAATTTCAACGTCATTCAAAACATTCTTTTAAAAAAATCGTAATGGCATTTATTAAACTTAACAAAGACATGAATAAACCTTCGTTCTATTTATAAATTGCAATTATAATGTTTTAGTTCCCATTTAAATGCAATATAATGAACAATAATAAATACATTTGTATATTTCTGAACGTAACAAAGCACTGATATCCTTTTTCATAGGACACAAAAGAAAATGAAATGATAACAGTAATAACAAAGAAAATACAAACGTCGAATGCTAATTATTTTTCCAGTTAGTCTTTATCAAAATATGAACTTTACAGCCCCAACAACTAATTATAATCAACTGTGATGCACTTAAATTTAATATGTCTTAATTATAAAAGCTACTTTTAAAATTTATTCCATTTATAAATTGTTAAAATACAACGTGCTTGAAAATTGCGTCGGGAAATTAGGAAAAACAGCATCAAGTCGAAACCGTTGGAAATTATCGTCGGCTTCGTCTGTGTAATTTCACTGGCAATCACGATAAAATGTTTTCAGTTTAATTTCCAGTTTGAAAAAAATTTACACCTCACCATGTTTTTTCTATTAGACGATTTAAAAGTTCTGTTGATTGATACAATTTGGTGTGGGTTCATTGGTTCAAATTTGCCAGCCTGAGTGGAATATTGAATGAATGCAGCTGGTGAAACATCTGTTGATCGATTAGAATGCAACGTTACGATAATAAACCTGATAAAAATCGAATTAACACAAATAAATTTTAATGTATTAACATGAAAATAGGAATTTAATGGTTTAATCAGTTGATAATTTATTTATTTATTAATATAAATTTATACAAAGGTCTGAAATAAGAGAGGAAATTACTTTTTTTATATTTTTATTAAAGAATTAAGATATTAAAATAAAAAAAAGATTTATTAGCTGAAGCTAATTGCTTATGCACAAATTTTAAAAACTTGATTTTATTAACTCAATCCACTTGCACAATAAGTATGCAATTTATTTGATTGTGAGCCATAAAATTGTAATACAAACCAATTGACAAGTTTTATCGTGTCTATTAAGTCGAATAAACTTAAATTTAACACTGACATATAAATTCAATTTAAATGAAAATGATGTAATTAATTGGTTAGTTTATTTATAGTGCAATACAGTCTTTAATAATGTTTATAAAAATAAATTATTTATGTTGTAGTATATAGTATCAACAATGCTGTGCACTATACTGTGGGTCCTAAACTAATGTAATAAACTTACTATTTAAATTAATTTATTTATTAACCACTCAAAATGTTCTACTTGAAGCTCTTGACAATGAAATTCAGCACCCCTATTTATAAAATAAATATTGCCTTTTACTCTTAAACTTAAACCCTCTCCATTAAATTAAAAATAGTTGACAGTACTGGAAAATTTAGGTATTTTGATATTTTACATTTTATTCGAGGTCGATATATTGTTCCGTTCAAAAGTTATCAAGGGGATGGGGACTTTTTACAGCCCAACTGTACGGATGGAGTTTTTAAAAATGATGCGGCTTGAGTTTCACAGTTCATATGCTGGTTACGTCGTAAAAATTTGATGTCTCTACATCAGATTTTCAATATCCACGAATCAAACAGTTAAATTTCTATAAAGCATAGCTCGCAAATGGTAATAATCGAGCCGAATATTCCAACAAGTGCAAACGGATCACCGATCTTTCCTCCGTGCATTTTTATCGTTTTATCAACCCCGTCCGCCCTGCTCCCGTTGCAACTTTATTGACAGCCCGAAAATCAATAGGCAATCCTTCATATCGGAGCATTATTGGCGAAAAAAGGCAGAAACCCGATCCGAAACCAATGTTTGCATTGTTTCATTCGGAAATCTGCTTTCGCGGTGGATTTGTGTCAATCTCTTCTGTCCGTCAGTTCGAACCGCTCAATTTGTTTGACACAAACACCATTTTTATATGGCGAATCAGAACCCAATCAGTTCGGCTCATTTAATATGGTGCACAGTGTTCGTACGTGACTTATCTTCCGTTCTAATCTTGTTTGTAACATTTACTTAAGTATAAACTCCAAGATTTTTATTATATTACTAATAAGTTTCAAAACCTTTTATAAAATTATTCAATATTATCTCATTTAATTTAAAGTTTAAGCTAGAGCTTTATTTAAACTTTATACTATGCCTTACTTATTTTAATTAAATTTCCACATGATTAAATCATAAAAGATTGCCACTGGTAAAATATTTGTAAATTAAAATCAATATTTAACTACATATTTTATTACAAAGATTTAAATTGAACTAAATGATTAATATTATATTCATACTATAGCTTTTAGTTAATACACATCAAATAAAATATAAATAATTCCTTTTATTTGAATATAAAGTTTTAACATATATTAAAATTCATTTTAGTATGAAAAATTGATTAAAAGCTTTGACTTACTTTGTAGGATCAAAAAAGGGAATAATTGATGCATATTTTATATTTTACGTAACTATAACACGTTTGTTAAATTAAAATAATTATGTGATTTTGTTGAGTCACGTTAAAACGTTTAATTATAAGGCGCATCCGCCATTATTTAAAATATTTCCCAATATTATTCCTTAATACCTTTTTTTATTAGATATTAAATAGACCGAACATCTTTGAATTAATTAATTTAGTAATGAATAATAATTAAAAATTTAAAATTTTTATTTACTTTAATGTTATTGAAATTAAAACATATATATTTCTATAACCAATATTTTCACCTATTTTAAAATATTGTTCTAGTATATAATAATAATTTGGAAAATTTATGGAATTTTATTAACTCCATTGTATTAAAGCATTTAATGATAATTTACAGCTTGACAAAAATTTGAACACAAAACGTTGTTATCTGTTTCATTGACTGAACAATACAATTTGAGTCACTTTATATAATTTATTTTAATTAAAATTGTTTTTAACAATTGTTAATGAAACAATCATGCATGGAAATGTAAGTAAATGATGTTTATAAAATTCACAAAAATTTAATTGTTATTATTGTGAGATAATTTTTAAAATAATTTTTATTCAAGGTTCAAATCTAAAAATTTTCAATAAATTAAATTAAATTTAGTCTACTGCTAAATAAAATATATAGAATTAAATTAAATAATTAATTGATAAAATTAATTTATTATATATATATTAAATAATTTGAAAAATTTAAGTAATTTTATTAATTTTCAACTTAATAAAAATTTAATTCCTCGTTACATTGTTTTTATATTTATGTTATATCATTGACTGATAAATTCAATGTGATTCAGGTTGTATATTATAATTTAAAAAAATTGTGACATTTTCGTTCACGGTTCAAAGATAAAAATCCTAATATTAATTAAATTTAGTTAACTTTTAAATAAGTAAAGAAGATTAAATTAAATAATTAATCACATTTCCAAATTAATTTATTATATAAATTATAATACTAATTCAAAATATTATATAATTTCTAAACTGAAAGTTTTAATAAATCGAACTTAAATTCAGTTCAGTATTGAGTACCTTTAAATATATAGAATTAAAATTTATTTATTTGTTAAAATTGTATTGTTAAATTTAATATAATTGTATTAAAAATAAGTTTTATATAATATTTATTACATTACAAGTTAATAATTTAAAATGTATTTTATGCAACAATAATTTTCATTACTCGTTATTCTTGTTTGTTGAATTTGAATTTTTAATTACAGTGATTATATTTACTAATGAAAGACTCATGTATGAGACTTTAATTGTAAAACATGTTTCTATACACTTTTCAGAAGTAAAGTTTTCAGAGAACGAAATTTAATTCAGTTCACAAACTAAAAATAATTAAACATTTAATCAAATTTATTAAAATTAACTTTAAGTTATATAAATTAAATTAAATTATATATTCTGTTAAAAATTTGGAATTAAATTCTTATTGGACATGAAAATTGGAAAATAATGCAGAAACCATTTTGAGGCGATTCATGTATACTGATAAAAAAATTTACAATCATGAGTAAAATTTTGATTATGGTTGGCGAAACATCTGCTGATCAATTAAAATGCAACGTTGCTACAGTGTATACGTTAAAATCGATTAATCACGTATAAATTTTAAAAGTTTTACCGTTTCCATCACCTGGAACAAAGTCAATCAATTGCAATTGATCTCAAGCCATAAAACGCACGGATGGATAATCCAACATTTCCTTTTCAGCAGACGTGAACATAAAAAAGAAGAATATGATAAAACAAACATACAGACTCAGTTATAATCGTAGAAATATTGATGTGATTTGGATTAATTAGAGTAATGTTTATCCTGGCAAAATAAATACACTCACATTATTAATTTCGATTTATTGCATCTCACATATTTATTCAGCTTCTAAGTTCAATTTAATCTGGCGTGTTTGTACGTCAACAGTGAAAGTAGAGATAAAAATTCCACTTTTATTTGTGCATTCGTCAAGTGTTTGCCGATTTAAACTCAACATTTTGAGTTTATGGCGTCAATAGCTTCCGGCCATCGGTCCACTCACATCCGATTTCGCAGCCCGCGTTGTACCCGTTTTTTCCAACCCTCTCGAGCATCCCCCTCATTCGTAAAACGATTACGTCTTATTGGATGCAAGTAAACATCAATTGATCTTAAGCGGTACGTTTCGTAGAAGCGTCGCAACCGGTTTTTGTTTAATTAAAAGTTAAAATTGGCGGTTTTCGAACGACAGGTACGCTAATCGTATTTGAAAACTCGTCGCGCGAAACTTCGCCAAGTTTGCGTGTTATGTCGCACGTAAATTTATTATGCAACGGGAGAATTCGAAGCTCGCGCAAAACATCGACTTTTATCAACGTTCCGGCCCTCGGATTTTAGCTAAACGTTTTATCGGATGAATTAACGTAATTAACGGTGTGCGTTTAATTAATTATCGCGATTGAGACTACAAAGATGCGCCCGAAATTATTTTATTCCGTGTGGGTAGAGGAATTACAGAAGTTTTTCGAAATAATAAAAACAAAAACATTAAGGTAAGAAAAGGAAGTGGGTCGGAAATTACATAAGGCAGATTGTGAACATCTAAAATTTACATAATTGCATTTAATTCCATCTGTTTAAACTTAAGAAATTATCTGCGTTAGTTTTGCCACTTTAACTTGGTGCAATTTTGCCATTAATAAACACTTGCTCTAAAATTAATCATATAATAAGAAACGTAATTGATCATACAAAATTCCACTTAAATTTTTTAGTTCATTATCAATATAAATATTTTATTATTGTTGCGATTCATTAATTTACTTGAGAAAGTTAGTATATTTATTAATTCTTCATTAATAAATATGATTAAAATTTTAATTCAATCCTGTGAATATTTTTAGTTTTGAAAAGTGAATAGAAAAGTTAAACTTGTTTTAAAATTATAATTTCATACGCGACTGTTTCATTAATTACTGCCAAACACAACTTTAATTAAAAAATATAAACTCAATCAAAATATATTTTTCACTTAACGAAACAGCTAAAATGTACATTAACTTTTAACAAGGTGGGTAGTGAGCTTTTTACATTTACAACATTTTAATTATTTAATAAACTTATTTTCAAATTGTTTATATAATATAGTAAACTTATGTTTCAATATTCATGAAGTTATTAATTATACAATTATATCTTTTAATTCTTCTAACAAAGAAGAAGAATCATAAACATGATTTAATTTAATTTTAATTAAAAAAAATTTTTATTTTTATTGTTCAATAAAACTTTATTTTGAAAGTGATATTAGCCGTCGTACCTTTTAACAATGGTGTGAGTGTAGAAATTTTTATCAGTCTGAAAATTCATTAGCAAAAATTTTAATCGGATTTCTAATTAATAAAATTACTCAAATTTTCTAAGTTATTTAATATAATGTTTTAAAATTTGTGAAATTTGTTAATAGTCTATTTTTAATTTTTGAAACTTTAATACCAGAATACAATTGTCACAATTATTTTAAAATTTATATCATATTAAAAACATAATTTAAAAATAATAACAACAATTAAATTTCTGTACTCAGTGGAAACAGTAAAACATATTTTCATAAATTTCAATTATTTATAATCCTGTTCATGATTGTTTCATTGGTAATTTATAAAAACAAATTTAATTAAAATGAATTATACAAAGTGGATCAAATTGTTTTATTCAGTCAAGTGTAGCAGAACAAATTTTTATCAAACTGTAAATTCATCATTATACGTTTTAATATGATGGGAAATTAATAAAAAGAATTTAATTTAGTCCTATAAGGTCAACCACAATAATATTTTAAATACAATTATATTAAATTCATTTAATTTTTATAACTAAATAATTTTAATAAATGTGATTAAAATATTAATTCATTTATTTAAAGTTAAAATGAATGTAGTCTCGACCTATCAAAACTTTTAGTTTGTATAGAAATGTTAAATATTAATTAAAAATTAATATTACATTAGGAAAAGTAATTTAATTTTAAAATTAAATTTCTATCTTCAGTCATTCAACAGCATTACTTTAAAAAAATAATTAAACAAACTGAATTATATTGAATTTATCAGTAAACGATATAAATATGAACAGTGGGAGCGTAAACTTTTATCAAGTTGGAAATTAATTAGAAATCATTTTGGTGCTAAAGAGAGTTAAGCTTCATTAAATTTTTCACATTATTTAATATAATATATTAAATCAGTATTTTAATTTCTATTTAATTTCTATTTAATTTTGATAAATGTGATTAATTTTTTGTTTTCTCCTTTGTATTTTCTTAAAGATGGTAAATTAAATTTAATTTATTAAAATTATTAAAAATATCACATTTGTTTTAAAAAGGAAAAGCAATTTAATAATAATAACAATTAAATTTCTGTGCTTAGTGAAAACAGTAAAATTTATTTATTGTAACAAATATTTTATAAACTTACAATTACATGTTTGTTAAACAAAATTTTAATTAAAATGAATTATATAGTGTATACCAAATTGTATTTTTCAGTCAACAAAATAGACAACAAAGCTTTGAGAGTGTACATTTTTATCAAGCTGTTAATTAATCATTAAATATTTTACTACATAATACAAAACATTTTTGCGTCGAAAATAAATTTATTTAAAAAAATGGCGAATGCATACGCGATACATATATAATAATTTCATTAATGGTGGATGCGCAAATTTTTACATTTAGTGAAACTTATTTTAAAACTTATATTGTATCAATAAAAGTAATTTAATATTAATCACATTTAAATATTCGTATATTTTTAAATTCAATTTACATAACAAGATAATTTTAATAAATCCAATATTAATTAAGCAACTCATCATCACTATTAAATTCATGTTTCCATGTCAGTGAAAACATATTTAATATCGCAACGTTGCATTAACATTGACCAACACATCACAAATAATTGTTAACCACAAATTTGATTTCAAAAAAAAACAAACTGTATCAAATTGTACGTTTCAGCCAATGAAACAGGTAGAAAAAACAATGAAACGAGGGCGTGTGAATTTTTATCAAGCTGGAAATTAATCAGGAAACATTTTAATGCGATTGCGAGTGAGTAAAATTGCACAGATGAAACCGACGATAATTTCTAACGGTTTCAACTTGACGCTGTTTTTCCTAATTTCCGGCGCAATTTTCATCCGCGTTTCCGCCGTAAATTTTTATAATCTTGCTTTTTTACAGTCGTACTTTGTTACAATTTATTTATTAAGTGGGATGAATTTTAAAAGTGGCTTTAATAATTAAGGTGAGTTAAATTTAAGTGCATAGCTGTGGATTATAATTAGTTGTTAGCACTTTAAGCTACAGTATTTTAATGAAGAATTGCGAGAACAATTCGATTTTTTTATAGAGTCTATTATTATAAATTAATTTTCTGTTATGCGTGAGATATTCTTAGAATAATTGTTTGTTCCATTCACAAATATACAAAAGTTTTAATTGTTGTTCAACATATGATATTCGTATGTTAATTAAAATATTCAGTTTATAATTTGAATGAATAGGAACCAGGTGTATTTATACCTTTGTAAATTTAAACAAAGGATGCTTCAAGTTCTAAAAGGAAGTTTTGAACCTAATTAAATGTTAATGCTACTGAAATTTAATGTCATGTCTGTTCTTTATTCAATATTAAATTAAATATATTATAAATTGATTAATTAAAGTTTCAGTTGAAACATTTAACTACAATATTTGTATTTTTTTCGATAAACGAAATCTGAAGAATACAAAGAAACAATTCGATCTGCTGACGCTTACTTTTCCGATGTTAAAAAAATCTCGTGTATTGAATCAGAATCGGTTTCGTCAAATAAAAATCCTGCCTGAAGACAGGGTGGAAAAGGGGTGAAAGAAAATCCGCTGATTTGTCATTTCGTCTCGTAAAATCCTAATCCGACATTTATTGGGCACGGAAATGCGCATCTCTTAATTAATTCGCATCCCTGCATATTTATTTTGTTATTTTCATTAAATGTTCCGTACGAAATGTCTGAAATAACTAAGAATCTGGAACTTTTGAAACGAAATGGAGTAGACTATAATTGTGAGGTATTACATTACGAAATAGATTGTCTGGAATTAAGGTGTATAACATTTCATCGTTTTGCAATTGTTTTGCCTTAATTAAAATTATTATATTAATGCAGGATATTAGATTTCCGGTGGTGGAAATTTTAGAACTTTAATAATAGACACCAGAAAAACTTTAAAATAATCACTAAGTATTTTCCAACAATATTTGGATCTAACGAGAATAAAATGTTGAGTTCGGGGAACTTGAGAGAGACCAGTCTCAGCCTTGACATCCCAAACATTTTATAAAGGCATAACTAAATAGTAGAGACATTACATGCTGGGTGAGGCAGAACCCATTTAATATTTTGTAGCCTCCTTTGAGTCCATCCTACACTCACACACAATGTGAGAAAAAATAAATAGCTTAGTTATAAAGAGCTCACCTTTTAAATCATAGATAATTCATATTATATGTAATAGAAAATTACAATAACCTTTTTTCAAATGTCACATTGGAATATATATATATGACTGATTGTCTCGTGCCTTTCACTAGATGTGAACTTTAAAACCGTTTAAGGATGCATGTGGGATCCGTTTCACCTGTAAAAACTGCCTCCTTTTGCGTCATCCCTTAAATATTTACGAATCCAAGTACAAAAATTATAGAACGTAACACAATTATCCACCCACAAATGCCCGCTAAAAACGTATTAAATAAAAACGTGCGTTGTTGGTTTAATGCAATTTCCAGTTAGTTATTATTACTTCAATCGGAAATCAGCGGCGTATTGTGCGATGAAATGATACTTGAACTTTTCTCCACCGAAACTGGAATTGACCGCTCGAGAATCTATATCAAATAATGGAAGTGCGAAAAGTTACACGAGTCCGGGGCGGGCAAAAATATCACGACGATGAAAAAATGTTTACTGAATCGATTTCGGATTTATGATTCAGACCAGGATAATGTTACAGCTAATAAAAATATCGACTTGCCGTTACAACGATCACTATTTACTCACTTATTGGATATTGAAGTAAATGTGTTGCGATATTACGAAAGATTTTTATCGGGAAAATATTGTTTTATACATTAGTTTAATCGAATTATGTTTGTATCGAATGCATTACGGAATTAGATGTCTATCTATTGAATTAACTTATTAAAATTAATCAAAAAGTATTAAAATATGAATTAACAAAAAATTCTCTGTCACAATGATATATTTTTTTTTATACTCAAATATGATATTTAACAAAAAATGTAATGTAAAAGCAAACATTTAAAACTAATCCTAAACATTAAAAATCTTGTTAATTATTTCATAAATATAGCCATTACTAACATTATTAATAATATAATATTTATTAATTATATATGGCATATATATTTACAAAAAACGATATAACTAATTTTAAAAATTTCACAAAAAATATTTAAAAATTATTACTAGATTATTAAAAATTCTTTATTAATTAATTAATGGAAAATGAATATAAGTTTAAATATAAATAACAATATAAATAACAATTCTTAAAATTGTTTGTTTTTATAAAAGTCGACTAAAAAATAACACAATATTCTTCGAAATAAACAATTTTAAAATAATCAAATTAAGTTAAAATTGTTTAATTTTTATTGAAATAAACAATTTAAAAATTACCAGGATGTTACAAAGGAGTCCATGAACAATAAAATGTTATTAATTATTCCAGACTGAAACAGAAACTCAAACTGAAATAAGTTTAATCACCAATAATTTATAACAACAAATTTGTTGAATATACCAGTAAGAAATAATATAAAAATAAAAAATTATAAAAGGAACTTACGTAGTATTATAACCATACTAATCTTAATTAATTAATTAATTACTAAAAATTACATAAGTGTCCCCGAAATTTAAAATTACATAGACTGTTACGAGAGACAAATAATATATAATAATAATATAAAATATTATAAAATAATGAATTATTTTTCTAAATGGTAAATAAAAATTATATATATGAAACATAAATAAGTTTAAAAATTGACTGAAAATTTGTAAAGAGAAGTCTACTGATTATTATTGTTAATAATGTTAAGAATAATAAAATATATTTTCAAAAAATGACTAAAAAATTGTATAATCTTCCTCGAATATAATTATTTCTTAATTACCTGGTTATTACAAAGGAGTTAATAACCAAAATACAGAAAAGAAACAAATCTAACCTGAAAAATTCAAAAAGTTATAAATAAAATAAAAATTTGTAAAGTTTAGCTTACTTAATATTATTATTGATAATATAAAGAATATTAAAATATATATTTTTTTAAGTATAGCACTAATTAGTTGTTAATTGTCCACTGGAAAATTGAAATAAGTTTAAAAATATGATAATAACATAAATTTATAAAACAATAATTTATAAAAACAAATTACTTTTTACTATTATTAATGACAGAAAAATATTAAAATATTTTTACAATTACCTTTGAAGAATTTGGCAGATAATTTACAAACGAAGTCGAAAGATCTAAAACACGAGGAACAAAGCGATAAAACCGACAAAAACGTTATTGACTCGGAACGTGTTTATCTGGGAAATTAATCCAATTCGGAAGACGTTCCTCTCAGTTCGATGAAAGGGGACGTCGATGAATCCGAAATCGGCACGAGGCGTCGCGACACCTCGAATCAATTGTTTGCGGAGATGAAACGCCGCAAATTAAGTGGCTTTAAAGGATGTTTCGATTACGATTCGGTTTCGACGTTTGATCGCCCCTCTCGATCCCATTCTGTTCCGTTTTCGCAACGATTGCGTCGAACAAACGGAACGTGTCCACTTCAAATAAAGTGCTTTGTTTTCTATTAATAATGATTATTAAATTTAACCCGCCGTTTTGTTTAAAAAGTTAATTCTGCAGTGGACGAACGAGTAAATGGAATAAATGCGAAAATCGGAGCATTTCCATTTAAATCAATTTGTGGTTTCGAATGTCGATTGAATTTGTAATTTGGGTGGTGATTTGTTTTCTTTTAAAACTGACCACACAAAAAGGCGTGAAATCTAACTGAACTTTTAGTTTGCTAAAGTTTGTTCTGGAAAAAAACTTCCCGCATTTAGTTTCGAAAACTGTGTTGGTCCAACAAATTTGTGCTTGTTTTAGTGAATGTTTTAAGTTAAATTAATGACATACAATATTAGATAAAATGTTACTAAATAACAAGTTGCTTATAAATTTTCATGCCAGATAAAATTTATTTATGGAATTCATTTATTATTTTTGTTGTAATTTTTTTCATATTTTTTATCACTCAAACAATATAAATTACAGAGTACACAGACATACACATAATGTACGATAAAGTCTTTTAAATTTTGATGAAAATGTTCATCATTTTTGATTCCTAAACATGATAAAAGTGTTGGAAATGTATTTTTTAAAAAACACATTGACATTAATAGAAATAAAATAAAAATCTTAAACAATATTATTTAACTTTCTTAAATTAGAGTTAGATTGGAAATATTTATCAACTCAAACTCTTTCTAGAAAAATTTGACGTACAAAATATTTTGTTATAATTATATCTATATTATATATTTTATAAATTTAAATTAATATATTTATTTATTTTTCAATTTATTAAATAATAATTTTATTTTACATTATTTATTATTTTTAATATTTTAAGATTAACACTTTAAAGTTTATTATATTATATTATTATATTAAATTTAAATTAACTCTATGAAATATTATTTAATCATTAAATGAAAATGTATAAAAGATAGTTAATATGTTCCTACTTTAATGAAGAAATATATTCCAGATAATTTAATAAGACTTCATTAATAAAATTGGGTATTTGCTTACAATAAGTTGAATATTACAAAATAATTACATCATAATTAATATTATAATACATAGTTTCACATACATTGCATCCCAATATAAAATTAAAAAGCTAATTTTAAAATATCGTTGCAGATTAATTCTCAGAGCAATTTTTCATGGATAATTACAACTTTTATCTAAACAGCCCACTAGTTCTTAAATATTCGAAACGTCTTTTAGCCACAGAAAAAAAATTAACCGGGAAAGTAAAGAATGTAAATCATATTAACGTTCACTTATCCGTTACATTAAGCCCCGCATTCTTTTTAAAACCCAACCCCATCTGGTTATTTAAATCCATTCCGTCTAAAATTATTCAGCTTTTATTACTTTTTACATGGAAATTTGCGCCGCGTCCGAAACTTTAACGAAACGTACCACAATTTTGGACAATAAAACGACTGGCGACGATGAAAAAATTATGCCAATACGGGGTTTAACATGGAAATACGGAGAGAAAGCCTTGTTCATTATTAAATCTGGACAAGAACGCTTCTTGTTCATTACATTTTTTTTCCGAAATTACTTTTTGCGGAAAAGATTAATGGGACTGCTTCGGAGTTTTAACAATTGATGCATTAGCTTTCTAGATTTTTTCCAGCACTTTACGCCCGGCCTTTTCTTTATTTATTTTGTGATTTTACTACTTTAAATGATTAAAGTAAGTTAAAACCTACGCTAGCCAATATGTTCAATATTGAAAAGTACTAAGTAAACTAATAATTTATTCAAGGAACAGTTGGGCAAACATTTAAATCAGCATCAATTTATCTTGGCACGGTTTGTCAATATTGTGAAAGACGAATCAATTTGAACGATTGCGTTCACAAACAAGTCGTAAAGTGGTGGATGCGTCTGTCCAATTTTACATCGAAACGTTTACAATCGATCCTCACAAGTTGTTATTTAACTAGACGTATTCCACGGTTCGATTTCTTGTTAATCCAATACGCAAATAGGAGGAAAAAACGTGAATCATACTCGCGATTTATTTATAATAGTTTCAGTTGGAGGAGGCATAAGACAGTGTTGAAACAATGGGGTAGAATATAAACGTGGAGTTTGGCAACAGTTGTTCGAGACGTAGGCAGTTAAAACTGGTCGGGATCACGATCGCATCGTACAAATAGAAAAGTAATTTATGTTAAAGCCTAAATATTGACTCGTAATAATCTTTAAGATTGAACTCGGAAACGACGACAATACGTTTCACTCAAATATGGAATTAATATTGCCTTTCTTGCCTTCCTCTTGCCTTTCATTGGTATATTTGCACAGAACTTTGAAACGCTAATTTCGGTTGCCGTGCCGGATTATTTCCAGGACATTTATTAAAAACCTCGACCGAACAACCCAAAATCAAACTTATATTACTTCACTTGTATTAATATTTGAACAACTATGTTACGTAATAAAAGCTTAAGCTTTTAACTGTATTTGTACTGTAAGATGTTTGAACTGTGTTAGTTAATGTTTTTCTTACAATTAGTGTCAAGAAATGTCTGAGCTTTTAACTTAGTGCATATATTTTCTTGGATTTGAATATTGAATAAGATTTTATAGTTTTAATTTATTTTGATTTAATATTATTATATAAACGTATTGTTTAATATAAATAAATTTACATTTTTATATTTAAGCAGCAAACTAACTTATAACATAAAAATATTATACTAGTTTAGTTTCATTAAATTGAGTTGAAACAAATATTCATTTTTTGAATGTAAAAAATGAAAAATATATAAATATATTATTTTAAATATTTAAATTTTACTAATTAATTTAAAATGAAATAAACAAGTTTGTTGTTAATTAATATATATAATTGAAATTAAATTATTTTTAATAGCATTGAAATTTTAATTCCATTAAAGAGAAATTAAAATACTGAATTGTAAAAATTAACTGTCAAAACCAAAATGTATATTTTATATTCAAATTTCCGTTGTTTTAAAATAAAAATTAATATATATATATATATATATATATTAATTATTGTAATTAAAAATAAATATAATAAAATAATTAAATATCAAAATAAAAATTCTGAGAAATAAGACAAAATATAATAGAAATTAAGACAATGAATTATAAAAATTAAGAGCCAAACTCTATTTCTAAATTTAAATTTTCGTCATTCCATTAAATATAAAAATTAGTATGTAACCAAAATCATCACGCATTTAAATTAAACTTGTCCAATAAAAACTGGTAAAACTTTTCAATTAAAACTTTGTAGCTCATTTGTAATTTCTGTGCTGGTTTCTCATTGATTATTCATAATTTTTATGCCATGTAATTAACACTTAAACAGGCCGAAAGTCCGGCAATTTTAGTAATCGAGTTTCTAATTTTAAATCCGTGTCTTAAGTTCAAGGAAGATCTTGCGCACCTGGGAAAAATTTGCATGGTAATCCAACCTGTTTAATCCGCACAAACTTGGGAATAATAATCGATATCGTATTTATTATTTGTAATTTACGTAGCGCGTACGTGAATTCGAACTATTTAACTGGTGTTTCAATAAGAGTCCCTTGAGTGACATTAGGAAGTTTCCGCCACAACGATTTGGGTTTAATTTAATTTAATAGAATTAGGATTAAATGCGAAAAGAGATAATTTACTAAACCGTTTGACCTGAAACATTATTTTAATGCCGATAAACTTTTACGTGAACAAAACATTATTTTGAAAACAGATAAAACTGTTCAAATTGAAATAACACCGTGGAAAAGCGCCGTTTTAAAACGTTTCACGGGTTTAAAACTAGTTTACTATTATGCATTTCGACACATTTAAATACATGTTTCGAAAAAAGTACGAATTTAATTGAGAACGGTTTTAATGCGGTAAATGATTTGCACTTATGTAGGTCAGCCATGTTGCAAATGTCTGAAAAACGTCAATAATATGATAATTTTGCTGAAAATCGCTGTAATTATGTTAGATACGAAATCCAATTAACATTAAGTGCTGAAACCAATAATAACTCGGTCATTATCTTGAAAGCTGCAACAGTTGAAGGCGAAACTAGCACAAACGAATGAAAATAAGAAAATGACCTGATAATAATCATAAATTTTTGTTGGAAATGACTTTTATTAATATTAAAAATCTAGATTAAATCGGGTTTTTTGTTGGATGTTCAAAGACGATGTGGCAAAGAGTTTTTTAGATTTCGTTTTGCATTGATATATATTTAAAACAAACACACTCTAAAGTTTTCAGAAGGAAAAGTTAAATGAATGAATAAACAACGTGGATAGGGTAAACATATTTTCAATTGGATATGCAGATAAACTTTCATCGGAAAGGAAAGGGTTTCGTGGGACCTTTCAAAGAGCACATATATTTCAATTAATATACTTCAAAGAGTTTTTGGAGTGTGTGAAAAACGTGTTTTTTTCCACTTCTACTTATGAAAATTCATCAGATTTTGTTTTATTTACTATCTGCTTTGATGAGTTTATCAAATATCAATCAACTTTCCACAAAAAATTTTTTAAATTAACAAGAATTGTACAAAAAATCTTAATTATGATTCAATTTTAAAAGGATGTATCAATTAAACATGAATTGTTTGCACAAAATATCTAAAAGTATACAGTTTAACATGTCAAAAATCTTTAACGTAAACGTATAATTAAAACTGTAATTAGATAAATTGTCTAAAATAAAGGAATAGAAAACTATATAAATACAAATACTACAAATAATTGAAAATCATTAAAATAAAACTAAAATTTTTATTAAAAATTGAGAAGATTGAGAAATTTTATATTAACCTAAAACTATTATCAATCAATTATATCAATTATTCATAAAATATTAATATTTTATTTATTTTTCAAATAACATTGTAATTGAAAATCATTAAAAAATATAAAAAATCTGAAATTATAAATAAATAAAATAAAATTCGCAAAAGTTAAGCTTTTAATTCAACCAGAATATAATTGTAAAATAATATATTTTATCAATTGATAAAATTGATATATCACTAAATATAACTTAATTATAAAAAAATATTAGTAAAAGTTAAAATTTAGAATAAAAGAAATGCTTTTAATTTACAACAAATATTTACATCAGAAAAATTTAATACTTATTTAGTAATTATTAATAAATTATATTAAGTTAAATTTATAACTAAAAAATAAAGTTTTATTTGTTAAATAATACAAATATAAATTTTAAATAGAACATAATTAAAATGTTATTATTGATATTATATTAATAATTTAGAAATAATTGTAAATAATTTAAAAAACTTCTAAAATTTAAATTTAGAAATCAATTTATTAAAATCTTAAATTTGGTCCCAAAGCACACCTGTAAGTGTTTTAAATTTACTCATTACGTGTCTGAAAAAAAGACATTAATATAATCGTAAAAAATTAAAAATGTTTCATCGCCTGAAACAAAACAAAAGAAAAAAAACTAAACATCGGCAACAGACTGAGGTAATTTTTCAGGCGAGTTAAAGCGTGCCAGACTCTCGCAGACTGTCGCGATCCATTTTCTTCGGTACCAGAATTATGAGTTAATTATACGTGGGCCTGTTCAATCAAGCCGACGTTGAATGAACGCAGCCCTTAAGCTACCAACCCCTGTTTCTGATGACTGAACGCGAAACGCAACGTGCCATCAAATTGTTTTCCTGCTGTTTATATTTTTATGGTTGTTCCCGCAGTTTAATTAACTCTATTAATTTGTTCTACTTGAAGATAGTTGATTCAAATCTGACGAGACGTTGATGGAATTTAGTTTTTTATGTTGTCAGTTTTGTTCTTGGATTATCGTTAAACTGTTTCAACTTGGAATTATGTTCCAGACATAAATTACACACTCATTTAGTGGTCATCTTGATATTCTTAAATAAATTGTGAATACCAGAATTCAGAATAATTATTATGCCTCATCTGTCAGATCTACTGATCAAAACGTTGAGGAATTGTTAAATCTATTGTCCTTATTACTGTCGTATTCGCCACAAGAGGTTGATGATTCTGTATCATCTTCCAGACTGGTGAAGGTTGGAGTGGGTATTTCTTAAGAATTGGTATAGATTAAGATTTGTCCAAGACATGGACCCCACACTTTAGAGACTGTTTACTGTAGTAATAATTCAACACAGGTTTTACATTCAAAACATGGAACCTAAGATTTATTCCAGTGTTTTCACAAAGCCAGAAATGAGTTTTTTACTTTTTAATTATTCATATATAAGAAAAAATGTAGAGATGAGTTACACACTCACGTCTGCTTGTGGTTGCCATAGTTTCAGTTCAGTGTTTTCATACTAAACAACGTTAGAAATCTATACAAAATAGAGCTCACGAAAACTCAATAATATAACCAAACGGGAAGGCAGACCCAAACAAAAGGTATAAATATGGAAATGTAAGAAATTTTTACCTCAAAATCAAGAGATATCTTTCTGTATCACATACTCTATCGTTTTATATATGAAATCTGATGACCTTTTTGGAATCGACACATTATAAATGCATTTTTCTAATAAATTAACGACCATCTCGGACATCGATGGGAGAGGTTTAAGGGATCATCCTAACAGTTCAAATAACGTAGAGGATGTGGAGCATTTGGGAGAATTTGCACCTAAATGAAATTTGAACCCAGATTTTGAGAATTAACAGAAGATGTGAGGCTGTCATTCGTAGTAGAGATGGAACTACCCCATATTAAGTTCAAATTTTTATTTTTTTAAACACCCAATTTTGTTCATTTTTAATTTTTTTAGAAAAACAATATTTTTTAAGATTATTTGTAAGAATTATAAATAAAAACCTATTTTTAAACGAATACACAACGAATGTATACGTTTATTTTTTTTCGTTTTCACAAATTGATAATAATAATCAATTATTATTAAAGTGGCACAGTGTATTCTAAATTTGTTTCCAGAGTTAATTATACAAACGGTAAAAAAATATTTTAAGGATTTTTCTTCTAATTTCAAGATAAATAAATAAATCATTTTGCTGATCCATTTTGGTCCGTGTTTCCTCCGACGGTGCGTCGGCGGGCGCATTTCGAGTTGTCGAAAATAAATCTCTCTTAATTCCCGTCACTAATTTGATCGTGTTAATGAAAACTTCATTGTTCGTTACACGGTTTTGCAAACCGCCCCGTTCTCGGATTACCCGATAAATCCTCACTTTTATTGCGCACCGAGATGCTTTTTTTTTTCTTGTTTTTTTAGTTCAGGATTTTATTTTCCTTTTTGTTTCGCCTGAAACCTAAACAGCGACGGTTTTGGTTTACGTCTCTTTCGGACGTTGGTCACTTTATTGTAGCCGTTAAGTTAATGAAAATTACGGAAATCTGTTAATAAACAGCAGTGAAGACCGAGATTAAACGGGTAATCCGTAACCAGGGACGAAATCCGATTTTAATGCGAGCGTTTTATGCATTTTAACATCGGTTTTAAGTGGAGGGTTCCGCGAGATTCAATTAGGGGTGGGTCGTAAGTGTTACCGCAGTTATCTGCATGAATTTGCATTTCGCTTCACCGAAAACGTCTCCGTTACACGGAGTTTGACCTTACGCAAATTGGATTCGGGTTTTGGATGTTGCGGACCCATATCAGATTTACGTTGAAGAAACGAAATTATGGTGGAATTATTTAATCAGCGTTATAATAATACGTTTGAAGTTTAATTAATTGAAATATTCCAGTTTGTAAAAAATTCAAATTCAAAACTCTTGTTCGTCTTAGCATTAAAAACTAACACAAGTTATCCTTTGAACAAATTCCTGACGAATATTTACATCATGCAAATGACGAAAGTATCAGCGGCAATTAATATTATTAAACGTGGCCCAAATTTAGTTAATTAACAGACCTAGTATAATACTAAATTTACAGTAACACAAATAACGGGATATAAATTTTTGTACTATCAACACAACAGCCATAATTAATCCGTTCGGGGCTAATTAAATTTCTGCCAGTCGGTCGGTATTTCAATGTTTTGTGGTGGAGGATCAAAGGGCCTACGCCTCCTCGATTTTTCGGACGACTTTGTCAATTTCGCCTGTTATAGTATACATTTTCTTATTGACTATGGACGCAAAGTACACATCCACATTTTTTCACTACGTTTGATGTGAGGTTTCTGTTTCGTTGTTTTCCCTCGGGACTGACGAAATGCGAATTCCGGCGGCTTCTTTTGATGCACCTCCTGTTTTATATTAGATTTTTGTTAAAGTATGAACTTTCCTGTTTCGTTTGTGCACGACAAAATAGTATTTTAGTTTGTTTATCGACTAATTTTACTTTACTGGCACTTTGGCATTCACTTCAGTTTGTTTGTAATTCAATTCACTGTTTTTAATTAGGTTCGGGAACAACTTTAAATAGAAACTTAGTTTATTCAACTCCTCAAGTTGGATTTGTTGTTTGTTTATTTAAATATTATTTTCTACCTAGGTAGAGTAGGGTCACAATTTTATTTACTTCGAACGTCAGTTTCAGATAAATGGAAACTATCAATTCCAACTACGACATTTCTCCCTTCAATTTATATAGGAAATTTTTTAGGAAAAGTATTTATTCATGTAGCAATTTTTCTTGCATATTTGAATCATATAACCAATTTCCTATAGTGTGAAATATCTTGAACACATTTATTTAATTTAGTAACTTGAACAGTTTTTGTTTCAAGTATAATAATATAAAATAAATATATAAATTTATTTAATTTACTTTGATAAAATGTTTAAAATATATTTTTTATACATTCTATATGTAATATGCTTTTTAAATTTATCAGTTTAAATATTATATATAAAAAATTTAAAAAAAAAAATTAAATTGTTATAAAATAACTTATTTTCTACCATGTATGTCTAAATATATATATATATATATATATATATATATATATATTTATAAACCTTGATTGAAATGAACAATTTGTGATAAATAAAGGAAAAGGACATAAAATATATATTTTATACTTGTCGTACATCTATATAGTGTTTTTTATATATATAATCAATTAACGATAGACATATAAATTAATATTGTAAATAAATCATTGAACTAAACATTTTATATTAAAGAAAATTAAACATTTTGTATATACGAATTTATGTCATTCATTCCAAAGATATATAAATAAATGTTTGGAATGAATATATAATTTATATATTTATATTTTATTTATAATTAAAAAAAATAAAAAATGTATTTTACACTTTACATGTAAAGTCAAAGTTAAGTTTTTTAATTAATTAAATAATTAATAATTATAAAATATATTAATTTTATAAATAATTCTTTGAAATAAACAATTTGTAATATAGAAAAGTATATATGAAGGAGAAATTGAAGATCTTCGAGTAATCAAAGTCGGAGTCAACATCATTTCACCCTGGACGCCTTTGCCAACCAATTTGCCTCCACTTATCAAAAATTTGAGTTATCGAAGCTCGACTGTAATTTATATTTTTTTATAAGAAAAATAAAAAACAGGAAAAACATACAGGATCAAATGTAATGTCGGTTAATGATCATAAATGGCAATGTTAAAGAGGAGTGAATGAGCCCTTTATTTATTTCCTATTGTCATTTTTTCAGTGATTAATAGCTCATCAATGACACAATTGACCCTCTCTCGTTTTAGTTGACGTGCAGTCGATTCGAAATTAGCTTTATGTTTTTTTACAAACGTTGTACAGAAAACTCATTTTAAATGCTGCAACAATGTACTTCTACTCTGTATGTAAAACATAAAAGACATTTGAATGTTTATTGATAAAAGTTTCATGTAAATCCGGTAAGAGGATTATTAAAAAGCTTATTAAAAATGTTAAACTTTATTCATTTGAAGTTAGTGTACAATTTTTTAATATTCAATAGTGTTTCCAATAAAAAACTTTCATTAATGTATCTTGTTTATATCTGTTTTGATTTTCCTTTGCCCTACCTTCAAACAAACTTCTTTTAGGAGCAACAAAATTAAACAAGCAGAACGAATATTATAATTTTCTCTTTATCCTTTAGTCTTATATTAGTTTTTTTTTTAATATTAATTAATACTTGCATTTATTTAGCTCTTTCTTTAACATACCTTTTTTATTTCTAAACAAACATAAAAAATCTTTAAGATATGTAATAGCAAATTGAAACTGATTAAAAATAAAAATTAAAGTTAGTAATAACTGCAATTTTGTTATAGCAATAATGCGCCATGTGTCCGGAGTCCTGGTGGCAGGTGGTCAAAGCGGCGGCGGCAGCATATGGTTATGGAGTGTCGTATTAGCCTGTTGCCTCGAAGCGGCCCTTTTGCCAGCCGTCGTCGCCGAGGACATCGCCCCCGTCGCCCCCATCTCACGATCCGACTCAATCGACGACAATCCACAGGTATCAATCAAATGCCAAAACTATATAAATGTATATAAACCCTTAAAAAAACATTCCCTTGCGGGAAAAATTGAATAGTCTTCATATCATATGTGATATCCGCCTGATCCGTATCTGGAACTCAGCATGAATACATTTCGAACGAGGGTAAGCCAGGATAAAACTGGTCCCGAAAACAAATATCTATCCGAATAATAAAACGTCATGAAACAAACTGAATCGAGGATAAAAATGCATTCGCCAGTTAAACATAGATAGAAGCTGTCTGATATTTTATTAATTTAAACACTCGAAAACAGGATTTTTCCAGTTTGAACTCCCGTCAATATTGTTCCATTAATTCGATCTGATTCGCTGATTGCTTTTTAATCAGTCGTTTAATGTTCGTTGTCATTTCGATAATAAATACTTTGCTGTTATTTAATGGAGGCGACATTGCCTTTTTTTTGTTTTTGTACAGTTTTAATAAACTGCAGAACTAAAAATACAGTTTGGAAATGTTACACAGATGTTCCAGATTCGTAACGACCAACATTTTAATTTGAAAAGCGGATCGAACGTCGCAAAGAGCGGGATAACACTCGAAACAAAAGGAATATTATGTCGTAAAAAGTGGCGAAGGGTCGACTTTATTGTCCCATCGAACGCCAATGATCCCAAATCAAATTCTACTAACGAGTTCCTGCTGGATTAAGGACGAATCGTTCAATTTATTATCCCCCGTATCCGTTTTCAATCTCACTCGACGACTGTTCTGTTTACTTTCACAACAACCCCAAAGGGTTTTTTTATTAACAAATTTGAACAATTTTGTAAATTTGTCGATGATCTTCTGTGTTTTTGTACCAAAGACACTTCAATTCAAGGAGCAATTGACTCGTTACGAGTGACCCGACGATAAAACCGTCATAAAGTTTGCAAATTCCAGCCGAAACGTCCGACTTTAATCCACCACTCACATCATTACTTCTGGCAAACCTCCTCGTACCAGACCGGAATAACAAGAATTCATTTCTATTATTCCCACAAGCTTGATATTCAAACTGTCTACATGATTTTAATATTCCTCTTTTTGCTTGTTTGTTTCAGCTGAACGAAATATCGAAACGGGACTGGCATAAGGAGCTGAAAATTTGGGGGAAGAGGGCTTGGAACGGGTTGCATGGTGGATGGGGTAAACGCAGCGTTCCAAACTACGACGACCAAATGATGCCGTACGATTCACCTTCCCTTGTGGAGAAACGGGCTTGGAACAGACTTCAGGTATCGTTATAATGATAATGTCCTGGTTGATCTCATTTTGCTTGAAAGCAAACCCTTACGCGAAATTATATTTTAAGGAATGAGCAACTTGAAACCGACCGTTATTGTAAGAAAATTATAATACATTTGGAGAGACTCGAGTTTTAAAACGTAATATTTACGATGTTGAGAAGGTTTCCAGATGAACAAAACGCTGTAAAATGTTAAGTCTGTTAAGCGATTTACATTATCCGCATAAATGAGTCGGCGGAACCAGACACAAATATTGTTCTTAAGATTATCGTCTTTGTGTAAATATTTATCAAGTGCTCTTTTTGACCTAATTACATTTAAATTAAACCGTGAATGTCTGCATTTCAGTTCAAGTAAGAGTAAATTATATTAGGTTCTGAAAAAAGTTACATTATTTACCTTTTTATTTATTTGAATAAACTTTTATATTTTAAAATTTATACCGTATTTATGAATTTTTTCTAACCCTTTCTATTCTGCTATTTATTTTTATGTTTACATTGTATATAAAACATTTTTTCTGTTAAAAATGTTGTATTCAAGATACTGTAAATGATGAAGTTCTAAAGAAGAAATCAAAGCTGAGGTTGATCTTTTCTTCAGGCTCAAGAACCCTTAATTTAAAAACTTTGAAAGACGTTCTACTCGATAGAAGCAGTAAAAATCTCCAGTTTGCCCTGTAATGGGAGACTTTTACTCTGTGATGCTTGATGTCTCTCCCAAAATTTAGACGGAGTAAACTCCTTCGAATTGTTCATTATTGGTTATTAGTGTGGTAATGAAGTTTTTTTGTTTAGAACGGTTGGGGCAAAAGAATGGCACCAGACGATGAGTTGGCGGTGAACCAGTTGGCATCGATGTTCGAAAGGGATCCGCAAATGGAACAACCGTACACGGAATTCGGACCGGAGGCAGAAATCGACGGCATCGAAGAGGAGAAACGTAACTGGCAACAGTTCAACAGTGGATGGGGCAAACGGAACAACTGGAACAAAATGCGTGGTACGAAATATTTTCCAGTCATGTAATAATTGTCATATAGCAAATTTTGGTAGTTTCGATTTTGCGTCAGGTCTAATTTTGACAAAATGTTTGGTCGGTGAAAAACTTTTTTAATTACGCAGAAAGTTGTACATACCGGAATTTCCGCGGTGGATATTTTCATTAAAAATTAATAATGAAAAAAAAAAAATGAAATTTTTACGTCTGGTCAAATGTTCAAAAACTTTGCCAGTGTTTAATAAAATTATACTTAGTTTACATATACTTTTACATCTGTTTACAAAAATAATAAAAAATATGATATCAGAATAAACGGGAAAATATCAGACAGACGTAAAACCAATAATTACTTATAAAGGGCGAAACTATCGTAATATTGGAATTTAGAATGCCAGTTTTCGACGCGAAAACCCCCTTTTTTATTACCTCCACGAAATCGAAATCAAACTCTAAATCACGGTCCGTAATCTGGTCGGATATATAGGGTATAAAAATATGGGATGCGGACATTTTCCAAAATAACTAAATAATCCTTAAAACGTTTCACATGGTATAGAACTAAAAAACCATAAATGAATAAAGTTTATAAAGTGTGTAGTTAATAATGATTTACTAAAACTTTCTCTGTAATTTCGTTTTATTACAATAAATATTAATACTATTAAACAACAATTTTCGCGTATTGTTTTTCGTTTAGCTTGTGAAAAGAATACATCCATTATCAGAAACGATGTATTAATGTGTGCATTTATCTGTTTTCTAGGTGCTTGGGGAAAACGGGAGCCCGCCTGGTCGAATCTGAAAGGAATGTGGGGATAGAGCGGCGTACCAAATGAAATTTCAAAGTAATGTATGTGGCCAACGCCAATTACCATTATTATTCCCCCCCAGTTCTTCTTCAATTTCAACTATTCGGTTTTTTTATCAATGGTTTTTTTTAGAAATCGAAATATTATTCCGTTCTGTGAATATTCGATGAGATGGAGACGTTCAAAGTAATCTTGAACGAATGATCTTTGAATCTCAAGTATCATTTGCCGAAAATTACACCTTTTAACATTTTTATTAGGTGCAATTTTTTGCCAATTAAGAAAAGACACAATTTGTGTCTGTTAAAATTAAAATAAGTACCTAAAAATAAAGTCTGTTTGAATGTTTTCCTAACAATTTAATCATTATTATTTAACAATTAAAAGGTAATTCATTGTTCTAATAATTGGAAAATTAATTAATTAATGCTTCTACATTTCATTCCTAATAAATTTAAAACAATTAAAAGCAGTTGAACCTTAAACAACTGAGCAAAATTTTCATATTTATATTTCAAAACAAATGTTTTATGTTTCAGGTAGATTAAATAAATAACATCAATAAACATGACTTATTTAAGGACCTTATTGTTAATTTTTAGTATGTTAATAATTGTATATTAAAAATATTATTACATTTTAAGAATTAAAGAAAAATGTGTTGAATTATTTTTGAGGACATTTGTAATTATATCCAAAGTACCATGTATCTAATATATTATGTATACATTAAGGAACCGTGTACTTCTGTGGAAAATAAAATTATATCTAGCATCTCTCCGTAATCTATCAGTTTTCTCTTAACTCCAAAACCCCATTTCCCACCAAAAAACAACTAAAAAATTGTAATCTAAACTAATAAAACAGGTAAGTATTAATAATTTGTTAATATATTTTGTACATCTCGCATCTTGAGTTCCGTAAATAGAAAATATTCAAGAACATTGCTTAGCATATTTCCATCAAACGGAGCAAAAACGCTGAGATCTCACACCGTACACGGTCGTTTGGATTTTTCACCTCGAGCGCACTTGTGTTGTGAAAACCCGAAGGGAAAATCCATTTTCTGGTCCCGCAAATTGATGTCCTTTATGCGTTTCATCTGAAAGAATGCACTTCGCATCCTCTTCTACACAGCTTATTTCCCATTTTTTACGCCTGTTGCATATTTTGTGTGGGTTTTGTTGGCCTTAAGAATTGTCAGATTTATACCTATCCATTTCTTTCATAATAGTTGGCCGTATACTCATTTTTAAAAAATCATTTTTGACCTAACAATAATTTTAGTTTAATAAAATACACAACATTTGAATAATTAATTTACGTAAAAACATTATATTATTTGAGTGTTCATGCAAAACCAGACATATTCTTATTATATTATAAAATTACCGAAATTATATAATATAAAATAATAATAATAAAGAGAATTAGATGTTAATATTAAACATATTAATTAATTAAGAAAATTGAATTGAGGGGAGAAGATCTAAAAATAAATAAACATGTCTGAACTCAAATTAGATATGTAGACAGACTTTGTTTAAACATGATATAATTTTCATTTTTATGCTTTTATCATAATAATTTTATCATTATCATATTTAACTTTTTCATGGGAATTTATAGTAGAAAATAAACATTTCAAAATGTAAATAAGTATATTCAAATTAAAACTAAATAATAACAATTATTTAACTTTTGTTTATTTAATTCCAATATCAATGTGTTTATTCATATTATGAATATAATTAATTCCTTGTTGAAAGTTCAGTAACTGTTCAAAGTGAAAATAACTAGTCTTAATTTGAGGTTGAATTATTAAGTTAAGCTATTTTTGTTTATAATAAATAATAATTTGAAATTATATTTTAGTAAAATTTTCTTTTAAACATTTATTCATGCTGTTTTAAATAAGTACTTTTTTAAAGTTAAGTACTTTTTTAAAAATTAACAAAAACTTATTATGATTAATGCAAAGATTATGTAATGTGGATATGCAATCCTTAGTACACGAAAGGTGTAATCTCAGTTGCTTATCTTTTGTGAAAGTGACGATAAAAACGCTTGCGCCCTTTGTCACGTCAATATGGCCGAATGTTTTGAAAAACACTTCACCTCGGCCAGAAATCAGCTGATCCGGATTGACACCGTTGTGTTTTGAACGGGCACCGCCGAGCAACCATGTGCCTGTTGTCATGGGTGCTATCGCCTCCGTGCTACAGTGGCACTGCGTCGCGTGCAGCCTCATAAATCCGACCGAGCGTCCGAAATGCATACGCTGCGGCCGCCACAGACAGAACAAAGACGCGAACGGGGACGCTGAGGAGAACCATTTTTTCGTGGAGAGCTGCACCGTCGTGAGGAGACTGCGCCCCCTCAAACAGAGAAAGTAGGTGCACCACCAGCAGCAGCAACACCATCACTCAGCTGGTGATCAATAACGACGGCTTGAAACATAAAAACAGTTGCGTTGTTTTAGCTCGACGGAGATAAACAAACAGCCGCAACATTCCGCAAGTCTGCCCAACCTCAACCTGTCTCCATCCTATTGTAGCGCCTGCAACCTCTCCTACACATCCACATCGGACACATGCATCCTGTGTGACAGCCCGTTAACTATGATGAACGTGGCCCGCTCTCCATGCAAAAACTGCACGTACATCTGCAAGTGCCAGAGGACGCTGTCCAACATACAGAGCTACAGCTGCAACATCGCCCAAAAGGACCAGATAGATGGTCAGCCGCCACCGAATATTCGCACGACGGCCAGCGGCATAAACAGAGACACGATCGGACACAATTACATGTGGACGGTGAACAGTGCAATACCGACGGGCACGTGGACGTGCAAAAGGTGCACACTCCTCAACGGTCCCAGTTTCGTTGTTTGCGAGGCGTGCGAATCTCCGTACTCGCCTGATTTCAATAGCAATGTCAGTCCCAGTGTCATAATTAAGGTAACTGGATGATTTAGAACTTTCTGGTTACTTTAACATTGATTTTTTTTGGTTTCGTTTCATGCATGGGCATGTTTTCTTTTTTTGGCACACCATTTTCCTTTTTCTTGGAAGTTCTAGAGTTCTTCCTGTTTTTACTTTACTTTTTTTTAATTTGGTGTCTCTGGTTTTTTATTTCACACCAATGAAGATCAACTGGACAGCTCTTCATTCTCACTCACATGTTTTATCACATTTTATAATGGAATAATTATTAAAATATTCAACCTATTTAATATATAAAAGTAGAAGAAATGAAAGAAGGCAGTTCCAAAGAAGTTTTAATAAAATTACTTTGTTTTATTATTTTTTAAATGACTGTTCTCATTAATCTCTCTTAATGTGTATAAATGAAACAGTTTAATTTGTATTGACACACAAGTGTTTAATTGCCCTTAATTAACATCAAACACAGACAGACAGTTAATAAAATTTAATGTTTGTCGGTCAGAATGCGGATCGATATTAAATGACCAATAAAGATAAAGATGTAGCAAGTTGAACGTTTCCGCGAGACGCATTAATACTTTACAACAAAACGTCGACTATTTATAGAAATCGTGGGACCCTTAATTAATATGTCGATAGTCATTGCGACACATCATAACAAAAAAAAACGAATCAATTCCACACGTTCTCCAAAAGCTTAAAAAGTGGGTCAACATAAATGTCATAAAATGCATTCTAAAATTTTTAGATACATATTGTATGCTTATTAACAATTTATAATCCTTAAAACACAGTCATTGACAACAAATATAATACAATTGTCACACGACATTTAAATTAACGTGTCGATTATAAAAATCGATTTGAAATAAAAAACGTTGTGCGAGTTAACATATTTTATATTACGTTGTTTAGTCGATTTAAAAAAATGGGTAATAAAATAGTCCTTCGTAAACGTTTCAAACGCGATTTTAAATAATCAATATCGGTGTCATGTTAAATTAATCCCACTGGGTAATATTGAAAACACGGAAATTTATTAATTGTTTATGAGTAATACGATTTCCGAGTATTTGCAATTGAAAATGCCACAGTTTTAACTGAAATAATATTGTTAATGCAGTGGCTATTCAAATAATTATCTACCATAATATGAAAAGTATATAAGGCTTTTAAATGTTAATAAATCAATCTTAGTAATATACTTTATTTTAATTTAAATTTTTTAAAATTAGTACCAACTTTGGGCGAATGGCAACAATGGTCGTTGCTTAATAAATCTTGTAGGGAATAAAATATACTATACAATTTTATACACAATCACATTGATATTAATTTGTAAATGAAGTTTCCAAATTTTAAAATCAAAATAAATGTTTTGTAAAAGGTGGATAATTGGGCGGACAACGAGGCTCTGAGGAACGCGCCCGGAGGCGCCAATCAGCCCCCGGGCGCCGGGTCGCTCGTCCTCAATCCCTATCGTCGCTCGTTGTCGGAAATTTCTGGCCAGAATGTGCACATTCCGAACCTGAACAGGCGTAGCCTTGACACCGAGATGCTGCAGGCGAACGCGACCGCCTATCCGCCCAAATCGAGCGCCTCGATGACCGACATACAGCACACGATGGACTCGGTCGGCGGCAGAGTAAGGTAAGAGACTAATCTTTTTATATTCTTATTAAAAAAAACGTAATTATTTATGTTTAAACGAGTAACAATAATATTATTATAATTGATATTAATAATAAATATTATTTTCTTTCAATATAAAATATTTAGTGTATATATATTATATTTTAATTCATTTTGAACAATATTTCGTTTCCGGTTTCATTGGAGGTGACCAACTTTGTTATTTACAATAAAACACCCCGTATATTTTTGGATTTTAAATATCTGCGTGTAATTGTAATTAAATTGACTATACAATGTCCTATACCTAAACCCAATAGTTATTGAGTTATTATTTTTTTTCAAAAATTTTAATAGATTGATTGTCTAAATAAAATGTATCTAAAGCCACCAATTTTAATCTTGCAAAAATCAATTTTGTCATATACGTTAATTAAGGACCGTTATATATATAAACCAAATTTTATACAGGGTGTTCGATATTTACGTTTAATGTTGTACATCTTTAAACATCATAAACATTAATAAATTTATTATTTTCACAAATATGTTAAATGTAAATATTTTATATAATATTTAATATTATTTATTTTTTAATTTAAACCGTTTAAACCGTTGGAATTTGAAAAGTGCTATTTAGTCTAAGTCTCCAGCCTTGCGGTTTTAATTTCCATTCACTTATCAAGCGAAGATAATTATTTTAAGTCTATACAATTTTGTTAAATTTTAGGAGCCGTTAGTGTGAAAAATGATATTTATATAATTGCAGAATTGATATTGTAAGTTTGTGCAAATTCTTAATTTGTTAAGACTAAACAGTCTGTATAAAGTTGTATGTAGGAAACCCATAACCTCAACGCCTTTAAAAACATTTGTAAGTAGTAAAGTTGTTTGTGTATTATATAATAATTGTCTTTTACTGTTTACTTAATTACATCTGATTTTTCAGTGAAGTTTCAATTAATTAATTATGCTATTTTAATTGACTGTTTTAATTGTAATTGGTTTATCTGGTTTTAAAAAATATATTATTCCTGATAACAATAAATTTTTAATTTCCTTGCTTTAACTCCTTTCGATATCTTTTTACAGGGGCATAAACTTGAACAGGAGCGTGAGCGATATAACAGTAGGTGAGGGCGGCCCCGCTGGCGGCAACGAAACCCTCTACACATACATCGGAATTTCGGAACCGGAACGCGCCCGTTCGATGAACTTCTACGAAAACGACAGCGTAGTCAGCGACCACAAGAAGAACATGGACTTCGACGCCGAACAGCACGAGAAAATGTAATTGTTCGCCTATTAATTGCCTGATTATCCCTTCATTGTGTTTTTTTATTTTATTAGAATGCAAGCTTTGAAACAGAGTAGCGGCGCCGCGACGACGTGGTCCCTGAACGAGAGACGTTGGACGTGCAGACAGTGTTCGTTCGCCTACAACCACTTTGACAGCGAGAAGTGCGTGATCTGTCGCCACCACAGGGGTCAGCCCTCCCTCAACCAGCCCACCACGATCACCGTGACCGAAGACCGATCGAACTCCTCCTCCATCACCGCCCTGTAAGACTTTTAGATTTCGGATTTTTAAGTTTTTGGCTAAAATGTATTAGTTTTTTAATTGAATTGAAAATTGACTTATCTATTAATTTATGGCACTTACACAAAATAAAATATAAAAAGTAATCTTTAGTACACTCATAGGCTAATATCTATGGTATACTTAAAGGTGAGTCGCTTTTATCGCTTTCATAATTAAAATATAATATATAATTTTGTGAATAATCCGTCTTCAAATATTTATTAATCTTTCCATGATTTTTATCGGAAAATTTCATAATTTAAACTAATATTCGTCCTTTTATTTCTTAATAATTTGTTGAAAGTTGTTTGTTCCATTATTCTTTATATTTTGCTGTTGAATCGAATATTCTATTCTACAATTATACAATCTCCAAATTAGTAATTTATTGATACCACTAAAAAACGAACTATGAATAGATCCATGTATACATTTTATTTTTTTTTTTTTATAAAAACAAAATTAATCAGAAATTAAGTTGTCGTTTGTAGTTTTTGATGCTTTATTGAAAGTCTATTACTGTGCCCTTTTTTTTACCGAGAGGGGAAAATCAGAATAGAGAAAACCCCTCTCCGGGTACCGATCCCGAAGATCATAAACCCAGCGTGAAACGTATATGCTAAGCATACGCGGGTGAGCTGAACCAGAAGACGTAAGGCTGGCGTAGATGCCAGTCTCCTGTCAACTGGTTCGGAAAGAGCAAGACCAATCTGAGGAAGATGCGAGATCTTCCTGCAGAAGGATTGGTCTTGCTGGGTTGGATCCGTTAGCTTCCCTCAGGACCACGGCAAGGTGGATCCACCCTGAGGCTACACTTGTTTTATACAACTTGCTGTTATATTAAAAATTTATTTTATGGATGTTAGTAACCTATTCGAAATTATTCTGCTATTATAATGTAATAAAAAATCTTTATAATAATCAATGTTCATTAATTTTTTATTCATTAATTATACTATGAAATATTATAATTTAATGCATAATTACTATTATAAAATAAATAAAGAACACTCAAGGACAGAATAATCTTGATAGTAACCGCATCTGCTGATAATATTGAATAGGATAATATATAGGGATCTGATTATGTATATTAAATTCAGTTGTATACGCAGTTTTGTTGTGCGATGTTTAATAAGTTAGTTTACCAGTGCTACCATGTCAATTTTTTATGTGTATGTGTTTTATTAACTTACTGATGAATATGAAAATTAAAAAATTGTAATTCATTTTCTACTAGTTTAAATGTTAATTTGTATAATTTAGGCCTTTGGAACGTTTGAATCTCCCAGTACCGATCGCGACCCTCGACCAGGGCCTCGAGGACGACTTCCTGTTGCCTTCCACGTCGATCGATGAACCGGTCGAGGACCAGAAATGGACGTGCAAGAAATGCACCCTGGTCAACAGCGGCCGCTCGTTGATCTGCGAGGCATGTTGCGGATCGAAACTGCGATCGGTCACATTGGGCGGAGACGCCACCCTACGAAAGGGCGAGTTTTGGACGTGCGGCAAATGCACGCTGAAGAATCCACTGAGCACGAGTGTCTGTAAGGCGTGCAAGGCGGAGAAGATGTTGTTGGAGGTGCCGGTGCCGGCTAGAAGTCCCTCGCCCAGACACACAGTAAGTTAATCCAATTCACGACCTCGACTATTGTTCATTGTGATGGTTTCACAGCAGGGCGGCAGGAAGCACGTGTGCAAGACGGCCCAGTCCCGCAACCATCACCACCACAACCATCACCATCACAACCACCACAACCAGAAGGCGGCCCATCGTGCCTCCGGACTCGTGATGAACTTGGCGTCGGATGGGGACGGGGCGGCAGGACCGCCGTTTGGGGGTGCCGCCGCGGCCTGGCACTGTGCGGTCTGCACGTTCGAGAATACCAAGTCCCAAGTTGTCTGTGATATGTGCGGCAGGCTGCGCGACGATCCCAACGTGGCGAGCGGCATGGTGCAGGGACGCGCCAACCCCCAACCGCCCGAGGAGCCCGCCCGACTGACTGAAGAAGAACTCGCGAATAAACATTGGAATTATATTGTGAGGTAAAATCACACGTTTAAACATCTAATAAATGAAAAAAAATCAATGTTATTTCTAAATTAAAAAATTGTTTAATAGAAAAAATACAAATTTTTATTTACTGTGTAGGTATTGTAAGTTAAAGAAACAGAGTTACATAGACGACACGTTTCCGCCGCAGCCTAGCAGTTTGTATTATAATCCCGGCGAGGTGAAGGACTCGCACACCGTTAAATGGAAAAGACTGAGGGACATAGTCGTCGACGAAGACGACGACCTGCCCTGGGCCGTGTTTCGTCGACCGCAGCCTTCCGATATCTCTCAAGGTAAAATTAGATTATTAGATTAAGTGTTTTACTGCTTTTTATCTAACTATTGCAATAGTTTTTTGTAATCCAAAGTATTTAATTAATATACTATTAAATCGTTTTTTTTTTTTGTACGATTATATATTTTAGTATTTCCAGGTACATTTTGTTGGAACAAATATTTTATCTCAGATAATGATTTACGTGTTAACAATATTTTTATCTGTTTATCCGAATTTAATCCAGATAAATTTGCATAAATATAGTAGTCAATCTGTAACAACAAATTTATGACGTCCTATACTCAAGGACATTCAATTTTCTGAGAAACAAATTAAAATAGATCAACAACACCCTTCATTTATTAGTTTTAATTTAAATATGTAAATGGTAATAAAAATCACTTTTTAGGTGTTTTGGGAAACTGTTGGTTATTGAGTGCCTTAGCGGTCCTGGCCGAACGCGAGGACCTGGTGCGGGCCGTGCTCGTGACCCGTGACTTCTGCCCTCAGGGTGTCTATCAGGTGCGATTGTGCAAGGACGGCCACTGGACTACGGTCCTCGTCGACGACTACTTCCCATGTGATAAACGCGGTCACCTCTTCTACTCGCAGGCGAAGCGAAAACAGTTGTGGGTGCCGCTGATCGAGAAGGCAGTCGCCAAGATACATGGCTGTTACGAGGCGCTGGTGTCCGGACGAGCAATCGAAGGTTTGGCTACGCTGACCGGGGCGCCGTGCGAGAGCATTCCGCTGCAGGCGTCATCGATTCCTGCGCCTGCGGAGGAGGAATTAGACACGGATCTCATTTGGGCACAGTACGCATTCAATTTGTTTCTCTGTGAATTGTATAAAGTAATTGTTCGTATTGTGCACAGGTTACTTTCGTCAAGACAAGCGTTGTTTTTGATGGGAGCCTCCTGCGGTGGTGGCAATATGAAAGTGGACGAAGTAGAGTACCATTCCAAAGGTTTAAGACCCCGTCACGCTTATTCCTTGCTCGACGTCCGCGATTTGGACGGTAATCGCCTGTTAAAACTGCGCAATCCCTGGGGACACTTCGTTTGGAAGGGCGACTGGAGCGACAGCTCCGAATTATGGACCAGACGGCTAAGACAGGAGTTAATACCGGACGGTTCGGAAGATGGAACGTTCTGGATCTCGTTCCCGGATGTTTTAAAGTACTTCGACTGCATTGATATTTGTAAAGTTCGCAACGGTTGGAGCGAAGTTCGACTGACCGGAATACTGCCACCTCAAGCTTCGCAGAAGCACCTATCTTGTATCCTGCTCACGGTTCTCGAACCTACCGAAGTCGATTTTACACTATTTCAAGTAGGTTTTTTTAATAGTTTTTATCTGATTTATAATTGTAGAAGTTTTTCCAATAGAGAATTGATAACAGAATCTGTAATTTAATAATGTTATCATCATGCATCTCAGAAATTCGTGTGTTTTAAAATGCTTATCAGAAACTCATACTATCCATATACTATCTTAAACAATTAAACAACTTTTTACGATTGGAGAGGTTAAGATTCAAATTACTCATACACTTGAACTAAAGTAGTATATCTCTTATATTTTAAAATAAAAGTTCTAATCTCATAAAACTATTGTTAGTCCTATTCATTTTTTTTATAAATACGATCAGAGAAGCCTCTAGTACCTAATATTTTTTTCATTCATATTAATTTTTTCTTCATTATTTTAAGGAGGGACAGAGGAAGTCGGAAAAATCCCAGCGTTCGCAGCTGGATCTTTGTGTTGTACTCTTTAAGGCCAGAAACGGCTCTAACATCGGCAGTTTGGTGGAACATAGCAAAAGACAGGTTCGTGGTTTCGTAGGTTGCAACAAAATGTTAGAAGCCGGCGAATATATTGTCGCGCCCCTCGCCTTCAACCACTGGCACACGGGGTTGGAAGATCTCACACAATTTCCTAGGTAATTATCACTGTCATTGCCTCAGATCATTATTTAAAATGTCCGTTTTAGATATGTGCTGGCGATCCACAGCTCGAAAAAGATTTTAGCTGATCAGATGACGCCCCCAGGTGGAATATTAGCAGATGCTATTATCTCATTAACTTTAGCAAGAGGCCAAAGACATGAGGGAAGAGAAGGTATGACCGCCTATTATTTAACTAAAGGGTGGGCAGGTTTAGTCGTTATGGTAGAAAATAGGCACGAAAACAAGTGGATACATGTCAAGTGCGATTGTCAAGAGAGCTACAACGTCGTTTCAACAAGGGGCACGCTCAAAACAGTCGATTCTGTTCCCCCTCTTACAAGACAGGTATTTACTTACGAGTTTTTGTATAATTACTTGTTCTCATAATGGATATTTTGTTGTAGGTCATCATAGTTCTGACCCAGTTGGAGGGAAGCGGAGGATTTTCGATAGCACACAGATTAACGCACCGTCTGGCCACACAACAAGGATTGCACGATTGGGGTACACCGGGAACGAGTCACAATCCTGAACTGGACCATCTGACTAGTGGGCTGCACAGTCCTAGACTGTTCTAGCCTCGAATGCCCGAATCAGTACTGGCCTCTCCTGCGACCGATGAATTAGGAGTCTCATTTCTGAGTTTGTTATAAAACTTGTATGTTGTGTTTGTTAATTATATTATTACTTGTTCACGGACGAAGGAGATGGTCGCTCGTTCAGATCAGAATCTCTATATTTTTCCATGGAATTACGACTTTCAAGTTGAATCTCTCAGGCCTAGGAGTGTGTGTGAAATGTTTTCTGTCGGCAGCAACACGAATTTTACATATCCGAAATGATTTTACGTTATATTTATTTGTTTGTTTATTTATCAGAAATCCTTTTACATCAATCCTAAGGCATAAATATTCAAAGATATTTAGATTGACTATTTTAAACGATTCGAATTTGTGTATTATTTTATTTTATAATTTAAGTTTTATATTTTTATTATTGTATTAAATTGTACTGTAGTCTTAAGTTAATAGTTTCGCAAAGCTAGCATTTTAATTAAAAACACTACAGAACAATTTAATAAGAAATCGTCAACACGAATTTTATACATGACATTTTTTGTTTTATTTCATTTATTCCCAAATTATATTTTACAAAAAAATCGATAAATCCACATAGTAAAGATATGAAAACATGGCATTCCCTTTGTGAACAGTATGGTTAGTTATGTATCCAATTATGGCAAACAGGTGTAAATGTTTAAATAAGTTTCTTATTAATTTATTATTATTAAGAACACTGTAACTTAGGATGTTTTGATGAGAATTTGAAGAGTAACGTAAATGTTTAAAATTGAGTGTATACGTTTTTGTATTATCGATTTAAAATGGGATCAAATCATTAAAAAGACAATATAAAAAATGTTGATACAGTGTTTTTAATATACATAGTTTATAAATTATTTTGTTTGTTCAATTCATGTTTAGTGTAAGCTTGTGAAACGAATTGTTTGCTGTTTTATCGAACACACAATTGCATATAACAGTTCCGTATCTCGTGTTTCAAATTAACTATTTTTAAATGTAGCCATTAAGTACAAATGTATCTAAAACAAGAATATTTAACGGCACCAACAAGTAAATATATTACCATGACTTACGATTAGGGATTTGTATAGGATAAATCGACTTGTTAATTGTGATTGTGTGGTAAAGCATATTTTTATTATACATTTTCACACAAAAAATGTACACCGATAATTGCTGTGTTCAGTTTCTTGTTACATACGATTGTAAAGTTGACGTAACTCCCGTACGTTCATGTTATGTAATTCAGTTACGTTAGCTATTTGGTGTTGTTTATATAGTACAGTTTCAGTAAAAATTGCTTATTTAGATTGTACTGCATAAAGTTTGTGTGAATTCGTACAGTTGTTAAGTAATAAAGTAAGCTTTCAATTAATAATAAATTTTTATTTACTTTCCCATATATAGCATTTTTAGCAAATAAGACTTGTTTTCATAAAAAGGTATAATTTAGTGGTATCTCATAAAATAAAACTAAGATAAAATTATTTATTTTCTTCATTTGTATCAACATTAACATTATTATCTTCCGTTTTATTATCTGTATATTCCTCAACTTTTTGTTTCTTTTTCTTCTTAGATTTTTTCAACTTTTTTCTCTTATTCAATAATTTTTCTTCCTCTTCATCAGGATCTAAGCCTTCTAATATCCATTTTTTCCTTTTATTTATCATCTTTTTCTCATAGAAATCCTTCTCATCCAACTGAATGTAGGCTTCACTTTTAGTGACTGAAATCTGGGTGAAGATCTTCCCCACTTCACTGTCTGTAAAGAAATATAATTATTAATTGGAATAAAGTGATATTACAATTTACTAACCATCAAGTTTAAATTCAGTCAGTTTCATTTTAATATGTTCTTCAATAGCTTGCAACAAAGGAATATCATAAGGGGTAACCAAAGTGATGGCTTTTCCACCCCTACCAGCACGAGCAGTCCTACCTACTCTATGAATATACTCCTTTGGTACTTTGGGTACCATGTGATTAACTACCAGTTGCACTGTGGGAATGTCCAAACCTCTGCTTGCAACATCCGTTGCAATAAGCATTTTAACTGTGTTACTCTTAAACCTATTTAAAGCTCCTAATCTTTGTGATTGTGGTATCATGGCATGAAGGGCCACATTTTCAAATCCCACTTCATTTAAAGTCATAGATAAAACTTGACAATTTCTACATGTATCTGTAAATATCATTATATTGCCTGTTTGATTGGTTGCTCTGTATGTTCTTATAACTTCTACCAAATATGCATCTTTGACATCTTTAGGACACAGAACATAGTGTTGTTCTAGCTGTTCTACTGTTGCCACTTCCGCAGGTGCCTCATATAAAAAGCAGTCCCTGCCTGTAACTGTTTTCAATTTTTGTAATGTGTCTGTAATTGTGGCAGAGAAGAACAAGTTCTGCCTTGTTTTAGGCAGGGCAGTAAATATTGTTTTAATCTGGTCATCAAAGTGTCCACCCAAGAGTCTGTCAGCTTCATCCAGTACTAGAAATTTTATCTTGGACAATGTAAAAGTGCTGCAACTCTCCAAATGATCAGCAAGACGTCCTGGAGTTGCAACCACAATGTGAGGCTTTTTAGATAATTCCTGTCCTTGTGCCACCATGTCTACACCACCCACAACCACACAATGTTTGAGATTCATGGGCTTGCCGATTACGGCAAACTGATCGGCTATTTGATAGGCCAGTTCTCTTGTTGGAGTCAGAATCAATGCATATATTCCATAAGGATCTTCACATAGTTTTTGAATGATGGGTAAAGCGAAGGCCAACGTTTTACCGCTGCCTGTTTTAGCCGCTCCGATACAATCGCGTCCTTTTAGGATTTCTGGGATGCAATTGACCTGAATCGGAGTTGGATCCTTTACCCCTAAAATGTAACTGGCTTTTAATAACTTGCTTATTAAAGTACGTGTGAAACATACCGATTGTTGCGCACTGTCGTACAATCCACGGATTTAAACCACTAAAAGCCTTCTGTTTCCTATTGTCTTCCATTGTTAAAACTGTTTAGAACTTTAATTATAAGTATTTAAGTTTAATATCTAACACATTTTTGTAAACACGTGGGTACATTATAACTATTATACGTTCAATGGAACTACCCACAAACCAACTACTTGTAGTTAATGAGAGCGTTTTAATAAAATAGTTCAAATATGTGTCCAGGTTTTTATGTTTATATTTTTTGTCCTTGTTTACAAAATCTTGTGAAAAATAAAAATGGAGAAGGATGACGAGTTTTTGCACACATACTTTACGCACGTATCCCAATTGTGCTTCGATAGGGCCAAAGAACATGTCGTTAGTATATTCACTTTTGTATATTATAGCATAAATATTCAAAATTGTACAATATGTTATTTATTTAGGAAAAAGAAAAAGAACCAAAGAGCCCAGCATCCACCTGGAGCAATTTTCTTAACCTTTTACAACAACTTGCATTAGCTGAGAAAAGTTACATTGACATTGGATTCTTACAAACTAAACACAAGAGTTTTTTAAGAAAAGATGTATGTAATTGTACATAATTAATCATATTGGATAAAAATGTTATTTTTTTACAGAATTCTCTAAGATCAGTCTATGAATCTCTTAAAAACGACCTGAAAAAAATCGAGGACAGTTGCAGAACAAGTATATTGGACAAAAGAGTGCAAAATTACTGTAAAAACATTTCACAATTCATCAGTGCCAGAATTAACCTCATAGACCTTTATGAAAAGATTTACAATATGGGAGTGAACAGACAATTAAAGTACACTGAAATCCTTACAAACATACAAGAACTGATGGAAAAATATTGTCTGGAATTCACAGACATTGCCTTAATACCTGCCAAGGCTGTCTTCACTTTGGAATGTGAAATCCTGGAACAGTTGTTCAAAGCATTGACTGAACTCCAAAGGTTGCAGTTTCTGCCTTCACTAGCATTAGTGCATGGAGCACACACAAGACTGGCTGCATGGGAAAGCAAAATGCAATGCAGGGAATCATGGAAGAAACTGGGGCTGGTTTTCAAGAACAATGCTTTGCCTAGCTTGTTTCAGTGGTTGCAGAAACTAAAAGGGACAGTCCTTAGTAAATTCAGTCTGTATTTTCATGACACACTGGCACAACAGACTACTCCAGTGGATATGAGGCAGTTATGTTCAAAACTGTTGCATGATCATTATCAAAAGTATGTTAGTTGGTTTGTTTTGGGTTGTATTTAAATGTGTTGTTTCAGGATGGTTACTTTTCAAAGGAAATATGATGCAGCCTGTGTTATTTTACTGTCAGACAATCAAGTTAGTTGTGATACCACTGATTATGACAGTTTTCCAATAATTGTCTCTTACCCACCAGTAAGTTAATTTAGTCAATTTATAATTTCAAATTGTTTATTGCTTATTTTGCAGAGGAGTCCCCCACAGTTGGAAACCATTTTAAAGATAATTTCAGACTCAACTGAAGAGTTAATGAACATTGACAAAATAATTTATGAGTTCAGCCCACAGGGGCAGTGTACCTATATTTTATCAACAGTTGAGCCAAATATTTATGTTGTGATATTGTTTGAAAGCAAGAAAACTGAAAAAGATACTTATATTAGCAATTTTATATCAGAACTGTGTTTAAATTTAAGATGTACAAAGGTTTTTACTAGTTTAAAAAATACTGGAAAATGATTTTATATTAAATGTATTTGTAATATATAAATTTTATTATAATAAGTTTTTTATTTTTGTATTTGGCGGGGTTAGACTCGCAAAAATATGACATAGAATGTTCAAACAGAACACTTGACATTTGAAAACAATTGTTTGCAGATATCATTGCACCCTTCTCGACTTATACTATCCAAAATAGAAATTTTTCAAAAAAAAGTATTTAAGAAAGTTATTTCTTTTAACGAGCTTAACCTTTGACTAAATTTTCGGCACTTATTTCCTTAATACCCTGTATCTATAAAATTTAACAATATAACAAAATATAAACTTTATAAAGATGGCCATGCATTTAACTGTCAATATTAGTCAGAGTGAAATATCACTGTCTGTAAGTATTCCAATTTTCGGCCTCTTAAAATTATAATAAATTTACGATTAATTATCATCTGTAAAAGGTTTCCTAGTTTAAGATGTTGCTTCACAAGTTAAGCTTAGTAAAAAGAATAAATCTTAGAATAGTTACGAGGCGAAATTTCGCCGCAGAAGTGACAAAAGCTGATGACGTTTCATCAAGGGATACTATTGGTAAGAAAATTAAGTTAAATCTATAAGTTTTTTATATATTTTAATTAAATGTAATTGAATATAATATGAAGGTTGTATTATTGTATCAAAAATCTTCAATCTTTACTCAAAAATTTCACACATGATTCAACAATCAATGATTTATCAAAGATATTAACTGTTCCTTAATGTTAATATTACACATGTTCACCTCTAGAACCGTCCATAAATCGGCAAACGCAGCCGTTCGTCAATCCGATAACGCCAACCACGCCGAGGATCAAACTCGATATGGAAAAACAGGTGTTCCGTCCCTCGAGCGTCGCATCCTTCGACGACATTCCCGGACCGATATCCTTGTATCTGCTCTCGAAACTATGGAGCGTCATCCCTGTCGCCGGTACCGAAATGACTGCCAAAATGATTCAATACATTTTAAGCGCCGGCAAACTATTCGGCAAGTATTTCCAGAATAATTAATAATTGAACATCCAAATAACGTCATCGTTTTTAGGAAGTGTTTTGAGCTGGGGCAACCCGTACTTCCAAGGTCTGTTCAACAAGTTTTTCGTCGTTTACGGGCCGGTTGTGCGGCTGAGGGGTCCGTTCGGTGGCGACTTAGTACTCCTTAACCGTCCCGAACACGCTAGGATTTTGTTCAGCACCGAGGTCGCCTATCCGATGCGTGCCAACCTCGATTGCATCGAGAAGTATTGTCTCGACACTAAGAAGTACCGACACACCGGTCTCTTCATAATGTAAACAATTTACTTAATTTTTAACGTACATAATTTAAATTTTGTTCGAGTTAGGAACGGAACTGAGTGGGAAAAGGGACGCGAACTGCTGAAACGACCACTGCAGGACGCAGTTGTGAAACAGGCTGACGCCGTGGATGAAATCTGCGACGAATTTTTGCTCCGTATTATGTCGATCCGTAACGGGCAACTGGAGATGCCCGCAACGTTCCGCGACGAAATCTACAAGTGGAGTTTGGAGTGTCTGTGTTCCACGATGTTGAACGAGCGTCTGGGCTTTTTGGACCCTTGCGGCTTGACCCGCTCCTCAGATGCAGGCGTTTTGCTTAATGGACTGAAGGGAGCAAGCGATGCTGTTCAAAGATGCGAATTAGGTATCACTTATTTATTTTTTGCACGTTGAATAGTGCGTAACTATTGTTGTTTAGGGCTCCATTTATGGAAGTTCATGGAGACACCTGCGTGGAAGTCGTTGGTCAGAAACTGCGACTCTGTAGTTTCAGTGCTGGACAAGCACATCCAAAGATCGCAGTTTTGTCTGAAGACGAAAACTGAACAGGTGAAACCTGAAGATTTGTCTCTGATTGAAACTATGTTGCTGAAGGAGGGTGTTAAACCGGAAGATGTTTTAACCATTGTGTTAGACATGTTCTTGGTGGGTGTCAATGCAACAACTCACGCAGTGGCGTTTATGCTCTACCACTTGTCGAAGTCACCGCGTTGCCAACAAAATCTCCAAGATGAGCTCACTAAAGAGGAAAATACTCCAAAGGAACGTCTGTACAAATTGCCGTATATGCAGGCTTGCATTAAGGAAGTGCTAAGATTGAAACCTTCGATACCTTTCTTGACGAGAATCACCAACAACGACGTGGTTATTCACAACTACGCCATTCCAAAAGGTACGCACGTAATGGTTGCGACTAGAATCAGTAGTCTGAAGGAAGAACACTTTGAGGACGCTCATAAATTTTTGCCGGAGCGATGGTTAAAACCGGAATTGGGATTGATTAACAAAGATTTAAAAGATTTTGCTTGCATGCCGTATGGATATGGGGCTAGAGAATGTATTGCTAAGGAATTGGCTGAGATGCAGATTGCACTTTTGATTTCCAAGGTACCTATCAACTTTCTATTTAATTTTTAATAGTTTCACATAACTTATTCTTTATTTTTATTTTCAGGTTTTGAAGAAGTTCAGAGTTGAGTATTATTATGCAGATATTAATAGTACTAACAAGTTATTCGCTTTGCCTGATAAGCCACTTAGATTTAGATTTGTTGAACGCATGTAACTGGCCTTAGTTCATGATTTAATTAAATTTAAATAAATTATTTCCATTAGCTGAGTTTGTTTTATTTTTATATTAATTGTATACTAAAATAATAAATATATATCATTAAATAATATATAAAAATACATAATAATTTAACTGTATTGTTTATTTTAAAATAGATTCATTTACTTATTATACAATACATACTACTTTATCAAAATAAATATAATTATTAAAATAAAAAAAAAAAAACAAAATTTTCTTTTATTAATTTAAGCTGAAAGAAAATGTCTCATTTGATTATAGTATTCTTTAAAACCCTAAAAAAATATATGTTTACCTTTGAATGCAATATATATATATATATATATATATATATATATATATATATATATATATATATATATATATATATATATATTGTTTAAACATAAAACGGTTCAAGACTCTGAAGAATTTTCAGTCAATTCAATCAAACCGATATTAAATTACTTGAATAAAAATCATCTAAATAATGTATTAAATAACTTACTTTACGTTGCCAGTTGCCCGGTTAACTAGTCTCATTCTGGACCTACCTGAAATCAATGAAAAAAACATCAATTGTTTAATTAATTTATAAAATTATTAGTTATTACCTTTGATGCCCTTTTCCTATTATCTTAACGTCTTTCCAGTGAGGGCCATCACAATCCGGAATAAAATTATTGAATAACAATTAAGAAAATAATTTTATTATTACATTATCTGCAAGTATAAATTAAATAATTTAAAAATTTCACGATTTAGTGATATAATATTTAAATGTTAAACAGAAACTTTAAATTGTTTTAATGAACTTAATGAAAAATTGAAATAATTTAAAATAATTCTAATGAATTGGTAATAAATGAAATATTTAAGTTAAATGAACGTAAATGTTAAATAAAAGAAGCCGTAATCTCTTTAGTAAGGCACACAACACTACACTAATTAATGGCAAGAGTCACCGCACTAATTGCAGACCGAACCGCGCCATTGAATTAAAATCGAGGAGCGAGCGCGCACCACCCGACTGGTCAATACGCGGATCGATATCAGACTAATTGATTTTATGGCGCGGCGCACCGCAGGGGGTGTTTTGTCAACACTTTTATGTAATTGCATACGTACCGTGAATATATTCAAACGAAATAAAATTTTTCCATTAAAATGTCTGATTTAAATTAATAAATCTTACCTATTGTTTTATAATAATGGATTATACATTATTATAATAATTTATAATGTTTTTTTATTTTTTACATATGAGTATATACCAATGCTGTTACTGCATCAATGAAATACAATGTAAAAGTGTATTTTATTATTTTTTAATTTATGCTGCAACAATTCATCAAAAATTACAGGTTAATTTAAATTGATAAAGTACAAGATTACCATTTTTATAATAAAATAAGTAGTATTTTTTAATTTTAGTTTTTAGATATTTTAAAATATAGTTTTTAACCATAAATATGAATATAAATTATAAAATAACAATAATATAATAGTAATGTAAATATTTTTAATTATCTTTAATTAATATACTTAATATAATATTAATATAATGTTCTTGAAAAACGCAACCACGTTTACATATTTGTATCACACATTTTGCGACCGTCAAAACACTATTTAACTGTTAGAAATTAAGAACATTAAATACAAGTATATATATATATATATATATATATATATATATATATATATATATATATATGTTATAAAGTGTTTAAAGTTATAAATAATTAAAAACGATATAAATCTTAGACGATCCAATGATAGGTACGTAATAAAATTTTAAATTATTCAAGTTTCCCGCGTCTCGTTATAGGGGGTGTTCTGCATTACCGGTACAAACCGATTTCCTTTTCCGCTTGTCGACGAATGACAACAGACAGGTTCGTGAAGTTTCTCTTTATTTTTCCACTCAAATATTATAAATAATATCAGGTATTTATCAAAAAATTACATTATAAACAATGTACTACAATCTTACAAATTAACAACCATTATTTTTCGTATTTTCTGTTATTTCGTTAAAGAACTAGTCAAAGCATGGTGGCCATTAATCCACATGTTTATTTAATTGTATGTTAACCATTGTATTTATTTCTTCTAGAAAATGCCTTCCGTAACTTTGAAAGACGTGGATCAACACAAATTTGTTAAGGCTTTCGCCTCTTTCTTAAAAAAGTAAGTACAAACATGTTTTACGACAACTAACCTCAAACTATTTTATTATTTGAAATAATGATTTGGTTTCTAAGTAAATCCTGTTTTTGCTAAAGTCTACCTCCGAATACGTATTTTAAATACATTGTGTATACATTAAGCATTTCCTTAATTGTTTTAGATCTGGTAAACTCCGTGTACCAGAATGGGTGGACATCGTGAAAACCTCCCGCGCTAAAGAATTAGCCCCATACGACCCTGACTGGTTCTACGTCAGATGTGCTGCTGTCGTCAGACACATCTACATCAGGTCCCCCATTGGTGTGGGCTCAGTTACCAAGATCTTTGGTACCCGTAAACGTAATGGCACCAAACCCTCCCACTTCTGCCGCTCCGCCGGAAATATTGGACGCAAGGCTCTGCAGAGTTTGGAAGCCCTTAACCTGATCGAAAAGTCAGTTGATGGTGGTAGGAAGTTGACACAACAAGGCAGAAGGGATCTGGACAGAATTGCTGCCCAAGTTAAAGCCAAGGAACGCAAAGCACTGAAAGCTGGTGGTGTACTTTCTTTGCAGTAAGGTTATGTATAAATAAAACATTTAATATAACTTTCTTTTTTGTTTTCTTTTCCGTGCTACTCCTAATAATAAAAGGATCAATAATTTGGGTTACATATAAAAATTGCTTTCATCATATTTCAAAAGCAAATTTAAAGACTGAGAAGTACAAATGGTTTCTTTTAACTGTATTTACATGGGAGTGAAACAAGTTAAAAAAATGTTTTCTTCTATTAATTTATTTATTATAATATACATATAACTATAATTTTTGGAGTAAATATTTACAACATTTGTGCAAAAAATGTTAATGACTAGAAATAAAACGTAATTAGCATTTTGTGACGTTTTTTAAACTTGTCCAAATATAGTTTGAAACAATCTCTCTTTAAAAATACATTATTGGCACTGAAATTGTACTATATCTAGGTATATTATAAAATAATACATGTGTATGCAAATATAAAAAATATTTTCACTTAAACAAAAGTTAAAATACATATCCAAAGTAAAAAATCTCTCAAGATAAATCAAAATGATAATTTCATGCATAAAATCTGGTAATAAAGATTGTGCTCACAGAGTACTACATTTATAATCTTGAACAATATTCAAAATTCAACATTTAAAGTGTTCCAATACACTAAAACATATCACAAATAGATTACACATTCAGTCAAAGAATTGTTAAGGGAAATCTGTTCAGAGTGCTTTAAAACAATGTTTCATTGTTTAAAAACAGTCCAGACTTACAAGAAAATACAGTTGATATATCACAAGGTAAGTAGAAATTTTTAGAATTAACAATAATTTAATTTTGATTTTTTAAAATAAGGCTTACTTAATCAAGTCTTACGATTTAAATTTGGCTCTTCGTGCGGTAGATGTTTAGATTAGTTTTGGCATTTAGTTCTTGGATCAACGAAATTCAGCACAGATTGTAATTTATAAATCTATTTGCAACTTTGCGACAACATCTACAAAGCTGTTTGTGTTGGTTATATGAATACTTTGGTAAACTATTTATACAAATTTGTTTTGAATATTATAGTTACTGGTAATCCAATCAATTATGCAATTGTATTGGAGTTGTGCATAATTGAGTGAAAGTAAACCTATGCCATCGAAATTTGTTGATCGCTTCTAATTAATTACATTTTAATTGGGTATTATTTAGTTTTAAATGTTACTATTTGGACTAGAGAAAATTAATTCTAATATATCCTACAATACTCCTTTCACTACTATTTAGGGACCTGTAAATATGCAAAATTTTAAAATCACTACTCCTATTCCTTAATATGTGAGACTAGTGAGACCACTACTCTACTCGTTTTTGATTGTTGATGAGAAAACATTGGGAACAATGGGAGATTAGATGGTGATATTTACTATATACCCTGCAGTAGGTGTAAGGATAAGGGAAGATTCTTTGTATAAATTTAACATGGTTTCAGATCATTTACTGGAAAGACTGATTTATGTAAAACTAAAACGCGGGCAGTTTTAGTTATCAGTACCAAAAAGACCGCAAATAACATACGATTGATTTGCGTCAGAGTTTGACGAACAGTGCTAAAAATCTGGAAAAAAGAACAACAAAGCAAATAATTATTTTAAAATTATATTACACAAAAATAAATAAATACTCATCGGAGATAAATAAATAAACATAATAAATTAACAGACTTTTAACTTAATAAATTATCTTTCTGACTTAAAAAAAATTAACTAATTTTAATTATTAAACCTAATGTAAAGAAAACGTGATGTTATAAACGATAATAAAGTCCCATCCATCAAACTCATCTCGTCAATCATGAACAACAATTTACAGTGTGGCCTGGGGCGCATTACCGTCATTGCCGCCCAGATCGGCGCCTGTCTGTCTAAGCCAATGCCTCAAATTCCTCGTACGTTCCACAAGAGTGGTGGTGGCCTGTTGGTTGGTCGCATGGTGCGTCACCATCGTGCTTTGCGCATTCGCCAGCGCCACTTGTTGTCGATAGTTGTGCAAACGGTCGGCGAGCGTCGGTATGGAGGGTGGAGCGGGCACAGAGTTGGCGGCGGCCGCTGCCGCTCCGGCCAACACCGGCCAGCCCAAATCGGGGTACACAAAGGGTGGGATTACTGCGAAAACAAAACGGGAATCTCTAGTTCTAAAAACAACTCGTTCTAATTATGGGTGGGATGTAGGAAAGTACTATAAAACAAGGAACACATAAGTCCTACTATTTAAAACATTCCACACTTATATAAGGTGTGATAAATTAAAAACTCTTACCAGTGGCTATGTTCGATTGTTGCTGTTGAGTCCGCAACACGTCCCAAATCTCTCTGATTTCCGAATTGAGATTCTCCAAACTTTGTATAATTTCGGAGCTCTCTTGGTACTGCTCCACCTTCATCAGACTCTTACCGAAGTTTGCATCTGGTGCTGTGGCGAACTCTGTGGAACTGATGCCAGAGCTGGCGCTGTGAGATGAAATGTCGCTTAATGTTGCATCCTCGATCTTCTGTTCATTGGAAAGATTAGCACGTTGCAGTGACTGTTCTAGATGTCTTAGACGAATCACTTTTTCGCCTAAAAGACTTCTGGTTCTATGCAAAGATACTTCCATATCTGTCAGTTCTTTCTCTTCCTGTAAGGCATTATATAATTTTTATTAGACGCTGACTTAATTACAAATCCTAAATTGTTGTACCTGACATAGTTGTTGCAAGGTATGTCTAGCCATTGAGCCATGTTTCAATTTTAGGTCCTTTTGTCGTTGCTGGAAGACGGATTTTTGATTCCTCAAACTCTCTTTGGCGCGCTTAATCGAATCCCTTTCCAAGTGGATCCGATGCCGGAAGAATTCCAACTCTGAACTTCCTGTAATTATTAACATATCTCAATGGTTGAATTAAATGTTGGATATCAAAATACCTTCGAATTTCTGCCCGTCTGAAAATGGGTAACGTAAATGATAAGTATCTCCTTGTGCATTTTGAGGAAATTGATCTTCTAAGTCCTCCAACTTCTGTAACTGTCTTCTTAAATTCTCCACAGGTGAACAAGGTCTAGTAGTAGGTTTCAACTTTGTCTTCGACGTTCCTCCTCTTGCCGCCGAAAATGTTTTTGGTTTTGGGAACAATTTTTTGCGACGCCCCGCATTCTTCAAACTGGTGTCAGACGATTCGTAATCCACCGGATTGTCGTTTCTGTTCGCATGATCTTCATTTTGATAATTATCACTGATGGACGTGTCCACATCTTGTATCACGACCTTCCGTTGTTGTTCCTTTACGTTAACACTCTTCGGAGTTGGAGGCTTTTCGGTAACCTTCTTGGAGGGCGAATTCAACGGAGTTCTAAACCATCAAAAAATGCTTTTCAAATCACAACATTCACAAACTTAACATGCAACAGAAATCCTACCTTTCCTTGTTATTCGAATGGCTTTGTTCAGTTTCTGAACCTGTAGTGTTCGTGTTGGCTGTTGTAGTTGTGCTGTCCTTTTTCCGATGGCGCTTTTCAATGGACATTTTCACTTCCGTCTTCAATCGTAGGTATTTCTCTTTCATGCATCTGTATTTGTCTTCCAGCAACCGTTTGTCGCATCGCATCTTTTCGAACGTGCGCTCGTCCACATCCTGCTTCAGCTTCGGGTCCTGATCTTGCATCCGAGATCGGATTTCTGCCATTTGTGACTGGTGTTCTTTGCGTAGATTTTGTTCCTGTATAACACAATAATTTTAAACATATGCTAATAAATAACTAATCCCTCTTACCTCAACCTGAAACTCTCTCTTAAGTTCCTCAATGATAATAGAGTGGTTTTGCTTAAGTTGCTCAATAGTCGCGTTATGCGTCATAATCAGTTCATCTCTGTTGGTCTCCACTCTTTCTGCCAATTCTTTCTCAACCTCCGCTAATTTTTCCTCATAATACCGTTCCAATTCCTCCTTCTTACTAGAAAAGTGGGACTTGAGATGTTCTTCTTCAGCCTTAATCTCTTTTTCTAGGCTCAACTTTAAGTTGTTCAGTTCATTATCCAATTTAATGCGTTCAGACTTCAACGTTCCAACAGTTCGACTCTCCATTTCCTTACGCAAATTTTCTAGTTCCGCCTTGATGTTGTTTTCATGATTTGTCTTTTCGTTGATTAAAATCCGTTCCAGTTCCTCCTTGTGCGATTCTTTGAGGCTGCTACGAAACTTGACAAGTTCATCGTTCTTTTCCTCCCATATGGTTTGTTTTAACATCGACATCTTCTTGTCGGCCTTCATGCCAAGTTGTTTAGTTTGATCTTTACCCTCTAGAAATTCGTCGCCTTCGAAAAAAGACTCGGGGTTATTTTTGCCTTGTTTGTCTAGACTTTTAATGAACGAATCCTCTTCTGAATCTGAACCTTTGCTGATGGTTAGTTTAGGTTTAATAAAGTCGGATGGATTAGGTTTGATGAGTTTTAAATTGCTGTTTGCCGTGTCCACAGAGCCCAGGATTTTATTAAGTGCTGGTGTGACTTTAACGTTGATCACGTCCTCTGGTTTCTTGTTGTCGCTGCTTTTTATATCTTCCTCGCTTGAACTTTTGTCTGAAAACGTTAGAGCACCGTCGGTACTTTCCAAATTAAATCGCACACTTTTCTTGTCGTCGTCTTCCTTGTCTGACTTCTCCAAGAGGGATAATCGTTCGAAGTCGACACTTTTCGAGTGTTCCAAACCTCGTAAAATACTTTTAGGCTGATTGTCCGGTTCTGCTTTGGAAAAACTGGGGGACGGAACATCCTGCTGCTTTTTCGTGTTCGATTTGAGAAAATTCAAACCACCACCCATGACTTTCAACTCAGTTTTGTTGTCGATGTTTCTCGGATGTCTGCTGAACTTACCATCCTTATCTTTGTCGTCGAAGCTACTAAAGGTGCTCAACGCGGGTCTGTGATCCGCGAACGGATACTCCTCAGATTTTTGCTTGTACAATCTCGACTCGTGTTTTGGACTTCCGGAGGGACTCCTCAAAATCGTGCTGTGTTTTATCGGCGACAGTTTCAAATCTTTCTTCCTGGCTCCCAAACTGATCGCCTCCAAGCCTTTAACAGCGAAATGTTGCGGATTGATCGGCTCCTCGTAGCTCGGGATTTCTTCTCTGCCGTAAGTTGCGTCTTCGGTCGGTTCACCCAGACTCAACGATTGGCTCTCCGCCCTCGCCTTTTTTACCAGGCCTCTGTAGACGTCGTCCAATGGATGTTCCCATTGTGTCTTTTTCGTTAGGTTGTTGTAGTAATAGTACGATTTCGAATTGTCGTCGTAGCTGAAGATAATTGTTTTGTTAAATTATTGGTTTACAAAGAAAATTGCGAAGCGAAGAAATTCTTAAATAGGTCCTTAAAGTTTTAGATAATTAGTATTGCGCTTAAAGTTCGTGCTATTGTTACAATGATAGGGGAGCTGAGGCATGCCTCTAGCCAATGAGAATACCAAATGCCGACGCAAACAAAGTTTCCGAATATTGCCGATTATATTAATTATTAGTATTTCTTTCACATTAAAATTAAACTAATTAAGTACATTCCTATTTATATGTCAAAAAATTCCCATCATATTATTGATCAATATATTTTCTCTTTGAACATTATATTATTGACCAACAAATTCGAATACTTGATTTATTATTTTTTTTTCTTGTAACTGTCTTTCAATATTATGTTTAATTATATTAAATAATTTTATTTAACATTTTCCTTCAGGATATTGAGATCATTTTGTTTTAATTAAAAAAAAAAAATTAAAAATGATATATAAAAAATATATAAACATATTTGAATTCGAGAGCACTTGGCGCGTGAGCATACGAATTTTTCTCCTTATTTTATCTAATTAAATTACAAATTATTTAAATATAATATTAAATCATATTAATATTTAGAGTAAAATTTTGTAATAGAAAACATAAACTAAAATCAAGAAAATATTTTTTAAATTAAAAGACACTATCGATCCCTGCATTACCGCAACATTACCTAACCTCACATTCGCTACGTCAATATTTATCCTCAAAACACGTTTTTATCCAAACATGTGAATAAAAACCTTGGAACAAACAACTCTTGAATAAAACACGGACGGTGTGTGTATATGGTATGTTACAGAAACTGACCAGCGTTGTCGTAACCGCAACAAGGAGCCTGTGCCTCCAAAAACAGCCGCCGAAGCCCGCATTACAATTCTTCCCGTTCAGCATGAATAAGTCAGCGAAAAAACCTCGCTACGACGGCAGATGCAAAAAAAGACAATGGGAGGATCGACGATCGGACAAAATCGAGACGGACACTGACGGTGCCAAGCAACCAAAGCTGGAAACTTTGGTGCCCCGCAATGAAAACGATGAAAGGTTGAAGCGCCGTAAATACGTACTGCTCCTGGGATATTCCGGCGTTGACTATTATGGCATGCAACGCAACCCATACACAAGGACCATCGAAGAAGATCTACTGAAAGCTCTGCGAAAGGTGAACCTGATCACAGATAATTGCTACAACCAGGTACAAAATATGCAGTTTCAAAGGGCAGCCAGAACTGACAAGGGTGTTTCTGCAGCTCGACAAGTGGTGTCCATGAAAATGTACGAGAACGTGGATATAGAAAAAATCAATGAAAATCTACCGGACGCGATTCGAGTGTTTGCATACAGAAGAGTGACGAAAGGCTTCAATAGCAAATCGCAATGCGATGGCAGGACTTACATTTACATAACGCCGACCGTTGCGTTTGCCAAACACGGCGAGCCAGCGTCCCAAACAGACTACAGACTGGATGATGAAACACATAAGAAAATCAATGATGTATTGAAAAAGTTTGTAGGGACCAAAAACTTTCACAACTTCACATCAAAAAAGAAATACAACGATCCTAGTGCGACGAGATTCATTAAATCGTTTGAATGTGAGAAACCTTTTGTGAGGGATGGAGTGGAGTTTGTGGTTTTGAAAGTGTATGGACAGAGTTTCATGCTGCACCAAATTCGAAAAATGGTCGGACTTTTACTGGCGGTAATTAAAGGTATCGGAACGGAGGAAACGCTCACTCAAGCCTTCACAAAGGAGAAACTAATTGTGCCTCGAGCTCCTGGATTAGGGCTTGTATTAGATTTTGTCCATTATGAAAGGTATAACTATAGATATGGTGAAGATGGCATGCATGAAAAATTATTGTGGGATGATGTGGAAGACAAAGTGCAAGAATTTAAGGAGAAATTCATTTATCCTACTATAGTTAACACTGAAATTAAGGAGGAAAGTATGGTAAACTGGATTAACAACAAATTGGCCAGGCATTCTTATAATGAGGAAGATGAAGATGATGATGAAAAGGACGAGAATGATAGCGACGACGAAGACGGGAACAACGGAAAAGGTTTTAATGGAAATGTTACTAATGAAAAAGTAACAGAAGGAGAATGTAAAGTAGAGAAGCTTAATTAATACAGTATGTTATGTAATAATGATTGTTTTATTTATCCTTTCTTTTATAATTTGAAATAGTACAAAATAAATAAATTAAAGGCAACATAAAACACATAATTATGTAACAAAATAGTTGACATTTATAAAAACTGAAATAATTTAAGTACTCCAATTTCCATAAAACCAAATTAATTTTATTGAATGTTTTATTTGAATATAGAAAATAAATTGAGAAATTAGTAATTTTTTACTACAAATAAGTCCTATTGGTTTTAAATGTTACCTTTGAAAATATGAATGTAAATAATGTTTGTATTGATAAAATGTGGGTGTTAAATACTCACCAAGGTTTCCATCCTGGTGGCAAGGCTTTCATCAACCCCTCAGCAGCCAATGGGATTAAATGGGGCTCTGAATCTGGATCTATGCCCAATTTTATTGCATAATCTTTGACTTCTGCAAAACAAAAAAAAAACAAACAATGGTTTATCCCTATGTGAATAAATTAAACATATTTTAATATATAATAATTTATTTTTAAAAAAATACGCATCATTAAATATAAAAACATCATGCACCAAAACATAAACAAAACATTTCGACCCCCAAACAACGGAACAGGTCGGTGTACCTTCGACGGAGGGGTGACTGGTCTCGTCGAAGACCTCCTTGCACACGACGCTCATTTTCAGCGGAACGTGGAAAACAGACGCGGAAAACGCGCTGGAAAATCACTTTGTTATTACGGCGTCGCACCGACATTTGTCGCAGCCTGTCGCGCTGACATTTCACTGACTGAAAACCGAAACGGGGTTATTGAAGTTTCGGGGTAAAAATAAACAAATGCGGGTAGGTTTTGTCGCGACATCTGTTTGCGGTCAATCCAACTACGATCGTTGTTTGATAAATATTGGTAGGAAAATGTAATTTTGGATATTTACAGAACACTGTAACCTACATTTAGTTATGTAAGCAAATATTCTTACAGGTGGCATTAGATGTATTCAAAATTTTTACACGTTCTTTATTCATAAATTATTTGTAATTATTAACTTAAAATATTTATTCATATAACATTAACAAGACTATTTAACTTGCACCCTGGGAATTAAAGTATATATATTTCTGTCAAATAAAATTTAATATTTTTAAAATGTTAGTGATGATGAGGATTAGGGGGTTACCCTAATTTTTTAATTGTTGTTGTTTATAAAACTGTAATTTGAACTGAAAAACTATCATAAATTAGGAAGAAGTTGCAAAAATATGTAATTTAATTTATGTTAGTAAAATTGTCCACATTTTTAAGAGATTTCTTGAAAATAATTATAAATTAAATTACATTATAATAATATAATAATAATTATCATAATGCCTAATGTTTATTAATTATCAAAGCTTTTATTTGTACCATTTAAAATTAAGTAAAGAAAGTGAATGGAAAGTAAAAATAAATGTAAAAAATATATTTTATATATATACAAAAAAGGAAATAAAATACTAAGCACTAATAAATCTTTTAAACACTGTGGGAATCAAAGTATATGTTTCTGTTAAATAATTTACTTATTAATTAATTAATATTTAATAAATGTTAGTGCTCTTAATACTAATTAAACTTGGTAAAACTTAAATTTTAAGCTCAAATTTAAGCTCACTAATCTCTTAAACTTTTTATTTGCTTTCTTTTTAATATCATCATCTAAAAAACTATAATAATTTTGGTAGAATTTAATAAAATATGTAAATCATTCTTAATATAACTGTTCAAATTTTGAAGATCGTTTTGTGAATAATTATAAATTAAATTAACCAACTTTTAATTAATTAAATAACTAAAACATAATATTAATTAAGGATTATCAAGGTTTCAAAGTGTCAAATACGAGAATATTTCCTTGATCTAAAAGGTGATAAAAAGTAAGTTAATGAGAAGTTAAAGGTAATGTGAAAAAATATGAATTAAAGTTTAGATAAAAAGATTTGAAGTAAGTATATAATGAAATAAAACCGAATAGAGAATTAGATAAATGGAACAGCGTTTCCCCATCGTGGGGATCGGATTTGCGTCTCTCTCCTGCGCCATCCTGCGCCTAGTGGTCCGGAGGCCGGGGATGCTGGAGCGTCCCCGTATCGATCGTGCGAGATTGAGGCAACCGCCCGGCCCGACGCGCACTCTCTCCGCCGCCGCCGTCGTGAGAGGTACCCCGTGTTGTTGGAGCGGCGCCCGCGGATGCAGCCCCACAAACGTGGCGCGCGGTGGTGACGGGCAACCGCGAGATGCCGTCGCCGCTAATCACCTGGTCCAGCTACACAGTGCATCCGGACTCGCGACCGGACCACCGGATCCGGATCGGTCGGTCGCCACGTCGACCATAACAGTACCTGATTTAAAAAAAAATCTCAAATCGCTGAACGATCGCCGCATAAAGCCAGGCTCTCACTTTTGATCCCGATCCCGATCATCTGTCGCGATCGGCTGCTTTTTAATTGCGGCCCATGGGTGGAACAACCACGCACAAACAACAACTCTGCATTCATGGAAGTTATTTTATTGTGATACGGATTTTATCGTCATTTTAGCTACGTAAATCTTTCCTAACTTAAATGTACGTATCAATTATTTTATGTTTGCATGTTAATTTATTTTAAAAAATACACAAAAATCTACAGAAAAACATGGAGACCTTAATGGAGGTTATGTTGGATCAATGTGAACATTTTTTACAATCCCCCAAAAATTTTACCAAAAGAAAACACCCTTAAACCTTAATTATTATTAAAGAAATACAGATATTAACTGAAACTTGTAAATTTAATGTTTGAATATAAGAGAAAATAATCTTAAAGTTTTGAGTTTGGGTGTGAACTAAGTATAAGGAAACTGTTTTAAGACATCTGAAGTTTTAATCAATTACGAAAGGATTACAATATTTAATTTGTATGTTTTAATTTGTTTTGACTTTTGGCGAATGCGCCAGTTAAATCTTGCTCAATTTCTTAAATAACCTAAAATAATTAGGAAATAAGATATTTTCTAATAAAGAACCTATTTAAAACACATCCATTTATTCATGAAAATGTTTTTAAAGTTTTGTTTATATTTATTATATTTTTATAAATAACCACAAAATGTATGTTTTGAATAATTTTAAATAAGTTTTGAAATGTAAAGATTTTATTCAAGAAATACATTTCAATATTCATTAGTAAAGTTGTTATTTGTAAATAGTATTAAGATACACTTTGACATACAAATAATTGCCTGAAATATTAAACATTTCCAAAACCCAACATAAAACATAAATATAAATATAAAATATTTTATTTCCCACATATTCTTTTTTATTAACATTTAAATTGAGAGTAGACAAAATCAAACACAATTTATTTAATTTAACTGAACCAGTGAACATTTAATTTAAATGATTGCATAAAATTTTATTAATTGAAATAATTGAAAATATTTGATTAATATATTTAAACCATTTTTTTGACAAAAATTTATGTTAAATAATTTATAAAATAGTTTTCCATCCAATAATAATTATTATAAATTCGCAAACATAATAAGTAACATCTCAAGTGGTTTATAATCAATAAAGTTTCGAAATTCCGATCACGTGTAATTGAACACGATGCAGCAAACAATTGTTTTAACTCAGTTAAGTTTAAGGTGCATGCGAATGGGGAAAACGTCGGCTAATGAGCGTTGTGCACGTGTATAAATTGCACGTTCCATAAATCTATTTACTTCCTCTCGTCATGTAAATTTCCTCATGTAGGTGTTAATTAATTTCCTAAACGAAAACGATTTGAATTTGTTAATTCATTGCTTCTTTTTTATTTCAGAAAACTCGCCACCCAAATCATGGTGGATTTAGGGGGTTATGTAATAATTCTGGTAGAAACCAAGGACAAAAAGATCAAGCTTTATGGTACGTAAAAATTGACCTCCGACCTCGAATTAAAACCGATTCGCCGCCACATTATTTATCCGTCTTCCAACCCTTTGAACGAAACAGCACGGATAAAATGATTTTAAATCGGTCGAAATCGAAAATGTTGCGCAATTTTTGAGACGTTTTGGTTTTACTTGGGTTTTCTTTGAACATTTTTATATTTTTATTATGTTTTTATAGGATCGCCAGCCGACAAAGACAATTTGGAAGTTGGAGATGAAATTTTGGAGGTGAACGGGAAAACTTTGGAGGACGCCACACATACAGAAGTTATTAGTCACATTCATCAGGTAATAATCATTATTTTTTTAAGCAAATTTAGCATTCAATTGAATAAAAATGCTTTTTTATTTTCATAAATAATATTTCGTATAGTAACCCTTTATATAAAACCTTTATATAAAATTAATAAAAGAAACATGTAAAAGTTTTCAATTTACTTTTTTATTATTTCTAAATATGAACAAATAAATTCTAAAAAAATGGTTAAAAATAGATTTTACTTTTTTATTACAATTTTATTTAGAATTTCTTAACTTAGGAAGAATCCCTACTATTTCAATTAAATTTAGTAGATACTTAAGCAAAAGAAACTTTTCTCTTCATAAACTATATTTTATAATTAAACCAAGTTTTCAATTTACTTCTTTAATATTTTCAAACAGGTAAATTTAAAAGGACGTCAGTAACTTCTTTTGCCAGAAATAATTAACATTTTTCAATTAATTACATTAATTACATTACATTAATTAAACTATTCTCTAAACTATATTTTATAATGAATTATCTATCTATAGTTTCCTGCTTGTTCTTTGTTAAATTAAAGTTTCTAAAGAGTTACAATATCTTTCACTTATTGACTGTGATTTTCAAGAGGCCACTTGACACAAGAATCAACATTTGATTTATTCAATCAGTTCTCTCCTTTTATTAAATAATAATAAAAGAAAAAAACTGATTTCTCTTTATAAATTATATTTTATATCAAAACTACCTTTTATGTTTATATAAATAGAAGAAATAGAACATGTAAATTCTAAAAGGAGGTCAGTAAATTTTTTATAGCAGATAGAATTATTATTTTTCGATAAAATTTAATATTTTTCTCTTTTCATAAACTATTAACTTATAATGAATTCTCCCTCTCACTTTTCTGTTTCATTCTATATTACTTTCACACTTATTTATTTTGATTTGAGTATCAGTCATTCTTTTTTGAAACAGGATTTATCATTTAATTCATTCAATTAAGTTATTATTTAATGTTAAAACTACCTCTTACGTTTATATAAATAAAAAACAGATATAGATTATTTTTTATATTATTTTCATACAGGAAGATTAAAGTGCTAAAAGATCATCTAATATATTTTTAGCACAGAAAAAAATACAATTTTTTAATTAAATTTATTTTTTTTAAATAAAAAAAATTAAATATTATATTTTATATTCTTAAATAAGAATATAAAATATAATATTATAAAGAAGTGTTTTTTTTATATAAATTATATTATAAAGAAGTTAAAAAAACTATTTTTTATATTAAATTCACCTCTTAAATTTATATAAATAAAAGAAATAGGTAAAACTTTTCAGTTTCTTACTTTATTTACTTCTTGGTTGTCTGAAAAGTAATAATTTCTTTAGATTATTGCTATTTTTAAGGCGGATCAGTCAATACATATATATTTTTTTATTTTTAGTGCATTCGATCAAGGACAATATGCCTGCGTGTGAAGAGAAGAAGTGGTGCCCGTTTGGGTAAGTTTTCCCAAAGACATGAAAGAAATTCGTTGATTTTTTTGCAACCAATGAAGCGCAAAAGTTTCCATTCTGACATAAAACTGAACCGCCAATTAATTTTAAACGTCGGTATCTGTTTTTGATTTTGCCCAACATAAACCACGGAAACCTGTTGCTTTACCAAACCGTTTGATTATTGATTTCGGCTATATCATTCAATTCCAATTGACCTAGTCCGGATTTCGCGCGCATTCCTCCACACCGCCTCCTCCACATCCGTCGAACAATTTACGACATCATATAATTATTTCGGCGTAATTAACCCACATCCATTAACGCCGATCGGGCTGCAACATCAATGCATTTCCTCCTGTTCCACTCCATCCTGCCGTTCAGCCGGATTAAACATGTTTGTCGGTGGGTAATCCGAATTGTGATGGTAAATTTGAGGACATTCGACGTCCCATTTGAAAACTGTTTTACCGCCGTTCTGTCTGGCGTTCCTGCTGGTGGCAGGATTCTGGTTACATAACAGTACTTGTTAATTGAACGTTCGGCCGTTTCCGTCGGTATCCGCGGCCGGACCAAAGGTAGATTACCTGGTGTACCACGCACGCACACGTACGCGAACCGCCGTCCCGGTGTCCCGCACTCCTTCCGATCGTTCTGTGTGTTGTGCGATGCGCGACACGGTTTCGTGCGACTTTGTGGTGGTTGGTTCACATTGAATTTGGTTCGGATGTTGGTGGATTACCCAGGATTCGGTGGTGGTTGGATCTGTACAATTTTTGTCGTCTGGCTTCGTTCGTGGTGATTGTGTAGAAGGTACGGTGCTGCGGTCAATCGAGTTACGTGGAATCGAAGATTTGCTCTGTTGCCTCCAGGGGATTCTGTTTTAAGGAGGGATACCATTACCGACCACGATATTAAATCATTAAGACGGTCTTCTTTCGTGTGACACACTTTTTAATCGTTGCTCAAATAGTGTTTGGAATCGTATTTTATTTTTCATTTTGCTTTGTCCCTATTTGCTTTATTACTGTGTATGCTTAGGCGGAAATTCATTGATGATGTTTCAAACAACACCTAAACGACAAATATAACCTAAATACAAATATCAAGTTAAGAACAGTTAAAAATTAGTTTCAAATTTAATTAGAGGAAACATTTGCATATCTAAATAACACAGATAATAAGAATAAAGACAGTTTGTAAATGACTTTAATAGAAATTATTGAAAACTTTCAAAGTACACATATATAGCAGTTTTTCAAATATTATAACTAATATAAGGAAATGTTAACAACATATAAACAGATTCTGTGTGAGTATAAAAAATATAAAATTTCAAATAGTAATTAAAAATATAATAAATAATTAAAAATGTGAGGAATTATTAATTATAAAAATGTTAAACAATTTGATTTTATTATTGTTTTAAATAATGATATATATGATATATATCAGTAATAACTAAAAAATAGGACGTAATTTTAAAACTATAAAACATTCTACTTAGAATTTGAATATATTAATTAATTTTTAATATTATCAACTCTTTAATTTTAAAATATTTAAGTATTTAAGTAAATTAATTTCTAATATTTTACTCTAAAACTGTTATTTTTTAAATAAATCTTTTTTATTAAAACACTTAAAAAACTTTAAAAACTTATTCTATAAGAATAAAACGTTGAAAATATTTATAAATAAACTAATATAATAATAAGCCCAAACAGAAAATAAACAATTTAAATGTAAAATTATACATATAAAAATATGAAAACAATTCAACAATTGCTAATAAAATACTCATAATTGAATTTTTTTTCTACAACAGATGAAAAGTCTCCCCTTAAAATATTCTAAAAATCTATAAATAACAGAAATAGAGAATCTAGATAATATAAAAATTATTCTATTATTTTACACTAAAAATGTAATGTAAATATTAATTTATTATATATTATTAGAATTTAAATATTCCAGTTTCTAATTTACTTTTTAAATATTTATTTATTTAATTTATTATAAAATAATTATTAATAAATAATAAATGATAACTATTCAATTACTTATTCTATAATAATTAAAACATTGAAAAGATTTATAAATAATATTTGAAACTAAACAACAAATAAACCCTTTAAATTGAATAGAATTCTTTTAAAAATATGAAAACTATTCAAGAATGCCTATTAAAATTTCCATAAATGAGTTTTCAATTACATTTTAAAAATCTACAGTTATATTTAAAGAAAACAAAAAAGAGAATATAGGTAACATAATATTATATACTTTAAAAATCCAATTATTTTACTCTAATACTGCTGAAAATATTTAAGTATTCAAATAATTAAAAATTCTATAAACATTACATATTATAATATAAAAAAATTAAAGGTTTTAAAGAATGATACTTATTTAAATATTTATTCTATAAGAATTTAAAAATTGTAAAGAATTATAAATAAAATCTGAGTCTAAACAACAAATAAACCCATTAAATTTTTAATTTTCTTTTTACAAATATATAAATTTATTTTTAAACAATTTAAATGGTAACTAAGTAAGTAGTTAAGAAATTTATTGTATAAAAATTTAAACAAAAAATCTGAGTCTAAACAATAAATAAATCCATTAAAATTAATAGAATCCATATAAAAATATGAAAACTATTCAACAATTTCTATTAAAATTTCCAGAAATTATGAATTTTTTTGTCTCCAAAACAGGTGAAAAATCTACCTTAAAATAATTAAAAAATCTACAGTTAGATATAAAAAGCCAAAAATAAACATATAAACATCTTCATTAAATTATTTAAGAACATTAAAAAAAAATAAAATTAAAAGTTTTAAAGTATTAAAATGTAATTATTTAAATATTTATTCTACAAGAATTTCAAAATTGTAAAGATAATCTCTAAAAACTAAACAAAAAATAACAATTTAGATTAAAAAAATGCATATAAAAATATGAAAATTAATATTTTTTATTTATAAACATTTTGACTAAGTTGGGCAAAAATAGAAACAGAATAAATATCAAACCATGAAGAATTCAAAAATGTTAAACAAGTTAGTTTCAAGCAATTAACAATTTAAAAATATAGAAAAATCAAAATAAATATTTTTGGAGTAAATTCATTTTTTACATTGTTTAAAAAAATGTAATTTAAAGAAAGAAACTAAAAATTTAGATTTTTTGAAAAATAAACAAAAAAAATTCAGTCCTTTAATTTCTAAAGAAAAAACTAAAGAATTTGTATAATTTGTATATGTCTCCAAAAGAGAAAAAATTCTGAAATATACACAAAATATTAGTAATAACTTCTTAAACAAAGCCAGTTCTCAAACAATGAACGAACTCTTTTCACACAATATGTATTTAAAAATGTGTCATTGTTAAAATAAGCAATGTTCCCATTGTAAAGATTAAACGGAATTAGATAAATATTTACCTAAGGTGGGAAGAATTTGTTGTAAATGTCCATATTTAATTACGTTTTTCTATTTCCTTCTTTTTCTTTCCAATTTACATTCAACTTTATAATTTATTAAGTGAAGATTATGACTGTCATATTCAAAAATGGTGATCCGAGTGCTAAATAAATAAGAATTCCTCACACAAGCGACTGAAGAACGAAATAAGGACAGTACAAGTGGAAATAGACACACATGCACACGTATCGTGTAGAACACGTTGTTGTGTAACGGTGCATCTTCGAAAACACACCAACTGTCTTAACGCTAATGGACTAAATACCAGCTTGGTGATTGGGAAACGAAACGACGATTATTTATTTAATTATTATGCATCGAAACTTTCGTTCGCATTTTTATCAGTAAAATACACAATTTTAAAGTAAATGAATTAGAACAATTTGAAGTGAAACTATTCAAATAACATTGTGTGTTCCAATGTCGAACGTATCCAACAATAAGAGAGCAAAATGTTTGTTCGCAACAAGTTGACCGTAAACATTTGACCAGTTCGACATAAAATAATACAATGATCTGGACAATGTCATTTTACGCCCAGTATTATGTTAAATGCATTAACAGCATAACCGTTTACATTTTGTCTTACAATTGGATGGAATTTATTTAATAAATATCCCGAACACAGCCTCCCAACTAACTAATTTAACAAACCCGAAACTTTTTGTTCTAACACGAATGAATAATGCAGACAGGAAGCTCTTTGTTTTCGCATTAAATTTCACATCTACGTTCATAATTTTTTTTTGGGCGCCCAACATTTCTATTCCGTCGGACCATTTAATAAATTAAAGCAATTCTAACAATAAATTGCTGTTTTTAATTGTTGTTGCTTTCACCTCTTTGTCCACTTTCTACATATCAGTTTTAAATTGGCGCATTCATTCTTAATTTAAACCTGAATTTAACGCAATTTAACGTAAACATCGATGTTAATTTTGTCAGTGTGTCCGAAATATGTTAATAAAATTTGTCAACGATCTTCGATTTAACGTATCGGAAATTCGACCAATTACAATAATTGTCCATGTCCAATTGAATAACCGATATGGATTTTAAAATGCGAACGGAAATGTTAAAAAATTCATAGGATTTAATTCAATTTCGTCACACAGTTGTCACGAAACGTTGCAAATCTAATTAGGCAACTTTAAAATTCAAATTTGCACCGAATTTCAATGCGAACTGTGACTATTTTTTAAGTGCATTCGAATGCGAGGAAAACAAAAACCCTGATCGCAACCTCAGCTTCGTAAACCTCCAAGTTTGATTGGCTTCAAGAGGAAACCTTGACACTCATTCGGACGTTAATTGAGTTTTCCCTCGTTGACATTTTTAGGTCTTCAAACCGTTTAGTCGAAACTGAGACAATGAAGATTGATTCGCATTATTTCGAGTTGAGTCTGCATGTGTGTTTGGCTTTTTTGAATGCGATAAACGCATGTGAGTCACTTTCTTTGTGTCTCGACCACGGGAATTTGTTTGTGTTGCAATAACTGTTGAAGAAATCGACAAGAGAACGATAACGTGTATTTATCGATCTTGTTTTATTTGTTTTAAACCTCGTTTCGATTGTGAAGTCATAAATATGAATTAAAACTAAACGGCCATATTAAATATCTTTTAATAATCATAATCAGAAAGTTGCAGTTAGCTTAAACTGTCCATTAAATGTAATTTGTAAATATAACTGTTCGCAATAAGAAACTGGCAAATCGTAATGATACGTGTTGAGCAACAGCAATAATAATCTGTTGTCTGAGTTTGAAAAATGGAGTCAATAACATATTCATGTATGAAATGTACGGTATGAATCCGTAATTGCTGATAAAACGCATTTTTACGGTTTTAATTTGTTAAATTGTTGGAATTATGTTGTTAATGTTTCCGTTGGATTTTTCGAAGTACATTCAAATGATTACTGCTGTTAAAAATGTGACTTTTCCACAAATTGACTAATTGGGATTCTCAGAAATGTAATTATAATGATATTTTTTAACAATTTCGAAATGTTGTTTATCATCAACGAAAATTAAAACATTTTTTTTATGTCGGCATTTAATTGCATTTTAATCTGTGTAACTAATAAGTAATGTAAATAGTCATATCGTATTCCATGTTTTGCAGATTAAACAAAAACATTTAATAACACTTTATGGTATAAATTTTTACTCGTACAAAAAAAATAAACACACATAGGAAAAATTAGTTATACAACAATCTGATAATAAAAGCTTAACGTTCATTAAATCTGGATTTATAACGTTATGATATTAATGCCATGACCCAATTTCGTAAAATTTACAAACGTAACATTTAACAAAAATAAATTCACACACAATGAGGCAATAAAAACGATTTTAATTTTTAGTTCGGGCGCGAAGATTCGAGTGCAATTAGCATTTTCTCGACTAATGATCCACTCCATTTGCATACAACAATTTCCATACACCATTGTCTCTTGCACTCGCATAAAATTACCACGGTCTGAATCATTCAACTTTTACCATGGAAAAACCGAACGTCACTTTTATTATTTTGAAGATTTTAAAGTTCAGAGGTTTTTGTTGCTGACTAACAATGAGAATATTTCATTAATTAAAAACACCTAATCAATTTCAAATCAACTAAACCTGTTTGGTGGTGATTTTGTATTATAGATAATAGATAATCCTGTTAATCAACACACTCAATAAAAAAGTAAATTCTTCTTTTTTGAGTTATATTTATTTAAAAGTAAAAACGGTGTTTCCTATAAAATGATATTTTAATGTACAATTCCTTACAAAACATTCGATATAAATGAATTACACTCAAGAAGAAGAATTCTTCTTTTCCTAGTTATATTTCTTTAAAGAAAAAAGTGTTTCCCATATAAGTGATTCCATAAAGTGCATTGTTGTACATAACACACAATATAAAAAGTAAAGTACCAATTCCAATTCTTCTTTTTTGATTCATATTTTCCACAAAATGATTCTGTAATGTATAATTTAGTACATAAGACTTAATATGAAAAATGATATATACTCAATTCTTCTTTTTCTAGCTATATATTTCTTTAAAGAAAAAAGTGTATTTCCCATAAAGTTATCCTATAATGTGTAAGGCTGTACCTAACACTCATTACAAGAAGTAAAGTACATCCAATTCTTCTTTTTCGAGTTATATTTCTTTAAGGTAAAAGCTCAGTTTTACGTAAAATAATCCTATAATGTACAATTTAGTATATAATACTTGATATAAAAAATGAAGTATACTCAATTCATCTTTTTTTAGCTATATTTCTTTAAAGAAGAAGTGTATTTCCCATAAAGTTATCCTATAATGTGCAAGGATGTACCTAACACTCAATACAAGAAGTAAAGTACATCCAATTCTTCTTTTTTGAGTCATATTTCTGTAAAGTAAAAACTGTTTCCCATAAAATGATTCTGTAATGTATAATTTAGTACGCAAGACCCAATATAAAAAGTAAAGTATATTCAACTCTTCTTTTCTGAGTTATATTTCTTTAAAGTAAAAACTACGTTTCCCATAAAATGATACTGTAATGTACAATTCAGAACATATATAAATTTTCAATTAATCCAAAATAGCTATTTTGTTATGTAGTTAGTCACATAAGATTGACATTTTTGAAACACTGTATAAAATATTCCATTTTTTATAATGTCTCAACATATTACTTTAAAAAAACTAGGCCAAACTAGGTGAACTTGAAATGTTAATAAGTTTTTTATTAAAAGTGTAACAACAATGTTTTTTATATAATTTAATAAGAAATTTATAAACATTTAGTATCCATTTCCTAGTTAATAATTTCAAATATAATTTAACTTTGTTGTTTTCCAGAAACTTCTTAGATATGTCGAACGTAAAACGCCATAGATAGTGGGGATATTTCATGCGAATCGCCTTTAGTTTAAACACTTTTATAGTAATTATTTAAGATGTAATTCGTTTTTAATATCATTGTCATTTTATGGGGTACTAAAGCGGTATAAAACAAAGAAGAACACAACTAACAAAAATTTTTATTGAAAAAGAACACAGTTTGGGATACTTATTTCAGGAAAATTTACTATTAAATAGAAAATTATGATCCAATTTATAGTAAATTAGTGATGAAAAATCTTTTTTAAAATAGCTTTTAAGAAAAAAAGTAGAAAAACTATTTAATTTTTAAAAACGTCCAATCCATCAAAACATTAAATCATGACTGGAATGGACCAGTAGATTTGAAATGGAATAGGCCAACCAGTTTTTTACTCTTTTACAACTACAAATCTCTTTCGAATGTAATATTAATGGATTAAAAGAAAAAAAGTAACTGAAAAGTTCAACTTCTATTATGTATTTGCATGATTATTAACAATTAACATAAACATGTGAAGACAGAACGCAAAGAATAGAAATAGAGAATGCGGAGAGTGAAAATTGGAAATAGTCAGTAGTGGTTTGTGTGCGAGATGAACTCTGGGAGTCAAGGCGAACCGGATGGAATACCGCCGCGACCGAGCCCAGCTTCCACGCTTTTGCCCGCCGTTTCTTCGCCTGCCTTCCATCCGACCATTTCACTCCGCAACAATACCATCAAGTCTCTTTTACAAACCTTTTAATTATATATTATGCGTATCTGTTATGTCATGCCAAAATTTACACTTTTATAATTTGTTTGAGAAATGCCTGGTTGTATTAATTCTGTCGGAGTGCACATAATTTTATACAAAGATTATAATTCAATTAGTGTGGTGTCCTTATAAACCCTGGTAAATAATTAATAATAAATAATAAAATTGTTTCAAGGCCGAACGTTACATGAACAGCATAAAATTTATCGCGTGCATAATAAAAACACAAGTTTTAAAATAAATGAAACTATGTTTAAACTAATTTTACCTTCGAACAATGCGCATAAAATTAACTGGCTGCATTTTTCTTGTTACTGGTGAGTCACACAATCGAAGGATAAGTCAAACTAGTAATTTTGGTGACTATTAACACCATTATCAGTTTTATTAGTCTTTACAATTGGAATATTAGAAATATTTTCTTGATGATAATTACAAAAATGTGTTCTAACAGCGACCATCTAATTAGCTAGGTGTTTCAAATCGATTATCCAAATCCAAAAACATCATTACCTTCCAAAAAAACCGTGCAAAATCTTAAATCGACAATAACCAAGAACAATTTAGACGCGAGTAACCAAGCCAACAGCCAGGAATAAAGATGTAAACGCGTAGGACTCAAAAACATAGCTGGCCAAAAGTCGTATGCGGAGTCTAACCCAAAATCGCGGCCGGTTTTCGTCTCTGCGGGGCCACGTCGAAAAAAAATCACAACCGAGTTCGCTGACCGACGAATTCTGAACGCGGAAAAAGCACACCGACGTAAACAAGACTTTCATAAAATCAATTTCCATCCGACGGACGATTTAATCGACAAGAAACGTGATTAATTCTTTAATTAATACGCTCCTCATCTTGGACGAGCCACCAGTGTCTGAAACTGTTGATGTACAACGGATTATGTACTATAAAAATTGTGTCATCGGACGTGGAATTCGAAAACGTTAATGGTTTGACAAAATTTACCCTAGAAAATTATAATTAAGTATATTGGAGTACATGTGCACTTTGATTTTGGGTTTGGTTTTGAAGACTTTGAATATAAATCATAAGAAATGGATTAAACAAGTCTACCTTTCCTTGATTTAATGGATGGCTCTTTTAGAAACATTTTAACTGCATAGACATGCTCTGGCACCATGCATACCATAAATACAGTCATTTTACTGAAATAGATATACTATTATACTACTCTCTCAGTTTCCCTATTTTGTGCTATAACTGTTCAGGAAATGTATTTTTAAGGACATAACATATCATGGTAGTTTTGTATTAAACTTTTATCAAATTTATCTTCTTTCTTGTTCCCTAGAAAACACTGCACAACAAACTTAAATAAAAAATGAAGAAAATGCAGTATACTGGTAACTCTTTTTAATTAAAAAATAATGGTTATTCTGTACCATAAATAAAAGTCGTTAGATATAAAAAATGTATAATCAATATAAAGATTTATTTGAATTAGTTTCAGTTACAGTACGAAGGTAGTAAGAGTAGATCTATACTCTATTCAAACATTCAAACCGTAAGAAATGGATTAAAAAAATCTACCTTTCATTGATTTAATGGACGACTCTTTTAGAAATATTTTAAGTTCATGATATGCACCGGCACCATGCATTCGTCATTTACTGAAATAGATATACTACTACTCTCTTAGTTTCCCTATTTTGTGGTATAACTGTTCAGGAAATGTATTTTTAAGAACATAACATAACATGGTAGTTTTGTATTAAATTTTTATCAAATTTATATTCTCTCTTGCTCCCTAGAGAACACTGCACAACAACCTTAAATAAAAAATGAAGGAAGTGCAGCATACTAGTTACTCTATTTAGTTAATAAAATAGTAGTTATTTTTTGTACCATAAATAAAATCGTTAGAAATAAAAAAATGTATAATCAAAATAAAGTTTTATTTGAATTAGTTTCAGTTACAGTACGAGGGTAGTGAGAGTAGATACTATACTCTATTCAAACATTCAAATATAAATAATCATAGGAAATGGATTAAAAAAGTCTACCTTTCATTGATTTAATGGACGGCTCTTTTAGAAACATTTTCAGTTCATAGACATGCTCTGGCACCATGCATACGATAAATACAGTAATTTTACTGAAATAAACATACTACTAATCTCTCAGTTTCTCTATTTTGTGATATAACTGTTCAGGAAATGTGTTTTTAAGGATGTAACATATCGTGGTAGTTTTGTATTAAATTTTTATCAAATTTATCTTCTCTCTTATTCCCTAGAAAATACTGCACAACAACCTTAAATAAAAAATGAAGTGCAGCATACTAGTTACACTTTTTAGTTAATAAAATAGTGGTTATTTTGGACCATAAATAGAAGTCGCTAGAAGTAAAAAATGTATAATCAAAATAAAGTTTATTTGAAATAGTTTCAGTTACAGTACGAGGGTAGTAAGAGTAGATACTATACTCTATTCAAACTAGGTACCGAGAAACATAAACAATGTTATTGAGTGATAAGCACGTAATCGCAGGATAACATGTTTCTTATTGGTCTGTTCAGAAGGGATGACTCGTTTTGAGACCTAATTCATGGATAAAGAGTATCATACTATATGTCATATATATCACTGGTTTGCAATGGCGTATATATGTAATTTTTACTTGATAATTCGAACAAAGTATTTAGCACAATCATGGATACGTTGATTTTCTCTTGCTTCAGGTAAACTACTCGAGGTTTTTCCTTTCTGATGATACCTGTCTTATAGCCGAATGACATTCCCTGTCGGCAACAAGACCAATTATCGATTGATTAGAATAATGTCGGAAACTCCTACAATATAGTTTATGGTGTTGACATGATCACAATATCTTAAATTCTGAAGTACATTTTACTAAGGGTTTTTCCAATTAAATGATCAATCAATTATAATGTTATATTTTTCTGCTAAATTATAGAGTCTAAACGATTGTTTTTTAATACTTGTTTAAAATTATTATTTAGATAAGTTTAATTTTATAAATGGTCCTGTTGACAATCACGTGTATTTTTTTGTTTATTACAATCTAAAATTTATTTTAAATGTAGTATTAATGAAAATGAATGAGAAAAAAGTGAAAAAGATTATTTTTTTGTGAATTTTCTTGGATTTTTAACACTTGAACATTACAAAATATGTAAAAGGAGATGAAAATATAACGTTTTTCACCTTCAGTTACTCATAGTCACTAAAGTACTAAAACGTAATAACTAGCGTTATTGGTGAGAATAAAAGAACAAGGGTGAAAAAAAGGGACAGTTAATGTTTTGCCGCGACGTTTAATATGAATGAAACGAATTGATGTGGATCCGTTGGATGCCGAAACTCGGGCGCATCCACCGTGCCAATTTAGAATTTTCCTTTATGGATTTTCCCTCGCCGCATTTTCCCATGCTCATTCATATCTCAGTCGTTAATTGTTTGCAACATTTTTACCGAGAAAACGAGATTGCATCGACGTCCCGATGATGTTTTCGCATCGGAATTCGGGGGGGGATCGAAATCTCTTTCGGTTAATAACAAACCGTGTTGCATTAATTTATGCAAATTGGAAATTGTTTTGCGACGATCAAGGTCGAAACGCTTATTGTTCAGACACTCCCGGTTTCGTCGAAGAAAATTCCCCGGCTTGAATTTTCAATTAAACTCAATTCCGAAAATAGAGTACAAAACCGGTTGCATTTCGAAACGTGCCGCATAATAAAATGCCATTCGATAACATTATAAATAGAGGCGACATGAATGCCGTTCCGTTTCTCGAAAACTGGTGATGAAACTTATCGTTTTGACGTCTTCCTACTGTTTTGTGCATGTTCGAACATGTATCGATCCCCGTTCTATATTTAAGGCGAACAAAACGCCGCGGACTTTGTTAATTAAACAGTGGAGGCCGCCTCTCGTTATCGCAAATCAATTTTGTAACAGGCAAGATGGGTAAAAATCGACGTGCATCATTAGAATGAGCGTTATATTTATCGGTTCATGTGCTTGGACGATTTGTCACGAATTAGTATTCAAGTGCGTACGTTTGGCGAATTTCTTTTTGGTTTCACCATTTGAAATTCCGCTGAAACATTGACTCACGTAATAGGAAAGTGACTCCCGGTCTGAATCGTTAATTTGCCCGTTCCTTTGCTGCACTTTTGTCATTTTTCTTATCTTACTTTTTGTTCTTGGTGTTAATAAAATTTTTATACAGCTGTTGTCGTTAAAATATTAAAACACCAGGTCAAGGAATAAAAAGTGTTTGAGCGTTTATTAAAACTGAATCCCGAAGCTGAAAGTGTGTGAGAAAACGTGAACGTCGATTTCAGGATTGATTTTAAATGCCATTTCAAGATGTTGTTTCTACCACTTTTATGAGCCGATTTTATTGGATCACGTTTTCTAAACGTTCTCCTTCGTTGATTTTATTTTATTTTTCATATATACAAGCGAATATATCACACACTACGACTTAGCGTTTTCGTATTTGTACCTCGCTTTCTGAAATTTCGATTTTTATTAACTAAGTAATATATTATTTATTGTTGGTTAAATAAAAATTTAATCTCAATAGTTTTGTTAAAACAAGTATGTAGACTTAATTAAATTTACTAACTAAATATATATAAATTATATAAACTAATAATATAATTAAAAAATAAGCCCAACTTGAAAATAGGCTGTGTATCGATTAATTTGAAACGAATTTGCGGGAAACAAAATTACAGATAATGTATTCGTGGTTGCCTATATATAAGGCGGACGAAAAGCTTTGGGTACTTCCCAACGATTTCTGGCGACCCTTTTCGCAACTAATTTATATCTCTTTTAAAAGTTTTGATTATTCATTTATGCACTCACAATTTTATTACTTCATTAAGTCTGTTTTAATACTCATTTACGGCAAAATTGAAGTAATTTATTTAGTAGGTACATAAATTCCAACAATTTTTTTTTATAAAAATTAAAATCAAGGGAATATTTTGCGTATTTTTTAATGACATTGGTTTATTTGATTGTTGCAGCGGTGGACTTAGACCTGTGTTCAAGCAACGTACAAGATGCTTTCGTCATTGCGGTGGAGCAGCAGGCTCGAGAGCGTCTCGAGCGTCTCTCAGCGCTCAAGCGCATCACGCCCGTCGACATGACAAAACTATCACAACAGGTACATTCTGCCAATTATTTTTACACTAGGAAGCACCACGTTCCCGATTAAAAAACTTATCCTATGCAAAAATTCTGAAATATGCTCCACTAGTTTACAATGATTTCAAGTACCAATTCCGTTTCGAAGTCAGCATTGAATCGAAAAATCAAGTCAAAAGTTAACTTAATACAAAATGGTAAAATTATGAGTCAATGTCTTCAAAACTCATGAAATTCTTCATTAATAAAGACATGCCTCCCAAAAATTGCAATGCATTTTGTTAACAATATATATCTTCTATATTTAAAAACAAACCTTGACAAATGAAGTCTAATTATATCTCGAAAACTTTTGCCTTTATTTTCAAATACAGTGACCAATTTAATTTAAAATTGTAAACTAGTGTTATCACTTTATTAAAACAAAAAGTTGATAATTAAAAATACCCATTTATAATAAGTATCACTTTAGTAATAAGAAATAAAACAACATAAAAATACTCAGTTAACAGTTAACTGTGGGAAACGTGGGAAAACTGTAACGAACGACGAGTATCTGGTTCATTGTGCACTTGTATGTAGTCGTATCTAAAATTACTAACTCGACTCCCGTTCACTCTTATCTTTTATCCAATCGAAAATTACCAGATACTCCATTCTATAGGTTTCATTATTATATATTACAGCCGAGTACCGACTTGAATCCATCAAGTGGATTAGACCCAAAGAATCCATTCAAAATAATATACTATATGGGTGTTTTTTATAAACTTTAATTATGAAATTAAATAATCACAATCAAAAAGTTATTGTTTATGTTGATAACTGTGAGATTAAAACTAGAATTTTCGTTTTTGCGCTTGACGAAATGTCGGAATATGATGAAAATTTATGTAAGTTTATAGTTCGCTTGTCCGTCGACGTTTCGCACAACCTGTCACATCATTAATCTGTTGTAGCTGAACCAGCAGAGCTCGGCAAGCAGCGAGGACTTGAACGGCTTCATCAGCAACTCCCCGATTTACGTGACATCGTTGACCGCCACCGAAAGTTCGAAGCCCTCATCCACAGGAAACAGCAAAGCGGGCGCAGGTGGTTTGGTGACGGGCGGCGCGGGCGGCGTCCTATCCACCACCACGACCGTCGTGGCCGTCAACAAGGACGTGGTCGTCACACCGAAACCGTTGCCGGTCTTGCCCAACGGCCATCATCTCGAGGGCCAGACCGACGCCCAGAACCAGAGTCTGGAGGTGCGGAAGCTCGGCGACAGACGGGCCTCGTCTCCCTTCCAGAACGGCAGGACCGAATTGCTCATCGGGGCGGAGGACAATAAGCTCAAGACCACCGCCATCGTCGAGAGCAACAACAATAAATTGGCCGTCGACGCCGAGAACAGGTAGCTATCGGCGGTTTTTCGTTGCGATCCGGTGGATTTTCGCGCTTTACAAAGAATTCGCTTTGGAAAACGAGCGAAAAAACTTCTCACGGTCGCATTTTTTTGTATTGGGTTTTACCATTGTATGCACAAGATGAAATGCATATGGATGGACAGGTGTGGCACTGAGAAACTATTCAGTGCGTCTACCTGACGGTTTGTTTAGTAGTTTAGTAGACGATTTTTGTCGAGACGTTGACCAAACATTGTTGTTCCCTGAAATTTCACGTCTTTGACACATCTTATCTAGAATTCTTTTCAAATATGTCTTTACAACTAGAAACAAGGTACATTTTGAATAAACATTATCAAAATATATTTTAAGGCTGATTAAAAATAGCTAAAGTAATTCTAATATATTTATTTAATAATATGTAAAGATAAAAAGATGAAACATTAAATTTCTAAATTTGTAAAGTATGTAAAGATAAAAAGATGAAACATTAAATTTCTACTTTTTTAATCAAAATGTTTAGCTAATGTATTTCTTTTTTCTATATTTTTAATCTAATTTTGTTACGCTTTTAATAAATCAAGCTTTCACGTCCCTCAAAGAAATACATGCAAATATTTTTTTTTTCATACTATAACTACTTTTGAGACTAAATTTATTTAGTAATAAAGATAAGCCGAAAAAAAGTAACTAAAACTAATTTCAACACGCAATAAAGAATTCCACCCAAAAGTGTTTTTCGCTGGCTTAATATACTGTTGAAATTAAATTTATTTAGCAATACTTATGTCTTTATAACTTCTACATTTTTAAATCAATTTTAAGCCATTTATTTTATTTTTCATAAATTAGACTTCAACTTAGTGACGAAATCCAACCAAAAATAGTTTCTCTTTGGTATAATATACTGTTAAAATTAGATTTCTTTAAAAATTAAGATGAGACAACCAAAAAATTGCTGATACTTTTCACTTTTACTTATGTCTTTATAACTTCTACATTTTTAAATCAATTTTAAGCCATTTATTTTATTTTTCATAAATTAGACTTCAACTTAGTGTCGAAATCCAACCAAAAATAGTTTCTCTTTGGTATAATATACTGTTAAAATTAGATTTCTTTAAAAATTAAGATGAGACAACCAAAAAATTGCTGATACTTTTCACTTTTACTTATGTCTTTATAACTTCTACATTTTTAAATCAATTTTAAGCCATTTATTTTATTTTTCATAAATTAGACTTCAACTTAGTGTCGAAATCCAACCAAAAATAGTTTCTCTTTGGCTTAATATACTGCTGAAATTAAATTTCTTTAAAAATTAAGGCGAGACAACCAAAAAATTGCTGAAACTTTGCATTTTTTCTTATGTGTTTATAACTTCTACATTTTTAAATCAATTTTAAGCCAATTATTTTATTTTTCATAAATTAGACTTTAGCTTATAAAGATAAGACAACCAAAAAATGGCTGTAATTTTGGATGTTTAATTGTATATTTATGATTTCAAAATTTTTAAACCAATTTTGATAAACAACCATTTATTTTACTTGTAATAAATTAGATTCCAACACCAAGAAATTAAGTCTATTCAAAAAGAGTTTTTCTTTGGTTTGGTATACTGTTGGAATTAATTTTTTTTTGCAAATAATGACAAGATAACCAAAAAATGGCTGAAATTTTGGGTTTTTGTGTTTATGACTTCTACATTTTTAAACTAAATTTAATAAACAAACATTTATTTTACTTGCAATAATTTAGACAACAACAAATAATGAAATCTAATCAAAGATAGCTTTTCTTTGACTCAATATACTACTGAAGTAAAATTTCTTTATGAATCAAAGCAAAACAACCAAAAAATGGCTGAAATTTTAAGTTTTTACTTATGTGTTTATGACTTTCACATTTTTCAACTAATTTTTCAACAATAAATAATGAAATCTAACCAAAAATAGTTTTTCTTCGGCACAATATCAATCAAAATCAAAACGAAACAACCAAAAAATGGCTGAAATTTTGCTTTTTTACTTATGTATTCATAACTTATACATTTTTAAATCAATTCTGATAAACAACCATTTCATCTCACAGAAACTTATTCAAAAAAATGTTTTTATGATGTGATTTACAATTTAATTCAAATTTCTATTTCAACAAGAAAAGATAAAATTCTGAATTCTATTGTTACTTAAACAATTAACATTACGTTTCCAATCAAATTTCAATAAAAATTGTGTTTGTAATAAAACGGATTGTAACATCCAATTAATAAATACGTTAAAATGTTTTTCCTGATTTGATTGAAAGTTTCAGCACATAAAGTAAATTTAAATTGAATCAAATTAAAAGGTACAAAACCAATATTTGCAAAATTGTTTTAAAGATACTTGTTTCCAGCTAGAAACATGATATACACTGTACAAACAATTACTTGTAAAATTGACTACGTTTATTAAACTATAAAATGGAAACAGATTATATACAAAATTGAAAAGACAATGTTTGTAATGTACAAAATCGAAAATAAATCAAGCAGTAATAACAGCGTTTCAGCTCACATTTCATAGGTAATTGCTCAAAGTGCAGAAAAAGAAGAGCAGTTGCAAAGTGTGTGGAGAGTATGTAATAATCGTTTGCAATTACTGGCATTACGCATGCATCGCCGGTATGTGAAAGTATGTTCGAAATGTTCTTTTTTAGAAAACGATTTATTATAAATCTAGTTAATGGACGGTCGATGAAATACCAAACCACTTTTACCACGCTTATATATTACAATGTTATTTTATTAAATATTCAACTTTTGTTGGTTTCAAACCGAACAAAAACGGAATGGGAACAGGGTAAGATTGGAGTTTCGAGTCGATAAGGTCGAAAGTGGAGCAGAGGCCACTTAAGCACTCACGATTAGACCACTTGAGTCGTATACAAGTGCAAAGATAAGACTACCTCTGCATCCACGTCGAAATGCGCCTTTTCAGACCGCGTTTTCAAAGAAACAGACTCTCCGGGTAATTTTTATGGTGCACAATTACGTAATCCAATACCCACCCTTAAAATTGAAACGTGGATATTAGTTTCGTGACGTCGAGACGAAAGCCATGTGGCTGAGTTGAGTTATTATTTAGAGAATCTGGCTTGTAAATAAACAATGGTGGAATAAATTATTTTTTGCCCAGATTTTCCCACAATTAAAATAGTAATGAGCGACTTGTCCTTTCTTTCAAACGGATGTCACTTCACACTTCAACTAATTCTTTAATTGACTGCATCCTTCCAGACGATTTTTACTTTTCGCATCCAGCGGTTTGTTATTATTTTTGTTTTCGTCCTAATTGTACGGCGAAAATGGACGTAACACTCACCTGGATTTGCTCGTCGGTTAGTCAATAACCGGATTATCGAAGACAAAAGGTTTCACTGGTGCGATAATTATAGATTGCGAGAGCGGAATTGGGGTAATTCAATGTGAAATTCAACATTATAACTTCCCCGAACTTCCAGCCCTACTCGTGCGTTTATAATTCATTGCACCACCTGTTCACAATGATCGATTGAACTTAATTAATTACGTTTAACCTTTGATTGAAGTTTGGTGCGGATAAACTAAAGTAAAAATGTAACACCGATTAATTAACGTGGAAGTTGCCGTCGTGTGGATTATGTACACACGATTTAATTTATCCTTGGTCGAAATTGTAATTCCACAAACGTTCGAAACGATTGCATAACTTATTTGCTAACGATTTCGCCTTCCACAAAGGAATCCGCGGTTATATAATGGGGGGCGATTTGGGCGTCGGATCAACATACGTAATTCAAAGTCAATGTCAATATAATCGACGGGAAGAGTACGTAAAAATCGTTTTTATGCGCCCAGGTAAGTTTCGGGGTACCTGTTTGAATGTGTACAAAGCAGGTAGTTTTTCAAACCGGGTGTGGGGGTAGGAAAGGAAGAGGGAACAAGAAAGAGATCGTATCCGGTGCATTTTTTCATAATTTTCGACTTTAGGAAACGCGCGTACCGCATACTAAAACCATTGAATCATCTTTGGCCCCACCCTTTCACTTTCGTCTTTCTACCGACAACACAGTCAAAAAATCAGATTTTTTAATCCTCAAAGTATAAGCTTAAATTTCTGATATTTTTAATAACTTCTAATTTTACGCTTTCTAAAGCTGTATTATTTTTTTTTGCTGCATTTATTTCAAAATCAATCTAGATATTAAAGAATTTATTAATTGCAAAATATGAATTATTAAAGTATGTTAAATAATCATATATAATATTTTAAACTTTCGAATTAATTTAAAAATAATTTTTTATTTTATATTTATTGTTCTGTTTACAATTTTTTGAATTTTTTAAATTAATGGTCATTTAAACTATATGTAGTTTTAATTTTGTACAGTTATTAATTCAGAAATTATTATAGATATTAAAAAATAGTTTTATAACTAAAAGATTCGAAAAAACATAGAAAATATATAAACAAATTTTCTGAAGTTTGTGAAATTAATACTTATTAATACAAAATAATTTAAAAAATATTAAATATAATAATAAATAATTTAAATATGGTAATAAAATACTAGTTAATAAATAAATAAATAAAATTTTCTATATGAATAAATGCTCCATATGATAAAAAAGCAGCTTCCAAGAAGATAAACAATTAAAATTTCTTTAATTTTGGAGTTTTTTGCAAGAACATTAATTAAACTATAGATAGATTTAGATACACAATTATTAAAATAAAAATTGAAAAAATTCAAAGAAAAATATCGAAAATTTGTAGATTTACCAGTTATTAACCATTCATTTATAGAATTTAATGACAGAAACAAACAAAATAAATGTTCTATATAATAATAAGAAGGTGCTTCAAAAACAAAAATCAATTAAAATGTCTTGAATTTTTTTTTACAAGAAGATAGATTTAAGTATACAATATTAACTTAGAAATTGAATAATTTCAATGAAAAATATCAAAAATTTAAAGGACACCAACATTTGTAAACGGATCCTGTTGTAAACTTTTATTTTATAGAATTCAGTGACTTTAAAAAATAAAATAAACACCCTATTTGATAATAAAAAGCTATTGCCAAAAAAAATTAGGTCAAATATCTTGAATTTTGGAGCTTTTTACAAGAAGATTAATTAAACTATAAATAGATTTAAGTATACACAATTATTAACTTAGAAATTGAACATTTTTAAAAATAAATATCAAAAATTTGAAGATTTACAGACACCAAAGTTTTCTGAAGTTTGTAAAAATAATAAAGATTCATTGACAGTAAAAAATATAATATATGTTCCATATAATAATAAAAAACTGCTTCCAAAAAAATATAATTAAAGTTACTCGTGTTTTGAAAGGTTTGAAAGAATATCTCATCATAGAATTTAGACAAAAAAATATGAATATTTTATTTAATAATAAAAAAACAACTTCAACAATTAAAAGACCTGTTAATAAAAATTTACTTTATAGAATTTAAAGATAATAATTAAAATTGAAATAAATGCTTTATATTTTAATAAAAAGCTGATTCCAAAAAGTTTTTATGGAAGAAGATTCATTAAACTACAGATAAATTTAAGGTTGATTAACTTAGAAATTGCAACATTTCAACGAATAATATCTAATTTAAAAATTTACAAACACCAAAATTTTTTGAACTATGTAAAAGGGTGTCTGTTTATAAAAATCATTCTATAGAATTTAAATACAATAAGAAACATGATTAAAACATCTTTCAAATAAAAAAAAATAAAATTTCTTGAATTTTGAATTTTTTTCTAGAAAATTATTTAAACTATAGATGTATTTAAGTTTACACATATATTACCTTAGAAACCAACCAAAAATATAGAACATTCAAAGATTTACAAACACAAAGTTTTTAAAAGAGAATTTAAAGCAGTAAAAATAAAATAAATATTTTATATATTAATAAAAATCTAATTTAAGTTCTTATTTATATTTGAGGTTTTTTTTTTTCAATCTCTAAACAGCTCTAAGTTTGCACAATTATTAACTTAGAAACTGGGAAATGTCAACCAAAGGTATCGAAAATTTGAAGAAATAGAAACATCAAAGTTTTCTGGATTTACATATTAATAAAAAATAATTTAAAGGAAATTAAAGGCAATAAAAATAAAATAAATGTTTTATATGATAATAAAAAGCTGTTTCAAAATATCTACATAATTATTAACTTAAAAATTGAAACATTTCAATCAGAAATATCAAAAATTGAGAGATTTACAAAAATCAAAATTTTCTGAAACTTGTAAAAGTTACCTATTAATAATAATTAATGTTAATTAATTGAAAGGCAGAAAAAAATAAAAAAAAATACTTTAATTTCTTTACATTTCTTTAATTTTGTAGTTTTTTGGAAGAAAATAATTTATTTTTTGTTGAGGCGTTGAAAAATCTGAATCGAATTTTTGAAAATCTAAATATACCAATGGGTTATCAAACATTAATCAATCTGTTAAAAATGAAGACAAGATGCAGTATCTGGAAATTTTTGAAAACAATAAAAATTAAAATCTGTCGAAACTTGAGAAACATAATGTTATTAATAACAATAAACAGTTGAACGTCAGCAAGCCAATTGATAATCGTCAAAACCCAGATTGGTCCTTGACCTGCGTCAACGGAACAACGAACGAAATAACCGAAAAAAAAAAGAAACGCATCCACAATCCCCGGGACAACGTAAAAAAGAGAGAGGAAAAACCGAATCGAGAGATTCGAGAACTCCGACAACGTCCAAACGGACGGTTTTCGTTTCACGTTTCTTCGCGTTGGACCAGTCGGTTCTTCAGGTGCGCCTTTGGAATGCCTCGAGTTTACATCTGACCGATTTCAGAAATAAGTATAGAGGAGCGAGGTAGGCACGTCGCGGCGGCCAAAACGTCCGGCTCGTTATCGAAATTGTCTTCTTGTTCGTGTTACCTGCCCCCGACACCCACTTGTTCCCTGCGTTTTGTTCTCCGCACTCTCCGGTTCGGTTTCTCGTTTGTGTTTAGTATTTGCCGGTACGTTGTGATGGTTGTAAAGTGCGTTCGATTTATTAGTTTGTGACTGTGTGACTGTGCGATTTTTTTCCCGACTTATTGTTTTTTTGGATTACCCGTATATCTTTGTTTACACATGGAAAGCTGAAAAGGGGTTGATGAGATGAGGATTTTACATTTTAATTGGTGAGTTTGTACGCGGGTGTAATTCTTTGTTATTGATAAAATTTTATTAAATATGTTGTATTTTTTTATAAAAGTTATATATGTTGTAGGATTATTTTTTCAATTTTTGAATTCATTTTTTTAAAATATTTCCTTTTTGTAGAATACTTATTTTTAGTCAGGAAAATTTGGAAATATTGTATTTGTTTATTTCAAAATTATTTGTTATTTTTTTGGCATAAAAAGTCAAATTTTTGTCATCTTTTTAATTAATATATTTTATATAATATATAAAATATATATTTTTATAACAAACAGAATTTTGGAATATCCACATATATAGTAAATATTGAAAATTTTTGTTTTAAAAGGTTGAAATATATTTAACAATGATTTAAACATTTTTAAAAATAATTTTTATTTATTTTATTGAATAAAGTTATCAAAATTTGAGTTTTTATATGAAAAAAATAATTTTGTAGTACTTAATATTAAGTAAAATATTAAAATAAAATTTTAAAAAAACATTTAATAGAAAACATTATTAAAATATTATTAAAGAAACATAAATTTGGACAGTTATAATAAATATTAAATATTTTTTGTTATAAAAATTCGAAATATATTTAAAAATTATTTTAACATTTATAAAAATCATTTATATATAATAAGGCATTTTAATAAATAAAGTTAACATAATGTAAATTTTCATATAAAAAAATAATTTTGTATATATATATATATATATATATATATAACATTAGGAAATCATAATTTTGCTATGTTCAGTATTTTTTTATTTAATGATTTTTCAAAATATTATTTTATAAAATATTTCACTTTTTATTTAAAATATTTTATATTCACTTCTACAACATTATTTTTTTATATGAAAATTCACATTTTGTTAATCTTATTTATTAGAATGCCTTATTAAATATAAATTATTTTTATAAATGTTTAAATAATTGTGAAATATATTTCGAATTTTCATAAAAAATTTTTAATATTTATTATATACGTGAATATTTCAAAATTCTGTTTGTTTTATGATATTCTCAATAACGTTGGCCATTTAATGATTGTTTAACAATTTATTTTATTGAATATTTTCTTTTAATTTAACATATTTTCATTTTCACTTTGTTGGATTTGTTAGAATCCCTTATTAAATATTAATTAGTTTTATAAATGTTGAAATAATTGTTAAATATATTTCAAATTTTTATAAAAAAGATATGTAATATTTGTTATAACTGGATATTGCAAAATTCAATTACTTTTTCCACTGATTGTTTTATTAATATGAAAATTCAAATCTCTTTTAAATATTTTTAAAAATTGTTCAAATGATTTATTTATGATGTTTAAAATTAAAAGTATTTAGTATTTATTACATTGGATATACCATTAATTTAACAATTTTAAATAATTGACATATGCAATCTTATATTTTGCAGAACATTCTATATAATAGTTACTTTTTATAATAATAAAATAATTTATTTATTTATTATTTTTATATGTAAATTCACATTTTTTTATGATTCTTTAATATGGAGTGATTTTCGTAAATATAAAATAATTGTTACAAAATTTATTCCAATTTTTTAATATTTTCATCAAAAACTTTTTCGATTTAATGAATTTCTTAGATTTATATTTTATATAATAATATTTTTGTGAATTAATGGTTTTAAATAATTGACAAAATCTATTTTAAGAATTATTTTTCTTTTATTTTATTCAAATATTTTATTCACCATTTCAAAATTCTTGTATAAATGAAAGAAATTTTATTTATACAGAGTTCTTACGAAATGTCCCAAAGAATACATAAATAAATACGAACAATAAATGTTAAAAAAATGAAAAATATAAATAAATTCAAGGTTCTAAACGTAATCGTTATTATTATAATAATTAATAATGATTATGAAGCTTATTATCTTCAACAACATGGCAATTATATAAAACAAGTTACAAAACAATAATCAAATACAATAAAAATATAATTTGATGAAGTTTACCAAAAAAAATTCCATTTTTTTTAATGATGATGAAATAAAAGAGAGAAGAACGTAAAGTAAATTGAAACCGTTGACCTGCAAGTTATTCAGATAATTCACCTGAAGGAATTTTAAGTCGGGTTTATGACAACGCAGATAACGCAACCTATTCAATTTTACATGGTTTTATTCACCGGTCGATATCAGAAACAACCACTTCTTTCAGTTTAATAAACAATTTTACTTCCGCATAACGATGTGACACCTATAAATTTTACTAGTGAACATTTAATGCGTCTGATAATTGAGATGGGGCCGTTAATTAGTTTGTTTTAAGTGGTTTAAAAAGTTTGGAATGCTAATGGACTGTTTACACTCGAGTGTAAATGATTTACTGAGCTTTGCCCAGACTAACTTTAAAAACTTTGTTGTATATGTTGGGTTAATTACGTTTTTGAGCTGTGCAGCAACAAAAAAATGGAGTTAGAAGGATTGTTTCTTGGAACCGTGATTCACCCCATTGAATCGTTGCAACTGGCACCAGTGCAGGTACTAAAGCGAACACGCTACCTGGAAGTCCCATTTTATTGCCTCAAATTCCTCTTAAGAAGACCGTTACGATTTTCTTCCACTTCAGCATTTCCATAACCGATTTGTTAGTCGTGCGTTGTAAATTCGTTATTTGGGTGGACAATAGGCAGTTTGAATTTTAACGAGTCGATTTATTAATTTTCTAGTCTGGTTGTAAATGTGCTTATGGATATTAAAGGATTTAGATCTTGACGAACTTTCATTTACATATAGAAAGTCACAGCTTTTTGGGTGCAGTTTAACAATGGAACAGTTTTTTAACGTGCGATTCACTCATGAATCTATTTCAATACAATGTACACATCTAAATAAATTAATACTTTAAATTAAAATATTAAATATACGAACTAAGAAACATGTGCTTGTAATTATTCATAATTTATTATTCCTTGTGATCATATAAACTTTGAAATTTGTTCACAAACAACAGTTGTTTTTATCTTCATTACAAATAATAATTTAATGACTGAAATTAATGGTTACGTAAGTTAAGTGATTAAGGTCGACTCGACTTACCTTATTCTTTAATATCTTTTATGTTAATATATAAAATTGATTGTTAAGGAAATTATGGAACCATTTAAGATTATCTCAATTTTAATTTGTGTCATTAAAACTTGTCTGTAATTTAAATTGTAATCATCTCAAATTTGTGCCACTTATTAACAATTTGATCAACTAGTAAAGTATTTTATAAGATACAAAAATGGTACTATTAAAATGCCGAATTTTGGGTAAGTTGTAATTGCATCAAAATTTTCTAAAGCTTATAGAAGGAATTTTAAAGCTTTTAAAAGATATTTTACTGGTTAATAAAATTTATTTAAAAAAATCAAAAGTTTATTTTTATCATTATAATCTTCTAAAATATATAACAATTCATATAAATATATAAATAATAACTTGGGAGATGAAGAAACAACAAGAAACAAAAAATATGAAGATTTAAATTTTTATAAAAAGAAAATGAATTATAGTTTACATATTAGTTATATTTGTGAAGAAAATCCAAAAACACTAAAATTTTCTAAAAAAATACAAAATAATGAAATTAATTTTAGAGGATTTAAAGATTTAAAAAAAATATATTTTACATGACAATAAAATTAAATTAATTAAAATCTCTTGATTTTTTATATTATTTTTCTTATGATAATTTTCTAAATTATATAAAATTTTAAGATTAAACAATTAATAACTTGTGAGACAAAAAAACAACAAGAACCATCGAAAATATGGAGATCTAATTCTATCAAATTTTCTTATAAAAGCTTTTAAAAGGAATATTAAAGGATTTAAAGATTTTAAAATATATTTTACAGGATAACAAGTTCTAAAAAGAAAAAATATATATTTTACAAGACAATAAATGACTTACAACAATAATTAAAATTTCCTGATTTTTATATTATTTTTCTCATGATAATACATATAGATTTAAGATTAAACAGTTAATAACTTGGAAAATAAAACATAAGAAGAAACATCAAAAATATGAAGATCTTAATACATCAAAATTTTCTAATTCTTGAAAAAAGTTTTAAAAAATTCCAGAAATAATCAATATTATTAGTAAAATATACAATCCAAACAAAACGTGTGGTAAATTAAACCATTATTTTTTTTTGTTTCAGGCCTCGCAGGAGGTCGGGCAGCAGCATAGTGGTGCTGGGCGGCGATATCGAAATCGAACCGGTGAAGAGATCGCTGGACGAGATCGATGACAGTCTGGATTACAGTATGGTGATGATGTTGGCGGGCGACAACGGACCGCATCGCGAAATGGCGGTCGACGTGCCCGACACATTCGTCGCCCGTAACAAGACGCCGCCTCGTTACCCGCCCCCAAAACCAATCCTGCAGGTAACTATCACAAACTTAGTCCAACTGGATGATGCAAAACACTCACAGCCACCAAAATTAACGTACATTATCACGAAATAACTACGATTTAACTATTTAATTGATCACATTCGTCAGTTCAAATAATGGTGGATACGCCAGTGATACGACTTTTTATCAATATATTGATTTGTTGATTGGTTGTGAAATTTTGTGCCGGTTTTAACAAGTAAAACCATTGTTGATTAATAAATGAAATTTAGGTGGGATACGATCGTCTTCTGGGCGTAAGTTTCGGGGACGAGAACCAGGAACGTGCCATCGATGTGCCCGACAATTTTGTCGAAAGAAAGAAGACACCCCCCAAATATCCCTCCCCCAAACCCGTCAAGGTAAACACGGGAGCAAAGGAGACAAATCTTCCAGTAGTTGAACGAACTTCTCTAGCATGTTCTACTCACAAATAACCAGAAAAATATTTTTGTATAGTAGTATTGAACAAAAGATTATTGTAGTATTAGATAGTTGTTGCATTAATAAATCGAATTTAATTTAGTGCCTTCGAGTCTGAGGAATTTGATCGTAAGAAATTCCGTTTTAATATTGTTCAGATTTATTAAATATTTCTGTCAGAAAAAAGGTTTTAATCGTTGAATATTGCGCAACATTCTTATTTCGTCTTCTGTAAATAAAATTTCTATGTATTTTGTACGTAATTTAAAGTGGAACTTGTATATAATTCTTTGTGAAACCCCATAAATCCTATTTTTGGTCTTGACGCACTCGTCAATCAATAAAATGTATAAATATAAATTTCGTGAATAATTAACACTTGTGCTATTAAATTTCTTACATAAATAATTTCCATTTTGAATATACGACATATTTCCCAAATATAAAAATTGAAATAGTGGCGTAATACTATTCCTCAATAAAAAGGATTCCATTTGAAATGGAATCTGAAATTCAACGTGTGACTTTGGCAAGAAATCGAATCCGGCTCATCCTTTCACAGTTTCGGACAAAAGATCCGGTGCATTCAGATATTTTACATCTAATACAAACGAATTTCAATTATCCCGACGTCACTTTCGCCCACCTTTAAATTTCAGCCGTACAAAAGGAGGCAATTTTCTCTTCAATAATCGAATTTATTCGTCTGGACGACGATATCGCTGCACTGTTTTAAAATGGGCAACGTTTCATCGGAGTTTTATACAAATCTATACAATATTATTAACAACAAAGTTAACACTCTCATAGTACCACACTAATCATTAATAACTAGCCACACTAACAAACTAATCATTACTTGCCGTTGTGAAACATTATTAATTTTAAAAATTTTTAGACCGGGGTAAATGGAACGACGCCCCAGCCACCACCGGCGACACCCTCGTTGGTGACGACGCCCACTCCGGGCGGTAAGCCGGTGCCACCGCCCCGGGATCATCTGAAAATCGAAAAGGACGGGCGACTGGTTAACAGGGCGCCGCCCCCGCAATTGCCGGCCCGCATTCCGAATAACAGTGCGGCGGCGGCGGTTGCGGTGCCCACCACGCCGTCCACGCCCCAGGAACCGACCAGGGAACAATTGGATAGCATCAAGAAGTATCAAGTAAGTGTTGGATGATAAAACAAATTGTGGTTTAATGAATGGTGCTTTAAGTTAATTGGCTAATTTGTTATGCCGGGCAAAAAACTAATTATCATACAATCTGGAAATATTTACACAGATTTATCTTGATTAATAGTTTTCTGAGAACAATTATTTTTGAGAATATTTAAGTTCATTGCCAAATATATCAATTTTATTTATTTAAGGGAAAGTATTTTTAGACGTTATTAACGCAGTTAATATTTATTAAGTATATAACATGACTTTTTTTCTATTTAATTACAACAAATTGATGGCAAACTACAGGAAAATAGAGGACAATGTTAGTGGAACTAGGAGCAACTAATTATATTCATATACAGATATCACACACATATACAAACATATAAGGTGTATATAAACAGAGTAAATATAGATTATAGTATGCTTAAGTAAATAAGGTAGCATACCAAACCACTTTAAAATATTATTAAACATCAAAACATAAAATACCCCCATAAAGGAACATAGTTATGACATTTCATCACACTAAACTTTACACACATTATAAAACTTTATTGCATTTTAGTTTTTTATTATATAAATTTCATTGTTGCTCTTTGATATTTTCTTATTATTTACTTACTAAACAATTATATTTCAGTATAATAAATATATTATATAAAATGTTTAATCTTTACGAAATACTTAAAATATCTAGATAAAAAAATAAAGCACATTTTTTTCAATATCTCTAATTAATACAATATAAAAATTTAAAAAGTATATATTACTTAAAACAAACAAAATAAAATTGTGGCAAAGTAAATTTTCTGTAAATATTCCTTTAATTAAGACAAAAATTAAGATAAATATTTTAATCTTATAAAGATTATATCTTAATCTTTGTAAAATAACTAAAAAATATAAGAAATTTATTTTGCACATTTACTTAAAATCTTTAATTCATATATTATAAAAATGTAAGAAATAAGTTCTCAAAATTCTTAACTCATATAACATAAAAATGCAATTAAAAATAAATATTGTAGAAGAGATAAAGTTATATCTTATAATAACCCCGCTACAAAAATAAAAAAAAACAGGTTCTTTTCTTAAAATCTCAATTATACCTAAGGAACTGTTTTTAAAAGGTATTAAAAGCATAATTGCATGTTAATTTGCGCTGTCGCCCTTTGCTGCTCGCCATTACTGAATACTAAACCGAAATTAAAAACCGATTTTTCCGAAACAAAAGACAGGAAAAATGCACGGACTATTCTATAGGAAACGTACGTACAGGTGGGAGTACCTGTCCAAATAGAAACACCGTGTGTGTGTGTGTGTGTTTTGTAAATACACCAGGTTCAGTTTCGTTGCGAGCGGCGAGTCACGAACACACGTGTTTTCACCCCGTGTTTTCATTTTGCACAAAGTTAGGGTGGTGATATGTGAGTCAGTGGCTTGGTTTAATATTCGGTGGTGTTTGTATTTGAATTATGACCGTCAACAACGAGTGCTACAACTACAACAACAATTATTTGTTCAAGGTGCCTCGCTAAATTAATTTGTAATCGCTATTTTAAGATCACCTGCATATCAATATGTTTTTTTGATGGATTAAAGTTAAGCAAAAATGAATTGGGTCTAAAATTGACTTATAATTTATTCAAATAGAAAAGGCAAAACTTTGTTATTAATATTAATTTATAAGACAAATGTGATAAGTATAACTAGATCAATTTTCTAGAGCATTCTTCATCATGATAAAATGATCTAAAAAACTTAAAAAGGGTAATTCGATTTTAAAACGTAACTATTTTTGAATGTACTATCGCGTTCATAAGTGGTCTGCCACTTTCCGAAGCGCTTGACCTCGACCGTCACATTCTGTTACAGTCTATTATTTCGGTCCGCGTAAAAATTAAAAACTGAATCTGAATAAGTTTTGACATGGTAAAAGGGGTATCGATTTTACAAAACAACATGCTACACTATAAACAGGGTTGTAAGGATTGGATCACGGCAAATTATGAACTAATTTTGTAAACATTAGTTATTCAGAAAATATTTGTTGTGTTTTGTTGAAATTGTAATGATAACTACAATATTTTAAACGATTATTTAAATAACAAATATTAAATTAATCTTAATTAATATTATTTTGATTTTTTACTAAATAAATATTTTTAAAAATGATTTAAAATAGTATTTGAGCTAATGTGATATATTTTAAAAATATTTAAAAGATTACATACAAGAAATAAAAATTAACTATTTTCATAACAAAACCAAGTATTTACGATATATAAAATAGTGCATATTAAAACATTTCAAATGTTATGAAATAATACACACAGTTATTTTTTAAAAACTTTATTTTATGGACAATTTTGTTCTTAATTTTTTTATGTAGATTAAAATTAAAAGAATAAAATAACAATAGTTATTAATAATATAACATACATTAACAGAATTTGGATACATGAATTCAAAAATGACACTTTGGTTTGTTCAAAAAGATCCTCACTCTTGTTTTTCGTTTATTTGAACATTATTTGTTATTGTATCTTATCCATGATCCATGATTTGTAATCTGTTTCTATAAATGGTATTCTTTAAATGTCCAAACAAAATGTAGTCCAAAGGAGTTGAGGGGATCTCGGTGGCCAAATTTATCTACCAGTGGCTCATCAGAGTGTTCTTCAAGAAAACGTTTATTTAAATTGTTTGAGATTCTGTACGTAATATTATACAAATATATAGATATTTGAAAAAAAAAAAAAATAAATAAATGGAATTACTAAATTATATACTACTTAATTTTTATTATAATTATAATATTTATGTGTATATGTGCATTTTGTATTCGGAACGTTACTGCTGTATATATTAGACGCGAAGTAAACAAGTGTTTCTTCTTGTCTTTTTTATATCGCATTATTAAAATTGAATATGAGAAACTAACTACGAATCTACAACATTGTTGTTGATACATAATTTGAAATTAATATATGATATATAATTCACAAAATTCATGTCGCGTTTCGATTCGAAAACCAATACGTAGTTAAACTAAAACGAGCACTCGTTCCTAAATCTAAACTATCTCAGACCCCAGAAAGTCGGTTTGCAGAACGGCCATAATGTTTCCCAGTTCACAATTCATTTTATAATCACAAAATTGTATTTATTTTATTGTATGGAACATTCATTTGCAATATAAATTTTTAAAATTAAAATACTTGATAACAAATGTTATATTATAATGAAAAACCTAAAACATTAAATTATATATAGAGATTCTCTTCCTTCGCTACATATAAAATTCACTAAACTCGAGATCTTTTTAAAAATATCATGCAGTTTATCCCTGAACTATATGTAGAGGCTCTCTTCCTCCGCTACATATACAGTTCCTTAAAAAATAAATAATAAAAATAAAATTGTTGTACCAAACCGAAAAACAAAAAAAAAACGCACCCAAACTTTCAACAAAGATATACAACACTGGGGACATAAACATATTCTCCCAATTTTAGTTCTTACCGAAATATTTAGCTCTCTAGCTATTTCAGAAATATTCTTTCCTTGTTGATTTAAAAAGACGATTTTAAGGCGTTTTTCCTCGTTTAAATTCATGTTCGCTGTACAAAGGTTCGCATTCAATTGACAACACATTTAGGAATCGCATCTTACGATGTGGTGGGGAGTCGGCACTGCCGAGACGGTAGTGCACGGTAATACAGAATGTGACCGTTTACGGCCTGACGTCAGGAAAGTGGCAGACCACTTATGAACGCGATAGTACATTTTTCATGTGACTTCCTAATATAATTCAAGCTGGTACGATAACCACTTAATTTACATTGTAAGGCCAGGTTAAAATTGTTTGTGCATATATTTACCTGTATCAATAAACGTGTTTTTTCCAACTTATCCATTACGATAAATACAAATACAACCTCGCTTGGAAAACCTTAAAATCACCTTAATAAACACTTATTCTTGTGTATTTAGTACCAATTGAACATAAAACTAAAAATTATAATCTATGACTTTTCTCTATCTGCTGTGTGAGAATTAGAAAGCGACTTTACCATACTGAGACAGACAATATATATTATTTAAAAAATCAGCATCAATCGTTTATTTTAATCCGAATTATGAATATTTAATTTGTTAAAGTTGTTATGGCTGATTCAAGGTAATTCTAGTTGCAATAAATATTTTTCTTTATTATTGTTGCGACATAAAAATATTCAACAAACAATATAATGTTCACCCCGTTTAAATTTAATCGTTTTTAGAAAGTTTAAACCGTATGACAAATAAATTAATGATAATTCCCTTATTCTCATTATGTAGGTGATTGATATGACATTGTAATTTTATTCACATTTCACCTACATAACTGTAATTAACAATTGATGGGAATGTTTAATGGATTACAAATAAACGCAGTTTTATCTGCCTTTAATAAATAGGTAGATTGCATAACTGATTTTCGATTCAGTCACGATCCTAACTGGTCGGAATTCAAATTGTCTCTAAATGCGTCTTATATGGATTGTTTTTGTTGAACGTGCAAAAGTGTCGACCCAGAAACAAACACATCAACAAATAATATTTATATTTTGCCAAAATTACATAAATGTGTTTACATAAACAACAATATATATTGTTAAACATCATCACAAAACAATCCCTTGAGATTTACTACCTACAGGACACGAACTCAATTTTAACATAAAACAATTCTTTGCCACCAGGAACAGATCAGGAAAAGGAAAGAGGAGGAGGAAAGGATAGCCGCACAAAATGACTTCCTCAATCGTTCGTTGCGGGGATCGCGTAAGCTGCAGGCGCTGGAGAGCAAACCGCAGGGCAGCATCAACGACGCGTTCGCCGAGGACGAGGCCCACGACTCCTCCAGGTCCATCACGCCCTCCGCATCCGAAAAGGAAGCCGTGCACATCCAGTACAGTAAGTTGAGCTCTTTTGTGACACTCCGCAAACAAAGCGAAATGACTGAAAATCGAATTATGTGCAAGCCGTGTGTGTATGTGTGCAAGGCACAAGAGGTATTATTTTCCGCTGACGCGCGTATCCGGAATCCCGCCGGAAGCTGGCGGAATGCGCGCCGCTTCGCATTTTAATGGTGACGCGCTCGAACGACGACCCAATTCGTAAATAACTTCGATAAAATAAAATAACTGCTTGGCAGCGGTGGGATTCGAACCCACGCCTCCGAAGAGACTGGTGCCTTAAACCAGCGCCTTAGACCGCTCGGCCACGCTACCTTGCTGATAAATATCGAAATTTGGCGGGGGAACCACCCCAATTTAAATCGTTCTGTGTTAAAACAGAATTAAAACATTATTGTCTTCAGGACGTCAGCGACGTCGCCATGCACTTAACTAAAAGGCTTCATGAAGGTCAAGAAGATTCCATCTTCTTCCTCCCATTCACAAAACTGATCAAAATCATTTTACGGTAATTAGAAATAGACTCAGGATTAACATGCATATTTCATACTCAGATTAATTTATTAATGTGATGTCAATTTCCTTGATGCCTTGAAGTCCTTTCAAAGAAGTATTCAATTATTTTTTGTATAATCCTTATTGAATTGATTGCATTTTTGATATTATATTTGGAAGAAAAAAAATTCAAACACAACTTTGATATTTATTATTAACAATACCAAATATGAAAGATGGTGTCAAGTATTTAATTTCGTTTGTAAGGAATTTAGAAAAAAATATTTGGCAGCGGTGGGATTCGAACCCACGCCTCCGAAGAGACTGGTGCCTTAAACCAGCGCCTTAGACCGCTCGGCCACGCTACCTTGCGACAATAACAAAATTTTGGCGGGAAAACCAACCCATTTTAAATGATATTCAATTTTTAAATATTAAAACCAAATAGATCTACAGAATTCGGCAATAACTTCGTCTTTAGAAGCTTCAGAAATAGCAATGTCCCCATGCACTTATTTAAAACCATTAAAGAAATATCTTGTAAAATTTGGCAACGATTCAAGCTTCGGGAAAGTGATGAAAATCGCAGTCCATTAATGTGATACTACTTTTTTGTTGTCTTCAAATTCTTTCATAGGTTTAAATCATACTTAAAGACATATTAATTTTCATACATATTAATTTTTATTAAATATTTATAATCACAATTATTTTGTTTATATTATCAAAAATTCAGGTCATGGAAGTATATTACTTAAACTAAACTAAACTAAAATATATTTTATTTGTCTTTTTGTTAAAATACACATCATTGGCTCGTACAGCTCGAGACTCCTGTGGGCACTATATATAGTAGGCTCCGTTCTTGTGGGGGTGGGTTACCGAATGGAGTCCGGGGTTGTCCACCTTCTTGGAGATTGGCACGGCCAATTGCCGGTGTCGTGGCATCTCCGAGCGTCAGCAACGATGTTGAAAGCAAAATGGGTCCAAGACCCCCCTCACATGGTCGTTGCATTTCTGGGGGCATTTTGTCTCAATATGATTTAGATAATGGAACCTGTAGATGAAATTAGCGGAAACTGTTGCTGGATGGCCAGCTTTGCAATTTAGTGCGCTCGGGAAAAACTTAGTCAAAAAACCCGTTGAAGCATTTTTGGGGGAGGTTTCGCGTTGTTCGGATAATGTTTTATGGTTTAGTGGGCGTCTTTACGTTTTGCGTTTTAAGTGGAAAGTTTTGAGTGCGCGGCAGACATTATGGTGGGAGTTTGTGAAAAATTGGAAGTTTATGGTAGAGGGGTTTGTGTCTGTGATTAGGGTCAATGTTGTGGATTCTGACGTCAGCCATGTGTTTTGTGAGTATCGAGTGGTGTATTTGTTTTTCGTAGAATTTATTAGCCTCTTGGATGATGTAATCCTGTACATATGGCACTCCAGTTGTGTCGTGTATGTGTCGGGTTCTGCTTCTCTGGGGTGCGCTGATTGCCATTCTCAGTATTTTGTTTTGCAGTCGTTGTAGTATGTTAATGGCGGTTATTGAGGCTCCACACCAGATGGGGCATGCGTATGTCATGATGGGTCGGAGGATTGTGGTGTATAAGTTAATTTTGTTATCTCTACTCATGGGGCTGTTTGCAGAGATTAGGGGATATAGTGGCTTGATTGCACCAAATATCTTTGGTCTAATTTTGTCTATATGAGGTCTAAAGGTCAGCCGATTGTCCAGATAGGTGCCTAAGTATTTCACGACTTTTTTGCATGGAATGATGGTTCCGTCTATAGTGGGTGGAGATACTATCCTTGTGTTAGTGTATTTTTTTGTAAAGTTGATCAATTCTGTTTTTTCAGGATTTATTTTAATTTTCCATCTCTCAAAAAACGCAGTGAGCATGCCCAGATGGATTTTAATCTGTTGGGTGGCGACCTGTGAGCTAAAGGACGAGCTGTAGATGGCAGTGTCATCAGCGTATAGTGCCAAGTTAGTGTGGGAAAACTTAGGGATGTCGGAGGTATAGAAGTTGTAGAGTTTTGGTGCGAGCACCGTTCCCTGTGGTACTCCTGCCGAAGTGTTTCGTGTTTCGGATAATTCCCCGCTGATTTTTACCTGGAAGGTCCTTCCTCGCAGATACGAGTCGATTAGTTTGACCAGACATTTAGGCAGTTTTAGCTGGTCCAGTTTATACACTAGTCCATCCAACCATACGGTATCGAAGGCTTTCTGCATATCTAAAAAGAGTGCAACTGTGTTTCTCCCGAAGTTCCAGTGCTTCTTAGTGTGTTCAGCAATTCGCGCCACCTGCAGGACTGTGCCATGTTTGGGGCGGAATCCGAACTGCTCGTGTGGTGTTATGTGTAGGTGTGAGTCGGCTGTTTCCAGGCGTCGCAGTATAACTCTTTCGGCTACCTTGGAAATAGAGCTTAGTAGCGATATTGGCCTGTATGAGTTGGGGTTATGTGGCGGTTTACCGGGCTTTAGTACGGGGATAACCACAGCGTGTTTCCATTGTTCTGGGAAGTATTGCAGCCTAATAATACCATTGATAATATAGGTTAGATGGACCAGTGTCTTCCTTGGTATGTTTTTTAAAAGGATGTATTGGATACCGTCTGGTCCTGGAGCTTTGTTATTTGGCAGCTTTCGCAGAATTTGCTGCACTTCACTCGGCCTTGTGAGTAGTTTAGCAAGTTCATTGTTTTGAATTACCTCTGGTTGAGCTTTGTGTATATTCTGAGCCATTTGCTGTATGTGGTTTTGTTCCGGTGTGAGGTTTGTCGTATCAGTTTTATGAATTTCTGCAAAGTGTGTGGAGATGGCTGTAGCTTTAGATTTGTTGGACATGTGCTCGATGTTGTTGTAGAGGATGGTCGGGTATATAGGACGTTCCCCTTTTAGTTTCTTTACGTATCTCCATAAGGAGCAATCCGTGGCTTGGAGCCTGCCCAGAAGGTCCCGCCACACGTTATTTCTGTGTTGCCCGATTTTATATGTAATTTCGTTTTTGAGCCGGTTCATTATTTGTTTGTCATTGTCGAGTTTGTATTTGTGCCAACGTTTTTTGTGGTAGTTTTTTGTTTTGATAGCTTCTGTTATATCATCTGGAAGATCATCTGCTGGTGGTTTGGTTTTTGTTACCTTAGTAGTTTTGTTCCTGGCTATTTTTAGATTGAGTGTGAATGAATCCACTTCTCTCTTTAGTGTTTCCAAATCCGTGATGTGACCTCTTAGGACCGTCAGAGTGTTTAGCTCGTGCCTGTACATGTCCCAGTTCGTTTCTCGGAAACAGAATTTGGTTTGTTGGAGGACATTTGTTCTTTTTTGTTGGATATTAATTAGCACTGGGGCATGGTCGGAGTCTAGTTCATGGAGTACAGTTGGTTCAGTCACTCTGCGTACTCCACTGCTTATGACTAGGTCTATTGTTGATGGAGTGCCCCCGTTATTGGGATAGTGCGTGGCTTCTTCAGGGAAAAGGAGGTCAACGTCCGAGTTGAGTATATAATTGTACAGGGTGGCTCCGTTGGTATTATTTCTGTGGCAGTTCCAGGCTGTGTGGCGAGAGTTAAGGTCCCCTAAGATTATGGTTTTGTTATACTTTTTGCAGAGTTGGTCTATTTGTGGTGTAGAAAAATTGTTGGATGGAGGGTTGTATGCGCACATTATTACGGTTCCGTCGGCTAGTTTGATTGATATATTCTCTATATGACTAGGTATACTATCTATTTTGGAGTGTGGGATGGAGTTTTTAACAAGGATTGCAACTCCTCCGTGTGTGTGGCGGGTGTGACCCGGGTTGTATTGCCTGTCTTCTCTGTAAGTTAAATAGTTTTTAATTTTGAAATTATGTCTGCTGGACAGTTTTGTTTCTGTTATGCAGATTATGTCTATTTTGTGTGTGTGCAGAAAATTAGTATATTAGTATATTACTTCGTTTTTAGTTAATTCGTAAATAACTTCGAAAAAACTTTTTTGGCAGCGGTGGGATTCGAACCCACGCCTCCGAAGAGACTGGTGCCTTAAACCAGCGCCTTAGACCGCTCGGCCACGCTACCTTGCGATAAAAACTATATTTTGGCGGGGAAACCACCCCATTTTAAATATTTTTCTCATGATTGAAATTGAATATTTTTAGATTTTTATAGTTGTAAAATTACTAATAGTGTAAATTACCCGCAAAACAATAAAAATTAAACTGCATAAACCGCAAATAAAAATACGATTTTAATTATCAGAAATTTGTAATTAGTCATAAAACAGGCAATTTGTACACAAATTGATGAATCAATGTCAATGATTTACAACCATTGTGTTTAACTTCATTAATATTCCTGTTTCATCTTGACAACATCAGAAATGGTAATTTTTTTCAGTCCTTGACGACATCTTGCCTTCTCAACTTGTGCGTTTATTCTGGGTTGTGTTGTTTACTACTACAATACGTAACTTTTTCAAGAAAATACGTAATACATTATTTAAAACAAAATATAAAATTGTGAAGTTTTCAGGTTTGCATTACTAGTTTTAAACTTTTTAAAAACATATTCACAACCCCACAAAAATGTTTACTAAAGTTATCCATATTTTCAGCTTATGGAGAACTAGTTGCGGTGGTCCAGAGGTTGCAATTGCAGCTGAAAAAGGCGGGAGCCTCAGGTGGCGGGCTTTCCGGTCTCGAAGGCAGAGTGGCGGCCGTCCAAAGTCTGTTGCTGTCGCCGCAGTTCGGACGTGCGCTGGCCGTCCACAATCGTGTGCAGGCTGTCCGTTCGCGATCCGCCCCTAGGCCGCCGCCAGTCGCCCAGACCGCACTAAGGGACTGTCTGGATGCGTTAGGCGGGTCGCAGAGCGCCCACGCCGTTGAACTGGCCTCACTCCTAACTGGTAAGTGTATTTCTGCATAATTATTTTTTACTTTATCCTACATACATTTCTACACATATTTGTAATTATATTTGTAGGATACGAGTTGGAGGCTTTGATGGTGGCCCACGATGGGGTAGCATCGACACTGCCGGCCGATTCGACAACCCCAACGCCATCGACGGCGGAAACCATCCCCACATCGTCCGTAGCCGACCACCGGTACGGCGAAGACAACATTAAAATAATTAAGATAGAGAAAAGTACTGAACCACTCGGAGCCACCGTACGAAACGAAGCTGACGCCGTCGTCGTCGGTAAGAATATATTTCTTTAATTCATTAACATATAATAATAACGTACAAGGGATATATGGCAATAATGTTTTATTCCGTGTAGGTCGTGTGGTTCGAGGCGGTGCAGCCGACAAAAGCGGCCTCCTCCACGAAGGGGACGAAATCCTGGAAGTGAACGGCATAGAAATGCGAGGTAAAAGTGTAAACGCAGTCTGCGACATACTGCAGGCGATGGAAGGCACCCTCACCTTCTTGATAGTGCCGGCTTCGGCGCAAGCACGTTCTCACCCCGGAAGAGACTCAGTTCTTCACGTCAAAGCGCACTTCGACTACGACCCCGAAGAGGACATGTACATACCTTGCAGGGAATTAGGAATTGGCTTCCAAAAGGGGGACGTGTTACACGTGATAAGTCAAGACGACCCGAACTGGTGGCAAGCCTACAGAGAGGGCGAAGAGGACCAAACGTTGGCTGGATTAGTGCCCTCACAGTCGTTCCAGCACCAACGCGAAAGCATGCGTCTCGCCGCCGAAGAACGGATGTCGAAACCCCAAAGGAAATCGTCCACACTTTTATGCGGCAAAACAGCCAAGCGGAAGAAAAAAAAGGGTGCGTGGGCGGAAGGTGGTTATCCGATGTACGCCAACGCGGTCGAAGAGTGTCCGGATCCGGATGAAATTTTGACCTATGAAGAGGTCGCACTATATTATCCCCGGGCCAATAACAAAAGGCCGATTGTTCTGATCGGACCGCCGAATATTGGCAGGCATGAACTCAGGCAAAGGTTGATGGAGGATGCCGAAAGATTTGCCGCAGCAATCCCACGTAAGAACAACATTCAACCTCAACTCTTATAACTTATATAACACTAACGTTTTTAATTAATTACAGACACATCAAGAGCGAGGAAAGACAACGAGGTAGACGGACAAGATTACCATTTCATAACCAGAGCGCAATTTGAGGCGGACATCCTGTCGAGGAAGTTTGTGGAGCACGGCGAGTACGAGAAGGCGTACTACGGCACGTCGCTTGACGCCATCAGATCAGTGGTGAATTCCGGAAAGATTTGTGTACTGAATCTTCATCCTCAAAGTCTCAAGATCTTACGCACTTCCGATTTGAAGCCGTACGTGGTGTTCGTGGCTCCGCCCAGTTTAGAGAAGCTGCGACAGAAGAAAATACGAAACGGGGAAACATACAAGGTACAGTGCTATACAGAAACATTGCTTGGCATTCTTTATTGTTGTATCTTTCGTTTTAGGAAGAGGAATTGAAGGACATAATAGAGAAGGCTCGGGACATGGAAGACAAATATGGTCACTTCTTTGATATGGTGATAATTAACAATGACACAGAAAGGGCGTATCATCAGTTGCTCAGCGAGATCAACAGTTTGGAGCGTGAGCCCCAGTGGGTGCCAGCCGCTTGGATCAAGGCGCTCTAGAACGCGGCCGCGATTAAAGCTTTAGCTGGGCTTTCGATGATTTTTTGGACCTGACTGTGGACCATAGTGCGGGGTTTTGGCACTCTAATCAAATCGTCGATGTGACGACTAAAGCTTTAACTAAACAAACATTTAATTGACTTAATGACTGAGAATAATTTTTCATCAAAACTGTATATATTGATGATTTTATAAAGAATTGTTGACTGATTAAAATCCTTTATCTAAGATTTCTCTATAGAGAAAAATTATCGTCAATCGGGTGTTTTACATGTGCCCCAAATCCAGAACAAATGATTTACAGTTTAATTGTTTAATCGTCACTCAATTATTTTCAGTTCTCCGCATCCCCAAAAATCGATGAAACCGAGATTAAAACCAACCCGTGCAAAACCCCCGATTGAAAAATGGTTGTGAGAGATTAAAAAAAATGTTTATGAAGGTGCTAGTCGATACGGCTTTTTACAGTATACTTTTCGGTATCACGTCCCCCCGTACTAGTGAAATTAAATAAATGTGTTCGGCCGATCCGCGAGCGAACCAAACATTGATAAACTTGAAAAGTCCGTTGTCTTTTTCATTCCATTGAACCGACGAACATCACATCCTCTTTAAAATTCTCCTGTGATCCACGCCGCAACACGCTGATGTTGTGTTGACTATGAAGAATTGATAGATTTAAAAAGACGGCAATAATGATTGTATATAAATAGGAACATAACAAAATCGTGTTTTTAGTTGTTTATAGCTATGTACTTAGCAAGACTCGAATGTATTGTATATAAGAGTTATTCATATTTGTCTCAGTAGACGCGTCTTTGTCCATTCAAGCTCGACACTTATTGTTAATATCTAGAAACCAACAAGTAACATAATGCCTTAATACAAATGTGTGTCAAATCCCTGAATACTCAAAGTTTCGAGTTTGGCGAGGAAAGACGAAAAATATTTAACTTGAAACGACTAAAAAAAATTTTTCATTGGTGTTAGTTCAAATTTTCAACCTATTTCCAAACTCTCGATTATGTTATGCGTGATTAAAAAAAGAGTTTTAAGTAATGTGTTCTGACTGTGTCGAGGACAAAGTTATACATTAGATTTACATAGAGGTTTTTGTTGTTTACTTTTTATATGTACTTATTTTATATCTCCTACATTTAACTAGATAACTTTTAAAATAGATCATATAGGTGCAATTTTCCCAATTGATTATAGTCTTGTTTATTTTATATTGTATTGAGTATTAAAAAATCGGCGTGAGGAAATTGTGGGACGTTGTTTAGATTTTCTTACACCGATGCTTACGTTTATATAAATATTATAATATATTTTAGTTATGTATACATACTTTTTAGAAATCTGAAGTCATAATTATATTTTGTTTATTTATTTGTTATTATTTAATTGTATATAAAAGATATCAAATGTATATATTAAGATCAGACCCTATGGAGTCTGTAGATATGTCGTGTATAATACTTATCGTTAGTATTTTGACTTCGGGGTTCCTTTTATTAAATATTTTATTATGCATAAATCATTGTTTTAGAATTGCAGAAATAAACATTTCTCACTATTTATCCGTATTTTATTTAACTCGTTTTGGTAATTTTAAAAATAAAATAAACTGCTACCATACAATATTCTTTATTAAAATAAGTCTGTATATATGTTCCAATGAAATAACCAATAAAAGACAACGTTTTACTGGTTCCTGACACCAGTAATCGACAAATATGTATTCTTATTCTTCAAACAGACAACAGGTACAAAAGTGTAAACAACGGACATCGTTTCTTTCAACGTGTTTAAATGTCGAAGAAACGGTTCCGCCTCAAATCTCTTATCAACTGGATAAAATATCTTAATATCATAGACGGACTTTTCGTCGTTCTCGTGTCCCTGCTGCAATTTCTCTATCACATAACCGATCGTTTCGATGAATACAGTTTCGTTTAATTCCACTACATCATCCTGGCTCTCAACCAGACATACTAGAGCCGCAATATTATTTTCGTAGTTCCACCTTCTATATATGGAAATTGCGAAGCTTTCAATGCATCTACCTCGTTCTTCATCTAAAAACAAACGTGTTTAGTTGTTTTTCAACTGAATGGACTGATTTATGTACATTCGAATTGGTTATTGTGTATGTGAGCCCAAACGTGCCACTCAACAAGAGCATTTCTAGGCAATCCAGTTACAACTACATAATTAACTATGGCATTATTGGTTTTACTTTCCCATATCATTCTAGCGGGCTCTACATAAGAAATGTCCGTCAAATAACAAATTCCCTACGAAACAACAACTAGGAACGAAAGTTTTTACGGTAAAGTTAACGTATATACTTGAACAACATCCCTGAGATTAATATTGTTGTCGACGGCTTTCAACAGTCTTCCAATGTGTCTTAATGTCAACCGACATTGAGCTTTAATTCCTCCTGAAACCATTTCCAAATTGCCTGGAATTAAACCAATTTGTCCCGCCAATTTAATAATATCTCCGACTCGAACTGCTTGACTGTAAGGGCCAATATTCGCAGGAGCCCAGTGAGATCTACTCTGGACATGTACTGTATGTCTAAAAATATACAGCTGCATCTAATAACAAAATGAAATCTGGAATATTATACCTATCAATAGGGGGATCACCAGAACTTCTGATGTTAGGATTCTTCCAAGACAAGGCTTCAATTTGGACGGGGCATCTATCGTCGAAGGGGACTTGTACACAAGCTCTTGAAGGAGGATTCACGTGATTGAACATCTCAACATAAAGACGATTCAATTCTGCATACTGCGACATGTCACTCACGAACATACTTATGGAACACACGTCGGTCACGTTGTGCTTATGCAACTCCAAAATTGCTGTAAAAGGAACACAAGTGTTAATTATATAGATGGGACAATTAATGATTGTAATTGGGATGGAACAATGCAGGCAAATGATTTATTATGAATATTTACCTACACTTTAATGAACTCATCGCCTCCTCCATTGCTTCAGATGGGTTCTCCTTTTTCCCTTGTATTCCTCCAATCCACAACCAACCGTCCGCACTTTGGGCAAATAGTGGAGACTGATCAATGAAAGATTTTTCTGTACAATTATTTACAACACTATCTACACAATCCTCTTCATTTTCATCTATAAGAAACAATAACTACTACTTAATAAATAATTAAAGAATAAGTTTACCCTCAATTTTAGTAAATTCTAAAGATTCTTCACTATTGTCAGTTATGTAGCCTTCACTGTCTTTTAAGGAAAGACCTGCTAATCTAGATTCAAGATCCAAAGTAGGAGTTTTCAGACTCAGACTTAGCTTGTTGAATTTCAAATAACCCACTGGTGCTATTGGATCATTTGTGTGTAATACAATTTCAGATTCTTCCCTAAAATTAGATTTTAAGTAAAAACCAAATGTGTAATGGCAAATAAATTGTATTCTTACACGACGATTCTGCTTTTGAACAACGGGCAATCCAAAGTAAGGGTTTCATATTCTCCGCCCTCCCCGCAAACATTAAGACCATATTTTTCATGCATAGAAAACAGATGAGACTGGAGTGAACTTAAACTTCTGCCCAAATGTTTTTGGGGATCTAGCCCCAAAGCTGCTACTTTTATAACAATCGCGTCCACTTCGTTTTTGAGCATGTCATTATACAATTCTGACTGGTTTTGTTGCCACAAATAGGCCAATGGTACTAAACCTAATCTTACACACCTAAAAACATGATTAAAAAAATGTAAATTTGAATGAAAAACTTTATGCATACAATAAAGAAGTTAAATATTGTCAAAATAATTATAGAACACAATTCTTTAAACAGTACATTTAAAAACATACACATTTTCGACCCGATTTCGTTGATAATCTGATAGGATAGCCCCAACAGAGACAGCCTCCACATCCATCTCCAATTTAACCTGTTCCAACAACAGAAACAGATCCTCCACCTCGTCCTCCATGCAGGGCGTGTAGGTCTTGCCTTGTTCCAGGGCTTTGCCCTCAGTCTCCCTCACATACAAAGGCAAATCCATGGCCTTAGCAATTAGCTCAACTGCCTCATGGCCTACACTCTGGTACATGTAGCTGTCGATTTCGGTTTTGTTGTGGGGCGACAGATTGGCCAGGGCTGTGATCTCGTGTCCGGCAGCGATGCATTGCATCATGTTGAAGGTGCTGTCTTTGCCACCGCTTACCAGTGCCACTACCCTCATGTTCAGGCTGAAACGGTCAAATTGTAGGTTATTTAATGGTCTGCTTGTTGTTTTATTATTATCATCATTGCGTTTGACTGTAAACAACAATTGTGCGTGCCAATTTATAAATAAAAGCTATTAATTTATGGGAGAATTGTATTTCAAATACAACAGAGGATCCATGCTGAATTTGACTTTTTTCCACTCACCTGTATATATCAATTGGCAATATTATTGTGATGAAGCACTTGATAAAATGAAAAATGTTAAAAAATCATATTTATCGACATTATAAAGGTCACTTTTAACGAATGAGGTTAGGTATCGATTTTTGGCCGCACAAATTTAACCTGTATTGTTTATTGATACTTTACAATTTATCAATGATTAGTATGCATGAGTTTGATTGATATTAACCAATTGTTACAATTTTAGTTACGTACGTTACTTACAGAATTGTGTCGTTTGCACTTTTACTAGAATTGTTATCCGTTTAAAAAACATTTGCTTGCAAAATAAGCATACCTATTTAGTTCAAGATTATAAGTATTAATTTATATTATCTAATCTTATTTATTTTCCCAGCACAAGATATTTTCATTTGGATTATTTAATACAGTAATTAGTTAGCTCGAATTATTATTAACAAAGATTTTTTTATTTTTTAACTCACTGTATTCAAAAAATTTAATGAAATTTAATACATAACCAAATAAAATCTTTTAATTTAAAATTAACATTAAAAAAGTACAAAATTCACCGTGTTGACAAATGATTTTCAAAGTAAATAAAAATTTGATTGTTTGAAATAACGACAAATGTCACAGCCAATGTTGAAACGACATCAAAACATTTTAAATTATATATGGAACTTTTCATACTATACTATAACATATACCTTAAAAATAAGATAGATGATTTATCATAAAATGAATTCATATTCATTGATTTATGGTTATAAAAAAGAACCACTAACAAATTTATGAAAAATTACTGTCTTGTTTTAAGTTAAAATAAAAAATTTGTGGATATTTAATTTAAACTTACGAGAAATGATAAACATAAATATTATATTTAAGATAATAAGACAAAATAGTAATTAAAAATTAATAAAACTGAATAAATAAATTAAACAGATTTATTCAATAAAGTTGTACAATAATAGTTTCCCTACATGACTTCTTACACAAACTTAAACATCATATCCAACAATGTGGCGTTTTCCAATGCATTCCCCAACATAGAACCAGCATCCTACTTCAACTGCTACAAGGGTGTTCAACCAGGCCTCCTTGACAGTCATATTCTTCCAGGTACCATTCTTGGCACCACTGATCAGACGGCCGATTCCAGCTCTGATTTGTGGAATGTCAGCGGGAGATGGAGGTGTCAGTTCCACCTTGGCGTATTTCACGAAGACGTCCAATCGGGGCTTCGCCTCAGCGATGAGTTCTAAAGGTTGAGGTTAATTACGTAATTTCTAGTGTTTCTGAGATACGTCCTTTTATACGACTGTACTTACTGGATACGAGGGCTGGGGCGCTAGATACGAGTTTTGCCATGGTGGTCTGTTGTGGGGTAGTTTGTTTCAGAAAATTCTTCGAAATGTCTTGTCCACCAATAACTGACTGACAGATCGAATTTGAACGTTGGCAAAACTGCTGTTTTTATGTAACAGATCAAAAATACTATGTGTATTTAAACTATTAGAAAATCAGAAACTACTGATTTATAATAATTATACGATGAAACTAAAAAATAAAAATCTAAGTAAAAAGGAACATTTTAAACTTTATATATTTTATATAGGCAACCCTTTTAACATTTAAAACTGTTATCTAATTGCATAGACAATTTATATAAAATGAATTAATTTTAAAAATTTATCTAATATTGTGATTTATTTTAATAATTAATAATACGTCGAATGCGAATAGTTAATAAGAGCTCAAAATCCAAGCCGTGGTAACGTGAACCGTCACGAGCTGTCAAACAAAAATTATATAACCTCACTTCGAAGTACCTCCGAGCGAATCGGCGGTTCGCCCTGCATGAACTGGAACTAGATGCGAATTGAATAGAGCGAGTAATGTCTACAAGTGGCAGCGGATCATCGTTCCTGAAATGGCAAATCGCATTGGGATTGGGTGCGATGGGCGCCGTTGGACTCGCCTATTGGTACCTTAGATCTAACAAAAGTGCACCATTACAAACCATTGAGGAGAGCAATACGATTGGAGAGCTCGAGGAAACAGATTTTCAACGCGCCAATCGTTTCAAAACTGAAGGTAAATATTTCCTGTCAATATCAATCATTCAATTGCCAATTTGGACAATTTGACTTGATTAATCAGAGAGGATCTGTCTTATATTCCAATATGAGCAGTATATTCTAACCTGATGTCCAACAATATTTTGCATGCAGGAAATGAAATGTTCAAACGCGGCAAATACGATGAAGCCATAAACCTGTACAACAAAGCTATAGAATCAATCCCAGAGGAGTACAAAACAGACTTGGCCACCTTCTATCAAAATCGTGCCGCAGCTTATGAACAATTGAAGAAATGGAGCGCCGTAATTGCCGATTGTTCGAAAGCTATTGAACTGAACAACAAGTATGAAAAGGCGTTGTTCAGACGTGCAAAGGCAGAAGAAATGATCAAGGATTGGGAAAATGCCCTCGATGATATCACGTCCGTTTGTATACTACAAAATTTTAGCAATCAAAGTGCACTGTTGATGGCAGACAGGGTGCTTAAGGAGTTGGGCAAGAAGAATGCAGCAGAGGCAGTGAAGAACAGAAAACCATTGATGCCTTCCAAAAACTTCATCAAGACGTACTTTTCGTCGTTCTCGCAAGATCCAGTCTACAGGAAGCTGATGGATACCTCTGAACCAATGGGAGATCAAGAATTGAAAGGTGAGTTAATGTCATTTATATATAAGGAAAAAATATATATTATTGTTTATTGTGACTCTGATAAGATTGAGTAATATGTTACTATCACATGAATGTGAAATTGTGTCATTTTGTTATCAATATTTGGTTTGCTTATTTTTAGAATAATAATTATTGAAGTTAAATTCATGTATTAATTGTTAATAATTATCTTTATAAAATACGTGCGTTTGTAGATTTATAATTGTGTTAATTATGGTTCTGATAAGATAAAAATAATCATTGTTTACATGCAACATAAATGTGAAATTTCTATATTAACACACTATAGGCGGGTAGCAAAATAGTCCATACTAAGTTGTTGAATAATAACAAAAAATAAGAGATAATTCTTTCAGTTTCGTATGTAAACCAATAGAGTAAAATTATCTCACCCCTCTTTTAAAGTAAGTACATTCAAAAAGGTAAAAATTACCCGGCCCGTTAACAATCAACATTTCTCGAGACGGGTATTTTTACCCGACCCGCTTATAGTGTGTTAATGAGATTTTTTAGAATCAATCAGTTTCCTTGTAGATGTTTAAGTAGTAATTTTTGTTGTATTATTATCATAATTAGTTTTAACAATAAAATAATCATTCTAAAATGTTTAACAAAATAAGAACATATTTAGTAATGATATTTATAAACTATAACTAAAACCCAATTAATATATTTATTAATCTTGAAACAAGCGAATTTTTTTCTCCAAGAAAATTTAAATTAAATTAAAAAAAATAAGTGGGTTTGCTTGAAAGAATGCCAGAAATACGCTATTTCAATTTTATTTTTAAATTTTTATACTGTTAAATTTAAACTACATGTAATAAATTTCCTATCAATATAATAAATAAGAATTACGCATCTATAAATTTTAATACTGATGTCATGTTTTGATAATAATTTTATTGTTTTTCTAAAGGATTTATGAAGGCAAAATTGGCATTTGCAACGGAAAAATTCGAAGACATAATTCCGGCTTGCACCGAAGAATTGAATCTGAGTGAGGCAGAGTCCCAACACAAATTGGAAGCGCTCTCGCTCCGTGCCTCATTCTACTTCCTGACCGGTCAGTTTAACGATGCCATCGAAGACCTGAACTCTATTATTGCCAGCAAGGACGCTCCCGACGATTTGGTCGTAAACGCGTTGGTGAAACGTGCATCAATATACATGCAAACTGAACGTTTGACAGAGTGTTTGGAGGACTTTGATGCTGCAGCAGCAAAGGGACCAAATGTTTCAGGTAATTATTTATAAAACAATCTGGAGTTGTATTTTAATGTAATTTTATTTGCAGACGTCTTCCATCACAGAGGCCAAGTGAAGTTGCTATTGGAACGCACGGAAGAAGCACGTGAAGATTTCGAAAAAGCCGTACGTCTCAATCCGAACTTCTCCATCGCCTACGTGCAAAAATGCTATTCGGATTACAGACACGCAATGCAAACGCAAAATGTAGACTTGCTTATCGACAGTATGTCGAGTTTCGAAAGAGCGATAGAGAAATTCCCCAGTTGCCCGGAAACTTACGTGCTATTTGCCCAAGTTAAGACCGAAAAACAACAGTATGAAGAGGCGGAAGAATTGTACAAAAGGGCGTTACAAATCGATCCGTCTAATGCCTCCGTTTACGTTCACAAAGGATTATTGCTGTTGCAATGGAAGGGCGATACTGAAAGAGCTGTTGAATTGATGAAGGAAGGCATCAAGATCGATGACCGGTGCGAATTTGCTTTCGAAACACTGGGTACTGTTGAGGTTCAAAGGTAAAAAATCAGGAGTAAACCGTTGGCTGTTTTTTAAAATGATGTTTATTATTGTAGAGGGAACTTTGTCCTGGCCATCGACTTGTTCAATAAAGCGATCGCATTGGCCAGATCTGAATTGGAGATGATACATCTATTCTCGCTAAGAGATGCGGCCGCATCGCAGTTAAAGATCGCTTCGAGGTTGGGAATTGGTCCGCAGTATTTGAGAAGCACCTAACTTTAAAATGCCATGTCCTGTAGACAGTCTGGATACTAAATTACGTGTGACGCCCGTTGTTATGTATATTATTTTTAAGTTGTTAGCATTCCAAATTTTAAATACATATTAGATTTAATTTTTATTGTTTTGAGTTGGTTGGAACGGTTTTTGGTAGCGTACATTGTTATAAGCACTGTTTACAGTGTCATTGACTATAGTCATTGCAGAATTGTTTATTTACAAACAAACGAAAATTTAAACGAAACCTACTGGTGTGTGAATGTTACTACATTCACTTTTGTATAAAGTCTTTGTTTTATTGTGGATTGCTCATTTTGTATTATGCAATATATTGTATATAATTGATTTCAATAATTCATTATTAATACCACTCTTCATAATTATTTCCCATAAGATAATAAAAAAATTGTCCCTTTACTACTAGATCCTGAAAGGTATAAAAAAATCAGACCAAAATAGTTGATATCAGTTTATAAATTTGCGATTGTTAATCATGAAAATGGAATTTCATATTAGTTCTTTAATTATGAAACATTGAAAATCTACAACTGAAACTAATAAAACACAAGTGTTATTTGAAGTATATTTTATAAAATGAATACATGTAACACATAATCCAATATCGTAACACTTTCGATGAACACAAATTTTATAAAAGAGATCAATACGTGTATAAAATTTGGTTATAGATTTTTTGGCAAATTTGAAACAGAGTAGATACAAAATCGATATATTTTCGACACTTAACAACATAACAGAAACAACTGTTTTGCACAATTACTATTTTGTTAATACATATTGCGTGGCGATGCTACGTGTTTTACGAACATGTGAAAAACAGCTGTAGATAAAAAATAATACACAACAATCTTTGGCAAATTTCTTCAACAGAGAAACGTGTATTGTTTGTGTTTTCATAAGATGTTTCTCTGGTAAAGTCACATAAAATTTTCATATCAAATTATAACTATGTATAAAAATATTTAAAAAAGAATGTTGTACTTTTCAAAAAGATATCTTAAAAATTTTTCATATATATATATATATGTATATATAATATATTAATATTAACTTTAAGAGCGTAAACCTACTTGGTGTTTTGTTGTTTTCGTATTGTTTAACAATACATATATAGTCCCATAAAAGCCTGTTTTATTCTCTTTAACATACTAGTATTGCAAATTTCATTGATTCCATACACATACAATAGTACAGAATAAAATTTCGTACAGGAAAACCAGATAAAATTTCCAATACTGTCTGGTATGTTAAATCATATAAAATAGTCATAAAAATACACTTAACATACATTTATTTTCTCCACAGTTACCGGATAATCTACTGTCCTAAATTGATATTTCCACGTGTATAATCCCCAGTGAAAAATACTATTAATAAATACTATAGAATTATTAAGATTTCAAGGTGCACAAAAGTAAAGGAATACTGTTGAAACAAGTTTGTAAATGTATGACCAAAGAAAAACAGTCTTAATTTAAATAAATGCTGTGTCTCATGGAATGCTAACCTTATGTTAATTTGGTCTGCCCTTACACTCTAACATCGTTTTTTATTAACTAACAATATTTTCGAAAAAACTAAAAATAAATACATCATAATGTATAGCATAGTCGTTTTTTGTACTTTTTGGTTTTTTTTATGCGCAAACGAACTTACAAAAATTGTAACCAACATGTGTGATGATAAGGTGACTGTGAACAACATTTTTTTAAAGGGCTTCAACTTGTGCCTGCCCGATAAAACATCGTAAAAGTGATGAGTTTATGAACACAAAAATATTTGACGTGCACACTTTCAAAACTGAGCATAAAGAGGCCACATACATAATAAAAAACGATACTCAACACGTATTTCACATTAATCCACTAAAATTAGATCAAAATCACTCGTTGATATTTTACAATAACACATTTTTATCATATGTACAAAACATTAATTTTTAATAAGCGTATGCTTTTATTGATTTAATATTAATTATAATATTCTCACGGGACGTCCGAAATAGCGAACATTTATTTATTAATCAACCGAACGGGATAACGTGTCTAGTTTTGTTTATTACTTTTCAGTCTTCAATTATTCATCCAGAGTAAATAATACTGTGTGCGTGATGTTTATAAAAAAATCTATCAAAATACGCTTGTGCGAATTAGTTTCGCCATTTCGGATCTGTCGTTGTGATATTTCAAGTCTTGCTCAATATTTATAAGGCTCTCACGCCGTAAAAGTATTTTTTGGAGGTGAAGATGTCATTTTTAATAAGTAAAATAAGTAAGTGAATATTAATAAAGTACATGTTTAGTTTTTATATTCCAAAGCTGCAGTTGTTGGACTCCTTTGGAAATATTGGAAAATACTTATAAACTATAATTAGGTGCAGATTTATCTTATGAAATACGTAAGTTTTTCTAAAAACCAATGAACTACTTAAAAAAACACAAACAAATTATCCTAAAACCAACAGACACCTTCACCTCAAAATCCACTGCTTTTTCCTTTATCGCCTCGTCTTCAAACGCGTGGCTTGTACGTCAGTGTGACGCATATTGTTTCGGGCGCAGTCTTGGGCGGCGACTGTTGTGGCTGTGCCTCGTCCGATTGAACCCCGTTCTCGGCGGCTATTGCACCGTCCACACTCGGACACGTGCACAGTTCGTTCTTTGTTTTGAAGCTGCACGACCTAGATATGTTCTCGTATTTTAGCTTGAAGCTGCCGGGACGTGAGCTAGTTGATTTCCTCTCACCGCGACCCTTAAAGCTGCATACAAATTACGTATTATATTTAGTCTTCAAGGAGTTGAGAAAATGTACCTGTTGGATCTGGAACCGTTTTCTTTGTTGCGTCGACTGGCGGACCTCTGGATGTATCTCTTGTCCCTGGAGTTGGATCGTTTGACGCTGGGACGTTTTTGTATGCTTTCCGCACTCAGAGATAAACCGGCTATGCCCACTGGAAATAAAACAAACCGTTTTACTTAAACGTTAACACTTTTAAATAGTTTGGTACTTACCGACAGTACCGGAAGATGATCTCCTCAACAAAGTGTTGCTCAACATAGAAATGTCGGCCTCATTCAACGGAATGTCCAAGGATCCGCCGCAACTCGTGCACTCAACAGACGGACCCAAAAACCACTGCGACCGTGTCTTCATCCTTTGCGTCTGTCGTTCGTGCACCTTAAAACGACAAACACATATTCAGTTTAAAAACGACAATCGGAGGACAAATCACTACGACAATTAAAGAGAAGAGATTAAATAATAATTTGTGATTTGCCCCGATTTTGTAAATTGCATAGTTTCTTTCGAAAAGTTTCAGTACTTGTGGCAGAAAACTCAGACTCTTTGTGCTCTCCGCATAACGATTCACAGCCTTTAACTCGTCTAAGCTCATCTTTGGTCCTGAATGACTGTTACTCGAAGAGTGACTTCTACTAGACGAATGCGATGTCGCGTTGTTGCCCTAAAATTTTAGAGGCAACCGTTTAACCCACTGACTGACGTGAGATAAATAAATTATGAACAAAAATGAAGCCAGAACGTAAAAAAACAACGACAATTCAAAGAAACGTTCAGGAACTTAAAAATAAAGCAAAGAAGCGTTAAAAACAACACAAATTTAATACACACATCGAGTTTTTTACATAAACAATAACAAATAACGAAAGATATAATCAAGCGCTACTGATACAAAAGTTTTTTTGGGTACCTGGAATAGTCCGTTCTGTTCCAGAGATATCGACAGTCTCGTGCAGCTTTCAAGCAGACTGTGCTCGGCAATCATGCCCAAAGATGTTGAGCTAACCTGTTGCTGCATCGCCGACTCCAACAGGGCGGGCGTCGACTGACACTCCTCCACTTGGCTTAGCGCTGCAACCAGAAGAGTTAAACCCGTTTAATTTTTTAATTCTCGATGTCACAGAATGTGGCTCTACGTTATCTAGTTGTGTGTTATAGGGGTGTGACGGAACATTGCGGGGGAGTAATGTTACTAACTACATACCTGCCATCGGGATATTAATGTGTCTATTGTCTACGTGTAGTACAAGCTAACGAAAACGTAACGAATTTAAACTGATCACTGCATACTTCGAGTATTAAAATGAAAATTCGTTATTTTTCGAACAACACCAAGAATGATATACGAGAATTGAGGTTGAAACGTGCACAAAATAAAACATCTTCGATAAAGCCTAAATTATTTATTAAAAAACTCGAATCGAGGATCGACATTTTTGGAAGTATTGCCAAATTACAACTCGTTTTTTATAAAAATATGAATTAATTACACCAAAAGCATCATTTCAATTCGTATAATTGAAAAATGGAATTGGATTTTTAAGGCCTGTAAAATCTAATTTTCAAATATTTTTTGTAAAATATATAAATGTATAAAATTTTATTCGAATTAGTATCAATTATGAAAGTAGTAGTTTACTGTTTACTCTAATGTGGCTGTGTTTACGTGAAATACATGGTACTAGATGTAATAACCAATTTATTTATATTTAAATTGCTGAAAGACAGAACGAGAATCGTTTTTTCGCCCAATTTTCTGGTAACTTTGGGTACTACCCTCTTGTAAACTACAACGAACACGTTACATATCCTAAAATAATTTATGTATTATAGTATAATTATATATAATTTTAAAAACCATTAACATTTTTTATTATTAAGCATAAAAATTATGAGAGGTTGGAAACGTGCACAAAATAAAACGTGATAAAGAAAAAAATGATTTATTGACTGCTTAAACTACTATCATATATCACAGTCTCGATCGGAATGTACACACGTATACTCAATGCAATAAATCTATAAACATAACAGATGACAAGAACATGAAGAGTTAAGAGAGAAAGAAATAATACACTATTTAAAAAAACTACCAAGGACAATAAATTAATTTAAAATAACAGTAAGTGGAGCAAAGGTTTTTTTTGTATTGGGCACGCGTCTCGTGTTTTTTCAGACAGTGTGATTAGCGCGCACAACGTCCGTATCGTCATTACCTTCGGGGTAGCATGCGGCGGCGCTCCAGCGACCGTTCTCGTAGGGCAGCCACGATTCAGTGCCCAGGGACAATTGCCCTTCAAGCAGAATTAACACACAGAAAATAAACGAGAGAGAAAATCATATGTGGAAACGACACACACATATACATTCACTCGACAACAGAGATGAAATTCATAAAAATTAACATGTTGTTGGGGGAGAGAAAGAAATGCGTGAGCATGAACTAATTAAATCTAATTAAAACTGTCATGTTACAAAAATAATTACTTAAAAAACACATTTCTAGTGTATGTGTGTGTAACATACATACGGTTGATGTTTGTTAATAGTTCTGTTCAAATATTCTAATACATACATTGCATTGGCTGCTCGTCCACATCCGCTAGTTTCTCTGGATGAATCAGGCGGAGATTAATTCACACACCACACCCGACAATCGCATGCATTTCAGACTTTTTACAAATTTTTTAATATCACAAACCTACTATTATCATTTAGTGACACTACAGTTTTGCTTATTCCAAACTGTGATTTATTACACAAAACTTGTGCCATAAAACCATAAAAAATCATCCATTCACAATATTAGTAAATAAATATTTGGGTACGGGATCGTTGAGAAAATAAAAAAATAACAGCGTGAGTCATGACAATAAAAACACGCACACACACACAATGTTCACGTTAACTAGATCGAACGTCTGAAACTCACCCAAAAGGTAGCGTTCCAAAGCGATGTACTCGTTGTTGCACTGAAACGAACAGATCCATTCGCCCTGGACTCGTAACACCCTGCCCGTCACCTTTGTGTAGTACTCGTAGTTGTCGCGCCCGAACAGGTTCGAATTGGCGAACTCCTCGATCAGATGCTTCATGACCCGCGACGCAACCTAAGCACAAAATATCAAAGTCAGAATTTGAACCAAACTATATTGCACTAGTTTACAGCGAAATATTTCTTTTTAAAGCAATTTCCAGATGGACAAATTATGGCTGATGGTACTCTAATATCATGCAATTTTTGATTTACCAACCACAAACTGGTAATTTTTTTATTTTTTCAAGTTTTTTATCTTTAATCTAATCTTTCAACAAATCACTGTACAATGATGATATATAATGATGATTAAATGAATGTTTGAGTACAGTTCACTTAGAAGCATTCTGGCGAGTTAAGTTTTTGAGGAAATATCAAATATCCCATTTACGTCAAGAAGATCAACATATTGTGGACTTGACTTTAATTAATTCCCATTTATCTTAAGACAAAATTTTATTTCGATTTTCATATCCAAACATGACAATTAAAATGCATTGGTTTTCTTTTTTTGACAATTCTAGATTCTAAAGCATAAAGTTCAAGTCACAGAGGTAAAATCTCGAAAATTACATGAAATTTTGAACTTTCTACAGCTACAACTTAATTATTTTTCTTCTAATTGTCCATTCGTTCCAAACTCTCGATCGGGCAAATTTCCTGCTGTAAACTAGTATTAAAGTGGGTTAAGGGTGCGTCTGGTACTTAAAACAAAAAATACAATCACTATGAATAAAATAAAATAAACGCACCCAAAGATAAAAGAAAGCATTCAAAAAATCAAAGCAAGCGAACATCGACGACTATAACTTCTAGTTGATGTTGGTATAGAAATATGGGGGGCCGACATTTCTACATGTGAACACTAAATGCGCACTTCTAATTCAAACCTCTACGTATTTTTTCTACAGTTGTTTTAAAAAATTTTGAATTTCGTAACACTAACCAATCAATAAATCAAAAAAATCACCTACTAATAACTATAATTAATCGGTTTCTGATATTGTATTATAAAAGGGTGGTTTTCTGGGAGACTTACGTTTACTTCGGCCTGTATGTCACACATTGTAAGCATTGTACAGCAAAAAAGCAGAGAAATTCCATAATTAAAAATTGCAAACCAGAGCGCACAACAAATTCTTTCGGGCATTGTTACAAGTTTATTATTCATAGCGTCGGCCCGAAATATTAAGTGGTAATCACTTACGCATTTCCTGCCGCACAAATTCGGCCGACAATTTTTGCATTTACCTTATTGTTCGACGACCGAAAAGGAAACGAATATTCGTCAATTGTCTCCTGATAATCTCGACGCTTTGCATATTTAAATAATAATAGTTTGTCCTATGTTGTTAACAATAGACCAAAAAAAGAGTTTGTTGCGCACTTCAAATGCCGATTTTTCCCAGTGATAAAAAACGAAAAATCAACAACAAACGTGTAGACAAAGGAATTCACCTTAAATTTCTGAACGTCCTCGAATTTGGCCGTTTTGCCGTCGGCGACGCACGTGTGGAAGAAACTGGGGGCGACGCTGACGCCCAGCGCCTCGCTGCTCATCCCAGTGCCCTCTTTTTCGCTGTTCGAGGCGATCACACGGAACGTGCCGAACAACAGCACAAGCAAACGTTGCGTGTAGACCGGCAGGGATGTGATGATCCTGGAAAAATAAGGGAAAACTATTAATCTACTGTTGTTGCATTCTTTCATTTTATTAAAGTTTAAGGAATGTATTAAATTAACATACACTTGGGCATAAACGAATGATTCATAATAAATTTACTCAACAACGCGACAATGAATGTGTCAACAAGTTTCAAAGAATAATTGACTCATAATTAATTTAAATGGAAGGTGTAAATGAAAACAAAATATAAAATATAAAATATAAAATATAAAATATAAAATATAAAATATAAAATATAAAATATAAAATATAAAATATAAAATATAAAATATAAAATATAAAATATAAAATATAAAATATAAAATATAAAATATAAAATATAAAATATAAAATATAAAATATACAATATATAAAATAAGTGATTCAATTAATAATCATAATTTCCTCAAACTGTTGGTACTTGAAATATGTCATCAAACGACAAAGAATAATTGACTCATAATTAATTCAAATAGATGTAAAATGAAAAGAAAACATTATTGTGTATATTTTAAATTCACAAGGTATTTATCACGTTTATATACATTTAATTAATGATGAATGATGTATCAAAATGTTCTTATATTTTTTCTTCTAAATTTAATATAAATTTATATTTAGCACAAACTTATTTATCTAATAAAATTCTATGCATTTAAACGCAATTAATAACTTTAATTCTAGTCAAACTATATATAAAATGTGTCAACAAGTGTCAAGAATAATTGACACATAATTAACTTAAATGGATGCAAAATGAGAACAAATCATTTTTAATTCACAACGAATTTATCCCGTTTTTACACATTTAATTATTGATCAAATCAGATGTATAGACATGTTTTAGTGTTTTTTCTTATAATTTTAATAAAATTTTATATTTAGTTTAATTATAAAGGACACAACGTATTTATGTTTTAATGTTTTTTATTGTAATTTTATATTAAATATAATAATTTTCCCCAAATTGTACATGAAATAGAGAGAAATAGAGAAATCTCCAAACATTTATATATTTTATTCAATATGTACAGTGTATATATAATACATCAATAATTTTTAAAGGACTATTTCAATGGAAGTATTTAAAGGTAATTTTTCTTATTTATTTAGCAAGTACAATTTCCCAAATTTGTCATCACATTCTCAGAAAACTCAGAAAACAATCGCGAAATTCATGAAACTCACCTTAGATACTTTTAAACGCATATTATTTATTTGCACAGCGATTACAATCAAGCGTCATTACCCAGTTGGCCAGAAAACGACCTCGACCACAATCTTATCGGCCAAACATTCGCCTGGGGAGAGGAGAAAATCTCGAAAAGCGCAAAATATAAAACAATTTCACGTTTTTTCACCTGCCGCCAACTTATATAACGTGTTTCGTTGTTTTAATTGCGTGTGGGCGACAATTTGTTTCCCACGTACCGCATTATTTCAATCGGCGAGTGCAATATCTTTCATAACGATCAAATGCAACCGGTGAAACTGGATTTCTAGACGGAGGAAATTACCAAATCGCGTCCGCATTTCGATTAACCGCAACCGATTGCACTTGCCACTTAATTGTTGCGGCCGGAAGTTTAATTTTAATAAGGTCGTTGGGATTGAGGGCCGAAAATAGAAATGCGCCGTTTCATTTGGCCGCAAAACCGAAATGAAATGATAACGGTGATAATAATTACAAATAAAAAAGAAACCGAGATTCGTCTTATTGTCGATAACGTTATCACGTTGAATTAGGTGAGAAAATAGTGAGTTTTATCAAGGCAACACAATGGCGGCATTGTTTGTGCCGCCTCAATTGTACTTAACTCACTTACAACGAACCAAAATTGACACATACTCTGACAGAGTCCCAGGAACCAAGGAACACGTGCACACACCATTGGTATAACGTGTGGGCGGGTAAATTCATTAAATACATGTGGAAATTTAAATTACACGTTCCCAATTTTTTTCCCCACAGAACCAAGACAAACAAGACGAATTAACATCACGATTAATCGTGTTAATTGGTTTAAAGCGTGTGTGTTTGCCTAATCAAGCATTAAGCTCTTGATTCATGTCATCAAAGCTAATACTAGTTAATTACACGAGTAACACGAGTTTGTACTATAAAAATTGATAGTTTACTCACCGTTGGATCTCCTCGCGTTGCAGCTGCGTGTCGGGCATCTCGATGACACGGAAAAAGTCCTGTTCGACATCCTTGCCGAACACGCCGCCGGGCACCTTCCGCAGAAACTTCTTCAGCACGCTGGCGATCGTGTAAACGCTAAAATTGTCCATGTTGACCAGGCGACCTGTTTGCAGGAAGTGCGTCAGCTTCTTCATGGCGCCTTGGTGGCCGGGGGCTCGGAACACGTCCTTGCGGCAGGGCGCCTCCTTGTTCAGCTTCAAAATCAGCACCTGAACAACAAACAACGTCAGTCACAACCAAACAAAAAGAAAAATCTAGTTTTATTATTGCACATAATAAACTAGATTCATACATAAACAGATAATTAAATGAAAATCTTAAATTTGTTTGTACATGGACCGGGGAAACTTGGTAAACAGTAGTTTTGTTGGCTATAAATTTTCGAAAACAATGTTATAACATATGTTTTGTTTTTAAAATTCGTAATTTATTGTGGATGTTAAAGGTTTTCGTGTTGGCGAGCCGCAATTCACAACCTATTCCCAATAAAATATCGATTTCAGGTGTTCCGATTGCGTTTCAATCGACGAACTGGTTCTCAAAGCGTGTGTGAGTGTGTGTTGCAGTTGCACAATCGAAATCCCACAGTTTTACAGTCTCATTAACAGGCACACAACCACATTTGTACAAACAGCCGTTTGCCAATTAATATTTAAATTTACGATATCGTCGCGTTTTGGGGACGATAAAATGTAATTGACCGTCGCACTTATCAATTAATTTAATACGAATAACAAATTCGAGCGGCTGATCAAACGAGCTTTATCCAACGTTGTACTTCCGAGGTAAACAAACTTTGGATAAAATAATTTCACGACACATTTAACACGAGATACAGTTAGTCAATTGTGACCGGCGACAGTTTATTCACCTGCACCTTTGCTTTCGTTCAAATGCATTTCTGGTGCATAAAATACATGGACGTAACATAACAACAGTTAAAAAAATATCAGGATAATACTTTGATTAGATCAACATTTTATAATCTTTATTAACCTGGAGAACAAAGATTAAAAACAAAAACAGTAAAAAATTAACTAATTCCTTTCAAAATTCCCTTTAATAAATTTATTTATACTGGCGTGACTGATAAAAATTGAGAAATGATGTGATAATTATAGATAAAAGATATAAGAAAATGCATCTTTGGTTTTAAATTATAAAACTGAATTAATGAATTTTTTTATAAAACCAATTTTTCTTGTGAATATCTCAACAATTTCACTTTAATATTTCAATATTAAAAATATACACCGTGGCTTATTTGAAAGTGGGATTCCCTCAAAAAATTTGTATTTTTTGTCATTTTTGTCCTTTTTTCAATTGTAAAATATGAAAATATGTACCAATCATGTAAAGTCACTTTTATGACCCAAAAGCAAAACCTAATGTGTAATTGTTTAGGCACAAAAATTGACGAAATCATACTAACTATATTTCTACAGCAGCATGCAGTTAGATTACCGGATTACGAGCCCCCTCGAATGGGTATATACCAAATTTCATAAAGAAAATATATTCATAATTCTATAAAATAAAAAAAATAATAATTTTCTTATGAATCTATATTTTTTAAATATATTATTTTAAATAATTTAATGTCAAACTGACTTAAATATCACAAATTATCTGTTTTCAACAATATTATTTACTAATAATACTAAACTAATTACATTATAATTAAACTAATACTCATAAAAATCAAAATCAAAAAGTTCATGGTAGAATTAATGAATTATACGCATTGAACTGAATGGTGGAAGCAAATAAAATTTAAGTATTAATATAATATTATTATTATATTTTTGAAAAATAGTATAATTTGTGTTGTTTTTGATAGTTTATTGTATAATCAATCACCTAAATTAAAAAATAAATTCATAAAAAGAATGATTTTTGATTTTTTCAACAGAATTATGAATATACATATTTTTTTATAAAATTTTGTATATCAGGGAGTGATTATTTCAATTTTTACAATTTTCATACCTAAAAAATTACCCTGTAGGTTTCGATTTTGGGCCAAAAAACATGACATTTTGTGTATAAGTACATATTTTCAAAGTTTACAATTAAAAAAAAAGTTTGTTAAAATCATACCAAAAATACAAATATTATCGGGATGTCCTGCTATCAAATGAACGACATCAAATGTTTCTTTCAATTAAATTTATTTATAAACTTTATAAATAATTTAGATTTTATAGATCACAACTGAATTATATTTATAAATTTTCATATAACTTTCCTTTGAAGAAATTTGGGTAGTGTGGTCTTTTTATATAATTTAAATTAATTTAATAATAATCAGTAAACGAATCGAATAATGATATTGCAGATTGATTAACTAATTGCTTTAAACATCTGATTAAAAATTGTTTATGTTTTAAAAAAATATTAGATATATACAAGTGATACAGATAATGAATTACATTCTTATTTTTGAGATAAATTCAGATAATAAATGTATCAGAAAACACATAACTAATTCCAAATTATAAAGGTCAATAAATTAGTTTTTTAAATTAAAAATGTAAAATTTATTAAGCAAACAAAACTTTCATGTAAATATATTAACAAATCATGTTTGTTATTGTTGATTGTCAGTGGAAATACCAAGAGACAGAGGAAAAGGTAATGATAAACACAAAAATGAAATACCCAGTTATATACGATTTGTCAAAATGATAACATTTGCACAAAGTATTGATCATGAACCCGGTTTTTCCAGGTACTCAATTCGCAACCAAATAAAGCCTACAAACCGAAACACCATAAACTACCGATCCACCCCTCAAAACCCGCACCACAAACACAAAAAATTATACATTGCGCACCCACAAACTGACAATAAACAAAAACCATCCCGAAACCGATCGCAAAACGTGTCGCATAAACTGAAACTCAACAACATCGAATAAAAACAAACTCACAAGCAACGGTCCGGGAATGTCGTTCTTGCAAACCTCCTCCAGCGGCACCCCAAACTTGACCTTTTCCAATCGTCTAGGATACGGCCCGGGCGGATGGCCGCACGACGTCACCACGTTGCTGAAGGTGGCGGCGCGCCGGTGCATCCTCGCGGCCCAGCTGCTCATCGCGGGGCCCCTCCGTCTAGCCTGCGCTCACCAGCACATAACCTACAAACCGCAAACAACTGTCCGACATCCAGCGGTCCGCATATCACGCGAATCCGGGGGCCACCGTCCAAATTAATAGCAAAATTTAAGCGCGCCGCGTTTCGCCCGTTTCGTCTCCTGTGTGGCGGGTACCGCGCACCTCATACAGTTCCTTCGAGTGATTAAACGGGGGTACAGAGACGCCGTGCGATGCAACGCGCCAATAATCGATGACTGGCCCCGCGGCACCGCGTCTCTGTCGTGCGGTGCGCGATCGTCGCGCCCCCGCCTCCACTACCCCAAATAGAACACTACAGCGACATCTATCGAATACTGTCTGAACTACAAATTAACAAACAAAAAATTCTATTTTAACTCTATATTTAAATTTTACATTTAATTCGAATTTTTTTATGTATGTTATTATTATTTATGAATTAATTGAAATTAACTACTTTTAAAATATTTAGTATATTTTGTCATATATGTGACATTTAGAAATACTTACCTTTCCTTTCTTTTTTAAAATATTCCAAATAATAAACTCGATATTATACTATGAATTTATTGAGGAAAAGTTCAACCAATGATAAAAAACAAATTCAGTTTACTCCATCACGATAATTTTCTTTAAATTGTAGAATTTATATATAATACCTAAACATTTGGGATCTAGCATTAAAACCATCCCCACGAAATCCTTTGTATAAAAGTGGGCTCAGGCTTTTCAAACATTAGGAGCATCAACTGAACGAAACCGCATCTAGAATGACGAAGCATTTCGTAAAATCGTTGCCCTAAGGTAAGTTTAGGCTGGGCAAAAATAAATTGAAATGGTACATATCCCATCAACTTTTCTAGCATCGTAGGTTCGGGTTGTGTCAAAAGGAAACCAACACTTGGTCCCAATTCGGTTACCAGAAATGATATGATTATTGTCAAAATAATTGCTAAAACGTTTAGGAATATTTGTCGGGGGTTTGTTCTTTGTACTTCTGTAAAAAAATTCTTGTTGATTTGTTAATTTTCACTGTTATGAATTTTACCTTGTCTGTGTGGGTTCCAAAAAGGTTCTGAGAAGGATTCCAAAAAGGAAGCCATAATATCAATAGTAAAAATGTGTATGACAAAAATGATGAAAGTACACAAAGTGACGTATTAATACATTTCGTCTTCACTTTTTATATAAATAGTTTTATTGTCAAGCAAGCTTATTTGTTTAATTTGCAAAAATCCAAGGTGATAAAAAAAAAGAAAATAAATTAATGTTGGTGGATAACACAAACCAAAAATGGGAAAATTGTTAAATATTGCGTTGCATTGAATCAAAATAATTTATTATTCACTTTCAGAGCTTATCATTAAATTATTATTAATAGTTCTAAATTTACTCATTTAATATTATCCATTTTCAGAGATTGACCACTGTATTTAGTATTATTTAATTAAAAAAGCTTACTTATTTTATTGCTTCCATTTCAAACTTTCTAAACCCACATTCAAAAGTAATAAAAAATACAATTAATCAAAGATCATGTATTTTGTCAGTTGTTTAATACATTAAAGTTGTTATAATATATAGCAGGTTTGCGTAGTTGTAAAATTCCCGCAAAAAGCAGCATGGAGCAACCATTCCAGTCATCTATTTTAGCTTCTTCTTGGGGCGGAGGTTGTTGGTGTGTCCACACTTGGTCTTCCTGCAATTGGTGGCACGTGGGTGCAATCTCGCGTAGCATTTGCGGCAGATCATCTTGTCGCAGTTGTATTTCTGGGCCAAGATTCTCAAAGATGGTTCAATGATACCACCTCTGAGACGGAGCACCAAGTGAAGGGTGGACTCCTTCTGGATGTTGTAGTCGGACAATGTACGTCCATCCTCCAACTGTTTACCGGCGAAGATCAGACGTTGCTGGTCTGGTGGAATGCCCTCCTTGTCTTGGATTTTGGCTTTGACATTCTCGATCGTGTCAGAGGGCTCGACCTCAAGAGTGATGGTCTTGCCAGTCAGCGTTTTCACGAAAATTTGCATTGTGGCGTTTTCTAAAAAACAAAAATCACCTTTCAATAACTTGACATAACCTGAATAATTTCAGAAGTCTAATAACATCATTAAAAACTTACAAAAATTACGATATTTATATACTAATCAATAATACAAATGTAGGAGAACGTTTCAGTTGAACGTTTATAATAAATTGAACCGATTTGATCAACTAAATCAACAAAAACTGTTACTTACATGTGCCAAAACGTGGTCGCCACAAACTAACTCCAATGGAAAAGACAATTGAACACTATCTTACCGACAATATGGCCGTCTTCCGTTTCAATACCGCGAAATTGATAAATTTAAATTGATAATTACATTATTCTTATTTACTGTATTTATATACATTACATAAACATTCAATAATATATTTTTTTCAATATTTAATAGATAATTTAACATTCGGTTGTTATGTTGCAATAAATATAATTCATTTAAAAATAATATTGATACACAGAAAGAAATCTATAATATAATGAAACGGTACATTTCAGATAACAGATGATACATATATTTTTGTAATTTATAATTTTAAATGAAAAGAAATTATTAAATTTAATATAATTACTGGTATTATTTATATCTAATTATTTAATAATTTTTTTATGTAAAAAATAGTGAGATTTAAATTGCAACCATATATAAGTAAAATGAAATAACAGATACTGTTATATTATGAATTTATATATTTCATAATTTATAATTTTACTTATCTATTTGCGTAAAAATTGAATATTATTAATGCTTTAGTATATATATTTAACTTTTAAATAAAATTATTTTATTTAAATATAAGTACATGTCAAACCGTTTGATCAAAGTAAAACTAAATTTATTATCGAAATAAGTATTTAAATCGTACGTAATAAGAATGGAGTGTAGTGATTAAGATTATGTTTCTTTGATCTACGATTCAAATCGAATAACATCACTGATCGGAAGTTGGCGACACACGTCATTCGCAGCGGTGTGAATCGCGCTACGTCTCATTCCCAGAACATTTTCGAAAGTCTCTCAAGCGCAGATTAATGATAATACTTCAATGATTTTAGTAACGGTCATGTAAATAGTGTTGAGGACCCGCGCATAGTGCATTTAAAATCGGTTGCGTGGAAGTGCGGTTAAGATTGGGCCCCCTCAAAATGCGCTTCTATAAGACCAGACTGCTGACCGATGGTCAGCTGCAGCGCCTTAAAGACCATAAGTACTCGTGTCAGAGCAACAGTTTTATGGACAAGTTAATGCAACCCTATTGGAACTGGCTAGTGAAGCAAGTGCCGGAAAGGCTCGCCCCTAACCTAATCACTGTCGTGGGATTGATCATAAACATTGTGACGGCTTTGATATTGGTCTGGTGAGCGGACGTTTATTTTTGTTAACAGCACGTGCAGAAGCGTTCACTCTCTTTTACTCTCTTGGGTTTTGTCCATTACATAAATAGATTTATTTATAAACTGTTTTGTTGTGCCCTTTAATACTTGAGTCTAATTGGAAGAATTGTTTATAAACATTTTATTTAGAACCTGATACTCAAATATTTATTTAAACAATCCCCTTAAAATAATATATAACAGCAAAATAAAATAGTAATCTAAAGGTTACAATAGTGTATTTAATTGACCTAAGTTCTGACATAGAGCTAATAGGTACCCAAATAAATTCAACCTTGTGAACACAGTTGACAAAGGCACAATAGTATTTTAAAATCAATTAACAATTTAAAAGGCACTGTCTTCTTAACAATCCTTTACACACTATCTATGTACTATACATTTTTGCAAAATGATGAGTCATTGTGCAGTAAACTTAATAAAAGTAATGTAATATTTTTAAGTAAAATTGATATAACACAAATCTTGGTATTTTTTTTAACAGAAATTGATTTGAAATAGTTATTAAGGTGTGTAACAAGGTTGAATTTATTTGACCTCATCAATTGCTTTACAAATAATACTAAGTCACAGGTTAATTACATAGTTTCAATCATAAAAACATTTACATTTTTATTTTGCGCAAATTACGCAATACTAAACAATTGTTGATCGTTTATAAATTATAAATTGTTGGTTGTGTTAGGTATTCACCGGATGCGAAGGAGGAAGTGCCCCGTTGGGCGTGCGCCCTCGCTGCCTTTGGCCTTTTTGCCTACCAGAGTCTGGACGCCATAGATGGTAAACAGGCGAGACGTACCGGCGCCCAAAACTCCCTCGGCGAACTGTTCGATCATGGCTGTGATTCGGTGTCGACCGTTTTCGTCGCCCTGTCCGCCTGCATCGCCGTCCAACTGGGCAATTATCCCGGATGGATGTTCTTTCAGGTAAAATAATGTTCGCTGAATCGATCTAATAATAGTTTAAGCGCAATTCGTATTGGAAATCAGGTAATTAAATGTTTATGGACGCGGAGAAATTGGCGAAATTCCTGGTACGGTGTCGTTTCCTCGATGTTTTAATTATAGTTTACGTAATATGTGGTTGAAATTTGCTCTGTTATCGTATGTTATTTATAAATTGTTTTTTTACATAAGTACAATGACAAGCGTTAATTGTTCTTAATTCATACCCAAGTAATATCTTATCTTAAAATCATTTAGTTTATTGTATATAAACAATGAGAAAACAAAGAGTGCTAATGTTGTTTTAATATATTTAAATAATTTATGGTGTTTATTTCAGTGTTTTTGCGCAATGACGCTCTTCTACTGCGCTCACTGGCAGACCTACGTGTCCGGGACGCTGCGCTTCGGCAGAGTGGACGTGACGGAGGCTCAGTTTACGATCATGTTGATCCTAATGATCTCCGCGATTTTTGGACCCTCTGTCTGGTCTACAAAGGTATGAGACGAATGGTTTCCTCGATACACATGATTAAGGCAGCGTCCACAATAAAAACTGACCTTAAAATTAGTTAAGATATTGGATTTTATCTCGTTAATTTTATGGTTTTCTGACTATTTTATTAATTTATTGTCGTCTATGTTTTTTGAAACGGAAATGAAAGTAGTTACAATTAAAGTTTTTGCGGTGGTCGCTGCGAAATAACACAAAATATCAATTATTTTCTAGTAGAAAACCTATTTTCAGGACAATACAATATAATAAAATCTAATTACACACAATTCCCAAACGTAAATAGGTATTGAAAACTGGAAAAAAGTATAAAGAATCCAATTGGAAAATGTTTTACGTTTTAAAGACAGTAAAACATTTTCGTTTTTCTTTTACGATTTGATTTGCTGGAATCAATTTTAACCTGTTCTTAATTTAAACGTTTAGCATAATTGTGGATTTGATTGATTCTTGTAAAATCGTTTCGGACCACACTACATTGTTTTAGTAACACTTGCGCTTAGTTTTTTAGCGATTCGATATACATGTGGTACTCGATACCGCTAAGCACGTTCGCAGCCGGTTTTTTCTCTCTTTATTCCTGTTTAGAGGTAATATTTACCGGAGGCGTCGGCAAAAATGGATCGACCGTCGCCGTAAGTTTTTCTTTTACCCAAAAACATAAAACAACGATCGATTGAGATTGTCTTTTAACCAAAATATGCAAAATTGGGCTATGCGAATTATTTGAGTATGAGATTTTTTGCTCGCTGTTAATCCAACAAACTAACTGATTCGTTTTAGATTATGTTGTTATTCACAAAATCCCCGTTACGTCGTAATTATCGGTGGTGGAGGACACGTTTTTCTTTTCTTCGAAATAACTGATTGATCAATATTGATTTGGTAATTTTAACGATGTTTGGAAGGAAAGAAAAATGATAATTAGTAACAGCATTTTCCGTTGCACGTTAGTCATTCTCTAATCAACGCACAGTCGATTCATTTAATTGATATTCTAAGCACGTCTCATTTAATTAAAGGTTATTAATGTGTACTCGATTAAATAATGATCATGTTGGTTGTTGTGACCGGAAAACGCAGTTAATACTTCCATCCCGTAAAATATTTAATAAATTTTTGTTGATGCGGTGGTGCATGTGGGTAAAATTTGCTATATTCGATTTACCATTATAATTTTGTATTTAATTAAATGGCGAACGATCCTACGAAAGCCATTTATTTGTTAACTACTGTTTTTAGTTTATTTTTGGGCTTTTTATTATTTTGGTATTAATATTTAAAGTGTAATTTCCACACTCGACGAACACCATCGAAAAAGAACAACCTCTCTTAATCCATTCATTGATTTATATTGTTTTTCTGAGATGTTTTGCTTAAAATTTAATTATTTGTGATTCCCCCATTGCAGTACAATTAACAAGTCATCATAATTTCAATTATAGAAAACAAATGTTAAATGATCATTTATATCTGTCAAGGTTTTCGTGTTTCCGGAAATTAATAGTTGCTAGTTACGTGCCAAATTGTGTGTTACATTGTGTATTTTTACATTTATTGTTATCCTAGTCACAATAAGTTAATATTCTAATTGAATTATACATTTCAAATTGAAACCAAACAAAAAACACGTCCATTATTTAGAAAAGTTAAACAAAAAAGCACTTGAAAATGGAGATAACTAAAATAAAATTTGAAATCGTTTTTCCCGTTCGCTTGACGTCGTCGTCGTCGATTAATCTCGAAGGTCACTGGCTGGGATGTGGAGCTGAAGCTGTTCCCGATCGTGATCGCATGCGCGGTCGCCGTCCTGTTGGCGCAGGCCAACCTCTCGGTGATATTCACGGGCGGCGTGGGCAAGAACGGATCCACCGTGGCCGTAAGATACAATACAAAAATCAAAATAAAAAAAACAACGAGTCTGTCCAAAAAACAAAACTATTTTTCGAACACTTCCTTTCCTTAGCTCCTTACCTTAATTGAATAAATCCTTCCGTTAGACAAGGCGTCACTTGTCGGGCATTCCAGATCAAATGGGACGGATTGAAAATTTTATTTTTTGTATCACTTTCTAAATAAAATTGTCTAGTAATTATTCTTTTTTCATCCTTAATTTTCATTTCTTTGCGTACTTTTCAAATGTAAATATAAATATCTATTTTTTAATAACTAAACCATTATTTAATAACAGAAATTTTATTTTAATTTTCAACCATTGTATCTTTCTAAAAAGTTTACTAATAATAGTTAAGAAAATTTTGATAAGCCGACCACAAAATATAATTTTTTAATGAAAAATTTAATTTTATTTTATGAACGGTTTCTCAAAACATCCGGAAAACTGTAGTAGTCAAGAAATTAAATTTTTAAGACTTCCACTTGACTTGGAATGTTCTTTCTGTCACTTCCTTCTACCTCTTCCTTTCGATAGTGTTGAGATGTGTGTGTAGAGGGGCACGACCTGGGATTGTTGGTTGGTCAGGGTGGCACGTTTGCGTTTGATACTTAAACTGTAACCACTCTTTATTGTCTGTTTTTCACATAGACCAATCGACTGATCTTCAGTCGCGTCTCTTCCCTTAAATTACAGTAATTTAGTTTCATTTACACTTAATTTATTGATTTTATTTGCATAATCGTGACAGTGGAGAACTGTACTGGGCTTATCCTAGTTAGGTTCCCCTGTGCTTCTGCTTGTTCTTGTTTTTCGTTGGGTGTTGCATGCCGCTTAGTAGGGGCGCTTAACGCTTGTCCGCTTGAGTATTGCATGGATGTGTGTATGGTCTGGTCGGTGCAATTTCACGCAAGTTGTAAAATTGTGCAGATCGAAGTGTTTACAGTAAATCGTTACAAATATCCATGAATTTAGGGTACGAGTGTGTTATCGCCGGTGATACCTTTCTCCTTCGTACTGCTTCCGGCGTTTATCATTTACCAGAAGTCGCCGCAGCAGGTGTACCAGCAACATCCGGCTCTATACATATTGACCTTCGGTCTGGTCGCTGCTAGAGTCACCAACAGACTTGTGGTACGTTATTATTAAACCATTTTTGTGTTTGTACAAGTTTGTTGTTGAATAGGTTGCCCACATGTCGAAAAGTGAGATGGAATACTTGGACTGGTCACTCCTAGGCCCTGCACTATTGTTCCTCAACCAGTACTTTAACAGTTTCATCCCCGAGTACTATGTACTGTGGGTCGCCATGGTAAGTATCACCGCAAACAGTTCTAATAAGATTTTTAATGAAAAAAATGTGTTGCAGATTTTGGTGACGATAGACTTGTTACGATATTGCGGTCAGATTTGTCTGGAAATCGCCGACTACTTGAGGATCGACATTTTCCGGCTGCCGAGCCCAAACAGCAACAAATACCCGACGGAGAAAAACGGTACGAATCAAAAAACTGCCAAAACCAGTAACAATAAACCACGTAGCAAAAGCAAACACTACTAGGCTAGTTAATCGTCGTCCGTCTTCATGTGTCGTCTCAACACCCTCAAATCGTGTGGACTGTGTACTATTAAATTCATTAATTAATTTATTACTTGTTTTTGATATAGTATTAGTTTTGTCAGTTATGATATTGATGCACTCTTACAAAGAGTTGAGAGTTTCCGTTTCGTACGATTTATAACAGTTTTTAACGTGAACTCGGTAATGTCGTATTAAATGTTAAGATAAAAGTGTGCCAAAGAAAAATAATTAGAACTGGTTTTTCGGCTGTTTTGTAAAAATCGTTGAAAAACTAAAAACGAATAATCTAACACTGTAATATATATTTTTAGACTAGCATTGGACGTTAAGGTTTTCTAAACTAGGCTCCTTCATCTGCATCTGCGATTTAACGGTCATAATATTTAAACAGATTAGTTGAAGTTGGCGTCGTTTTTAATCTGGGCTCAATTTAGATGTTTTCCAATCTTTACAATATTGTTTTGGTTCGTACCACTAAAATGTCGTGTCCTAATTAAAAATGGTATCAAATTTCTTTCATTAATGTAATGACCAGTAAAAGCATCCATTGTCCATTTATTGTAAAATGTGTTTTTCTCAAATATCAGTTACATACCAGTTTATCATTTGTGATTTGTATGTGTACATAATGTGCCCTGGAATTAAATGGTTTTGTTGGCATTAGTGATGTTATAAACACGCACATAAATATGTTAACACCATGTACAGTTTTGACATAAAATGTTATTATATAATTTGCTATATTATTTTTAACCCTTTCTCTTCTTGTCTTTATTTGTTGGTCTAACATTTTCCCGCTAAATATTAACAAGTGGAAAACTTAATTTTCTTACTCTATCAATAGAAACTTAAGTTTTCTGACCTAAAAGTGGCTTTTTCCTTGCACTGTAGTTGGTTGGTTAAGGTAAGTTTGTACATAAGTAGTTACTAATCACGTCCGCTTTGTTTATGATTTAACTAATTTTGTAAATAATTTAATTTGAATATACCGTGGTATAAGAAAAATGTAAATCGATTTCAAAGTAGAATTGTTTTTTTAGGTAGAGACAAGAAATATGTACATTCCGACGAGGATTCAGAGCCGTTACTCGAAAACGTTGAAGATCATTAATCAACAAAGTGCCTATATAAAATTTAATGTGATTTGTTGTTTTATGGGAATGATTAACATTTCGCTACCTCGAATTATTTTGTTTGATTTTATAATTTCTAAGTTAGGTTTACGTTTTCTAATTTATTTTTATACTCACCGTTAAATACCACATTTTTCTTATTACCTACTTTTTGAATTAGGAATAATGGTAATTTAGTAGTTAGTTGACGATTTGTTATTATTTTTAGTGTTATAAAAAAAGAGGTAATTTAATTTTGTATTTGTACTAACATGTGTTTTTTCTTTTTAACTTTTGCACAACACAATCCTCAAATATGTGATAATCCGTATTAATTAATTTAACCATGAAATAAGGTGAGTATGGTTTGTTTGAATAAAACACAACATAAAAGAATATTTTTTTATTTATTGGTATAAAGTTAACAGTCTGCGAATAGTATAAAGGTAAGTCCTAAAATATCATTATTTACAAATCTTTTGAGTTTAGGCAGGCACAAGGTGAATTTTGATGTGTATACATAAGGCCAGGTTTGATTAATGTTATGAAACAACAAACATCTAAATAAATATACATTTAAAACAATAAATAAATTGGCCACTAAATAATTTCATCTATACAACATATAAAACAATGTAATAACAGTGATAATTTACTTAAATTGCACATGTCTTGTCGAGATGAATTAATTTTCGTTTCAAAGTCACAATTCGGGTAAATAACATCCGACCTGCATGACCAAAAATGAGATCACAAATCCCCCACGTGGTTCTTTCAAGAATCGTACCCGCCTCCACTGCGTGGCGACGCAACAGGGGACGGAGGTGGTGGCAGTGGACTAAAATACGTCGACGACCTGGAACTCGGCGACGGTGGGCAACTCTCGTTGTTGCAGTGAGACCTGGGCGTCGGAGGTGGAGGGAACGGTGTCACTGCCGCCATCGGATAATTGTAGTCGCTCTCGTCGTACACGTCCGTGGACGCGGGCGTCGGCGGTGGCGGCTGGTTGATGCTGCGGTAATGCTTGTAGGGGCGGTAACGCGACGACGGACTACTGCCCCGCGTCGAGGCGGCCGTTGTCGCTGGACTGGGAGGTGGGTTCAGGGTTTCTCGAGGGTAACAAGCCACGCTGGAGCCGTTCGTGTTGGAACTGCTCGACGCCCCGGTCACGTGGCGTCTGTCGTAGGTAGACGATAGGCTGCCGTTCACCATGGACATGCGCACTACATCCGGAATTCCCCCTAAAATAAATAAATGTTATAAATCAAGGTCTTGTAAGAACATATTTTGAGACAGTTTGATTTTACCTTTTCTGAGCTTTTGCATCTTCCCTTGTGACCCCGGATGCATGGGACTCAACGAATCCTCCGATTGATCAGTTATGTCCTCGTGAGATCTGAACTTCCTACGTTGGAAGTACATAATGACAGAAATGAAAACCACAATAAATATCACCCCCATAACAACAAGAATCACAGTGTTCGTCTTAGAGGTTTTGCAATGTGCCGGCTTTTCATCCGCTCCATCTGCACAATTCTCCATACCATTACAAACCAAAGACTCCTCCAAACATACATCAGTTCCTGGACATTTGAACCCTTTACAGCAATTCCTTTCATCAGACTTGTCATCGCAATTATGATAACCGTCGCATACATGCTTGCTTTCGATGCATTGCCCGTTTTGACATCTGAACTGATTGAGTTTGCAAGGCGGACAGTCCAATTCGTCCGACCCGTCCTTGCAGTCACCCTGATTGTCGCATCGCCAGGACAACGGAATGCACTCTTTAGCATCGCCATACTGATTCGAACAAGTGAAACGATCTGATCCGCAGTTTGGCAGCACAACGCACGTGTGATTGTCGTTTTGTATCTTCTTACCGTTCGGACATGCGCATACCGGACGATTCTCATCCAAGATGCAAAAATGTGAGCATCGTAGCGAATGGGCCATAAAACAGCTGTGATTTTTGGGCGGTTGTTTTACAGATATTAAACCCGTAATGTGACCTACAGGGATGTCTAAAGGATTGGATTCTCTCGTTGTCAATTCCATACGTTGCAAATCGGTTTCGTCCACCCAATATAAGAAGCTTGAGTGAATTGTTAGTTGTTTTATCTTGAACTTTGCCTGCTTCACTTCTATTCTGTTTTGTAAACAAATAAATTAATGCTAGTAGATAATAATTTAATGGTTTTTACTTACTTGTTACCGCCTTCAATGTTGGCCATGTAGATCTTCGGTCCTTGGGCCCATACAATAATGTCGCTTTCAGAATCTACGGCAATGGCAATAATGTCCTTTGACCTCTGAATGCTTAATTTATGGGAACCATCTAGTCTGGCTCTTACTAATTGATGTGTTTCACCCTCATCAGTGTAAAACAAAAACCTCCTGGTAACATGAATGGCTATCAAACGTGGTTTCTCGCCCTCTTTAGTGTCGAGATGTCCGAAAGCGATGCTATTATCTAATCTGGTAACGTTGATTAAATTACCCACTGTGCAGGTCCAAAATAAAAGTCGTCCAATTGGATCCACAGCCAAGTCATAGGGATGAACATCTGGGTTGTTGCCATTGACGACTATCTGTATTTCGTTCGTGGGGCTCCCACTTGCTTCCAGTCTCTTTATTGAATGAGTCTTACCTTCAATCTAAAAATATTTTTAATGAGTTATAAGATAATTGGTTTTCTTAATGAAATTACCCAATAGAGATAATTATCTTTGGGGTCAAAGTCGATTGCTTTGACTCCTTTTAGCCCCTGCATTGGTAAAACAGCTTCAGGACAATCTTCTGTATCCAAAACTAATCTGACGGCCAAATTTCTTTGGCTGTAAATCATAAAGCTAATCGGCGCTAAAAATGAAATAGGTATTAAACTTTGATCTCACTTATTTAAAAGCAAAAACTTACGGACGCATTCAGTTTTGTTGACCAATTTATAGTGAGTGGGGCAAGCGCAAGTGAATGCGTTCGTCTCTCCCGGAAGGGCGAGACATAAATGTGCGCATCCTCCGTTGCTCACCGTGCATTGATTGGACTGTTTCTTCTTCGAATGGTAAACGAGTAAATCGGTTGCCCCTTCGTGTAGCTTATGAATTCTAACCTTGCCACTTCCGTCTCTCTTGTTAGCCCTCTTAATTTCACCAGTCATATTGTCGCTCCAATAAATGTAATCACGATAAACCGTTAGACTGAGCGGGGAGAAATGTTCGTTGACAATTTCCCGCTTATCATGCCCGTCCAAATCGCAGCTGACTATAGCAGGTTTGCTTATGTCCGCCCAATAGATACGTCTGCCCTCGTAGTCTAGACTTAAGCCTGTCGCTCTTCCACCGGTCACCACTAGTTGTCTTTGTCCTGTTCCATCCATACTGGCTCTCTTCAGGCAGTTCGACTGTCCCCTTTCCGACCAATACATATATCCTAAGGAAAATAATTGTCAGGATTTAAATGTAAATTGGATGGTATAAATATGTAATACCTGCTAAAGGATCCAGAACGATGCTGTGCGGTTCAAAAACCCTCCACAATAAAGTTCTGCGACTAGAACCCATCAGTCTGGAAACCTCAATACGATTATTCACTGGATCCGTCCAATAGATGTTGAGTCCGAGCCAATCTACTGCGATTCCATCCGGCGACGCCAGACCTTGTTCTATAACACGTTGCGGCTCTGAACCGTTTATGTACGCCCTCATTATCGTCTTCAGCTTGCTGTCACTCCAATAAATGCGCATTGTGTTTATGTCGAAGTCTATGGCACTGTTGAACAAAAAGAAATAAAGTGTTCTATTATGTGAGTGGTTAAAGCTTTAATGTACCTTGCTTGTTTGATGCCGGGTATCGGTATTTGCACATCGTTTCCTTCATTTTCAATCCCTATTCTGCCGATAGCATCTTTTTTTGCGTACAACAAAAACGAGTCGGGTTTTACGCAGGTACGTTTGTCGGCAGCCAATTCATGATCGATTTGGCAGGCGCAGACCAACGTGCCATTATTTCTGTAAAGGCACAACTGCGAACAATTGCCGTTGTTATATTTACAAGCATTAGTGCCGTTCACGGCTCCTAGTCTGAATGCTTTCAAACCCATCACGTTTTCGGTCTGTTCCAGGATAATTTCACGGTCGGTTGCTGAAAAGTATGGAATATAAAAACTTGTAAAACTAAGTAATTAATAAATTACCGCTTTCCTTGTGAGCTCTCTCGATGGATCGTCGTTGCCAATCAGTCCAATAGATGTAATCGCCCAAAAGGCTGAAGCCAAACACGTGAGGAACGTTGTCATTAATTAAAACCTTTCGATCTGTTCCGTTCATGTTGGCATACTCAATCCTGTCGAGTTTTGCGTCGCACCAATAAATCTTAAATTTTTCTGGATCCAGTGTTAAACCGTTCGGCCATCCTAAATCGTTTGATACGATGGTCCGTCTTTCTGAACCATCCAAATTGGCACGTTCCACCTAGCAAAAGAACAACGTTAACTTAATTATTTAGGGAAAACCTATGGTCAATTAACCTTGGGTTCTTTCTCGTTCCAATCCGACCAGAAAAGCCAACCTAATTCGGGCGCAACCGCAATTCCTCTAGGATCGACGAGTCCGTCAACAATGATAACTCTTCGATATCCGTAATTCAAGCGCACCACTTCTATTCTATCGGTTCCAGCGTCCGTCCAGTATAAATTCCTGCCGACGTAATCTATGGCGATGCCGTCCGGATGCGTGATCTCGGTCGTAACGACCTCTTGTTCGTCACTGCCATTCAAACGTGCACGTTGTATTTTCTTCACATCGTCGTCTGACCAATACAAATAATTATCGACCGGGTCGTAATCAACGGCTATTGAATAAGTAACGTTAGTCAACGGCAGGATTTTTGGGGTGTAATCTGGGGAGTCCAAGTGGACCAAATAAATATCTGAAACAACAATATAAAAACGATAAGTTTATAACAAGAAAGTCAAAGGACATAAATTAAATAATCATTATGTTATAAACATACAATTAAAAATTATTCTTTTAATATCTTACATTGACGTCTTGCCAAAAGAAGTAACTCTTGAGGAGCATCTGCACAAGTGGTGCTGTTAATGAGCTTGATGCCAATCCCACAACTGCAGCTGAAGCCAGGCTCTTTAGGAGACAACAAACATAGATGTGAGCAATTTCCATTGTTTATGGCACACGGATTTTTCGTGTCTTTAGGTTGACGACGTTCATCCCAAACGTGCACGTCCATTAAGTTGTTGTTTTCTTCAAAGAGTATGGTCAATTTTTGTGTGTTGTTGTCGTAGAAATGGATCGCTCTGAAAACGTACAAATTTTGTAATTTGAACACACAGTTAATTCCAACTTTTTACCTTGTTTTCCAATCGGTCCAATAAAACTTACTGCCAATGTGAGTAATTGCAAAAGGATATTTAATTTTATCGCCCGATAAAATTGTTGATAAAAGTTTACCGTTGAAATCGATTTGCTTGATGAACAGCAACTTCGCGTCGACCCAGTAAATCAACTCGTTTCTGTAGTCAATTGTGAGACCATTTGGCCAAAAAATATTTTCAGTTACTATCGCCTTTCTGGTTTTAGGATCGCCGTTCATTCCAGCCTTTTCGATTTTCGGAGCCTCACCCCAATCAGTCCAGAATATAAGTCTGAAATGTTAAATTAATAGAGATTTTCAACAAAAATGTTTGTTTTCATTTACCCCTTCATTGGGGCCAAAGCTATGGCACGAGGTTGATCTAAATCAGTCCAAAATAAGACCCTTCTGTCCTTCCCATCCATTGTTGCAACTTCTATCCTGTTATAATAACTGTCTGTCCAGTATAACTTATTTGTGTACCAATCACATGCCAAACCATCTGGAGAAACCACATCATTTATGACTTCAACCTGAAATTTTACATTTAGTGCAATATTCACATTTAACTCAATATATTTACCTTATTTTCTGCTTCCACTCCATTGTAAGTAATACACTGTATGTTGGCAGGTCCATGATCAGCCCAACATATTTTTTTCTTTTCATAATGAAAATCTATGGCACTTATATACGAGGAATTTTGATTCTTGACAATAATTGTACTTTTGATCTTGCCATTATTTGTTCTTGTGGTGTTTGCTATTATTATTTCAGTTTGTGTCGAGTATAACAATGATGGATTATTTTGAACATGTCCTAAAATATTAAGTTTGCATAGATTAATTAATTGCATTTATAACTATAAGATAAGGAATTGGAATTAAATAGCAGTCCATTTAGTTGAGACAATTTCTTGGAAACTTTTGCACTGTGCAACCAAATATAAACATTGCTATGATCAAAGAGATGTCTGATTAAATCTATTTCTGCAAGCCATTTAACATAATAACAATGATCTTTGATCTTATTTTAATTTAACACTTCATTCTACTAAAAATTGTTGATTTTAATTACCTTGATATGTAAACTTTTGTAAACAAGCGATTAAAAATAGGATGCATATCCAGGAATTCGTCATTTGAAAAAAAAAGAGCCGCTCCACCAAAAGTCACAGTCACATATTTACTGAAATTCTCACGTTTCTTTCATTCCACCCTTATTTCACGCACAAAAACTAACGAAAACATTCACCATCGCCGGACAAACAAGTACAAACACGATCTATTCCGCTCCCAATTAATTTTCACGGCCCGCTTTCATGTACGCATCCGTGTCTAAAGTAAACAAACAATTCTTGTTCAACGTAAATATTGTGAAAAACCGAGTACGACTTAAAAAACTACATATCAAAACTACTTGGAAGCGAAGATAAAATCTCATGCTTCTCATTGGTCCGCCATTGGATGCTTTTGGAGATCTAACCGCGCGAAATTTAAATCGGACAGATGTTTCACATACTGGTATTTTTTTTGACATCGTCTTTAGTTTTTGTGTGAGGAAAATTGCTGTGAAATTATTAAAAATTAAAATAAATGTGTATTAAAATAGGTTATTATATAAGAAACAATATTTAATATATAAACATAATTTATTTAAATATATATCACAGTTAACAAAAAGTATAAACATCTAACTGAAACTAGCGTATTTTTTATATATCTCCATGTCGCTTTTCGAAGGTGGGAAGCCCCCAGTCTTTCCTAATGTTATATATTTATTATAAACTTCAATAGCATTTTCCGATACAGTCACAGGTTTAACTTCGAAGCTAGTATCTTGTTTAAAATCGCTGCTGGTTTTCAAAACTATCGAAATTGGTGTGAAGCTATTAGTAGCGGTACCATTCGCCTTTTTTCCGATTAAAACGAACCTGAAACAATAATAAATAACAATTAAAAACCAATTATATACAAAACTGATAAATTAACTAACTTTTTGTACATCAAAACATCAGATTGTTTAGGATCCTTCAATTCAGTTCCATACACAACCTTCATAGTTGGAAACAAAGTTGTGAAGGTAACAGGTTCAGGCGTGCATTCCTTCGAAGTCAACTGCGACTGACTTGTGTATAAACTTTCGTCATCGCACGAGTCTTCATCATCAGAACTATTGCTGAAACATCATATATACGACGGTGTTCTAATATGGTACTTTCCAAAAATCTCACCTTGTACTAGATGCCGCAGAACTGGTGGAACTCTGGCCAGTAACTGAAGGATTCTTCATGGCGTTTTTGTTTGAAGTGTCTTCTCGCCTACGAACCGGTCTGATTCTCAACGAGAATGGACTATAATTCGTGGTAAAACTCGGCATGAAATCTCTGATTGAATTACTAACTGTTGTCGCATAAACGTCGCTAAGAAGGCAAAGTTCGTACGGCCTATAATAATCAAAGTACGAGTCTATCATTTCCAAATCTTGGGAATGTAGTTGAATGATTTCGGAGCAGGCTTTAGTTAAATCATTGTAAGCGTAGGGAAGACATTTTAATACTCCCGAATCCCACCATTGAGTTAGAGATTTTTCTGAGTACATATTTGGTGTGTGGTGGAAGTAGTAGTCGTTTGTATATTCCCATATTTGCGGCTTGTGTTCCTCAGGTTTAAACAGACCTAATACAAAAATGGTTAATGAAACTAATATATTTAATAATTTTAATCATACCAAGGAACAAATTGATGGTATTCTGCTTCTCAGCATCAGAAAACGTGTTGCTGTAATACCTGCTCAAAGTTTGCATTATATCGTTTCCCTGTGAGGTCCAAGGAGCAGTTTTACGGTAAGTTTTAATACGATGAACTAGTTGGGAACCACCATATTGTAGTGCCAAAGTATCACCGTGATCCTCGTACAAACTCTCCAACATTCTGACACAGTCTGTGTCGAATTCCAAATTCGGAGTGTCCAGAATACCTGATAAAATTAATTGTTAATATTTCTATTGGTTTAACAACTAAAACTAAATACCTAAGGCACAAAGTTGGAAGCCCAGAACGCACTTTCCGATGGCAAATTGCGCCGTATTCGTTCTATCAAGGCAATCTACGCAGTTCGTTCTGATTATTCCAGTTTGGTAGCTGCCAAAGTCGTTTTTGTATTGACCAACAATGGTATTGGGCTTCTGACTGTAATATCGTGGTTGGTTGTGGAAAATGCCGATTTTCATCACCGCGTTTCTTGCTATGTCCGCCAATTGTCCCATGACATTCGCCGTACCTGATCAAATATACGATAAAAATATAAAATAACATTAAATAAAAATGAAACCTTTATTTTTTCTGGCCATATCAAAGGGCTTGTAAATAATCTGATGCTCTACAGGCAGAAACTGGTTCAAATACTTAATAGCTGTGCTCAATTCATCAGACAACAATCCTTCCTGTTTCTTCCTCTCCCTTTGTTTCACCAGGTTGAGAATAATTATTGGAGCTCCATATCTTTTGAGAAGTTCGTTGAAGTGGGCGCCCGCAGTTTCGGCGAAAGGGTCGTAAAAGTCGATAGTTATGGCTGGTTTGGCGACCATTTTACCCATTTCTTGTTTCCAATGTCCTGGAATTGAGCCTCTCATTTGTACAAATGAGGTAAAGTGGCTTTTCGTGAAGGAGGAAACGCCCGAATCGTGCACCATTTGTTCCGTTTCTACTTCATTAGCAACATCACCTAACAGAAATGTATTATTTATATGCAATTTGATCACATTTGCCTTATTACCTTGCAAATTTGCACCTCTCTTCAGAAATCTTGTTCCAGCATATTTACTGGACCTTCTGGCTATCAAAGTAACATACAGTGATCTTCCAAAAACACTTATGTTGGACTGTCCAATGAATCCATGAGTTATGTATAAAATCCAATCTGGATGCAATTCGGCATTGATTGCTTCTTGCAACAGGTGTTTGTTCCAAACAAATTTATTGTGTGGGTGACTTCTTATACCATAATTATTTTCTGATTCATCATTTGACACAATGGAAGTGGTCAGAAGATCCACATTGTCAGGTAAAACATACTCAGAAGTCTGCTGCGTGTTTGGTAGAAACTGTCTTGGATGAGATAAATTATATTGTAAAGTATGAGTGATATCATAACTGTATGAGAAGTAAAAATTACTTGCAAGATCGATATTTTGAAACATTTTAACATATCTTGGCTCATCGGGATGTATATTTCTAATAGATTCATGAGGAATGTAAATCATGTGTGTGTCTTGAATTTTATATATTGTGTGGTGTCCGATGGCGGCAACTTTCCGTCGTTTTGTTATTAAAATTATATAATAACCCTCCAGAAATCTAATGAAACCCACAATGCCAAAAGCTGATATAACTTTGGAACAACCACTGTTTATTGATCTGCCCCTGTTTCCTGAATCGATCATGTTGACTAAATCTTTAATTTCTTCTGTTGTGTACTCTACTTTGTCGTCGTAGATTATCAGGTCTCTGGGTTCCATTCGGTCTATTTTTATAACTCTGAATCTGGTTTGTGTGTTGTTTGAACCCACTAAATAAAATTTCTAAAAAATATATATTTGATTGAAGTGAATTGTACATATGTATTTGATGGTTACAGATTTTGTTTCATATAATGCCATTTTTTGAATGGAACTGATAATTGGATGGAAAATAGCCCCATTTTTCTTGTCCATTGTTGTAAATACTCAATTCTTGTGGTTTGTTTGATCAGCTGACTTTGACATGAACCGTCAGTGAACCGTTGTTTCTTACTTATATTTCATGAATTATTTTACATATTTATTAAAAAACAAACAAACGTTTCTATTCAAAAATTAATATTAAAATTCATTTTATATGTAAAAAAATACATATTTCAAAAGGAAATTAAGAACATGAAATACAGTTTCCATTAATATTTGTTGTCTATTGGATATAACCTGAAATAAAAAGTGTCAACAAAAGTATTAAAGTAGTTTTGTAAAATTTTGGAAATTTCAATCATACTAAATTAACGGGATGTGAATTAACATAAATACCATGGCTAATCTGAAATCTGGCAGCCAAAATACCCGGAAAAAAGTGCAGGTACGTTTCAACATTTTAAAAACATGTTCGCGTCCAATTTAGTTTTTTAAAACAACATAACACAAATTTTACTCCGTTATACCTTTACAAAATTTGATGAATTTACCAAGAAGAGAGAATTAATGTAACCAATTACAAAATTTAGGTGTCTATGGTAATATGTGAGGCAGAGGAGAAACGGCACCGTTCCGGTGTGAACGCTTTACAGTTGGATCCGGCATTGGACCGTCTGTATTCCGCAGGACGAGACTCCATAATCCGTGTGTACGAACATGAGCGCTATTTCCATGGCATGGAACATCACACTGATTGGGTTAACGATATTGTACTGTGTTGTGGTGGAAGGCACTGTAAGATATGTACTTTTATGCTTGAATAGTTTATAACTTGTGTGTTTTTCAGTAATTTCCGCGAGTTCTGACACAACTGTTAAAGTATGGAATGCCCATAAAGGATTTTGTATGTCCACTTTGAGGACGCACAAAGATTATGTGAAGGCATTGGCTTATGCAAAGGACAGAGAACAAGTTGCCTCAGCAGGCTTGGACAAGTCAATTTATTTGTGGGATATTAACACCTTGACTGCTTTAACTGCTAGCAACAACACAGTGACAAGTATATATATTGATATATTTAAATACGTATAATATATTTACAAACTTTTTCAGCATCCAGTTTAATGGGGAGCAAGGAATCTATTTACAGTCTTGCGATGAATCCACCTGGTAGCATAATCGTTAGCGGTTCGACTGAAAAGGCTTTAAGACTGTGGGATCCGAGAAATTGTGCCAAATTGTTTAAATTGAAGGGACACGCAGACAATGTAAAAGCTCTCGTCGTTTCTCGGGACGGAACTCATTGCATATCGGGCAGTAGTGACGGTTCAATTAAAGTTTGGAATCTTGGACTTCAACGGTAGAATTTTTTTTAGAGTATTTTTTGATTGTAAATTAATTTTGTAAATTTATAGTTGTATACAAACTATAAGAGTTCATTCGGATTCTGTTTGGGCTCTGCTTGCGAACGAGAATTTTACACACGTAATTTCAGGAGGCAGGGATAAGAAAGTATGATTACAAGATGTTTTTTAAATAACTGTTGTAAAATTATATAATTATTTAAGGTGATAATGACTGACTTGAAAAATCTTCCCAACCATGTAGTGGTTTGTGTTGAAGAAGCCCCGATATTAAAGATGTGCTTTACCGCCGATCAGCAAGCCGTTTGGGTACCATTTACCTTTTCTATATCTAAATTATTAATGATTTCTTAATGAATTTTCTTCAGGTTTCGACGGAGAATTCCTCCATTCGGTGTTGGAAACTACCAACAGACAAACACTTTAAAGAGGAAGCAAAAATGCCCCAGACTCCAATGTCAGTGATTGCTGGGGGTGCAGCGATTAGGCAGGCTGTGGTTCTTAATGATAAACGACACATTTTAACCAAGGACGCAAACGAAAACGTTGCTGTTTATGATGTTTTAAGAGTTAATTTTCTTCTTGTATGTATAAATTAAATAAATTAAACGTTTTGTTTTCTAGGCAAGAAAAGTAGAAGATTTGGGAAAGGTAAATTTTCAAGACGAAGTGAGGAACCGACACAAAGTGGTGTACGTGCCAAACTGGTTCAATGTCGACTTGAAAACGGGCGTAAGTTTAAAATGTGTGTATTGAAACTTGGTTTTGGACTGGACATTTTCAGATGTTGACTGTGCATTTGGGTCAGGATGAGGTGGATTGCTTCTCGGCGTGGGTCTCGGCAAGGGACGCCGGAATTAGGGACGCCCCCGAACCTGAGCAGAAGGTGAACTATGGGAAACTGCTGCTGCAGGCGCTGTTCGAACATTGGCGAGGGGTCGAGAGCAACCCTGAGAACCGTGTGTACTTCAGCGTGCCCAAACATATACCCCTTATACTAAGGTTTATTTATCCACTATTTGTTATTTGTTGTCTTACATTTGTTTGGTTGCAGTGAAGTGGGCGGTAGAACATTGTACAGAGTTTTGGTGGGTGATACAAGCGGTGATACGGAGAACGCGTTGTTAAATGAGACGGTGCCCAATTGGGTGATTTCCAACATTGAGGAGAACTGCATGAATAAGTTTATAAAAGTGCAATTTTATCTGCAGCCCCATTCTAGCGTTCCATCGCATCTGCTCAAACAAGACCGAATGAAAAAGGTAGTTTAAAATGCGTTTTTTAATATTTAATCATTAATTTGTGTTTCAGCCCGATCGTTTGGTAGCTAATGACTTTATCCAATGTAAGAAAGTAGCAGAACATGTGATGGAAAAATTGTTAGGTGATGGAAGTGCAAGTACTCCTGGTGGCGGCGATGCGGACAGCAGCCCTACTAATAATGGCTATAATGTGGACCAAATCGAGTTGACTTGCAATGATCAGGTACGTTTTCAACAAACTTTCTTGTTTACCTAATAATTTTAATTACTTTTATAGATCATGTTACAGTAAAATGTTCTGTAGATGTTTTACTTTTGTTGAATTTTGTTCATTAAATGTGTTGTATATAATAAAATGTGTTGTGACATCTGCATGTTTTATTGAGAATTAAATTTTAAAAAAGTATTTTGTGAAACATTTTTTAGGTTTTGGACCCTTCAATGGATTTGAGAACAGTGAAACATTTCATCTGGAAACTAACTTCAGATTTGACTTTGTATTACAAAATTATTAATACAAAGTGAAAGATATGTTTTTGTTGAATCTTCTCATTGTTTTCATAAATGATATTGTACAATCTCCTTTTATTAGTTTTATATTCTCATTAGGGAATATTTTATGATTTATTCCATGACTTAATATTTTCTTTAAGTGATTAGCCACATTTTAGTTTATTCTAAGTCATGTAAAATTTGGAATATTCAATTTTATTGTAAAGTAGGAAATCATTCCATATAAACATTTAATTATAAATGATCATAAATATACAAAAGTTGTATAATCAATTTTGTTTTATTTAGCTAACATATCAGTATAAGCTCCAGATAAAAGATCTTCCTTTTCCACACCAAGTTTTTCCCTTAAATCGTTGGCGATTTTTTCACCTTCTTCAACAGATTGTCCCGGATTTAGCATAACCTAAAAACATTCAAAACTGACTAATTTGAAGGGTAGGCGTAAAATATCTCCGTCTTTTTTGTATACGTCATTTGACATTTACCTCAAGTTCCATGAAGTCGCCAAGATTTTCAACTGAATCAATGTGAACTCTAGTTTGGCCCACCATGAAAAGTAGCCGGGTTTTCTTGACGACTCCTTTGGAACCCAGAGCGCTGTCCAAGACTAAATGAAGAGACTCTGTTGTACTGGCTGGAATGTCGGATTTGTCATAGCAAGAAAGTTTGGGACCCTCCGAATCTGGACGATCGTAAAAAATTAACTCCCCTTCACCAGACTAGAAAAATAAATAAATTTATGTAGGAAAATCCAGTTGCAGTTTTTTATTTACTTCAAATTTTCTTAGTTTTAGTCTGCCATGATTACAGTTGTAAAATGTATCATGTTGTTTTATTATTTGTTCTTGTTTGCCACTTAGGGTTCTGGCTATATTTATTATTTTTGAAATATTCTTTACTCTAGCTTTAATTTCGACGTTACGCATTTTTGCACCGTTAACCTACAATAACTCTAGTATATAACAACAAAACCTATAACAATAAACAGAAAAAACATTAAATTTCAAAGGATGGCTCTTGAACGTATGAAAGATAGATAACTTAATTCATCAAAGTTGTAGGACTGGGTCTTCTGTAGGTCTACATTTGAAACGTTTGTAGTTATACCAACTTCATTATTTATAATAAAATTTTTGTTTCTAACCTAGTTGTTGATTTCGTTCTGTTTATCTAAAGTTTATCTGTACGAGTTCGGTTAAAAATAAACAATCAAGTTCAGTAAGTCCACGTATTCGCTGTATTACTTCACGTTAAAAAGTATTGAAAATCATCAAACATCCTGTATGTTAATTATTCATTTAATTAACCATTTAAATGCCTTCTATATTACTTTCCTTGCCGGAAATATTCAATGCCTACAAAAGGTGGGTTATAAAAAATCCAAACAGTTTAAGTGACTATGAACTGACAGCTAAATGGATTAGTTACTTTATTGCAGGTAAAAGTTCTTATATTAAATGTCCAACTCAATTTGTAGTTGCTGTAATTTGTAGGACGAATAAACAGTTCCCATGTTGTCTCTGAACTGGTGTATTGTCTGTCTAACTTGTTGGTATTCTTCAATGACAGAATCTTAAACCAAACCAAACACATCCATCTTCCCACTTCTGGAGACACGATAAAAATATGGCTAACTGTTATCGAATACTCTGAAGTTTTTCTTGAACTGTCTGCTAAAAAAATTTGGGGTAGCACTGGAAAATGGTTGATTGTTGTTGCTATTCAAGTATTCAGGTCAGTGTTTTCAATTTCCAACTAATTTATATCCAACTCTGTAATATTGTAGATGTATTTCGCGACTGATATTAGTGTACATCCACAAAGAGAAATTAGTGCAATCGCCCCCAATACCGACACTCGATCGCAAAAACCTGGATAAACCAATTGCAAACGAAGTTCAACAATTCGAACGCACCACATTCACCCTGAAACGTAGCGGCAGAGTAATGAGGAAGGTGGAAACTGCACCACCAATCACGCACCGAGACTGGAAGCCGCTTCAAAATTACATTGTTGATGAAAGTGTCTCGATTGACGACGCCTTAGACAAAAGGAAATTATTTGCTGAAACTATTTACATTGCCAAACCATTGATACATTTAGCTTCTATGGCTTATTTTGGTACCAAGACCTGGAAACCATACATGTTGTCTTTGGCCATGGATATCATTAGGTAAAACTGATGATCATTAATAGTTTCCTATTTTAACAAGATATATTGTTTTTTGTTACAGTTTGGAATTATATAGATCTTGTGGTAAAGCAAAACTCAACAGTTTATCCAAAGAACAGAGACTGCAGATATCACGGAGGACAGTAGCTCTTGTACTGTATCTGATTAGGTCCCCAGTTTATGAGAAATATAGCAAAGTCAAGATAGATAGATTTTTAATGGCAATGGGCCAAAATTTGCCTTTGGTTGGTATGATTTGTACCCCATTGGCTCACTATTTGCCTTTCTGGCAGTCTTGTTATTTTTACATGTGGTCATCATAATTAGTTACTTATTCATAAGAATGGTCTAAGAGGTTTTTATTGTTATAAGTTTCTTATAATTTTTTATAAGGTGGGGAAGGAGGTGTTTTGTATTTATTGTGATGAAAGGAACAACATTTTAAATAAACTACTTATACTTTTTGTTCCATTTTTATTTAAATTGCTTTAATTAATTAATAGAGTATCCTCCGTCAATCGTCAAACAAGTACCAGTGATCAGACTGGCCATGTCACTTAACAGGAACAGAACTGGATAAGTTACTTCTTCTGGTTTCCCCAGTCTAAAACCAAAAGGAATTAATTACCTAAAATGTATAATGGTTAAACAATTATTACCTTTTTATTGGAGTTTTTTCAATCATCGCTTTAAATTTTTCATTATCCTTACAAAAATCTTGCCCCATAGAAGATAAAATAACTGTGGGATTAACACTGTTGATTCTTATATTGTACTTTCCATACTCCATAGCTACAGCTCGAGTAAAGGCATCCATAGCACCTTTTGAAGCACAATAAACTGAATGATCCATTTGACCTATAATTATTAACAATTATATGTGTATAAACTTCAAAATTAAATGTCCCACCAACTAAACCACAAAGTGACGATACGTTTACTATAGATCCTGGTTTCCCGGATTCCACCATTTTTCTGACAAATATTTGGGTCAGGTTCATGCAAGCTTTAAAGTTTATATCCAAAATGCGGTTTAAATCTTCGTAAGAGGTGTTAAGTAAAGATTTCCTTAAGGTTTGTCCTGCGTTGTTAATTAAAAAATCGACGTTATCGATGTCTTTCACTGCTTCTCTAGTTTTCTTCCAATCCGATAAATCCAACTGTATTATCTTGCAATTTGTTTTTTCCTTTAGCGAATCTAAATCATTAAGTGATCTTCCTATTGCAATTACGTTAACCCCACATTGTGATAATTTTATAGCAATATCTCTTCCAATACCTTTTTTTAAAAACATATTAAAATGATGAAGAAATAGAAAAATGTGTATTTACCATTTGAAGCTCCAGTAACCAAAGCGGTTTTGCCCTTAAAATCGAATTCCATTTTGACTTTAACGAATCACAATTACAACTGGTTTATTCCCTAACTTTTACTCATTTATATATGTCTACCATGTTAAAGAAAGTATTGTGTAAAGTATATAAATAACTATCCATTTGTGTAAAAACTTCATGAATGTGAAATATTTTTAATAGGATAGTTCAATGTAATAATGATATCATTGATCAAATTGGAAAAAATATGCTCTAGAATTCAAAGAAATTATACATTTAATTCATGTTTGTGTTATATACGTCGATTAGTTAGTATACAGCGTTGCTTAAACCAACATTTTACTCCTTTTTATTACCATTTTGAATTTAAATTGTAAGACGAAAATATAAATTCTAATACAAATAAATGTAATAACTGAATCGCCTTAGTAAAGAAATAAGTGTTTGTAAAGTTGAAGACTAATTCTCATTCAATAACTACTTACAGCAACTTTTTACTATTTTTCGTAGGTTTGATAAATAATAAACACAGTTAAATTTCAAATAAATATAATAATAAATAACATACTTTTATATAACAAATCACCTTGATTAGGAAATATTATAGATATAAATAAAATGTTCGTCAGTTAAATATATAATAAACTTAATAGATTACACAATTTGTTATTCTAATTAATAATACTTAATATAAAAATATATCATTTTTCTCTATTTACAAATAACTACAGGGAATATCACATTCTATGGATATCACTTAGAACTTAAGTAACAGATCAGAAAATTTACTTTTATTAAAACTACCAGTGTAAGTACTGGAAAATAAAATAAAAATGCAAGTAAATTTTCCAATTGACTATAAAATAAAATATTAGTCACAGCGCATAATGTTTCTAGTACAGAATGTTTTTAAATTTAAACATAAAATGTTTTTTTTTCAGAAAAAAAAAAACAATGTTTTAAAAAATATTATGTAAGATTATTTACAACTAACTAAAATAATTGATTTTTCAACAAAAATCATTACCAGTTGCCCTTTTATATCATAGCTTTCATCACAGTATCAGTTTCAAGTTGTCCCTATATAAAGACCATCACGGATCGATTTCATCAAAAGTGAATGTGGGAATTTTATAATTCCTGTAATAATCCGAAATGTTCGCCTGTTCGGACTCCGGTTTCAAATCGTCGGACGAATTTTGCGCGTGCAAATAGTCGTCCGGTTCTTCCACTTTACAAGTGGCCGTCCATTCGGATTCTGGATCCGAGAACATGTTACAAGCGTCGCCTTCCAGAACATCTTCCAGGGAATATTGAGAGTCCACTGTAAAAATAACGTGTTATTGAAAGTAAATCTGGTATGATATTGCAACTTACGATCATCAGCATGTTCACAGAAAGAAGAGTCGTCCCATTCGTCGTCGAACTGGAGGCCGTTGTTCAAGTGTTTCTCCTCTTTGGTTTGAACTATTGGAGATTCTGCGTCTGTTAGGTCGAAAATTTCTGTCACCTTTACTTTATTATTTTCATCCAAATAGTAATAAGCCATGATTGTGTCTTGTTGCGAGGTAATTTGTAAAATGTGTTCGAATGTGTCATTGTCCATTGTGTCGGTTTTGCTGATGGTCAAACTCGGTTTCCTTTGGAGCATGTTCTTTATCTTCCTTTGTGGGCTTTGTGTTAACGGCAAGTCACTGCAAAAAACATCGATTTATTAATCTTCTTTGTTATGAGGCACATGATAGAAAATGAAATTCCGTTTTCGCAACAAAGATATATCGAATACTGTTATCATAAAACAAGTTTGTTTGCGTTGGCGGTATTTGCTCTTTTGACTCTGTGTTTCCACCGCGATATAATAATAACGATTATTAATTCGTCTTATCGTTGTTTTTTGTTACATAAAGGTGGTTCAGATCGTCCGCAATGACTCATCACGAATAATACTCTGGACTTTGCAACGCCTTTGTTCCGTATCATGCATATGCCAAGTGTTCCATAAACCCCGGTATTATTTATAACTTTCGCATTAAAGTATCATTAATAATAATTACCTGTTGTCCAAGTTGAGGGTGAAGTTCAGATTCATCTTGTTCTCAGCGTTCAAGTCTTGGCAAGATTCAACATCGTATTTATCTAAAATGAAACATCAAAATCAATTAATAAATGTACGAAATTAGACTTTCGAATTACTTACTGGCACCGTATTCAGTGATGGCCAATTGGCAAGTAATTTTGGCGCTTAATTGCTGTCGTTTCTTATTCACTTTGTAGAGGACATGGCCCATTTGGTCCATGAAATATTTGCTGACCTCCCAGACGCCGTTTCCGAGTTGCGGTGCGGCCACCATCAATCTATAAATCCAATTGTATACGTCAGTGTGTTAACAAGATTAATTTTACACAAAGAGGTGAGCGGAAACCATTTTCTAGTTTATATATTAGCAAATTTAAAGTCAGTTTTAGAGTTAAAGCAACCAAAAACCCAAAAAAAAAAAAATAAAAATAATTGACATCACCTCTTGTCTACAACCAAATGTTCGCATGCAGAACGTGTGTACATAACCGGCATGCTGTCATGTATCCGATATTGAAGAGATCGTCTTTCCAATGATGTTCCGATTACATTCATGAACTCGAATTCAGTCACCTTTCTCAGTGCCACTCTCGGACCAGCTTTTATTGCCGGTATCACCCCAAGTCTAATATGTACAATGAAAACCGACATGTGTTTTTGTTAGTAAATGTATGCGACTTGGATAATTCAATAAATGAGAGATTTATTTTATAAGTTTTAATGGATTTAACTCAGTTATTGAACCAATTATTAATTTAACATAAAACAAACAAGGAGGTGGAGAACGAACAATGATTTTTACGGTTTTTTTTTCAAGTACAAAAACGAAACACAACAGGTTATCATTAGTGATGACACTGAACTTTGTACAACAATAAAAAGCACAATAAAACCTGTAATTTCCTACACGCTAATGTCTACATACGTAAATGCATGACAAAAACTTACTTGGTAAATGTGGCATAGACAATATCAACCGGCAATGTGTAGGGGAGGCTCAGTACAGACAATAGTTTCATCCCTCTGTGTTTGAAGACCCAGTTCAATAATCCTTTGTTAGCTGTATCTATTGCTTCTTGGAAAATGCTCAAGACTGTGTCAGGCATGTTTGAAACCAATGCTTCCTATAGACAAGAATTAAATTGAAGGCATAAGAATAAAATATCTAAATATTCATCTTATTTTATTTCAAAATAAAAGGTAAATATGTATGTTAATGAATTAAGAAATTATGCTAAAGAATTAATTTTCTTTTTTTATTAATACGCGAGATATTTTTTTTCTTCTATTATCCACCTTTCACTTCTATATCTTAAACTCTTTAGCCAATTAGATCATGCATCAGTGAATCATTTAAAAACATTTAAACATAATAACTAATTAATACTGCAATATCTTATCAAAGTTTTTAGGTAAATAAGCGAATGCGAACCATCTGGTCTCCAACATTTTAATTAAAAATTAATTGGCAAAAATAAGTTTGTTTCGTCTAGACACGAATAGTGCATATCGCAGAGCCGGAAAAGAACTCCAACCGTTACGTAACGATTAAAAACTCACTTGTCGATGCATTTTGCATTCGCTGCAATGCGGATCGTACACGCTGTGATCCTCGACCGTATCGGACACGACAAAGGTCGATTGGACGGCCAGACATCTCGTGCAATTGATCAGATTGTTCCTGTGCAGGAACCGCAGGGCATCGTCGAAGCCTTGCTTGCACATGTTAGAGAGTATCTCCGGCTGTGGCGGGAACAAGATGCGGAACAGCCTGTACATGTTGTATTTGGAGAGTTCGATGCTTGTGTTCGCAATGTTTATCTGGAAAAGGAAATTTTGATGTGTATTATTCAGTTAGTTTAAAATTAGTGGGTTGAATTTAAATCTTTATATAACGGGGCAACTTGTCAAGAACGGTTTCTCAAATTTCTAAGCCAATCAGAATAAAATTATGAGAGAGGGACACTTTTCAAACTTTTCCCATTTGATTGAGTTTAGTAAAGGACTTTAATTTTGGATAGTATTGAAATAATTTGTTAAACATTCTTTTGTAATTCTCTTATCCTAATAATTGCTTTTTCAAAACCCATATATTCGCTATATTTAATTGGAAAGGAAATATTAATGTGAATTATTCAATTAAGGTTGATGTAATTTAAAATCACGCCACACATTAATTGTCAGGGTTACTTAACAACGATAAAAACGGCTGCATTCACCGACTGTTACGTCCTGAAGTGATTCAATCCAATAAACAAACAAAGGAGACGCGTGGAAACCTTTGGCGACGATAAAAATACAATAAACTCACGTGGAAGAGTTGCGAACTGTCGTCTCGAGGACAAATGTCGCTTTCGCCGCAGAATGGGCTGACGGTAATTGTGTTTTCATCTAAAGTCGGTAAATTGTCGCTGCATCCTCCGTCCACATATCTGACACCCTTGAACTTGGGTGGGAAAATGCCAGAAAACAGTGGTATAAATGCTGACGCTAACAGTGCTTCGATCAGTTCCTCCCTGTCAACAAAAATTATTAATTATTCACATAAAGTATGGCCCATTTGAAAGAGAGACACCTCCATAAAATTTGTACCGCCTAACTTATTCATTAAAAGTTTATGGATAATGGAAAAAGATATTGATTTGAAATTTTTATAGAAATTATAACTACTTTTCTATTTTTTTTTTTCTTCAATGGTACACTCTGCATATTTTTGTTGTTAATTCTACATGTAACTGCAAGAAAAATAGCTATACTTTGACCTGTATCAAAACCCAATAGTTTTTGAGTTACTAATGTTTTTCCACAAATTTTGACATGTCGATGATCTAACTGAAATGTCTGTAAAGTCACTAATTTTGAGACTGGAAAGTTCCTTTTTGGCATGCACGTTAACCAAGAACCGTCTTATAAGAAACCATTATTGATTTTTCCAAATTATATTACTTAATTTTTAAACTGTCACAGCTTCATAAGCCAATAAAATCATTACAACTAATTAGTCTTCATTACCTGGAGTCAAAATGGGAGACAATGACGTTTTTGCCATCGTACCACCGGGTGAGAGAGACGTGGAGCTTGCCGTTGACGCGATGGTGAGCGTCCTCCGGCAGGAACTTCTCCAACCCATCCCTGAGCAGATTGTGCACGTTGAACGTAGGGTTGAACGGACCGAGGGATTTTTTGCGTGCCTCGATCGCCACGCTCAGTATATTACTCGTCACATCACCTAGAAACAAACAGTTAATTTGATTAATCGATTTTATCTCTGGAAAAATATTTACATACAATAATATTTGATCACTTCCTTGTGTTTATCGCAAATCAAACATATTATAATGCATGTGAAAAACAAACAGTAAATCATGTAGATCTTAGTAAACTTTTGCACAGTTTTCGGAAGATTTGCAAAATGTGTTGTTGTACGCTATTGTAAATATTTTTGTTGGATTTTATATCTTCCTAGTATAAATCTGGTTTAAATATTTATATGCGATAAGCGGTCACACTTCTGAATTAAGTTTTTAAAAAATTAACAATATTATGCTTGTATACGATACGTTATCTGTGATTTTAAATAGTTTCTTGAATTAACATTTACAATTTTATTTAATACTGTGAAAGTCCACATCAACATTTACACAACTGTTTGTTAAACAAGGCTTGTGCGGTAATATTCTTTTCGAAAAGTACATCAAAACAAAAGTTAAAGTTGTGGATTTTTTTCAACAATTAGCAACACATGTCGATGATTGTAAACATGTTGACAAAAGTTATCGAATAATTCTGCGTATGCTCTTTATAAAGAGTCGTAAATAACCGTTGTTCATTCCAATTGTTATCATTTAAATTCGCACGGCGCAAAATTAAGCTACGAAAACAATTTTTTGTCAGTAAGTCGCAGTTTTTTCTTCGCGACCTTTGGCTTCGATAAAAAATTTAAATAAAACACGAACTTGAACAAAAGAAATTACATGAAAACTTCAATAACTTATATCGAAGGTTCGTGACCCATTAAGATAAAGTCGAGGATCATCTACGAACCGAAATCCATAAACAACTCCCGTGAAACTCAGCAACAATTAATTGTGTAAGGTCAATATTAATTAATTGCCACCGATAAAAATTCGCAAGTTTAAGCATTGGAAAGAAACCTTTTCTCTTAATCGCAGGAAACATAACGGTACAGTTTACGAAACGTAATGGTACATGTTATTGGAATGTGTGCCGACAAGAATCAAACACTTTCGTCGACGTCTTGTAACAGTTCACGTTTCGAACGGAACTCGATGTACAGATAAATAAACACAATAAAGGGGGGGAGGCGAAGCAAGTTGGGACATGACTGTACAGGTACTGTGCAGAGGTCCATAAATGTTATTTTTTGTCGAGAACAGGTAGTTATTTCAGATTAATCTCTTTTTGAATGCCGTAAGTCATTAGGTGGTTTCCTCTTTCAATTATCATCTACAGGTGTTCAAAGAAAAAATTAAAATGACACGTTTTATTATTATAAAAAAGACAATTTTGATATCGAAAATGGGTGAATTTTTAAATGAACGTCACGATTACTAATTGCATGTGTATAAAAGGTAGATAAGATAAATTATAATTAAGGACAAAACGTTTTTTATGCATATAATGAGATAAAAATTGCAAACTTTGACCAATATAAATTATAACAAAAGTTCAATTTAAATAAATACATTTTAGTCAATGTTAAGTGGGTACTGAAAACTAATATTTCGATTAAATATTTTTCTAAATATAACCAGCTTAAATATAACACAATTTTTATAACAATAATTACAAATAAAATCAAAAAGAAAAGGATGAAATATGAACGTACCCAAAAAACAAGAAACAGTTTCTTAGAAAGACTATTTTAAATGTCATTTTTTTAAAATTCCTTCTAGTTTTTAATTAAATTGGAGTTTTTCTGTTCTTATCAGATTAACATACAGTGTGGCCCATTTCGAAGCCGGACCCTCCAATAAAATTTATATTTTTTTTTCTAATTGTGACACTTTTTATTTCCATTGTAAAACATGAAACTATGTATTTGTAGAGTCAAAAATGGCACTAATTATCTTATTTTTAAGAATATTGGAACATTATCCTAATACATTTGAACCCAAATTTTATTTACTTTACACATCAATGTATTTATTGTATTTTTTTTGTTCGTGGGTATCTTTGTCAATTATTCTGTGGTAATTTGTAGTATATTTTTATTTGAGTATAGTTAACTAGTTTAATATTCCAATAATGTTAAAGATAAGATAATTTGTGCTATTTTTGACAGAGTATTTTATAGACTACTTGATTAAAAAATAAATTCAAAATAAATATGTAATTTTTTTTTATGAACTTGGGTTTTGGAGGTGGTCCTTAGATTTTCTATAAAAAAATTGTTAATATGATTCCTTCTATTTTCATACCTAAAAATTACCTTGTAGGTTTTTGTTTTGAGTCAAAAAAGTGAGATTTTGTGTACAAACTTTCATGCTTTACAATTGGCAAAAATACAAATTTTATGAGGGTGTCCCCATTTTAAAATGGGCCACACTGTATATGAATAAATGATATAAACTTATACATATATAAAATTGATTATTAATGTTTAAAAAAATCACACAAACAACCGTCAGATCTATTTCCAATATGATAAACACATCGAAGTTTAAACCCACATTGAACCTCGTTCATTAATAAAGTAACAGCTGATCGAAATCCCCCGGTTCAAAATAGTATCAAATTATAATTATCTGTTCCATAATAGTTGTGTCAAAGCCAAGGTCGTCATTAAATTTTGTAAGGATTCTAGACAAATTGCATTTTAACAACTTACCGAGCGACAGGTCGCATAACATAGCACTGGCCGCTATAGCGCCAATACTCGCGCCGCTAATTTTATTCAGCAACAAATGCGGCGCATATTTGCGAAAACACGACGCCACCCCGACGTGGTAGATGCCCAGGAATCCGCATCCGGCAAACGATAGATTCATATTACTATCTCTTTCAACTTCCGTAACAAGCACTGAAACGCACAATACGTCTATAACAATGTCAAATGCGAGAAATAAACAACACGACTCTTCCAGAGACTGCGACGAACTGCGGAAACCGGATAAAAAACATATCGGATAAAGCATGTGTTCGGTTGGTGGTGGGGAGTGAGGTGACGTCACGGCATCAATGACGATTGGCGTGGCGTAGTGGTGTGGTCTTCGGTCGGCCAATCGCGCGGCCGCATTTTGAATTTGAAGGTTCTAGTGTTTGTGTGACGTTTAACGTGCAACAACCCCAAAATTTGCAAATTATTAGGACTGATGTATTGATTTTAATGTGTCCCATTGGCGTTTATTGTTTCACATTCATTTTTTTCCATCCGATTTATTTTCGGTTCATATTTACTTTTGGAGAGTTAAAAAACGTCGATTAGTTCGTTTAACCTTGTAACACTATTCGTTAAGTGAGGTTAGGAATTCGGTCGCCAGGTAACTGGACTATAAATATAAATGTGACACACCCTCCTTGTTTCTTGTTTCTTATGGTATGGGTTCCTTTGGACTGTGAAATGTGTGAACTTCTCTTGCAATTTTCTGTTATAAATTTATTTGTGAATTTTTTAAACAATTTTATTATATTTTTCATTTATTAAAGTAATTTATTTTGTAGGTGGGGGAATTATATCTTTGATATGAATGTAAAAAATTACAGTTCCCAATATTCATAAAGCTAATAATAAAACACATTTAAATGCGATATTACAATGATTAAATATTAATAATAAAACTCGATATACTGAAATGTTTACTTTTAGAATTCAATCATAATTAAATTTATTGAACTTAAGCGTTTAAACAATGGAGATTAAATTATTTGAACTGCTTAACATTTTCAATAATAAAAACAGTAGGTCGAAATAATTGTTGATAAATATAATTGTATAATGTTAAGTCACTAGTGAATTATAATTTATAATCAATACTGTTAAACTGTACTGTAATTATTTTATGTTTATTCATGATATTACTCTTTTAAATCTAATTGATTAATTTTTTATACATAAATATATTATTAATTATCCAATTATTAAAATAATCTTATATTAATTTTATTTAAGTTATAGATTTGATAATCAAAGATTTTTGAACACCTTTCATTGGTGATAAACAAATAGTGTTGCCTATTAGAAATCGAAACACTCCCATATTATATATATTTTTTGACAAACATTTTTTCTGTTGTAAAGCATGTACTTATAGACAAAATGTCTCGTTTTTTGGCCCAAAATCAAAACATACAGGATAATTTTTTAGGCATGAAAATCATATATCTATCATATCTAATTACACCATTGTAGACAACTAACAATAATTGTGTTAATACGTACATTTTAGTGTACATAACTTATATATTTTATTATCTTAATTTAATTCTAATATTATAATATTAGACAAGATAAATATTTATATTACTAATAAATTTTAATATAAAATTATCATAATATATTTAATATAAAATTATCATATATAAATTTAAAATGTAAAAAAAAGATATTCTTGTAAATGTGTAGTTCTTTTTTTAATTTCATTATTAATATAATTTTGAAATGATTATATACAGTGTGGCTCATTTGAAAGCGGCCCACATAAAATTTTTATTTTTTGTCCGATTTTAACATAGTTTTTTCAATTGTAAAACATGAAAATATGTACTTGTAGACAAAATCTGACGTTTTTTGTCCCAAAACCAAAAGGTAATTAATTAGTCATGGAAAATCAAGCTAGAAAATCTAACTACACTACTGGATTAAGCACCTCTGAAATGGGTATATCAAATTATCAAATTTCATAAAAAAATTATGATTTTTTATACATAATATAAATTTTGAGGATGTCCCTCATTGAAATGGGCCACACACTATAAAAAGGTGAGACTCATCTGCTGAAAATGCATAAATGGAATTACAATAATTCTGTTTACCCGAACGATACAAAGAAACGATGACAAAACGGCATTGATGCCTCTAACTGACCCTTATCTATTGACGTTAGAATTATTGACCTCAAATTGACACAGATGCAAAGTGTTTATCGCTGTTTTCATGCCACGTTATCTGAATTTTTATCAGCTTTTATTATAAAATTGCGGGAATATTACCACGAAAGTCAACAAAGAAATCATTTCCGCAATTTAATTGATTTATATTTTATTGTGACGTGCAAACAAGAAAAATGTTTTATATCATCAATCAACTAAAAAACTATAACAAAAAGTTTAATTTTCCAAATAAGATCGCAGATAAAAACGGGAAAATAATTATAAAACAAATTTCAATGAATCTTGATTAAAAAAATTGTGACGTCAATTGTGGCACGTGTCGTTAAAAGTTAATACGATTTACAAACTTTGTTTATTGTTTGCGATATTTTGTGCGTATTTTTTGGGTTACATAATTTTGCTAAAAAAGATTATTTGAAATAAACAAACATTTGTTTTTCCTTGAGATGATTTACCGACTCTTTTTTGCATTCAATTTGAATAATTTATGATTTATCTGATACGGTTTATTTATAGGAGTTCGTTTCTAAGACCGATCGATTAATTCTAATATAAAGGTCAAGTTTTGCTAATAGAAACTTAGCTTATCAATATGCACGTGATAAAAGTTTTTTATTAGATGACAAACAAATCATATTAATAAGTTTTTGGGTAAACAAATAATCAGCAAAATATAATTTTTTTGTTTATTAATAAAATATTCCTTTAAGGAAACTTATTAAACATCATTAAAATTGGTTGATAAGCAACATTATGTTTGTTTATTTTTAGAATTATAATTTTTATTTGGATATATCAAAAGATAATAACGAAATAATTGCAGTAGTGTTAAAGGGTTAAAGAAAACTATTTCTACTTTTACAGTTTATATTTTATCTGAATTTAACACATCAGTTCATTTCTAAATACCTATTGATCACAGTCTCTAAACGTGCAGTCTAACAACGAATCAATTTTTGTAACATTTTGATTCATTATAATGTGGAAACAGGAAGACGATTATTTTCTCTTATTAACATTATTTAAATTCTAAATAGGCAGAAGTTCAATCAGTTGTTCATTGGCACAATATACTTTAATATATCGCAAATGTTTTTTCACTAAAATACTAAATAAAACTAACAGTAGTAAATATGTAATAAAATCATAAGAACCAGACTAGAGAGTATCTGTTGAGCCAAATATGAACCGCATATTTCTACTAATTAGAAATATAAGCGTAGCAGTACAGTAATTAAAGTAGGTTTAATTGGAAGATTTCGAATCGACTACACTCAGTGCGATCCCCAATTGGGCTGCGTAATATGTCGACATCACCAAAGCCTGAAAATAATAAATATACAAATATTTTAATTGTTATAATTTCAAAATTGTAAATTACCAAATTTTGTTATCTTAAATCTTATCTTAATCTTTATCGGTTAAATATTTTCGTATATTATTTTTTACGTTTAAACTAATAAACACTTAAATTAACTATTGTTTTTCGAAATAAAACTGTTCAATTAAGTGTTAATTATTTAGTTTGTCACAAGTTTGTTCTGGTATTTAATTATTTAGCTTAATAATCATCAAGAAATCAATGTTTTGCTCTTTGTAATTTATTAACTTAACGTTCTTAAAATAAACATTGGTTTTAAACAATGAGTTTTGTTTTTAAGTCTTAAAAATTGGCGTAATATTTGAAAACAAATTGAAAAAAGTGTTACCTGGGAATGCTCTACTTTAGAACTGAACATATCCAAACCCAAAATGAGATCAGAAAGAGCGAATAATATTGCTCCAAGGCAACTGCAAATACTGCTAAAAGTCCACTCGTTCTGAAACAACAAACATATTTTAATATTATCATTTATTAAAAATTCATTGATTTATTACTTCCAAAAATTGCGCCCTTGCTATGCCCCTCCAAACCATCACTGTAATTATCATGGTATAAATTGGTACTCCTACTTTCAAAACGCCCTCCAAACCGGGAATCAAAAGCGCCAAACCTAAAAATATTTTGGTGATAATGAAAACATAGAGTATTATATGTAGTATGTATAATTTATAAGTTGTTAAATAGTTAAAGTATTTAATTTGTTTAAAGCAATTGCATAATAGTTTATCAAAATAAGTGAGAACTCGTGCCGATAATAACTGGTGATTCTCTAATCATTTCTTTTGAATTTAAATCGAAGTTACATATGTACATTATTTTAATCATGAATCGATTTTGATTTAAAAGTAATGCATCATCAGCTCTTTTTTTATTTGAATCATTCATGAAACAAGTGTAATGCACGAGTAATGTCGGTTGTAATCGATCGAAATTGTGCAAGTTAAAGTGGTATTTGTACAATGTAATAAGACAAGTGGAAAAACACTGAAAATTGAAAATAAGTAAGGGTTCATGAATTTCTTACTTATAGCTGCCAAAACGCACAAAAATGCTCCGATTTTCATATTGAGGGGCCTAAATCCGAATGCCAAAACATAATAAACGTGTCCAACAGCAAATGATAACATCCCCGGTTCGAAATAGCCGGGCCAAATAAGACAGGCATCCCCGATGCTGCAGAAGAGGAGGCCGATCAGAATTCTTCTCGAATATTTATGTCTAAAACACAAATTGAATATTTCAGGAAACTTTTTTCATTCAATTTAACAAATATTCCATTACAAAATAGACAACACTAATAATTTTTGATGTTTTTTCTTACTGGTCGCCAAGGGAAAGGCCGTGAAGTAACACAAAGAGCATAAGACTCCAAATCGGTAGACACTTAATAACGGTGCTGAAAATTGACGGCTTTTCAGTCGATATAAACATAACAAAATAAATGGCAGTGGTTTTGAAGAATGGTACCAGTTTTGGTCCAACACTTTTAACCTGAAAAATAAAATAATATTCATTTATTGAAATTATAAAATACAAATAAAATAATAGTTAAGTTTTGGTCAATATTTAATAAAAAAAAATATTTCATAAACTGGTTGTTTAATTTTTATATTATATATTATTTACTCTAATATATAATTAAACAATATAATTTTGTAATGGATTAATCAATAATTTAGCAAAATTTATATTTTTTTAATGCAATTTTTACAATATTCAATTTTTTATATTAACGATTGATTCAAACGCGCATATAATTAATTAATTTATTACATGACCATAAATTAGACACGTACATCATGAAATAAGACCACCCCCACATAAAAAAATATTCGGGTCGTTCAACAAATAAACAGACAAACAACAGATATGGTACAGGTCATAAACAAAGAGATCGTGATTTAAAAATAAAAGGCTATCGATCTCCGTCAATTAACAGAGCCGCGATCTACTTACGACTTCTGTCACCGAAATCATGTTCATTTCGGTTTATTCGCTTGCACAAACACGGTCTTCGCCGTCAAAATCAGCTGTCGGCATGTAAACAATGCGAAGACCAAAACGATAAGCGAACAACGCGCAGTTCGACTTTTAAATAAAAGAGCAAAACATTATTTCGATTTCGAATACGCATGCTCTGTTACTCTGATTATCAAATTCAACCACTGTTTCCGATTTGGCTGGATAAAATTGCTGGAATTACGCACTTGAACATTATTATTTTCTTGTTATTGTTTTAATTCAATTCGTGCACAGGGTCAATTTGGCTGTTAACATATTCTAGGAAGTTTTAGTTGCTATTATTATTGAATAATTGTAGCGCTTTACACCGTTTAATAGCATGGTTAATAATATTTAATTATGGTTGATAAAAAGACAATTAAATATTCCGCATTTATTAACTTAGGCAACCCACTTCATAGTTGAGGATCATTTGAGTTGCATAACTCGAGAACATACAAGTGTGGCGACAACTGATGGCCGACTAAGAAAGTAAATAAAACTGGAATTAAATGAATAATTTCATAATAAAACTATAATTTGAAGTACGTGTAATAAAATAAATCAATTAGTTTTGGAAATTCATATAAATTCTCATGTGCTTCGTGCGGCCAAACTACGAATTAAGAACCCATCTCAAGTTGATCCCGCTTCTGTTTACACCTATCAGTTTGACACCGATCAGCTGTTTTTGTGTGATTACCCCGATTGCCAGTGGAACAATGTTTTGATCAAACCACGCCAAACCCGAATTATGTGCAACAGGAAATCATGTGTTTGGAAGCCGTTTTAACGTGCCTCTCGCGATGGAGACTGTGGATCAGGCCGTTGGCGATTTTATGTTATGCGATCGCCGCCTTAGTTTTCGTGCCGTTGTTCCTTGTGCGATCGCTGGAGGACGGTTTCAACAAGCACGACCAGGAAATATTGGTCGCCGGGATTTTCGTTTGGGTCGCCATTCCGATTTCCCTATGGGAAATCATTCAACATGTCATTCATTACACTCAGCCCAAGCTGCAAAAACATGTTATCAGGTGAGAATAATTGAGTTTTCAAGTGTTAAAATATTGATAAATTGATTATTTAGTTTATAAATACTCATTGTTTACGTTTATTTTATATTGACTTCTTGTAAGTTCTGATAACATTTATATCAACAGTTAATTATAGCACAAGTATTTTTTATTTAAATAACGTAAAGTATATAATTATAATGTAAACTAAATATTTATATTATTTCATTTAAAAAAATAAGCCAAGCTTTATTCTATGCTTATATTATAATTTATTTACAGAGTTTTGTGGATGGTTCCAATATACGCAATTAACGCAGTAAGTAAAAGTCATGGAAAATTAAATTAAAATTCTGGACATAATAAATTTTTAGTGGTTGGGTCTGATTTATCCTAAACAGTCAGTTTATGTGGACAGTATAAGAGAATGTTATGAAGCTTATGTGATTTATAATTTCATGAGATATTTACTGAACTACCTCAACATGGAAATGGATTTGGAGGCGAGTTTAGAACTCAAACCTCAAGTCAAACACATTTTTCCATTGTGTTGTTTGCCTGATTGGGAAATGGGAAGGTACAAAATATATAATCGTTTATTATTTCCGATTTATTTTTGTGTTATATTTTAAAGGGAGTTTGTCCATATTTGCAAACATGGAATTCTACAGTACACAGTTGTCAGACCACTCACGACAGCTATATCATTGTAAGAACTTGCATAAAATAATCAATACATTTTACTTAGTTTATTTTTAGTATTTGTAAAACACTGGATGTTTACGGAGACGGACAATTTAAAGGGAACGTCGCTTTTCCGTATTTAATAGCTGTGAACAATTTATCCCAGTTCGTCGCCATGTATTGTTTAGTTATGTTCTACAAAGCCAATTTGGCCGAATTGAGACCTATGAAACCTTTACCCAAATTTTTATGTATTAAAGCCGTGGTTTTCTTCTCATTTTTGTAAGATTACGATTTCAAAATCATTCATTTTATGTTAATTGGGATTTTTTAGCCAAGGAGTTATAATCGATTTTATGGTTTATTCCGGAATTATTAGTCCCAGTACTCATACAACAGATGATGGTCTAAGTCTATCTACTAGACTACAAGTAATTAATTACGAAAATTCTTTTATTTGTGTTGCATTGTTGTTATTTTTAGGATTTTCTAATTTGTATTGAAATGTGTTTGGCGGCGATCGCTCACCATTACAGTTTTTCATACGAACCTTACGCAAGACCCGATTACACAAACCAGAACTGTTGTCAGGCGTTTTTGGCGATGTGGGACGTGAGCGACGTTCAAAGAGACATTTCCGAACATATAGGAATAGTCAGTAAGTACTTTTCATCTTACTTCTTAACAAATTATACAATAATTATTTCTTCATCCACAGGTAGTTCAATAAGTAGAAGGATCCGTGGTAGAAGCATGTATTCAATACCGAGGGGCAATGACGAATATTCGAACCTGGTTTCGCCTAGAGCCGCGATGAGTATGCCGGATCCTGGATTTTATCAAAACGACTGTGACGAACTGATTGTCAATTATGGAACGGTCAATCCCAAACAACAAACCAAAGCACAAAATCCCCGGGTCGAAGATTGAGATGAAATTGGAAAAAATCAGCTTCTCACTGTGAATCTCTTTGATTTGGGTGCGATAAATTCAATATCAAATTATAAAATAGTCGATTGGAAGTGATAATTAAGAGCACTAGTCATAGTATATATATATAGATGACATTTGTCTGTTCACAGGAAGTTATATATAATATTTGTTTTAGTACTTTTAAGTACTTATAATGTATATACATTTATTGTATCTTTTTGTATTTTTATATATATATACATATTTTATTTTTTAAAGTTCATTATATTTTAAGGATATGTGTATATATTTAGTTTATTATAGTTGTAGGAACTAAAATATATAATAAAGGCTTGTTATTTTTTATAAAAGTGTCTCATTTGCCTCACATAATAGGGTACTTTATTAAAAAAATATTATTTAAAGAACATTTTATTGAAACTACAAAGTGTATTGTTTATAAATCGGGCACCTAAACTATTAAATGTCAAAGAATAACATTCAAAATTGTTTTACGAGCGTATGACTCTGAAAAACTAAATAAACAAATAAAAGCTAGTTCATATATTAAAATTTACTGGTAATATCTCATATTTCCTTCTAAAAATACTAACTATGTTAAGTACATATATTTTAGGCGTTTATATATACAGTTTTTTTTGTTAAATCCATTCAGGCTGGTATTGTCCATATTTTTTTGGTACACGTTTCGGCGCAGGAATTTCTTCAGGGGGTTCCTCTTTTATTTCTGTATGTTCTTCAATTTTTTCGAAGATTTCTGGTTCGCTAATTTCCACTGGAATCGGAGTCAAACATGGAACGCTGTCTGCGATTTAATAAAACAGATAACAATTGTAATAAAACAGATGTAACATAATATCAATATAAACATATCTTTTTAATTAATTAAAAAAAGATTTACCTTCGGATGGTACGATAGATTTGTCATCCTCCGGGACAGGCGACAAACACGAAAGAATTGGTTCGGTAGAAGAACTGTGTCCTTCCAGTGCCTAAGCAAATAAACATTACGCTATTTTAAATTTAGAATCACTTTTAATATATATTTATATTAGTTGGAAACATTTGCAGGGACATCAGTTCGATATTACGAGCGGTTCGGTGTGTTTTCATTGAAAATATGGTATGAAAATTTGTAATATTCCGTCATGCTTTAAATAAATTTAATTTATAACAATACATTTTTATAATTCAATTTTATTAGTGAAATTAATAATTTAATGACATTAAAATTGCAAAATATTAAATTTTGAATCCGACAAAAATATTCTTATAAAATTACTAAGCTTTCAAAATTTACTTGCCTTATAATCAAAACAATCTGATGACGGTGATTCGAGTTCCACGGATTCCACCGGTTTCACTGGTTCCATTGATTTTTCTGTAGTTTCTATTTCTGGTGAATCAGCTGAAAATAAATTATTAAAAGTGCGATTTTGTTCAGATGCGAGGTGTTGGATTAAGGAGAAGAAGGAGGTATATGGTACGTATACATTTTTATACTATTTATTAAATGACGTAGTTTAGTATCAACCAAAAAATTGATATTTACTCTTTTGAGCATCCAGATTTAACGAGACAGCTTCTTGCATTTTCTCCTCTTCTTCACCTTCTTTAATATAATCTTCGTGCAACTTCTTCGTCATAAATTTGGCGTAGGCTACTCTGGCGCCACGTGGAACCTCCGACAATTTCGGATTGTACTCTAAAAAAACCAATTAGTATAGATCTTAAATTTAATAAAATAACATTTTAATTACCCAAGAGTTTATTGTCGTCGAGATTAACCGGAGTCTGAACGTTCGTCAGAATGTGATCTCTTAAACTTTGCCTCCTCAATATGTGAAGATCCGCTTCCTGTTTGGTTCCAATCGGATCGTTTTTCAGCGAGTTCTTGCGCACTAAAGCGTTCCAATCCTTCTTTTTGGGTTTAAGGGTGGTTTTTCTGCCAATGACTTTGGCGATGTGGCCGAAAACGCTTTGCGGTTCGGTCGCACCCAATTTCAAGTCCGAGAAGAGATTTTCCACTATTCCTATGTGGAAATCTTTTAATATTCTCCGTTCCATTTCTTTACCCTTCTTACCGGAAACTTTAAAACAAGGAATAAAACATTAAATTAAATAAAGGTGCAGGAAAAATCACCTTGACATTCGCTTAAATCGATTTGAGGTGTTTTCATGCCGTTATTGTGAAGGATATGAATCAACTCGTATCGTAAACTCGAAATGTCTTGTCGTATTTCCATTACGTCGTCTTCAGTTACTCCATAATCGTCCCGTTTTCTTTGTTCGGCCGTCACGTATCTTCTGACGAGCAGTTTCATCACAGTTTCATGACGTTCTCTCGCTTGCTCTTTGGATTTATCCTGTATAACCAACGGTAAACATTTTTAAACTAACTGTGGCACACATTTTTTATTTACCCTGAAGCTTTTGGTCTCGTGGGGTTTTTTGTTCACGCCGATTGATCTTAGGAAGACTTTGGGAGGTGGTATTATGTTAAACGGTGGTGGTAATGTGTCTCCGTCGTCAAAGTAACTTATCCACAGGCGACTTCTTGCAAACTTCCATTCGGTGTCAGATCTTTCCTTAAATGTGAACAAAGCATGGAGTTGTTCATTTTAGGGGAGATTTTCAATTTTCTTACTGATATAATTTGATAAGAGTTGGACATCATAGCAATGAGCATGTTGAGTAAAACAATAACGTTGATTACTGAATATGATCCGAACATTAACAAAGCCCAAAATCTGGTGAAGCCTTTTATTCCAGTCAGTTCAAAAGACACCAAGTCCACAAGGCCAAAACTTGCCCAAAACAACGATTGAGACGTTTCAAATAAACTGCAATAAAATAATTAATCGATTATTTATATTAACTAAACATATTTTACTTTGCGTATCTCCTCCAAATAGTGCAAGCTTTATCATTGTTATCAAAATCCGGTAAACCGTTCGGCAAATTGTAACATTTGTTCTTTTCCAATTCTGCGTAGTACCACAGTAGTTGATTCAAACCTAAATTATATACGTTTGTATGTTGATAATGGGTGTTGTGCACACTTACCACAACCGAACGCAAATAACACTAACGAGTAAATAAAGAAAAACTTGACGATGTCGATAATCATTCGGCCGAGGGATATTTGTAGTGGTCCCAAGTGGGGGTTTACGCTGAATATGTGAACCAGTTTCAAAAAGCTAAAACGAACATTTGTTAAATGTAAGTACATTAACTATCAAGTTGTAATTAAATTCTTGAGCTGAAAATGATAATTAATCACACTGGATGGTAACATAAATAATTACATTTATAAGAGATTATTAAATTAAAAAGGAATGAATATATTTTTATTCGCTGCTCCTTTTCAGTCCTTCAGTTTAGTTTCCGTAGTTATACTTTTTCAGAGGGGATTTTATTAATTGGTTACACACCCTCGCTGTGTCGTTAACAAACATTTGTCATACGTCGACCTGGTTGGAACACAAATACTTAAATAACATCATTTTTCCTCATTTTTAGTCAGTGTATCGACGTGACAATCTGCATTGGTAAGACATTTTATGTATGACAGGTTTATTTATGCAAAATATTATTTTTACATACGCTAATTTCATATTTGTTGTTTCCATTGTATTATTTTAAATAATTTTAATACTTGCCTGAAAATCATACCAGCAGCAAAAGCACCTTCAGATATCAACATTGGTTCAAAAGAGTCCCACATTTCTCTTGGATAATAGGGATCTTTATTCCTAAAATACTCATCACTCTAAAAATAAAAAAATATTTTTAATAAATAATTTGTTTTGTAAAAAGTATTTTACCCATGTTAAAAACCAAGAAACGGTCCTCAGTGCAAACCATAAAACATAAAACATATTAGTTATAAAATCTACAATATTCCACAGATCAGAAATGTACTCTTCCAGACCTTCAGTCCAAAGGGCTCTAATTTCGTGCCAAACCAAACCTAGATTATCACAAAATTATAGTTTTTATTATTATAATCGTTTTTGAAATTACCTATTACATAAATTATCACCCCACATTCAGCAATTCCGAAAAACGCCCCTCGTTCTTTTCGTTTCCATTCTTTCACCATATCTTGCACCCATTCTGTCCCAAATAATTCCAAAGCCAATATTTCTATTCGTTGTGAAGCAGCACCCAACAACACTAAAAAAGACATTTTTATTGTCGAAAATAGGAATAATCATCAATAAGCACTTAAGAAGAAAGCGTAAGACATTGAATGGCAAATGAACTTCACGAATGGTTTTTTCATAAATAATCCCATCTTGGATGTCGGTGCCAGCATATAAATTGAGCAATACACCGGAAACATCACTCCCAATTTAACAACCGATATTAACTGTGACGCCATGTTTTTCCTTCTGAATCCTGGTAAACCTTCGTACCAAATCGCTGCTAAAAGTTGTTGGACGCTTGGATGAGCTATGAACTGGAACATTTTTTTAGTAAAATATATAGATCACTAAACATAAGTGTTTACTTGTTTCTGTTTGTATTTAATGGCGAGTTTCAGTCTGCCAAGGGTTTGTCGTTCACCAGGATGCCAAATATCTCCTTCAGGATCATAATTTAATATAATTTCCAATTCGTACGATGTTCTAGAATGGTCTACTAAAGCAGTGGCGAAATTTTGTACCACCTCTTTCATCTCCTAAAACTCCAAAGTTCAGTCACTAAATTATTAACAACAGAATGCAAGATCTGACGTTGTATTCGGCTCTGAATTCAGTTTCAAGTCTGCTGAGCCTTCTAAGATCTCTCGACAGTTCGAAAGCGGTCAGAAGCGGATCACTAGAAGATAAAGCAATGAGTGATGGAGCTGTTAAAGCCTTGTAAGCGTTGATTCTTGCTTGTGAATGGCGTAGGGAGTCTTGGCAGTTGCTGTGCACACATTCATCACAGCCACATCTATCAAACTTGAAATTAGAAACATTAATTGGGGATGCTAATTTTACTACCTAACGTCATGAGGCATTGGCAAAGTAGCACCTCGATCCAACAGGATTTTTATGATCTCGTAATTGTTTCTGTGTGCCGCTAATATCAATGGAGTTATGTCAGCTGTGAATGCTGATGATGATCTGTCTACTTTCTCCCAACTCTAAAACAAAACTGTCAGGATCTATTGTAACCAAACCGTCTTTTCTTACGTATGGTTGACCTGGAACGAAGTTTTCTTCCTCCCATTGTAGAAGAACTTCCACAGCTTCGACGTACTCTTCTTTGATGGCGTGTAACAATCCATCCTGAAATGTTTAATTTGTATTCTCATCATGTTTAGGGAAACTAATTTAACCTTCACTTCGATGTTTTCTTCGAGCAATAATTTAATAAGGTCGATATTTTCGTTTTCAATAGCGGAAACTAAAGCGGACCTGTTTAGTGGATCGACGCAATTAATGTCGAATTCGTCTGGTACGTCTCTGTATCTATTAATTATCCTAAAAATAAACAAAACACACACAATTTTTTCTGTTTATTATTTTAAGAATTATATTTCTGGAATATAAATAAAAAGTTCAAATTTGTGTTGAATAAACGCAAACCTTTTGACGGTGGGACAGTCTCCACGTTCGGCTGACAGTAAAAAAGTTTTTTCGATCTGCGACAAAGGCCTATCAAGTGGATCGTTAGAGCGACTTCTTGGATCGACGTCATCGACACTATTTGAAATTAATTGCTGTTTAGATTGGGTCAGCTTCATTATCAAAATTGACCTGCACTTCACAAATTGTCAAAGGACACCAATACGGTAAAAGGGTGGTAAAAAATGAGTGCCGGTAGCATGAAGACCCATAAACGGTGCATCGATTTATTTGTTATTAATTTAATTAAACTAGTCGAGAACCCAAGGCTGACATAATTTAATTTATGTAGGGGTATCTCTTCTTTTCAGTACATGTTCCCAAAGGAGAAATTTAAAATATTGATTAACATTTTCATTGTAATAGAGGATTGTTTGAAGTGCATAATGAAAAGAATATCAAATGTTTATAAAAAAACTTTTCTAATCTTGTTCTAACAAAATTAGATTTTACTTTGTTTTGTTACAATTTAAGTTGTAAGTGAATACTTAAGTTATTTATTTTAAATAGTGTCACACTAAATAAGGTAAAAGATTGAAACAATACAAATGAACTCATTGCTAATTCAATTAAAAAGTACCTTGTTATAAATGATCATTGATTAAAGAAACCACATGTAATGACTGAAAGCTTTGTGTTAAATATAATTTTACAAGCACAGGAAACATGAGATTTAGTTGTTATTTTTTCATTTAAATCAAGCATTATTTCTATAGAACACATATACGCAGTATTGGCCATTGGGATATAAAATACTATATGTAAATAATACACTTCAAATATCCCTTCAATTATGCCGTGTTTAAAAATATTAAGTTTCGTTCCTTGATTAAAATAATGTGCTTATTTTTTTATGAAAGTGGAACGCCGATAATTTAATTTACCTAATACCTTAATACTATTATATAAATCATACGAATATTCCTCGAAGGTCTATTTTGATTTCTGCACTGGTCAAGATGTAATAGTCCAGACCGCTTCTTCATTTTTATTTTTTTTATGTTACCGTAGTAAAATACACAAAAGTCAACATGTCTTCCGACGTAAGTACATTTTGTTGGTGAATCTACTGAATAAATGAAAAATTTCGCAGGACATAGAAACTGGAGTCAAAAAAACCACGAGTACAACCATGATACAGAATCTACCCAAAACTCTGTCGGTCGAGGAGAAGAGATATCTATTAGCAGTTGAAAGAGGGGACCTTGCAAACGTTCGAAGGTAAAAACCTTCTTTTCAACTCGAAAGAAACAAACTAAAACATCATTTAACACTTCAGAATGTTGCAAAAGGCTAGTCGAGTCGAGAATTTCGACATAAACTGCATGGACAGTTTGGGGAGAGGATCATTGACTATCGCCATCGATCAAGAAAATCTGGAAATGCTTGAACTTTTGGTAGTTATGGGAGTAGCCACAAAAGATGCCTTGTTATACGCCATCAGTGTTGAATTTGTCGAAGCTGTGGAACTTCTTTTGGAACACGAGGAGTTGATTCACAAAGAGGGAGAACCATACGTACGTTAAAAATTTAATTAAAGATTATGTGCTATGTATTTATTTTAAATATTGTTGCAGAGCTGGCAAAAAGTTGACATAAACACAGCATTGTTCACACCAGATATAACGCCTTTAATATTGGCAGCCCACAGAAACAATTACGAGATTCTAAAGATACTTTTAGATAGAGGAGCAACAGTTCCAATGCCCCACGACATAAAGTACAGACTTCTAATACACCGTAAAATAGAAATCATTAAATTTGTTTTAGATGTGGTTGTGACGAGTGTATCAGAGAATCAGAACAAGACTCCTTGAGACATTCATTATCAAGATTAAACGAGTACAAAGCACTGGCAAGTCCATCGTTAATCGCACTGTCTTCCAGTGATCCACTTCTAACAGCCTTCCAGTTGTCTTGGGAATTGCGAAACTTGGCGTTTGCAGAACCGGAATGTAAATCCGAATATATGGAATTGAGGAGGCAGTGTCAGCAATTCGCCGTGGATTTGTTACATCAGTCCAGGAGTTCCGAGGAGCTGGCGATTATTTTAAATCACGATCCGGAAAATCCGCCATATGAGGAGGGAGAACACATGAAACTGGCGCGATTGGAACTGGCCATACAGTTCAAACAAAAAAAGGTTACATTTTTAATATGTCAAAATTTTAATAGTAATATTTTTAATAGTTTGTAGCCCATCCGAACATCCAACAACTTTTGGCATCGTTATGGTACGAAGGAGTCCCAGGATTTAGAAGAAAAAGCTCTGTCCAAAAACTAGGGATTATTGTTAAAGTGGCACTTCTGTTTCCTTTTTATTGTATGCTCTATATAATTGCCCCAGAGACAAAAAGTGGCAAACTGATGAGAAAACCTTTTATGAAATTCTTGATACATGCTTCTTCTTATTTGTTCTTCCTCTGTAAGTATATTGGAATTCTAAATTTTATATTAATTTTTTATATTTAGTGATATTAATATTGGTATCTCAACGAGCCGAAGACCACATTATCGAGCTTTTTGGTCCGGACTGGATGAAAGAGGGTGTTTTAGAAAAATACAAGAGACAACGAGGAAATCCTCCCATGGTGTTGGAATATGTTGTACTACTATACGTTATAGGTATTATCACGACACACAAAATCAGTAATTAACAATACATCCAATTTATTTAGGGTTTATTGCGGAAGAAACGCAGGAGATCTTCGTTGAAGACATAGAATCCTACCTGAGAAACTTGTGGAACTTCATCGATTTTACAAGAAATTTCCTATATGTAGCTGTTTTCTTTCTTAGAGCAGCAGCTTACATTCAGCAGATGTCAGAAATCAAAGAAGATCCAAACACGGCCTACATCAGACGAGAAATGTGGAATGCCTTCGACTTTCAACTAATTGCCGAGGGTTTGTTTGCCGCTGCAAACGTCTTCAGGTACAATATTTATTTTTCTTTGAAGACTTTTACTTACTAGCATGGTTTTAGTGCATTAAAGTTGGTGCATCTGTTTTCAATCAATCCACATCTAGGACCATTGCAAATATCTCTTGGGCGGATGGTTATAGATATAGTGAAGTTCTTTTTCATTTATTCTTTGGTTCTGTTTGCTTTTGCATGCGGTACGTTCCTCTTATTAGATACAACTCTACGTCTTTAGTTTTATTAATGTACGAGTGTAGTCTATTAATAATCTTTTAGGTTTGAATCAATTGCTCTGGTATTTCTCCGACTTGGAGAAACAAAGATGTTACTCTCTTTCAACGGGGGAAGCGGATTGGGAAACTAATGGGGACTCGTGCAGCAAATGGAGACGATTCGCAAAGTACAAAAATAAAGATCATTTCCGTCAATTCACTTCACATTTCTTATAATTTCAGTGTTTTTGAAGCTTCGCAATCTTTATTTTGGGCTAGTTTCGGTATGATAGACCTGGATAGTTTTGAGTTGACGGGCATCAAGACCTACACGAGATTTTGGGGATTGTTAATGTTCGGATCGTATTCCGTGATCAATGTGATAGTTCTTTTGAACCTTCTCATTGCTATGATGTCCAATTCTTACGCAATGATTGATGAACATTCAGACACGGAGTGGAAATTCGCCAGAACTAAACTTTGGCTTAGCTATTTTGAAGAAGGAGCAACTTTGCCTCCTCCGTTTAATATTTTCCCGAGACCCAAGCATTTTTTCAAACTTTTAGGACTGAGAAATAAAGATAAACTGAGAAGAATGAACTCTAAGGTAATGATAAGGGTGTGGCAATATTTTTTTTTAAAACGTAAGTTACAGATAAAGAATGAAGAGAAGGAGCGGGATTATAGATACACGGCGGTTATGAGATCTTTGGTTTGGAGATATGTTTCAGCGATGCATAGAAAACAGGAAGAAAATGCTGTAACAGAAGACGATGTTAATGAATTAAAAGGTGACATTTCTTCGTTTCGGTATGAACTTTTGGAAGTGTTGAGCAAAAATGGTATGGATGTATCTTGGGTTGAAATGAAGGAAAAAGGTATAATATAAAATAATTTTATTGCTTAAATTAATACATATATCATATTATATAGCTGTATTGGGTAAAAAAATGAAAATCTGGGAAAGGCGTTTGATGAAAGACTTCAAAGTGGCCCCCATAACGACTGAGGAAGAGAGTAATATTATGTTTGAACCTCCTCCACCAGGAGAAAATTCTTTAGCTCGGTAAATTAACCTAAACAAGTATATAATATAATAATAACACGGACATATTTTATCTGTCGTAGATTCCGGCGCATTGCAAAAATGGCCGTGATGAATTCCAATTTGAACAAATGGAAGCAAGTAGTTAGAGGTGCCTGCATAGCGTAAGTAAACCGTTTAAAAATTTCTAATGATTGATGACTTCGGATATTTTAGCTCACAAATTGGACATTGTCATAGTCGAGACTCATTTAAAAAGCAGCAAAACTTGCAAAGAGCTATGGAAGAAGCTAAAAGACTTTCGACTAAAACACCATCAGAAACTATTTCAAGAATACCAACTCCTATAGATCTACCAGATATGACTGGTTCTCACATAGTGCATTTAGTCAGGGACAACATTAGTGATGTTGAAACAACTTTAACAGTAGGTAATATTATAATATAATATTTCTAGTGCGTGTTTCATAATTTTTTAATTAGATAGAACATCGCAAGAAAGTAAGAGACCAGACATCCACGTATCACAACCATCCCCAGAATTAGACTCTAATATGAAAAACATCGATTCCAGTGAAGAGAATAAAGACCTAATTAATTTAGAAAATAACGAAATCTCACCATTATTCAAATCCAAATGTGTTTCTAACGATCTAAATGATTCTAGCATTGAAAAGATAAAATTAGACAAAGAGTCAACGCCGAAAAGTTTTACACCAGATTCCGTGAATAATGAGATGAATTTTCCGGAAGATACTAACTACATGGATCCTACCTGTAAATCGGATTCTTTTGACAGAATTTCAGTTAAGGAACATGTTGCTTTAATTGAGGAGTTTGAACAACGAAAGACTCCAGTTTCTAGATGTCAGTCACCTTCTGCACTCAAAATTGATACTTCATCTTTACACAGATACGCTACAATTTCTCCACTTGATGACGTAACAGAAAAAGAACAAGTTGCTAAACTCGAGGATGCGGATATTTCTGAGTTTAAAGATTCCAAGGACTCATTTTCTTATGTAATACCAGTGAGTTATGTTTAAATAAGGAACGGAAGGGCATTTTTTTTTGTTTTAGGCGGTTGATTCGGAGGAAGAATCAAAAGAAGTTGCAGAAATCGAAAGGGTATTAGCCAAAAGTACCGAAGAAGTGGAGGAGTCTTCAAAAAGTCCTCTGCTTCAGACTGATGATAAGGATGATTATTCAAAATTAAGCGTTCACGAAGCAACAGATGCATCTAGAATGCCTTCACCAATGACTTCTAGAAACATTCAAAGGGTAGGAGATAAAAAACGCATTCAAGCAAAATACGGCTGGCTGTAAAAACTAAATGATAATAACAATCTTAATTGAATAATGGATACTAACGTTGCTACTATTAATTTTATTTAAATTGGAAGTTGCTGGTTAATAATAGCAACGATTTATGTTTTGTTTAAGTAAACATTTGTGAAATGATCACTGGATGGGTATATAAAATTGTGAAATCCTTTTAATAAAGTATATTATAAAAAAGTGCGTTAATAATTTTTTAAATATTTATTAAGTTAATAAAATTATGCAACAAATATAATTTATTAAAACTTAAAATAACAATATAAGACTAGAATATTAATTCTTCATAACAACTTTTCCTCTTAAATGGCCCTCTGAGACACATTTAAAAGCTTCTGGCAAATCATCAAAACAAAATTCCCGATGAATAATAGGCTTAATCATTTTTTGTTGTATTAATTCATGTATAAATTTGAAACCATCTCCAGAAGGCACAAAAAATCCCCATTTCCACTTGCCATTTTTGGTTACATTAGTTTGCAATAAAGTTTTAACACTTTCTGCTAACCCACATAAAAGACCACTTTTGTCTGTGTTTAATAATAATGGAGAATTTAAAGTTATATATTCATCATATTGCCAGTTTTGTGGCACGTTTTCAACGCCGAATTTGGCACAGTCTAATATAATGTGATACTTTTCACAAGAAACATTGTGCAGATAATCTGGATCAGTATAATCATAAACCACATCAGCACCTAAATCTTTAACTAGGTCAACTGCATTAGTTGAACAGGAGGTGAAAACTGTACAGTTCTGAGACTTCAAAAGTTGAACGGCCACACTTCCCACACCACCAGATCCTCCAATAACTAAAACCCTCAAGTTTCTCGTATTTCTGAAGTACAGATTACCAAAAATAAATAGAGCACTCCAGGCTGTCATGGATGCATAAACTAGAGAGGCACTTTGTGTTTCTGTTAAGTGCTTAGGTTTTTTTTGAACATAGTTTTTGTCCACTGTTATAACTTCAGTGAATGTGCCCTGTTTGTGTAATGGTGTAAAACCATACACATGGTCGCCTATGTTGAAGTTGTCCCCGACGTTGTGGCCTTTTGCTATGACTGTTCCACAGAAATCCCTGCCTAAAATACAAACTTTTTGTAAAGAAATTTCAGTGACTTAAGATAAGTTGTACCAAAAGTTAAAGGAAATTCGATTGACTCATTTCTAGGGATGCTGATTAAGGTCTTTCCATATCCCTTCAACATCAACAGGTCAATGGGATTTACGGAAGCCGCACTCACTTCAACTTGTAACTCATCGGGACTGCGAATTATTGGAAACCTGGACTCGATAAGTTGTAATTCGTTCAAATCGCCATAGGAATGTATAGCCCATCGGCGAATTTTTTCTTTATCTTTTATTTGGGCATAACTCAATTGCCTTTTTTGTAATTTTAAAATATTTTGAAGCGATTTGAACATCTTGACATTTTTAGGTTAGGCTTGCAGAACAACAATAGTGTGGGTTTTCAAAAGTTTAAAGTTATTTCCTGTAATCACATAGAGCTTCGCCTTATTAGTTGATCGCGTACTATATAGATGGCGACAGAGTGCGGGCGAACTCGGGAAAATACATGTCTTATTCATGTACATGAATGTAAGTAGTTTTTATTATTTTATTCCTTTAATTTTGAAAATCACTTCACTTTGCAACTCATATTCTGATACATATAAAATTAGAATTAGAAAGGAATAAGCTTTTCATCAATTTACAGCTTTGATTTTGAAATAAATTAGAAGTTAAGTTGATTTTATACAGATGATGCAAATTACATAAAATTTTTGAAAAGAACAAGGAAGTTATTTTAAAATTTTGAAATTTTAAATGTGTTATAATCAAATTTTAAAGTTTATGTTTAAATTGTTATATATGATTGAACACTAATTATTTTAAAACTAAGTAAATTATTACAGAAAAAATAGTTTTGTTTAATTTTCCAATCACAAATTATTTAAAAATAGCTGATAAAACAATAAAATACAACTAGAATAATAAACAACTTAGGGAAGATTTTTAGCTCCAGATTACATATTTCTTTAAATTAGATTTTATAATAGAACACAGACGAACTCATTTAAAATCGGAAATAAATGTTAGACTACCGTATTCTGCAGCAAACAGAAGCGAGAGTTTCAGAGCCGCAGCATCCGAAAGGTGTTTTACCTTGAGAGCGCACCAACGATTCGTTGACCCATGTCCATGTGTGTGCTATGCAACTGCCTCGCCATAACTCAAACATTGTCAATGTTCAGGGATTTCATTTAAAATTACAGTTAGATTGTTTATATTATGGAAATGTGTCCGTCATTCTTTAAGCTATTAAATTGTTTGAATGGCATTACATATATAAAAGTACAATGAAACAACAATAGAAGATGAGAAGAAACTTTTCTGATGATTTATTATATTTTTAAATAAGATTATACAAAATATTATTTGCAGTTTAATATGTGCAATATGTTAAGTTATATGCATTATTTAAATTACTTGGGTAATATTGATGAAACTGTAAAATATTTACTGTACTAATACAATAATAAATAAGCCAATTTAATATTTCACTGGAGCTGTTATTAAATTTTATAATATGATATATATTACAAAACTACAATATTAATTAATGTGTACTGTTTAATTGAAATAGGGATATTAACCCCAGGTTAAATATTTGTTCTGTGTTCATGTTGATGGATGCATAACAGTTGGTAAGCGCAATTCTATTATTAATGTGTTCCTTTGTTTACGTGTTATATATAACAAAGTGATGAACATTTCATTCTAGGAGCTTTTGAATTTAATATATTATATATTATTATTTAAGAATGTGTTTTAAAGATATCTTAATTTGTAGTCAAAAAGAAATGATTGCAACAACTTATGTGGTTACAGATTAAGGATAAATGATCTAATAATAATAATTCCCGTAAATCGCAAAGTAAATAATGATTAAAATTCGAACGAACTAGTTACGACTTTCGTTCAAACAAGTAATTCGTTACTAAAGCAAAGAAAACTGCATAATTAAACGGCAACCGTACAAAAGAAAAACGTACGTCCGAAAAACCGTCAAAATCAGCGAAATTTTCGAACGGGCAAACACGAAAATGTGCCGATTTAAGGGGAAACTTTCCGAAGTGAAAACCGGTGGAAAACCAAGGTACAATTTCCCGCTATTGATTTTTCCAAGGAACGAGCGCCGAACGCGGCCAAACCGACAACCAGTTTCGAATGTACCGTAGCGAGACCGGCGGCTCACGAAACCGATTCAAAACGCTCTCGTCTCTCGACTGTGAGGCACGCCGAACCCGATCCAATCGGTTTTTTCACCACTCGGTATCACGGCGCTGAAGGGAAATTTTGTCGGGACTGTGCACCCAATTTTTACTCAGTTCTAGTGTTGGTGGTTGTGATTTTTGGTTTCTGTTTTTTATTTTTTGGGTTTTCCCCTTTTTTTCGGCGAATCGCTGCGGCGCGGGACCGAAAACCACCCTCAGGATTCGGATTTGGAGGTAGGGCATGTTCGGAAACCCGTTTCATCAATTAAACTCGTCATTATTTGAATAAAACTGTCTGGTAATTTTCACACGACGCGTTTAGTGTGCACCAAATTAATTATAATTGAGTTAAAACCATTATAAACATTATAAGCGCATCGATCGATTGTTATTATTAAATAAAGCTCTAATTGACCGTCACAATTCATTTGTTTTAATTGCAAACAGTTTTATTAAATGGCTAATGAGATTATTTAATTAACTGTGTGACAGAATTATTGTAAAAAATCTAATTATATTGTTTAAACAGTTGAAAGGAACGTTTGTTTTATTTCGTTCACATTAACTTTCACTCGTTTCAAAATTATAAGTTCATTGTAAAGAACTAACAATAATTGTGTTAATACGCACTCTTTTCAGCATTTTTATTATACATAAATTATACATTTTATTATGTTAATTTCATTATAATATTATAATATTATTAAAATTTTTTCATTAAATATTTATATTACTAATAAATTTTAATATAAAATTATAATATTTTTTATTTAATTTTAAAATATAAAAAAGATATAAAATGCGTAGTTTTTTTTTAAATTAATCATTTATATAATTTTGAAACATTATATACAGTGTCGTAGATTTAAGTCCCGCCTCATAAAATTTTAATTTTTTGTCTGATTTTAACAAACTTTCTTTTCAATATGTATGTAAATATGTATTTATAGACAAAATGTCACGTTTTTTGTACCAAAACCAAAACCTACAGGGTATTTTTTATGAAAGTTGAAAAAATCATTCTAGCAAATTTTTAAAGAAAATCTAACTTCACCACTGGATTAAGCACCTTCTGAAATTGGTATATACTAATTTTCACAAAAAAAAAAAAAAAATAATTAAGTAGTATATGGAATAAATTTTCAAAAATTATCATATTTTTCAAAAATATTACAATATTATATTAATAATATTATGCTAAATATTAATATATTAATATAAGTATAGTATTAATTATATAATATTCCAATATTCTTGAACAATAGTTTGTGCTATTTTTGACAGTTTATTCCATGGACTAATTGATTAAAAAAATAAATTCATAAAAAGAATAAGATTTTTAATTTTTTCCACAGAATTATAAATATACATAAATTTTTTATGATATTTGGTATACACACATTCTGCGCTTAAGCCAGTGGTGTAGTCAGAATTTTTACAAAAAATTTGCTATATAATTTATTCAATTCTTATGACTAAGTAGGTTTTGGTTTTGGTTAAAAAAACGTGACATTTTGTCAATTTTTATGCTTTATAATTGAAAAAAGTCAAAATTGGACAAAAAATAAATATTTTATGAGCCGCACTATATATATTATTTTTCTGCGTTAAAATAATTTTGATTAACAAATACTGATTAAATATAAATAGTATTTTTAAGATTTAATTTAAAAATTATTAAATGATACACAAGCAAAAAATGTGTTATTAAAATATAATATATATTTATGAAATTATAAAATAAAAATAAATAAATGCAAGTAATTTAAAGGAAATAAACATGTAAAATAAGTGAACAATATAAATAATAGACTTACACGAAATAGTTTCATAATAATTAGATAATATTTCTTGAAGCAATTTCCATGTAATTTTATTTGTAACACTTCACGCCAAGAAAAATAATTCAAATCGAAACCAATAGAAACAATCTCACAGTCATAAAACATCAAATTATCCACGCCACGAAATTTTCTAGTCTGAAAGGTCCATCTGGTAAAGGAAAAAATGCATTTCAATGCACTTCCAGGTAGAAAATACAAAACTGGTAGTCGGTATTTACAATTTACCACCTAAGGAATGTTAATACGGTCCATTCTCTATTAACAGATGGCAAAGATTCTTCTGACATCCGATTCATTCTAAATATTGTTTGTTAAAGACATCGAGTTATTTATGACGACTAAATAGTTGCATTAAATTGACATAAAAGTGAAAACTAGATGAAATAGAGCGTGTAAGATTTTATGCAGATTCATCAATTACAAAACGGAAAGACATGTGAAAAAACTCATTATATACATGTATATTAAGTAATATTTGTTGCAACTTCCAACGTTAACGAGGAGCAGAAATTTTAAATAATAATTTCTACATAAATCTAGATTGAAGAAACTTACCTACAACATAATTTATTACTACAACTGTTATCTTTTTGGTCATAGAAAATGGTAACAAGTATTTTTAGTTGTTGATTGTGTGTAACATAATTTAGATAAGAACGGAATGCGTACAAGACAATATTGCAGTGCCGACTTCAACCAATAACCTTTTAACAAAGAACCGAACCCTGCGCCACCCACACAAAAACATTTATCCTCGTTAAAACGGCCATATCGAAATTAGCACATCGTGTCGTTTTACATTTATAAATCTGCAAGTTTTAATAAATATTTATACGTTTTCTTGTGGCGCAGTTTATTTTCGTATTGTTAATTGATGGCTGAAGGTACAGATGGTTTTTTCTTACTGGCTCATTCAGCACTTACATTAATTAACGGTGTAGTGATCACAGATTTATGGTGTGATGTGTTTATTTTATAGTGTTCCAGTTATTAATCAACTTTAATTAGGTTCGTTTGCTATAAAAGTTTAAAAATAACCATTGAGATAATAAATTTTCAATGTGACACTTCATATTTTCCTCGAACAAAAACACCTAGAAAATCGGCCGACTCAAAAATTCGCTGCATCGTCAACAAAAAGCGAGATCTTCTTGCAAAACATTTTCGTGTCTATTGTCTATTGTCCCAACAAGAAAACGCCGCGTTGCCTTAAGACTCGCAAGAATGTTAATTATTTCGCTTATTTCGCGTTTTCCTCGAGATAAAACCCGCTGCAGTGTTGTGCCTGCTTACCGTTAGATTCGAGTGGGACTCGGAGAAAAGTGTGCATTCCACCATCTTTTGCACACTGGATGCCTACTTATTACTCTTACAAGAGCGAGATGGATTGGCACAATTATTTCATGTCTGGTCGGTCTAGTTACCGGAATACCTCTCATTATAATGATGAGGACGCTTTGGGTCTTGTCTAGTTTGTTTTGCAATTCTTGGAATTTTATGTTGTGGGTGTGGAAGAGTTTACTACCGTGTTCTTTAAGTGTTTACGTATTCCAGTTTGGAGTTTCTATTGTGTATTTAACTAGCCTGTGATAGGAAGGCGGCTTTGAATTGAAAACAACTTATGGACTATCCGTTATTCAACATTTTTAATAAGAAAAACTTTGGATAAGTTTAATAGCGATGGAACCAGTGAATGATCTTTAAAAGACTCGCCTGTGCTCGAGGAAAGTGAATAGAAGCCAAGAACAGTTGCCCGGTATTGGAGCTCCAAGATGAATTTAAATGTCTCGGCTTTTAAAAAACCAGAGTGTAGAAGTGGTGGACACTGGTGCTCCGGTGAAAGATTCCGGCGCGCATTCCACAGAGACCGTTGATTCAAACTGGCGTGCCGTAGTACTACGAGCATCGGCCGCCTGTTTGTAACATTTCGAAGGCCGTCTTCTTCTCTCCACCATCGGACGAGAGTGAACCGAAGACGGTTACAGATCGTAGTTTTTTTTTTTTATTTTAATCGTGTGGTCCGATCCGCGAGGATTTCATGAATGCCCGCCAATGGAATACGCGTTGAATCACGCAGATCCGCGTGTGCATCATTGGGTAGTTTGTTTCAGGAAAACTCTTAATGATAATGAGATCCGAGAAGTCGTTAGGCAATTTTCTGGGAATTGTAAAAAGCGAATGTGCTTCCAGATTCCTTTGACGTTTAAGCAGCTTTGATTTCATGACGAATTTTTATGTTTATTGTTTGAGAGGTGCAAATATTTGCTGTGTCAAAAACAGACATGATAAAAATAAGGAGAATATCTTGATCGTCCTTATTTATTTACATCTCCCTTTAACGTTTCCCCCATCTGAAAACTTAATTAGGCAATTAGGTTCACATGAACAAATATTTAATATTAACCTGCCCGAGTCCAGATTAACTGTATTAATGTATCCTTGCAGCGGGAATCGTGCTCAGGTTCCTGCCGCCCCCATTCGAAATGCTATAGCTTCGCCTCGCCCAATTCCCGTATTAATCCAGGTTTATATGGACGTACATTAATTAACATATGACATATTCGGCCATTACGTCTTAAACCACAACAAGGCAATTTCAAACTAATTTCACAGTTATTTCAATCAATCTAAAAAATTTAGAATAGTTTTTATTTTAAAAATTAAAATAAATAATGTGGATTTCTCTTATGAAAAAATATGTTTCAGGATCTTCTTTTTAATAATTAAAATTAAATATATGTAATGGTGGGCAGAAAAAAGTGCTAACAAAAAAAACAGTTCTTTTTTTAGATAGAAGTGAGTAATCGATGCCTTATCTTGTCTGTCAAATATAAAATAAATTAATTGGGATATACAATATTAGAACAATCAGACGTCAATTGGTATTAATAGGGAGTATTCGACCAAGATCAAAGTTTGTATAAAAATATATTAATTATCAATATTAATATATTAAAGTGATGAATCTAAGAATCAATAAAATAGGATGAGAATGTAAACAATATGTTTCTCGTCTTCCAAATACACGTTATGACTTCCTTTTTTTGGCCTGGTATGGGACCATATCAGATATATGTATGTATAGAGAAATCATGAAAGATATTGTGGAACCATTTGGCAATGATAATTTTCCAGTTATATGAAGTTTTATGCATACTAATGATCAAAAACATGCGTCCATAGTTGTACAAAATTGGTTGAAAGATGATGTTGAGGTTCTCAATTGGCCAGCACAAAGTCCGGATCTAAATCCAATTGAAAACTTATTCAATGACTTGATTAAAAATTAAAAACCATAAAATTTAGATGAATTTTAGTTATTAATTGAAGAGAAATTTATAACGAACAAAATATATAAAGAAATAAAATTGATAAAGTCAAAAATAACCAATAAAACATATTATAATTAATAATAATTCCTTAATTAAAATGAAATATATACATATAAATAAAATTAAAACGATTTAGTAAAATATATTAAAATCTATAATCAAATAAATATATAAATAAATAATTAAATAAAATCCACAACTGAACAATAAAAATATCAGAATAAAATAGGAGCACTAATTAAAATTGATTTACAATTTAATCAGAAATAAAAACATTTCAGTTTTGCCATTTAATAAAAAAACCTGTCCATTCATTAAAAATCCATTAATTAATTGAGTCCGGCGGTTTAAAAATAATCCGTAACTGCCAATATTTTAATGGATCCATAAATTTGCATACATTCCCGCACACTATATGAAATTTTCACACGATTGATTCGTTTCCTACCTTGAAAATATCGAACGCATCAGATGGAAAATTAGATGAAATCGACTGAAAAAATGCGCGTGCATTCATTAAAAAAACGTAACAAAAACTGGGGGAGATGGAATCTACAGGAAACAAATTACTGGCCTCGAATGCAAACCGGAAATGTTTTTGTCTTAATGGAGACTCCATTCTGGGTTTGTTCCTTTTTCTTTTTTTTTGTTTATCCGAAGGAGAAACATCAAGTTTAAACGGTTTTCGATTCAATTAGCCACTAGTGACTAGAGCGTTATGGAATAGAAGTTTGTGAAGAATATTAAAGCGGATGATTATATTATAATTTATAATAAAACCGGCTCGGTTTCCTGTTTTACATTGGCTATCTGATTCACGGAGGAAACATCAAGTGTTGAACTTGTAGAAGAAATAGGTTACAACTGCTCCAACTTGTTTTTAATCACGACGTTTATTCAAATTACTAAAATCATTCCTTTTACTATTGCCTCAAATGTAACGTAGTGGACTACATCAACGTCTCGGCGTAAAACAATGGCCCATATTCAAAATCTGTAATAGAAAAACAGGTTTCCTAAGATTAAACGACGACGAGATCACGTACCTGTGGACCTTAGCGGTGATGCATGCACTCGGTGCACTTCACCACAGAGGAAATAAGAGAGGAGGGCCCCCGGTAGTGGTTCCAGTGCACGGGTGAATATACTCGAGCCCACTCGACCAGGACAACTTGAACTGAGAGCGATGCGATGGCCCGTTCCACGTTTCAGGAGTGCGGTGTGTCAACATGCTCATGCCCGACCATTTTACTCGTGTTGTGCTAGCCTTGTCTTGTTGCAAACAATCGATTTGTCAAGATGACTAACTAGAATTAACATGAGGAACTTATATCAGATTCGAAGTGATCTGACCTTTATACCTTTAAAACGTACAAAAAAACGGCGATGAATTGAATTGAAAAGTATAGGTTTGGGCAGGTTCTATTTATAGCCCATTTGTTGTTGGATAATCGGGCGGTTCAATTCTATCTGCTCGTAGATACCTATTTAGTCTATTTTGTAATCGGGCCATTATTAACTCACAAAAGATTCTTGTGCAAGTCTCCGTTGGGTTAAACTGTTTATTGCGAAGACTTATTACACACAATGATCTTGAAGTGTATCCTCCGGTCAATTATCCAATATTCTATCCTCAATGACAACTACAGAGAAGATTATTTCTTCTAATCGTAAAAGAAAACACTTTATTTAACACAAGAGTAAATTAAATTCTTTAAAGCGAACATTTTCCCACAGTTTCAAGTCGGTTGAAGATTGTTAAAAACTGTTTCATTCATACACTCTCATGTTCGGGTACTAATTAACGTCTTGAAAAACAAGTGTAGCGCTTCGTTTTGTATGAATTGTAAGCGACCCGCTGTTCCATTACACCTACGAATACCTGTCGACTGAATTATGTAATAAAAACGCTTGTAAGTAGAAGTGAAATTGTGGTCAAGGTCTCAATTTCTTACCGCGATAATAACGAAAGTTTTTCAACAATAAACAATATCGGAGTTGAGTGAATAACCGAAGAAAATAAATAACACTAACATGACTTTAATCGATTCCCGACTATTTCAAAGGAACGGGAACTAAAGGAAATACATAAATAATAAAATTGCTGCAAACTTTAAGGACTGCATTGCATCATTTTTCACTATTATTTTAAAGGTGCAGCTCGCTTTGTTCCATTTTGAACATCCAAATATATATTAGAATATCCTGCCCATTTATACGGGAATAATAAAGTGAAAACGCGGACTTTTAAGGAAAAAGGATTTGCTGAAATGTGTGCCACGACGAATTTACTTTACTTAAAGTTGGAGCATCGTGGAAGAGTTCCCATTTCTAACGAAACAAGCTGTTAATAAATAAATAACTTATACGATTTTAATTAATTGTTTAAAAGGAAATTATAAATAAATGTGATAGTTAATTAGAAATTTAACGATTTCCCCATATATAAAAAGGCAAAAATACCTTTTACAGTTACACAAGCACGTTTTTAAACAAAGTGCCTTGTAATTAAACAAATTATGAAATAATTAAACGTTAAGCTACATTTTGCGTGGTCGCATAATAAATAAAAATGGCGCCCTTGACACAAAAATTTATTTTTACCTGAATCCATAAATAGTAACCTCTGAAAACCGTTGAAAATATTGAGAATATGCATCAAGTTCAGGTTATTTAACCCACACATCATATATCAGAGATATCTCATTTGAGATATAGTATATCTTAAAGAGAGAGATGTCAGCCATTTAGATGTCTTATAATCGTCTCAGATACAACACAGATACCACACAGAAACGTTCCACATTGATCGCCTCTTAGGTGGCTCAAACTCATCATATTGTTACATTTTATATACATTTTACAGACATGGTATTAAATCTAGAGGTAAATTAGGACATAATATATTCCTAAAATCACAATTAAGAGACAATTATATACAAAAATATATAAAACTAATTCTGTCTATTAATTAGAAAATAAAATAAAATAAAAATCTTTTGGAATGGAATAAATAACCTTTATTTGATAAAAAGTATCGTCATGATAATACTTCTAACATAAAATATTTTTGAGACTTTTCATACATATATCAAACATATTACATCTTCTTTAGGATTTTGAGATGTATCTGAGATATTACACAAATGTGACTGATTATTTAAGGTATTATAACCAATCTGAGACTTTTAAGAGAAATATGAAGTCAGCCAATGGTCATATGTCATATTCTATGTGGATTATATATGCTTTAAAGTCTAAGGTACAGAACAACAAAAATTTAATCAAAGTCCTAACTAGATTTTTGTAAGAATTGGACCTAGATGAAAATCCCTAGATGTAAGAAACTTTTGAGATATATCAGATTTTCCTTAAAAATAATTTATTTTCCTTATAATTCTGAGACGTTTGAAACTGAGACATTTCTAAATCATAACCGAGACTGTGGGAACTTAAGCCTACAAGAATTTAATGTTTTTTACATTAATTAATGAACTAAATGTTAAATAACTGTGGTTTTATGATTTAGTGCACATTTCCAGAAATACCATTCCGAATGTCTGCCACAAATATAAATCAACCTGGATCTATATTTATTCCATACATTTGCAATAACGTTTCGATCTAAAAATAAATGAAAACATATTTGTAAATTGCGTTAAACGTTACGCGATGTTTAACGGTAAACAAAATTAATTGGAAGCAGTTTAAACCTTATCATTTTCCCCTCAAGTCGCGTCGAGACTGTGCAGAACACTCGAAATAACAGCGTACTTCAAACAACGTATCAATTTACTTCGAATTCCTGTTACTAATTACGGTCCCACTCCTAGCTAATAATTCTATTTGGCGAATATTAATTTAATGCGATAGTTTTTACGTAACGGATCGGAATATAAAAAGAAGCCAGACAATTTGAAACTGGTGCAAAGAAAACGTACAATTTTACTGGTCGCAGGTCGAAGGGGGGCACAGGTTAATTAATGGGAGCCCGTATAAATTCCCTTTTGCATCCGGTAGTCAATCGAAGACCCTGAAATGCTCGGCAGTAAATCGCGAAACGGGCAGGTGTAAAATTAGTTTCCGGTGTTGGGCCAGTTGTAAAGAAACTATGCACCACCGATGACGTCCGAAACGTTCGGATGCAAAGGAACGATAAATCATCGCTGCATTTGTCAGAATTTCGATTCCGGCAATGCGGTTTCAATGTCGGTGCAGTGCACGATCGAAATGTCTTTGACTGAATATTTGGATGCTGGAAATTAGCAAGGTTGAATTTAATTCTGTGAGGTTTTGAAATACAGTGAATTTTTCCTATTTACCTTTGATTGAATGTTAGGGTTTTAAAAAGTTTATTATTTGTATTAATAAAAATAATTGTTAAACATACATCATTAGGAAAGATAAGAATTATTATTAAATAATTAATAACAAATACTGATAGTGAAATCATTTTTCTAAATGAATAATCGAGTCATTATCGAGTTTCTTTAATGATTGAAATTATAAATGAACAACTTAGAAACAGATTACCAATAATGGAGAAGCCTTAATGAGAGTTGTTTCTTGTTTGATTTGTTTTTGTCTCTTTTGGAAAAAGTATTATTTCTGAAGGCTTTTTAATGATTATAATCAGTGAACCTTAATAATTGTTATAAATAACACTTCTTCTGTATCAGTCAATATAATAAAGTTTCAAACATATGTTTATTTGATTTGTTTTCTTGTGCAAACTACTATTTTTTAGGGATTTTTGAACGGATTTTAGAAGAAAATATTTTATTATTATCATTATTAATCATTATTATTATTATATTATATTAGTAGATAATATATATATATATATATATATATATATATATATATATATATATATATATATATATTATCTTTACCTAATGACAATTATCAGTAGTAACAACAAATGTTAAAATATTAATGTTCTATGTTTTTTCTTGAACAAACTATAGTTCTGATGATATCTTAATATCAAATATTAAAGTATCTATCATATTGTATCACTGATGTTTATTTGATTCTTTTTCTTGGACAAGCTACTAACTCTTAAGAATTTTTAGATTAATTTAAGAGAATTTATAAAATCTTTACCACCTGGTATCAAGACATAAGTATCTCGATAACTGTTAATGATAATTATCAGTAGTGTGTGATATATTAATATCAAATATTAAAATATGTATAATATTGTATTACTAATGATTTGATTGATTCTTTTTCTTGTACAAGCTAATAACTCTTGGGAATTTTTAGATTAATTTAAGGGAATTTATAAAATCTTTACCACCTGGTATCAAGACATAAATATCTCGATAACTGTTAATGATAATTATGTGTGATATATTAATATCAAATATTAAAATATGTATAATATTGTATCACTGATGATTTGATTGATTCTTTTTCTTGCACAAGCTACTAACTCTTGGTATTTGGACATAAATATCTCGATAACTGTTAACGATAATTATCAGTAGTGTGTGATATATTAATATAAAATATTAAAATATCTATAATATTTTATTACTGATGTTTATTTGATTCTTTTTCTTAGACAAACTACTATTAATAATGTTAATATATTTATTATGTTGTATCACGTATGTTTATTAGATTTTATTCTTGGACAAACTAATATTTCTTGGCAATTTTTAGATGAATTTTATACCACCTGGCATCAAGACATAAATAACTGTTGATGTTAATTATCAGTAGTGTTTGATATATTAATATCAAATATTAAAATATCTATCATGTTATATCACTTAAGTTTATTTGATTATTTTTCTTGGACTAGCTACTATTTCTTGGAAATATTTAGATTATTTTTAAGAGAAAATATAAATTCTTTACACCTGATATCAAAATATAAATATCACGATAAATGTTAATGAGAATTATCAGTATTGTTTGATATTTTAATGTCAAATATTAAAATATCTATCTCATTGTATCACTGATGTTTATTTGATTTATTTTTCTTGGACAAACCACTATTTTCTTGGAATTTTTAGATAAATTTTAGAAGAATATACAAATTCTTTATTACCTGACATCAAGACATAAATATCACGATAACTCTTAATGATCTATATCAGCAGTATTCGATATATTAACATTAATATCAAATATTAAAATAATATCATGTTTAATTATTTATGTTTATTTGATTATTTTTTGGACAAATACTATTTTCTGTGAATTTTTAGATGAATTTTAGGAGACTATATAAATTCTTTACCAGTTGACATCAAGACATATATATCATGATAACTGTGAATGATAATTATTGGCTGTATTTGATATATTAATATCAAATATTAAAATATCTATCATCATATATTACTTATGTTTATTTGATATTTTTTTGGACAAATACTATTTTCTGTAAATTTTTAAATGAATTTTAATTTATTTTAACTCTTTACCACCTAATATCAAATCATAAATATCACGATAACTGTTAATGGTAATTATCAATAATATTTGATATGTTAATATTAAATATTAAAATATTTATCATATTGTATCATTGATGTTTATTTGATTCTTTTTCTTGGATAAACTGATTTTTAGGAGAGTATATAAATTCTTAACTACCTAAGATCAAAACTATCATGTCGATAAATATTAAGGATAAATATCAGCGGTGTTTGACATATTAATAGCAAATATTAAAATCTATCATTTTAATATGTTTGTTTTGTTTTTTTAGATAAACTATTATTATTATTATTATTACTTTTGTGTGTTTTTAATCTAATTATATGGGAATAAAAAAATCCTGATATATATTTTTGTAATTATTAGAGAACATACATCACGAAAATTAATAATGATAATTTATAGGGGAACCCTGAAAAACTGTACAAATACTATTTGTAAATAAATTGATAATAAAGTTAAAATTATTAATTTGTAAACGAATTTTAGGAACATATATAAACTCTTTACCATTTGATGATTATCAATACATAAATATCACAACTGTTAATAATAATTAATTATCCACAGTGTTTGATATATCAATATCAAATATTAAAACTGTCATGTATAATTTTTTAGTCTTTTTTGACGGATTGCTACCTCCATGTGTTTTCAGTCTAATTATAAGAGAATAAATGTTTTTTTAATTATTAAAATATATAATAATTATAATAGAACTTCGATAAACGTTGTACGAAATTTGCGTTGTATCTGGAATAAAGTTTATTTTTGGACAATTTGCTCTTTCTGGAAGTTTTTTAAAAAATTCTTGTAACTATCTATTGGTATAATATATAAAATTATTATATTATAAATAAAATTTTTCTCATATCAACGAATTTAATAAAGTTTTAAACATATGTAAAACATGTCATTAAGAAAACAGTCTTGTAAATTCGAGCAACAAAACAGATCATTTGGAATTGTTAAAGTGGTTTTTGCTGCAGAGCGGGAGCAATTTATATGCATATCGCCGCTCTAAGAGGAATTACGTTGATTTAATACGTTCGCGTGATGAAAATCGGTGCCTTACTCCAAATATGGTTTCTTTAACGTTTTTTTTTTCCTTTAGACATTATTTATACACGCAATCGATGTCGTTTTGTATGTATGTCTGTGTGTTTGAATTTTCGTGTACGACATTGACTTTTTCAGTTAGAAGATCCATAAATCTTCCCCCGCTGGAACATTGGGAAAAATGTATTCAAACAATGGAAAAACATTCTGACATCGTCGCTATTCATCAGCCATTGTTCAATTTTATCGCGAACGAACGATAAACACAGCACTTTTCATGTCGACGAAAAACTGAATTCAGTAATACACAAAACTAGTTATCCAACGTATCAGTTTTAATTTCGCTTTGTTGCGACAAGTATTTAAAACTGCTGCCGGGTTCAACGTCGAAACACACTGACAATCTGCACTTGTTTATTGTTATCGTGGCCTGTTTTTGTTGCGGCACGACACGAAACGAATTCATGCCGGAATTAATGCACAACCTAAATAAATCATCACGTTCCACGTCACTCATTCGGCGGCTCTTCCGGAAAAACGCCGCCGAAAAATTTAATTTTGAAAAAGGTCTCGCGAAGGAAGAAACACCGCATCGAGACAAGAAAACGTGGGTATTGCGATGCGAGTTGTCTTTGTGGCAGACACGATCAAAGAGTAATCCGAATGCGACGTTCGCTCATTATGAAAATGCATTACGTTGATTATGCGGCCGTGGCTCTTTCCATCTTATTAACTTTTCGATGAATTTGATGCACGGGACTTTCTTGAGGCCTGACCGAAACACCTTATTCAGTTTTTCCATTAACGTCGATTTTTCTGGCGTTCCCTTTGTTTTCATTAACTCATTTGCAGAACAATTCACACGTTTAACATTGTTTTAGGATTACAAAACTAATGGATTTAAATTATTCATGGGACGTTGTTTACGGTAAATTTGTTGCAGTTTCGGAACAGTCAAATAAATTTACATTAATCCTTTGAACATTTGCATGCATTTTAAATAGGTATAATTTAAGTTAAATCATTTTTTTTTTTCACCGTACTGGGTCAGTTTTCACAAAAATAACCATTTTTGTTCCAGATTAATATAATAATTGTGGGCATTCATTAAATGGTGAGTACATGATAAATAATCTGTTCTACTTTGTGTACTTTAATTTCATTAATTAATACATTCACTGTGTTTATTTGGACCATTCCAAAATATTAATTAACGGCAGTTTGTTAATGTCAATCAATAAAATGCTGAAACATTTATGACTGTTTAATTTTATGTCAAAAAACAAGTTAATGTACTTGAGTTTATGTTAATTTTATTTATCTGTAATAAAATTAATTTAACACGATAACATGTACTTAAATAGTTTATGAAATTAATCTGAAAAGTGAATTCAATTTTAATGTAATTATAATTTAGTGGATAGTGAGTATATTTTTGGAAAAAGGGTAGCTTTATTATACAGGGTGGCCCTGGGAGATCTGTAAGGAATGCTACCACATATTATTGAGATAACTTAACGAAAAAGGTTACATTTACATGTTCAATGTTAATAATTTATTTTCCATATTTTTAAGGGGTACTCAAAAATCATGGTTTATCAGATCAATAAGGAAGGAAATATGAACCCCTATTCAAGATTCAGTTCATTTTAAAGCAGAATGTGGAAATGGTATAAGTTTAATTTTCTTCGTTGTATTAAACTCTGTATATATGAAAACGGTGGTTATTTTGAACACTTGCTTAAAGTTTGTATAATTAAAAACACAATTTTTCATTTTTATTTTGTTTTGTGTCATAACATAACACGAATAAATATTACTTTTTCGGAGAGATGTGCAGTAAAAAAGAACGGTTTCCAAATGGTTTATATGTGGTGTTCACTATACTATGCATCTAATTTGTTAAAACAAAAAAATATCACTTTAAAAAACCACTGTATGTCAAGTTTTATAACGTTGACACGTTTCCATTAATAAAAAATGAAGAAAAAATTGTTAATTTTGACACCCTGTATTTCTGTAATTGTAAATTTTCGTAAAATAATATATATTGATATGTTTTCACCTCAAGAATTTTGTGATAGAATTCTGAACAGAACTTTTAGAGGACATACTGTATAAAATTAAAATGCTTATCCTGATAAGCTTTGAAGTTATGAAGCAAAAATAAAGAAAAATATTGTTTTAGATCCTTCTTATTTTTGTATAAAGCTTTCAAAAGTCCAAGTTTTAAAGTATATTTGTTTTTCAACAATAAGTTAATTTTCTAATTATAACTTGAGAGAAGATTTATTGAAAGCATTCTTAAGTTTTAAGTTGGTTTATATAAACTAAAAATAGAGATCACAAATTAACAGAAAAATAGCCTCGTTTAAAAAACATAAAATAAGTATTTTATTTAAAATCAATTATCAGTGTATGTGAACTGCTTAAGGAAAAAGCAAATTATTGGCATAGTTGTCATTATAAAATACACTCCTTATAAGTTAAGTCATTTATTTATGATAATTGCTAAAATATTTAAAATTTCAAGTATAGTTTATATAAGATACGGTATAATAAAAACAAATTTAGTTGTGTGATTGTAGAGTAACAGATTTTTTATTCGTCAGATCTGAAGGGATGGAAATTGTACGTTTATTTAAATTCTGCAAGGAAGGCATTCAGGTATAAAAAGTATTGTGCCATGGTAAACTTGCAGTTCGGTTGGCTCAAAAAGAATATTTTTTTAATATTTGTCCAAATGGATGTTCATAAAGTTAGTTATATTTTTAAATACGGCCCTGTTTGACCCTGTACCTTGTGTGAATGGAGTGTAGTATAGATTATTGAAATCCTGATTAAACAATTGACAGCACTCATTAAGTGGTGAGTACGTAATAAAAAATTGGTTCTACTTTATCTTGTAATTTAATTTTCCCTAATTAATACGTTCCACGTACGTTGTTTAGTGATAAGGCTCATTAATTTAGTTGTACGTCCTAATTAACGTTGCAATCGACTTTAATAATATACACCCCGTCCTGAGAAAAAATTATTTCATAACTTATTCTGTTTCATGACCTTTAACTGTTGCAACATTCATGTGCTAGGCAAAAAAAATTGATTAAACCAACAATCTCACATTCGATTCGTCCAGTCAATGACTCGAACACTGCACATTTCCTTATCCATGTCGCAACATGCCACAATCGAAAATGATACGGGCAATAAACGGAACAGGACTGAGATTGGCGTCCCTTTATTCGGATTTAAATCAACACAACGACCGTTATTACCGGACAAGTAATATAATTGCATGCTGGACTTAGAATTAATACGTTGCAAAGGTAATAATTCAGGGCACGTACACCCTAGAGCGCGGTTTAATTACTGGACTTAATCTGAAATCTAATGCGGTAAATAATAATCGGCCCCCGGCAAACTTTACACCCAAATTGTTCGGATAACGTGCTTTTTTTGGGAGGTGAAACGATGAAAACGATTGTTTATCATTGAACAATTGCTTATCTACTTCAAGTGAATTTTTAAAACATTAATGAACTATATTTTTATTAATTGGAGGCGAAATTGTGGACGTGAATTCAATTCTCGAAATTTACCTGATTTAAAAATTTAAAACTCATTAAAGAATTAGTGTGAAATTAGAGGTGATTGTGATTAACATATTTAAGACTTTTTTAGGTCTTACTGTTTTATTTATTGAAAGCGAAAATTTGGCCGCGAGTTTAATTATAAAGATTTTATTGATTAAACAATTAAAGGCCTTTTAAAAGATTAATAAACCTACACTTTTATTTATTAGTGGTAAAAACGTGAATTTAATTATTATGAATTTAGTGATTAACATATTAAAGGCTTTAAAACAGATTAGTGAAACAACACGTTTATTGGTGGTGAAATGTTGGACGAAAGATTAATTACCAAGATTTCACTGAAAGAAAAAAACGAGATATTACACTTTTATACTTGATGGTGGTGAATTGGTGTTTTATTAATTAGTGGTAACATTATGTACCTAAGTTTAATTGTTAAGATTTTATTGATTAAAGGACACTTAAGAGATTAATATTCTAGATTTAGTGGTGAAATAGTGGACGTGAATTTAATCGTTGTGATTTTAGTAATTAATATTTTCAAGACTTTTTAAGAGATAAATAAGTACTTTTATTTCTTGGTGTTGAAATGGTGGACGCAAGTTTAATTGCTATGGTTTTAGGGATCAATTCTTTTATTTATTGGTGGTGAAATGATGAGTGGGTGAGTAAATTTATTAGTCAAGATTTTATTGATTAAAAAATTAAAAGTTTCTAAAGAGAATAATAAATTTACACTTTTTAAGAGATTATTAAATCAATCAATATTTTTATTTGTTGGTAGTAAAGTAATGGGTGGGAGTTTAATTATCAACTTTTCATTTATTAAAAGATTTTTTTAGGGATTAATAATTCTTGATGGTCAAATGGTGGATGTGAGTTTAATTGTTATGATTTTAGTAATAATTTCTGTTTTATTTTTTGGGTGACGAAATTTTGTAATTGTCAAGATTTTATTGATAAAAAATTCAAGAATTTTTAAAAGATTAATAAATCAATACCTTTATTTATTGGTTGTGAAATGACGTGAGTTTATTTGTCAAGATTTTATTGATTAAGGATTTTTAAAGAGATTAAAAAATCTACACGTTTTAAAAGATTAGTAAATCAACATTTTTATTTATTTGTGGTGAAAATCTACAATTCTTGATAGCGATTCTTGATTTTAGTAATTAATATATTCAAGATATTTTAAGGGTTAAAAAAATTCTGTTTTATTTTTTGGTGGCGAAATTTTGGAAAGTGAGTAAAACTGTCAAGATTTTATTGATAAAAAATTCAAGACTTTCTAAGAGATTAATAAATCAACACCTTTATTTATTGGCGGTAAAATGGTGGACGTGAGTTTAATTGTCAAGTTTTATTGATTAAGAAATTAAAAACTTCTTAAGAGATAATAAATCTCCACTTTTATTTATGAGTTATGGTGGACGAGAATTTAATTGTCAAGATTTTAAGATTAATAAATTTATACTTTTATTTATTGGCGGTGTAACGTTTGACGTGAGTTTAGTTCTTATAATTTCAGTAATTAATGTATAATAAGACTTTTTATTTGTTATGTTTTTATAAATTAACATATGTAGGAAATTTTTAGAGAAAAATAAGTTTCTTGTTTTATTAATTGATGATGAAATTAATTGCCAACATTTTATTGATTAAAATATTCTCTTCTTTTTAAGAAATTAATAAATTTGCACTATACTTATTGGTGGTGAAATGGGGTTATGATTTTAGTGATAAAAGAGACTAATAAGCCAACACCTCTATTTATTGGGGGATATAAGTTTAATTGCCAAGATGTTATAGTTCAATAAATTCGAGATTCTATAACATATTAATAAATTTACACATTTATTTATTGATGGTGGAATGATGGACGTGAGTTTAATAGTGAAATATTCAAGAAATAAAATGTGAATTTTTAACGAGGTCACAAGTTACATATCAGACAGCACATTGCAGTGGTAAATTATCGATTTGACTATTTGATTGTTGATGAGGGGTTGGTGTCTGTTCGAGCAAATTTGTGTGTTTGTCGAGTGGTCGTTGTTAGATATGCGCCCGTGTATCTAATTCGAGAACCTTGTACGGCATGTCAATGTGACACCATCATCTGTACCGACGACAAGGATCGGCATAATGTCAATTCCTATTTCTCCATGAATAGTCATAGTGTCGCAGTGTTCCCCACCACCCTCACCACTTATAATTTTTGTTCTTGCCGGTTGATTGATAGTACCGCATTAATTTGTCTAACCAACTAAACCAAAGTTTACCCCATAAAACCAGTAACACGTAATGCACCCGAGTACACACCCCCGCGACGTGCGGGTGCGGGTACCACGCGAAAAAGGGATCGTTGTTTTCCACATTGGGAAACGGGACGGCGAAGAGCGGTGGAAACCGCACCCTCTGCCGGGCCGGCGTATCGATCGTCGGTGCTGCCGGCGGCGGCAAAGACCCCCGACCGTGCCGCACTCTCGCACAACTTCACTCTACGGGAGCGGTGTCGATGTCGATGCGAATTATGCGTGCCGGCGTTTGATTGAAGGTCCCGCGATGATTATTTATCGGCGGCGGTCAATTGTTGCAATTATCTGGCGGCGGATTGGATTGATTGATCGTCCGACAGCTGAAAAATGCACGACTCTGTCGGATTTATCTACGGTTTCTATGAACCGTCCAATCAATGGCGCACACAGATCGCAAAAAATGCGATTATCTCGTAACGTTTCGCTCATTTTAACCGATAATAATTTTATTAATGTGTACCGAAACTGCCGTATAATGAAACTAGGCTATTTGTGAAATTGGAAAAAACACTCGTTTGTTAAAAATTGCCAATCAAACGACCCCTCGTTCGTAACAGTGAAAAAATTTGGCAAAAATAGATCAAAGAACTTTTATTTATGTTACTGGAGCGCAGTTGTTAATTGCTTGATGGCGGGACGCATGTTTGACATGCTGAATCGAATTTAAATGATCGCACCGCTGAAAATTGCCAAAAAATAAACGACGTCAATGATTAACGCAAATTACGTGATTTCGTCGGGTGCGTATAGGTACATTTTTTACGAATCGTTTGTTAGTTTGTTAAGCTCATAATTCTCCCCACTGTGAAAACTATAAAAATTGTTAATTGTTGTTTACGTTTTAGTAACGTACAACCGTTACGTAAATAAGTTACGTGCACTTGATTGTTTCTAAAGTTGCTCTAAAGTATTTCTTAAAATGTTGAGTCTCTTGAGAGGAACGCGGCAATAAAGCATAGACTCGTGGGAAATCATTAAAAAGCACTATTTGTACGATTTATACGACTTTTCTGTGCATAATTTTATATGGCCCTATTTAAATTATATATTTGTGATGTTTTAAAACCATCTACTCTTAATAAAATTATCCCAAAATGTTAATTTTCAAATTTGATAATGTCAATCAATCAAATATATTTTATTTTTTAATACATAAAAAATATAATAATAATAATATACATAAAAAAAACATAATAATAATAATATAATTTTTATATGTCCCTATTTAAATTATATATTTGTGATGTTCTAAAACCATCTGCTCTTAATATAATCATCCCAAAATGTTAATTTTCAAATTTGATAATGACATTCAATCAAATTTATTTTAGTTTTTAATACACAAAAAATATAATAATAATAATATAATTTTTATATTACCCTTTTTAAATTATACACTCGTGATGTTTTAAAACCATCTACACTTAATAAAATCATTCCAAAATGTTAATTTTCAAATTTGATAATGTCAGTCAATCAAATATATTTTATTTTTTAATACATAAAAAATATAATAATAATACTATTATTTTTATATGACCCTATTTAAATTATATATTTGTGATGTTTTAAAAGCATCTACCCTTAATAAAATCATCTCAAAATGTTAATTTTCAAATTTTATAATGTCAGTCAATCAAATATATTTTTAATGAATAAAAAATATAAATAAAATTTAATTGATATTAAAGTTGGATGAATTTATGTTGATTTTATTTATGATGTTATAAAATAAATTTTATTGTATTTTAAATAAAACTAATCAATTAAATGAATTGCTTTACGTAACTCAATAATATTTTAATATGAGTAATATAATAACAAATGCTTAATAAAGATTAAAATTTATAAATTATACCTATAAAAGCAAATATTTTTGTGGAAAAATTATTTTTAATCAGTGTAAAAAGGGTTCTAATATTTAAGGATTAAAATCATACATCCTGCCAAGGTAATAAATAGTGATTATTGCATATTAAAAATTAATTTATAAATTGTAATTGCACAAGCAAGTAAATTTTAATCAGCTTAAAAAACAGTTTTAATATTTAAGGATTAAATCATATATCCATCAAAAATGATGGGTCATATTTATTTGAATTACTTTATTTCTGTAAAAAATGTATTTAACCTGTTTTGTTTATAAGGCAAGTTAATTTTGTATAATATTAGGACCCTTTTTACACTGATTAAAAATAATTATTCCACAAAAATATTATGTATAAATTAAACAATAAAAATTACAAATAAATTATCAGAAATTAAGCAACGATTTATAAATAAATAATGAAATCAGCAATAATAAACAATATGCATTTTTTCAAAATACATTTCTTAATTGGTATAATCTATACTTTAAATAACTCGAATGTTTTTCTAATTTGTACAAAATATCATCTTTGATGATAAGTTCTAAAAATATATCAATATTTTGAATTAGAGGAAGATGAAGAAATTCCTTCGTTGAAATTCGATAACCTAATTTTAAAATGTTTCAATGTTTTGTTAATTCGATTCTATAAATACTGGTTTAAATTAGCATTTTGAATTACATGACGATGATAAAATTTTTGTGTGGAACCTTCGAAGGAAAAAAGTGAAAATACTCAATTTCAAATAGGATTTGATATTTATAAAGATACCAAAAATATTCATATGATCATTTGGTTGAAATCATATTTGATTTCCAATGGCAAACTATGATTCGAGTTGTCGAGGTTAGTTTGTTGAAGTTTTATGATAAAAACATTGAAAAGTTTATACAAGGTGTTACTAAAGTATGTGATCAAAATTTGGGAGCAGTTAGAACCCGTCCAATAATGGAGAAAACCTAAATAAATAGATTCTGAAGATTCCATCTCTTTTTGCAATATTTTCTACGTCACCGAATATTTTTTAAAATCATTAAGCTTTTCATATTATATGTACCATTTGGAAAAAAAACGTACTCTTGATTAATTTTGGTTGTCTCAGGCGTTTTTGAGATATTTCAATTTAATTTTCTGCACACATTAAAACTGAAATATCTTAAAAACGGTTGAGATAATCAAAATTAAATTATTAATTAATTAATAGACCAAAAGTTTAGACGAAACTTTATAAAAACATTTTAAAATTTTTTTACCATCCATTTTAGAAACCACTAGTATTTCAAAAATAGGCTCTAAACATAAAAAAATATTTAATTATTGCGGCTAACAAGCTATAAAAATTTAACATTAATCGACCACTATGAAAAGTGGCATCATTATTATCAATATTTAATCAAAACCCCACATGTTGCCAATGTAAAAAAACAGCTGAAGTTTAATGAAAAGGCATATTGTTATGAAAGCAGTGTTTCCGGTTCCAAAAACAGTTTCCGGTGTACCAGCAATAAAATTAATGCCGAACGGACAAATGAAAACGATTTGCAAACAGATATCAATCAATCCCCATGTTAATCAACTAAACGAATGAACAGATTCGATCGGAAAATCAGACCGAAATTAATTTTCGCCGTTGCATAAACGGCACGATGCGTTTTCCGTATTAATTTTCGAATGTCGAAATTGCAAATTGTCCGTTAAACACACACCGATCACGCACTTCAAGCTGGCCAATCGCTGATCGCTTTTTGATTGATTATAATAGTACGTTTGCGGCGTAATCGACAAATTTATTGTCCGAATTCGTGGTCAATATTCAGAGCGGCTCCGTTTTTATTAAAGTTTGCGCTTAAGGAAAACTTTTCCGCTCCTGCTCCCCCTTGGAAATTCTGAAAGTATTAAAAAGTATGGGTAAAAGCTCGAGTCATATTACTGCAAGTTTATCTTGGCGTTACGTGAGACGGTTACGGAATGACCCGACGAACGTATCCGCCAAGATTTAGGAGACCTTATGTATAATCTCCCTTTATTTAAGAATAAGACTTTCGTCAAATAAATACGACTCATCCTTTAACCCTTGGACTTTTCGCCTCTCGGGCGAACACCCCAAATAAATTTTCACCTGTTCCGCTGTCTGTTTAAAAAATGTTTTAAGGATGCATTTGCCACTGTGACATTTGCATTGCGAAAATGTCACAGTGCGAGTGTATGTCGACGAAGTACGATTATAATTAAGCTCCTGGTTCCAGTTTTTCGGAGTGGGAGGGCGGTCGTATTCACGGGGGTGAGTTTATTAAACTGGCCGTTTTGCAACGGCTAATTTTCGGAGCTGCGGGTGCGTTGTGAATAATCCACTGCGGTTTTGGTCTCTATTTTGAATTTGTTGTTCCGTGCTGTGTGCACATAACATATTGAAATTAACTGCTAATTATTGTTTTCACGACTCAGATATTTTAATTAAGTCCCTAGAAAATGGGAAAAAGCGGTATTAAATATTTTAATAATAATATTAACCTGTTTATGTTAATACATACAAAAGGCATACAGTTAAATATGTTCAGTTATATTTCATCAACAATAATTAAATGATTAATTAATTATAATCACTTTGTAACAACGTGTAGTAAAATATATCCTGCAAAACTATTTCATTGGCACAAATAACAGTATTTTTATTGAACATCAGTTAGATTGTTATTTCCGATTCGATATGGTGCAAAGTCTATTACTTTTTCCAATTTTTTGAAGAATATCAATTTATTTTAAACATACGATTTTTGAGTTTTAAGTTTATTGATACTGTTATTAGAAACAGATGCTGTGTTAAATGCATCACAAATAGTTTAAAATTTTAGCGGTATTATTATCAACAAATATTCTAAAAACTATTATTACATATATGTTTTTCATGTTATAGAGAAGTTAATAGTAAACTGTCTAATTATAAATTGGTGCACATAAACTAATTGAAGTATTTGAATATTAATAAACAACATAATATTAATAAGCAACACCCTAAAAATAAACAAAACAAACTATATCTAACAGACTGAGAATTTCCAGAGTTGTAAAAACATTTTGGTGTCGTCTTTCGTTAAGTCCAACTTTTATAATTCTGGATAAACTGAAAATACAAAATAGGATAAATAACTAAACAATTATAAATGATGACTACACAATTTTAGTTCATATGTTCGAAATTTATAGATTTGAAATTAATACAGATGTACTGTGTACATAAATATATTAATTATTCAAATATGCAAATGGATAATTTTATTTTAGATTTAGCCCAAATGATTTTTAATCTAGTTTAGTGCTACTAAATAATTTAAAGTTAATTATGTTTGTGCTGTTTTAAAATTAACTTAGGCTGAAATTATATTATTAAAAATTACGAGTTATTTTTTAAATTTATGAATTTGGAATAGACCTTGGATTTAAGTTTTTTGAAGAATATTAAATTATTTTAAACATTGTAATTTTACTAATACTGTTGTGGAAAAATATATTTTAAAATTTTAACTATCAAGTGTATTATTATTAACAAAGTATTCAGAAAATTAGGAATCGGTCCAAAAAGTTCCCAAAGGAACATAGAACATGGAATTCCCTTCTTGAACTTTTTTCATAACTTCTTCTAAACAAAAATATGTGTAGTAAAAATTGCGTACAAAAATATTTCATTGCAACAAAAAACATTATTTTTATTGAATATCAGTTAGTTTTTTATTTTATATTCGTAATGGTGAATAATTTGTTACTATTTACAGTTTTTTTAATAATATCAAATTATTTTAAGCATACGAATTTTTTATTTAATTTATTAATACTGCTATTAAAACATCTGCGGTGTTAAATGTACAAATAATTCAGAATTTTAACTGTGAATTATATTATTATTAACAAAGTGTTTTAAAAACTATTAGTAAACATATTTTGTAAAGAAGTGTTAATAGTGAAATGTCTAATTATACTTAAAACAATAATTTGTGTATATAAACTCATAATCATTTAAGAGGTTGAACATTAATAAACTGTCGTCTTTGTGAAAATTTCATGATGAGAATTTCAACGACGAGAAAAAACAGTGATAAAAACACCCCAAAAATAAACAATACAAAAATAAATTGACAGTCGTAAAATCTAACAGACTGAAAATTTCCAGAGTTGTGGAAACATTTTGGTGCCCTAAAAGTTCTTATGTGATTTCTTTCCTGAAGTCCAACTTCCATAATTCTGGACAAACTGAAAATACAAAATCGGATCAATAACTAAACAATTACAAATGATAATTAAATTACGCAGATTTAATCAACATATTTGAAATTTATAGTTATAAAATTAAAACAGATGCATTAAGTGCATACATAAATTAATTATCGAAATATGCAAATTGATAATTTCATTTTAGAGTTAGTTCAAAGTAATTTTTAATCTGCTTTAGTGCTGCAAAATAATTTAATGTTAATTATATTTATGATGTTTTATAATTAATTTAGGCTGAAATTGTATTGTTAAATATGAAAGCTTTATTTTAAAATTCATAAATTTAAAACAGGTTTTGGAGCTAAGTTAAAAATTTAATGTGGATTTTAATTTTTAAGGTGCAATTTTTAATTTATAACTTACCCAACAGCAAATATCTTTTTGAAGGGAGAATTTTTAGGCACCGCAAAATAGGAATCAGTCTAAAAACACACAATTTACATTAAACATTGTAAACTTAAAAAAGTATAAAAAATCACATTAATATATCCCGGTAAGGTTTGCAGGCCACAAATGTCATAATTGGTAAATTTTTCCGAAACATAGTTGTAGGCAGGACCCAAAGGAACGTGGAACGCAAAATTCCCTTCTTGAACCTTCTTCATACCTTCTTCTAGAGGGAAATATTGATTTGGGTAAATCTTCTTCTCGTACAGATTTTTCAAAACTCCGGACTTCGGTGTCTAAAAATGCGGAGATAAATTAAGCAATTAACACTGAAATTAAATTTTTAATAATGCACAAAACCAATCCGAACAAATAAATTCATATCTGGTAACGAGTCTTTTCATGGTGCGCTTAAAACGGGTACGAAAATTTCATCTGCACATATGCATCCGAAACGGCGGTGTATATCACGTGTAATTAAATTTTCTTGTTAAATATTCGCAGTTCGTTTCTACGTTTTATTAGAATTTAATAATTTATTGCGTTTCGTTTTTTTAAGGTCTCACTTAATGATACTGTAGTTAATCGATTTGTTTTACACATACAGCTTTATTTGATTATTTATGAATGTGTTGCTTTTCTGTCTAGTAACAGAACAAATTTAGTTCGAAGCTATAATTGGGGTCGGTTATTGGATTCTTTTGAAAATATTTTCGCGTTCCCGATTGGGAAATGTGTAGTGGCGTAAATCACCTCGAAGTAGTGTCTCATGTAGCTGACTTGAAACCCGCCGGCTTCGATTCGACTCACGAGCAGCTCCATTAGATTGTTTATTTTCGTCGTCGATTGTAACAAAACAACCACGTAAGCCGAATAAGATACGTACAGGAACATGAAAACGGTGAAGAATACCAGGATTATCATTCTTCCTGAATAACTTCTCGGTTCTGTTGTTGTACCTTGACAAAAATGTGTTAAAAATATAGTATTCGTCTTTCTTTGTTGAATACTGCTCAATACTATTTAAAAGAGCACTTACCTTGTTGGCAGAGAGCTTCCAATGAAATCAGACTTACGTCGCTTATGCTGTATTGCCTTCGATTGGATATCTGTTTAATAATATAATACATAGTCTTATTCTATACATTCTATAATCAAGTCAAACCTTTACATCCATAAAACATTCATATTTTAAGTGTGTGCTTTTAAAATTGTCGTGAAAGCCAACAAAACACAATTTACAATCTAGTCATAAAAATTGTAGTACATAAACACACAAACAACTATAAATATAATTAACTGTGAACAGTACTTTCTTAAAGAAATTAACGATAGTCCCAATTGTTCACAAAAGAGAATAATGTTTTTACCTTATTTTTGTAAGTACATTCCCAGTTTAACATGTAATGAAGCAGAGGAAGAAAGATAAGAGCCACAGTTAAAATTGCATACCAAACTTTACTGGTAAAAGTTATAACGTAGATGTTTTTGATGTAGGACATCGAAGGTTTTTTCACTAAAAATCTTGTGTCGTGTCGGGTACCAATTCTTCTTAAAAAATCAATGGCGGGAAAACGTTCTTCAGTCATGTAAACTGACGCACCAGTAACGTCAGTGTTCCCAATCATCATGTCCCGAATCATTCCATTGAATTGTTTGGTGGTTTTATTATAATAACCGTAGGATTGGAAAATGTGCAAAGTAAAAGAAGCATTTACTATATCCATCAACAGTGAACCTACTGGAAAATCGTGTTTGGCGAAGGAATCAATTCTTGGATACCTGCATGAAGATAATACACAAATGTTTCAAAAATTTTAAGTTGAGTTGGTACCTCAAGTCGAATAAGTGATTTAATGTGTCGTTGTCCCACAGTACTAGTCCAACATTTATGTTGACACCTTTGATGTTCAACCTCCTTTTTGGGGTAGGACTGTGGACATAATTACATCTTAAGCCAGATGTGTTTGTCCACTTCCCAAAGTGTTCTAGTACTGAAACAATCGATTTATAAAATATCAACGTTTGTCAAGACAATTTACAAAAAAATTGAATAAGTTTTCTTAAGATTACTTACTGAGTTTCGATGATTTTTTTACTTTGTAGGGTTGAAACACATTTATTATGCCATTCCCATGAATTTCAGCAATGAAAACTTCACTGGTTATTAATATTTCTCCTTCAATTTTCTTAATTAGTTTTTGAGAATCTATAGCATCTACCAGAATTAAATATTTTAAGGGATATCTGAACCACTTTTCACTGTAAGCCTAGAAAATTATGGAAATACAAAAAAAGTGGTTGAAGCCCCAATTTATTTTTACTATTTCCAGTAATATTTCTGAAGATGGACAATTCCTTACATCCAAAATAAAATAGTTGTCTGTTGCCAAATTGAAGAAAAATGTTTTATAATCATCGACCAGATGTTTAAATATTGATAAGCGCAAACCATGGTTTTCTGTAAAAAGTTTTTGAATTTGGGCTAAAAAGTACCAAGTCATTTTTAATGTCAATTTTTTTTGTAAAGGTTACATTTTTGCCAACAGAAACTGGTTGTAGCCATTACAACATGACGAACTGCAAAAAAGTCTTTCAAAAAATTTATTTCATTATCCGGTGATGAAGAAACCACTGGATGAACCAGCAACAGTATAACACACAATGTTGGCTTCATTTTTCAACTGGACACTTCCAGACTAAATCCTAAAATTTATACCACATTTCTTGTAATCTACTATAATTTAATTGTCAATGTTTTAAATACAAAAATTACAAGTTTTCAAAAAGAAAAGATTCAAATGTCTATTTGAAAATGTAAAGTATACCTTTCTTGCCATTTCTTTGAGTTAATACTTGAATTGCGTGACAGTAATTGGATAAAGTACACTGTTTCTTTTCAAATCAATCATTGATCATTTAATAACTTGCTTTTAAGATTTTGCCGTGCCACGTTTTGTTTAAGACCAACGGCCCAGTTTTTTCTTTACATCAGCTTCGAGGAGTTTCTGCTATATCTTTGGATAAACACGAAACATTAATAAACAATATGAAACGAAACAAAAGGCAATATACAAAATTAGCAATACCGTACAATAACAAGAAGGTTTATTGAGTCTGGAGCTCGATTATGGCAATCGCCTTGCAGCTACGTTGTTTACGTAGCCGGTGCCGCTCCAGTTTCCCGTTTTTTCCCCCGCGTGATCCGTGCAAACGGGGGACCGAACACATCGGCTTGTTCGTAGGGAATTAGGCCACTAACCCTGAACATACACTCGAAGGAGATGATATTCTTGGCCCCGTGCTCCCGAATGACGTCATTGCCGCGCCCGTGACGTCATTCGGCGATCGATCGATCGGACGGGAAGGGCGGGAAAAGCGGCCAACGTGGGCCCGAAGCAAAAGTGAGCCGAACAATGTAGCCGCCTCTCGACTTCTGTTCTCCGATCCGATGCTCATTTCTCGGACCGATTTCTATAAATAGATGAACCTGATAGCGGAACAGTTCAAAGAGGTATTATTGAAATGTCCTTGTCCCTTCGTTTTTTATTGCCCACTTTAATTGCTTCCGAATGAAACGCATCCTGGCTTCGGAAACGTAAACAAATTAAGGAGCATCGTGCACCCATCGCAGCGTCTCATTAAGCCAATTTGTTTATTTGCAGTGGAGACCTCAGGAATAGGTGGAACGCAGATTCCCCGGACCTGATAAGGCTTCATCAAAGTTTCACTCGCTTCGTAAATAAGTTAAGGGTTGCACTCGGCGCAGCTTTTGATATTATTACCACCGACTGCGATTTTACATTTGACCTTTTAATCCCGGTCGTCGTTCAATTGATGTGTACTCTGTCCTGTTTTAATAAGGAAACGCCTCTGATACGATATTAGAGCCAGAGCCGGGATATTGAATCGTTTCATTCTATTCTCTTTGTGATGCGATAGGAAATTAAATATAGTTACGCTGCGATTAAATCGACGCTCTGTGTCGAACGTTAAATTACCAAACTACAATGTACGTTCAATTAAGGATTATATATAATTCACTGTGGCAGAAATAAAAGGATTACTTCTGCCACCAACCAAATGGTCACAAATTCATTATGAGTGATTATGATTGGTTGGATGTCGGGTTCATTCTAAAATACGACGGAACAAGTTATTGTCAATTATTGTTTTTTGGATCCACTCGGAGGATAAATCGAATAAGGCTGGATTTGTGGAACATAATTCAAACAGTCGAAGTTAAATAAATACTCGACGATCCTCCATAATATAATTTATTTGAGTTCTCAACATAAAAACGCCGGCGACGTTACAAAAGATTATGGCCACTACTATTATCGTATAATCTCTTGCGTCGATACGTGTTTTGTTAAGGGAGATATATTTTCTTAAATTGCTCCCTTTAACTGTCACACTGATTTTCAATTGTGATCTCGATCCAATGGGAAAACTTTTATGCGTTTGTTTGTTTGATCTTGACAAAAAAATCTTAACTGTTCACCCAAAGCACCATTGACACATCCATACTGTTGTTATATCGATAATAGACAATAACCTGTTCCACTCGGGGTTGCTTCATGCCCCGGAGGTGGGAGTACAGCTTAAATATTTAAACGGTTGGAATAAAGGAACGACGTCTTCATTAGGGAGCACCGAGGACCCAATCATGTCGTCTAGCGACGAAAATTAAATACACGTTTTCTCCATTATTGAAGCGATCAAAGAGAACGAGTATCGGCAGTATGTTTATTAAAAGGTCAAGTGTCAGCGTAGAAATATGTAGCGGCATTTTAACGAAGTTATAGACGATGGCGTGGCGGGCGGGTGTGCTGAAAAAGTTAAATTATCGTAACCCCCATAGATTAAAAGCGTAGCCAATGGGAAAAGTCAAGTGTCACCACCATCATATGTTGCCCATCCATAAATCCACACTCGACCGCCACCCGATCCTAACCTATGAGCACACTTCCGATCCGTAGTGGCGTTCGTGCCGTTCCGGCCCGGATCAATAATCCGGGGAGTTGAACCGGAGCGTCCGTCGAGGGGCGCGTCGCTCGCATCAGTTCGGTGTGGGCGACTGAGGCGAGCGAGAGGGCGCATGCAGATCCCATATCCCGTCACGTATGCACCATCGCAGGCCATCGAGCTGTGCTGCAACGGGGCACTGAGCGTGGGGCGGAGGACTGTGGGGTCCATGCGATTTGGGCGCGGAACGGTGCCGCAGGTGGACAGAAGAGTGAGGTGATAGGTGATGGGTCCGACAAAGGATGTGCTGTTGTTTTAAGGTGTGAGCTATGCGCATGGTTTCAGTTTTTGCATCGGCATACATCTAGACAAAAATATTATCATATTGCCTCACGATTATTTCTTCATCTTATCTTCATCTAGAGATTTTACGTCAGCTTCATCCGCCACACAACCACAAGAAATGTACGCATATTCATCATTTACTTTTGATAGTTGCAGCTGCATATTAATGTAGAAACTATTTTTACTCACACCTTTAACATCCCCCTTCGTGTCTTTATATTTCAGCAATAAAGTCACACATAAAATCATCTACGTTGTAATTTAATATACAACAAATTGAGCAACTCCTCAATAAAAAGCAGGTTTTGTATTTAACTCACCTATTGTAAGAATGAATATTGTCTTTCATTTTTTATTTATGATATTATATAACTAATAATACCAAAAACCAATTAATAATATAAATAAAGAACGGATACGCCCCCTTATCATGTAAATTAGGGGATTCCCCTCCCAATTTTTACTAAACGTTTTATTATATTACATTTTTAGTAACGAATTCAGATAATGCATCTTTAAATAATTATACAAAAAATTATAATATAAACAATGTTTTATTTTATTTTTTTAATTCGTATTAATAAATAAATAGTAAAGTAATTTTAAAATAAATGGAAGAAAAAATATAAAAAATGCCTTACAATGCTAATTTATTAAATTTTAATTAAATTTAATGTCATCTTGTTAATTCTGAAGATTAGTTTATGAACACACTGTGTTCAATATTGTTAGGGGAACTCTCCAAAAGTCACTAATCAGTTTCTCAAACTCATTCATACTTATTTAGATATTTTCTCTATTATTTTAAATTGTATGGTATTAATAATTAAATATAGAGAATAAACAATCTTTAAATAGTATTTAATAATAAAAAATTGTTCAAATATAAATGAATAAAACAGAAAAACGACATATGAATATTTTTAGTTCTCTTGTTAAGCAATGAACTTAAAATAATAAAAACATAAAAAAATATGTAACATAAATTTTAATTAAATTTATGCATGGTTTGTGTAAATATTTAAACATTTTACAAAAATAAATAAAATGAATACTATGCAAAATTTTATATAAAAGGTAAATATCAATCATTAAAATTTATATGATTGTTTGCTGAAAATTTACATAAAATTCACTTTATTTATAATTTTATAAAATTATTTAAATGATGATAATAATAATCTTATAATTTTTACATTTAGGAATTGATTATTTTATGTATTTTTATTTTTTAATTTCAAGGAAATTTAACAGTCTGATATAATTTCTTAGTCATTACAAGAAAATTAATCACTCTGACTTATTTTTGGTCAGTAGGGAAAATTTATTGAATTATTCATTCAATTATTCATTAGTAATCAATTAACCCTATTACCTAAACAATTTTTACGTCGGTAAAGGATATTATTCAGTTGAAACACACCTCCTGAACACGAATTCACCAATTTATGGAGTATTTACCGACCCAACCAAAATATGGATACATAAGCCATTATTCATTATCATTCAATTTTTTATTTGTTATAAATGTGTGCTGAAAAAATTGTACATGCAAAATGGTAAATATTTGTTTGGACTATTGATTCGTGTTATTCATGCGGCTAAATGTGCGATTAATGCGAATAATACTTTATTTGAAAATCTTTTCAAGCGAATTTAAACAGTATTCGTGATGTTGGTTTTTATTATGTAGTTACGGCATAATTTCGGTTTGATTTTCGAGGGTAAACCACTAAATCAAATTTACACAAGCTTAGAACGTGACTATAAACCGTTAGACAATAGGGCACATCTGATCAACTGATGAAATACGCTATCGATATGTCAACATTAATTATTGGATGTGCGATCAATTGTTCGGAAAGTTATCTTACCCCAAAACAGGGGGAAGCTCCATTTATTATCAACCCATCAATTCACAGCACCAAATTATAGGTAAATAATACCTGTCATCAACAAGTGTTTAAACAGTATCCAAGTTTCGAATGGGCGAACATTAAAACGTACAACAATGCGTTATTATTTTTAGAATGGCAAAAAAGCAAAAACGCAAACGCCGACGTTCGTTCTTTGTGGCGGAGCAAGATGGAAATGAAAATTGAAAGGATTCGAGCTCGTGCAGGAGATTTCCGGTTGCACCGGAAAAATACGTCCGTTTTTCAACTGCGTAACTGGAATTAATGTCGATTACTTTCCGGTTATATCTTGAAAAAAGTTGTGATAATAAAATGCGAAAAGGAACCGGATATTAGTTTGTAATAAATTAACTATAATATATAATAATGTAATTAACATATTTTATGTTGATTGGTCTAATTAAAATAAATTAGTCTGAGAAAATGTCGAAAATTTCGTTGGTAGATTGTCGAAAATGGTGGATGCGCCGTGAATATTTGGGTTAACGACTTCTTAATAACGACCCAAAAATAAAATCAAAATAATCCAATATAAATTTGATCGAATAAAGTTCTTATGATTATTCTATACACAGTTCAACGAGCCATTTGCTTCATAAAACAGTAATAAAACTCGCGGAAGATTCACAAACATTTTACGATAATCCCTTAAATATAAATTGGTGCAAAAATAAAATGTTCCATCCGGTTACGAAACGTGAGCGTATCTCTATCGCCATTAGGGCTACAAAAATAGAAAACCTTATTACGTGGGGTCATATTAAAGAGCCATTTTTATCCATTTTTATACGTTTTACACTGGCAAAACATAAAAGATAAAATGCGAGTCCGTAACGAGTTTCTAACCGAGGCTATATGACACCGATCTGGACGATAAGGCGGATAATTATTCACTAATCTTCGAGCGCATTAAAGTTTGCCTTCTGCACTTACTCACTTTTTCCCAACAGGGAAATTAATTCGTTTCGTGGGAGGAGATTTAACCGGGAACAATTAGCTGTGATTTAAACGGTTTTATTGTCCCCTTTCGTCCATTGTTTTTGACTCGGTGCCTCCCATCCGTAAAAAAACAAGCGAAATTATCATTGTTGAAAAAATATTTATAATAGATGTGTAGTTTATTTCTTGTGACATGAATCAATAGTTGTTCAATCAAGGATAAAATATGATATGTCATTATTTTATGTTTTTAACCTTTTCTATTTCATAATGGATTGAATGTGAAGGGAACATTTTCTGCAAACTATGCAGCCAGTAGTACATCAAGCATATTGTTTAATCGATACGTTTCAACTTTATTACAGGAAATAAAAATGTTGGCTCAAGGAACTTGAACCGTGTTCACCGAAATAAAGCAATAAAAAATGAACAATCTTAGTTTGTGACTGTTTTATTGCGGGTCATTTCATGTACTATTTATTTTCAAATACTTTCCTGAAAATTGTTTCGGATGCTGGTGTAAATTAGGCGCAAAGTAAGCAGCACATTTTCATTCATAATCGATTCCCGTTCGCCAGCGTTATAAAGTTGCACGTAAATATTCATTAGAGCAACCACTAAATATTTAAAATCGAATAAAACTTTCCAGTATTTCCCATTAAAAAAAGATTACAGTGCACGACCGACGAAAAAAAAAAGGCACACAACACGCCAGCCTCATAAATTTTAACGAACCGCAATCCGAATTTAGCCGGCGAATTTGATCTCAATTGTGACTAATTAGCGACAAGAAATTATGTATGAGCGGCCGCGATAAATTGCGACGTAATATATTCGAGCCGAACAATATATTCTAGGGGAGCCGTGCCGATTCGAATCGCGACTGATTACGTATGAAAGATGGATGCGACGCCCGCCCCACGATCGGATTTAACGCGAGTCACCGCTTTTATCGCGACCGCAATTTGGTGTGTTAAATGTAAATTATTTTTTTTTTTTGCAGAAGAAGAGGAAATGAGGGTGCGTTAGCGGAGAGTATGGGACCGGCGGCGGAATGGGCATGCGCACACACCCACTGGGCAAGTCTCGTCCGCGAACGTCTCCATCGCCACTGACCGACAGCCAACACGAAGACGAGGTGCCCGAGCTGCGCCAACGACCGAACCGTCTGCGCAGCCCGACCGACATTGCCGCGCAGCAGGACCACGAACCGATCTTCGAGCACAACTGCAGGACGGGCGTGTCGAGGAGGTTCTACCCTCTGTTGGCGGTCTCTGCCTTCATCTTCCTGCAAACAGGTCAGAGAAAGTCATTTCTAACAACTAATTTAGGTATAAAAATACTAAAACTGTGAGAATTTGTCGAAGGAATAAATTGTTACAAAAAAAAGTGCTAAAAGTATATTTCACCGGCAAAAATTGAAAGTTGGAGTAAACGTATGCATGCTAAAGTTAAAAAAGGAACAAAAGAGAGTAGGCAAGTTTAAGTTACACAAAAGCTCTGTACGACACTAAAGTGGCAGTCCGACAAAACTTGTTTACCACACATCTTGAAATATCGAACACTTTTATGGTTTTCAAGTGCACAAATCAACTTTTGTTTGTGACTATTTATATGTTTCTTACTGAAACTGATATATTTTTATTCTCCACACAGCAAGGAAATCAAAAATATTTTACATAAATTTATATACATGAAATTTATGTGTATTTCTACTCAACTTGTAATTAGAGTTCCCAAAATAATTGAAATATTTATAACAAAATTTGTAACAACACACCAAGAGCAGTTTTACCATTTAATTCTAATTACTATAAACAAATATACACCTATTGATTTTAATTTGTATGCATGAATTTATTAGGTTTATAATCGTAATTGTTGTTTATTAATAGTTTAAAATGCAGCACGATAATTAAACGAAAATAGACTCGCATATATGTATAACATTTGCATCGTTTGCATAATTGGGATCTAATAATTATTTGCATTTACACATTGCGGGCATAATGAATTGATTGTCCGGATTTATTTTATTATAATTTTAGCCATTAATTTTTTATTAACGTTAATTGATATGTAATTAAACTTTAACTTCAGTATGAACATATTTTTATTATTTTTTCAGGTTTCTGTTATCAGGATGCAGTCCACATCACCGCCATCCTTGGCGAGTCGGTGGTGTTCAACTGTCACGTGGAGTTCCCCGAAGGACACCCGGTGCCGTACGTGTTACAGTGGGAGAAGAAGGTAGGCGAGACGGTACGATATCTCATTTCCTAATTAATACTTTTTATTCGAAAACGAAAAAAAAAAACGCAAAATTGTGAGTCCTGCTCTGCTCAATTAACCTACGCTAAATCTGGCCTCAATGGATAAGTACTTCATGGGGGAATCACACGTGATATTGTGGCTCTCCCATTTTTAGCACGGAATTTAAGCATATTTATACACAGCTAATTTAAATGACTCAAAATTGTTTTAAAAACAACTTAAATAACTAACAAAGATTTATAAATATGCTTAGTTTTGGAAATTCCAAATAAATAAAATTATTATTTTTTATGGAATGGAAAAAATCGTTTAATAGCTTTTGAGTTTTTGGCAAAAAAAAATTTTAACTATGAGATAATGAGAGCAGATCTAATTCAATAATTGTTTCTATCAACAAGACAATTAGTATTCCTACCTGTACCTATATGTATGTATCATTGATCAATGTCATTTTATCATTTCTAACTAGTTTTACTAATATCTACTAAGTATTACTAGTTAATTATAGAATAATACAGCATATACTTTAAAATTAAATTGGCTTAATTTTATAAAGACTTGTATTTAATTCTTGTTTCACATTTTTAATATGCCTTTTATAATGCTGTATTACTTAATTATCATCTGACTCTCTCTGTCTCTAATCTGCTGCTTTTATAGTATTTATTATATTTGGTTCTTGCTAAAGAAGAATTAAAATATTTTTAGTACTTAATTGTACACAAACAAAAAATTTTAATTTTTCTGAATAACCAGCTTCTTATTATCTTTAGAATTTTTTTAGGCTTAATATTTGAAGACAGAAGTGGATAAAATTATAATTTTACTAAAGCTTCTCAGTATCCACTGTGTCTTCATCTATAATCATATAACTATTATAACATTTGCATGCTATAACCAATAAATTAGAATTTGAATTTATTTACCTAGCTAGGGGATTCCCTTAAAATGTTTTTGTGTGAATAAATCCCTAACAAACAATCTTATAGGGTCAAGACATACCAATATTCATCTGGTATGAAAGCTACCCCACGCACAGCGGAGAGGGATATGAGGGCCGAGTGTCCAGAGTATCACCCGACTCTCCCTATGGATCGGCATCCCTCAATCTCACCAACATCCGGGAATCGGACCAAGGATGGTAACCGTCTTCAATCCGTTCCGCATTCAATGTCTAAATCATGTTTCGTTCAGGTACGAATGTAAGGTGGTGTTCCTCAACAGATCCCCGAATCAAAACAAGAATGGAACGTGGTTTCATCTGGACGTGCACGCACCCCCCCGATTTGTGGTGACACCGGAGGATGTGATTTACGTGAATTTGGGTGACGCTATTATTTTAAATTGCCAGGCTGAAGGTAAATCTTTTAACTTTTCCTTTTATTGTTGTTTCTCCCATTTCCTTTGGAGTTATGCCTCTGTGGTTGAGATGTTCGGTTGTGTTCAGTAGAGACGTTCTGGTTGGTTTTCAGGTACCCCGACGCCAGAAATCCTTTGGTATAAGGATGCCAATCCGGTTGAACCGTCGGCCACGATAGGTATTTTGACGCAAATATTTATTGGGTTTCTGTTCGTGATAACTCAAAAATACTGTCAATATTATCAGTGAATACCAACACAGAGCAAATGAAATACATTTACAAATACACGAAGACAGTATTTTTGTGGGTGTAGCGATTTGGGGAAATGTGAAAAATTATAGTGTTTTCTGATTTTTCTGACCTCCCTAGTGTCTTAGGTAACACAATGATTATTGCATTGAAGGTAACTAAGATTAATTTAAATTCCAAATTTCAGATATAAAATAAGCCACTTTAATTTTACATTTCCTTTTTTCTCTCTATTTTATGATTCAACACCGATTTTCAAAGATTTGTAAATATTTCTTCTGAAACACATTCTTTTTTGCATCGCACAACTTTTTTGGGGGTGATAAATTACGCATTTGAGTTTTAGAGTAAAATCCGCATGTTTATAATACATAATTAATCATCATTAGTTGATCGGTCCAATTTACAAACCATAAAATCAGTTGCTGCGTTTAAACATTTCGTTCTCCCTATAAATTATATTTTACTCTAAAAACGTGAAATTGTGTTAGTCCAAAGGGATAAATTGATTTATAGTCGATAAACGCCAAACTAACTAATTTATAAACGTAATAATCAATATGTTGCCAGCTTTGAGCATTTTAATGTTATAAAAACGAAAATGGGAAAATACATTTTACACTCAACGGCAAAACATAATACCCTTCAACTTTTCAGTTCATTAATTGACATGTATTAGGTTGAATAATTGATTGGCCTCAATTCGATCAACGTCAGTTGTGTTTTTTAAATGTGAATTACTTTATTTTATTACTAAACATCTATCCTTTATAAAAAACAATTACACGAAGTAGTTAACGTAACATAATTAAAACAGACAAGTACAGACAGTGAAATGTAATTCCCATTTTAACTGAAATGTGAGCATAAAAGAAACCAGTTAAAAAACCCCACAAACGAAAGACGACACTTCCCTCATCAAACGTAACCCACTATGACGGTTATTCGAACTAGCTGCGCTCCCCGTTAGTATCTACCCCCTCTTCTCTTCTTGTTAGAGCCGTCACTACCCCCTCATCTAGTTTGTTTCTTTGTTCCTCGCGTAGGCATCTTCAACGACGGCACCGAGTTGAGGATCTCGAACATCCGACACGAGGACATCGGTGATTACACGTGCATCGCCAGAAACGGCGAGGGACAAATCTCGCACACTGCCAGAGTAATTATTGCCGGAGGTGCTGTTATTATGGTACCGCCCACCAATCAGACCAAACTCGAAGGCGAAAAGGTACAAATTCACAATAAAACATTTAAGGAGTTTTACAAATTTTTGGTTTAGGTCCAGTTTAACTGTGAGGCTAAGGCCCAACCGGGAAACGTGACGGTGCGATGGTACAGAGAAGGTGCACCGGTTAAAGATGTTTCATCATTAGAAACAAGGGTGACCATCAGGAGGGATGGTTCGTTAGTTATCAATCCAGTTAGTTCCGATGACTCTGGTCAGTACATGTGCGAAGTCAGCAATGGAATTGGGGAACCTCAATCTGCTTCCGCCTATCTAAATGTCGAATGTATGCTTAATTTTAATTTTTATTGTTACCTTACTAAGGTTGTGAAAACTGTTTTAGATCCAGCCAAAGTAACATTTACCCCAACTGTTCAGTATCTACCCTTCAGATTGGCCGGCGTAGTTCAGTGTTACATCAAAGCAAACCCTCCTCTACAGTACGTCACATGGACCAAAGACAAGAGACTTTTAGAACCCTATCAAACAAAGGTAAGAACAAAAATGTTCCATTTATCAAAACAACATCAAACCAACTACAGTGGTCTTCAAAAAATGTCGTTTAAGTTTAAATTACAACCATATAAATAGATTTAAATAAATTAACAGACAATTATTGATTGGCACTGTATGAAAAGAATTATATTGATGTAATGCTCAGAATGTGTTAAATCTGATGCTGCAGGACATCGTGATCATGAACAATGGCTCGTTACTGTTCACGCGTGTCAACGAGAACCATCAGGGGAGGTACACGTGCACACCTTACAACGCCCAAGGTACTCAGGGCAGTTCCGGGCAGATGGAGGTTTTGGTCCGGAAGCCTCCGGTGTTCACCGTCGAACCCGAAGCGATGTATCAACGGAAGGTCGGGGAAACTGTTGAGATGCATTGCGAAGCTTTGGAAGCTGAGGGCACTCAGAAACCCAACGTTCAATGGCAAAGGAGAGACGGTGAGTAAGCGAAAACAATTACATGATTTCATTTTAATTAATGGTGTGTTCAGGGTCTCCGTTGCCGAAAAATCGTGTGAAAATAGTGGGCGGCAACATTACCATTGAAAGCCTTCGCCGATCCGATTTCGGCTTCTATCAGTGCGTCGCCTCCAACGAAGTCGCTACTATAGTTACCGCTTCCCAATTAGTTGTAGAAGGTAACTGTGTCAATTAATTTAACAATTTAATAAATTTAAGTTTTCACAGGTACTCAGCCTCATGCACCTTATAACCTCACCGGCACCGCGTCCGAATTCTACGTGACCTTAAGCTGGTTACCGGGATACAGCGGAGGTCCGGATTACAAACAAGATTACACTTTGTGGTACCGCGAAGCGGGAGTCACGGAATGGAGCACCATTCCTGTCACTCCTTCAGGCAGTACACAAGTAACGATTAATAGACTGGCACCAGGAACGACTTACGAGTTCCAAGTGATCGGAAAAAACGCTTTGGGTGATGGAATGATGAGCAAAGTCATCACCGTCAGAACGCTGGGTAAGTTCATGAATTAATCGATTAAACAGTTTAATAAAAAAGATGTGTATTTTTGATTGCTGTCTTGGAAAAGATGTGGGTTTACCTAGTAAAGTTCAAGTTACCCCTACCCCTTTTCATAATACTGATTCTGCTAACATGGGTAAGATTTCTTCTCTGTTTAAGAAAGAAGCATGATTTTACATTCATTTTATTTTATTACCCACACAACCATTGTTATTTATAAACACCTTCGATAATCTGCATCAGATCTATGTTTAGAACAACCAACAAACGTTCAAATGCACGTAGTTTAAAGTGTTTGCGTGTGACAGGAATCGATTCAGTTATAAACCGTCCATATAATATAGGTCATGGTTTTGCATGTGTGTAGTTTGATTTGTTTTTCTTTATACTGTTCTTTAAATAACAAATCGATACATAAAGTAGACACATATTTGTACCAGACATTATTGTATGATTTAATGGAATGATTACGAATATGATTATTGTTTTTTTTTTGTTTGTTGCATGTGTTTGTTTTTTTGGTTTCAGATATTTTAGACTATAGTAATGTTATTTTTCCGACTGACTCTTCAGGAAGTTCGTTTTTACCACCGGTGCTCAAACCAAAAGGTACAATAAATTGTACTAATAAAACTAACAAATCTCTGCAGAAAAACTATAACAATATTAAAGTCTAACAAGAGACGCACGACCTTACAATGTTGACGTTATTGCATGATTTTTGGTTGAACTATTTAAATAAAAAAACATTTTATTTTGTTGTGCATCTTATTTTCTGAAGATGGAACTGTATATAATTTCTAATTGTTTGAACAGCAATTTGATTTCTTTTAACAACAACAAAATCCCGTTTGTAAGAAACAGATTGTTTTGGAATTTTAATAGATTTCCTAAATTCCCTAGGACCAAAACCTGGTGTCCCGCGGAACCTGACCGTAACCGAGATCAGTAACGGGTTCCTGATAACGTGGATGCCGCCGATCGAAAGGGCGAATCTGATCCAGCACTACGTGATCAAATATCGAACTGACGGCCCCTGGAAGACGCTGAACAAAGCGCAGATCCGGCCCGAGGACACGCACTATCTGGTCAAAAATCTCGTCGGCGGTAGGACCTATTACTTCCGCATCCTGGCCTATTCGACCAAGAGCTACGAGAGCAGCGAGGAGGTCAAGTTTTCGGTGCCTGCGCGGGTCAAGCACAAAGCCATCACCGCTGGGGTCGTTGGCGGTATTCTTTTCTTTATCGTCGCCATCATTCTGTCGGTCTGCGCCGTCAAGATCTGCAATAAACGGAAGAGACGGAAACAGGAAAAAGGTACCATTTCTACAAATCCCCTTCCAAACGATCGTAAGCGTCTTGTTTCAACAAATGAACCTCTTTGTTTATTGTAACAAGAAATATCTGGAAGACAATTAATCTTTATAAATCCACAGATACAGATCAATACTGGATCTTTTTTTATGAACTATACATTCTAATAAGTTGCTGTTGTCTCTTTTTCAGCTTATAATATGGTAGCATGTAGAATAACAGATTCTAGAAACGGGGGAAACGCCACGGACAGCCAAGTGCCTTTGAAAAAGTAAGTAGGGCTTGCAATTCCATCTTTGTAATCTGTTCTAATTAATCCTCTACCATTGTAATCTTGCTACTTCTCTTCCGCCAGACTAACAAAACAAAACTATACAATTGTACTAAGAATGGTGAAGGTATATTATAACTTAGTGTAGACAAAATGTAACATATAGACTAATTTTATTTCTTCTTAACGGAATTTAATATCCAGATATAAGTTTTTTGGTGACAGTCTGATGGAGGAGAAATAGAAAGTGTTAAATTGGACAAAACTAGAATCATGATTCTCCTCTTATAGGACGGTTGAGTCCGAGTCGTACCGAGATTACGAAAGTGTATTTATTATTCCCGGGACAAGCGTTGACACAAACCGTAAGCGTCAGGCGTTATTGGTCTTGCTACATCATGCGATCACCCTAAACTCTTTCTCTCTCTTCTTGTCTTTTAGCATTCATTTTTGAGAACCAACCATAATTTCATTTTATTTTTGTATTCTTCATCGATAATTCTTCCACTAAAAGTGACAGGAACCGTTCATCATTTTGTGTTCAATGTTATTTAAGAGAATTGATGAGCTGTTTCAACCAAACTTAACTTATGTACAATGTGACCAAATGTAATAATTATGCTCCTGGTTCGTAAATCTTGATCGCCAAATGGATATCTATTTTATGCCACGTGATAATTTGATTATTCTCCTCATCCAGAGTCCAGTAATCGCATTTGGTAGCGGGATCTACTCTAGATACCTGTAGAGTTAAAGTATATTGCGTTAAAACAGAAGAAATGAAAGCCCGAAGAAACAAATGACCTAGCGCAGTATACTGTGACTTAAGTGTGCTTCATTTGTTCCTGGAATGTAGGGTCGATCCTAGGGTCGGCTGTTTTTTTCTGTGTAGGAGCATTTAGACTACTTTAGAACTACTTTTTACTTGACTTTTTCGCGTTGAGTTTATTCTCATTCATTTTATTATTATTGCTGGCAGATTTGGACGGTTCTGTGGCACCTGAACATGAAATAATAGATGTAACTGTTATTAATGGAGCATCTCGTGATTCATAATTTAGTTCGCACCGCATCCAGAACTAGAAGAAGAAAAATGTTCTCGAAAACAGACATAAAATTGGTCTTTAAAAGGGAACCTAAGATCCTACCAAAACTGCTCAAACTTACTACTGAACAATCTTTATATGTCATGAGTATGTTTGTCCATCATCACCATTCAATATTCAAGAGTGTAGCTGCCAGTCAATTTGATAGACTTTGGATAAAATTATGTTTCTGGCAGCTTCACAAAACAAAATCATCATCGAAACAACAAATATCATAATCGTGATAAAAAAAATTGACAAGATAACTAAACGCGCCTTTGTTTTTTCTTTTTCTTGCATTTCTCTAACCGACCGAATCGTCCGAACCGTGATCCAAATCGGCCAAACAAATCAGTTTCTGATTCGAATCGTGTGTTATGCCCACCGCCCGGATCGACGGACGCTGGAGGGAAAAACAAGAAGAATGCGGTCGACGATGATGTCACGTCCACGTCGACGGCTCGAACACACACATGTATTTCTTTTTTCTTAATCCAACACTTTTCTCTATCAATTTCATTATCGTTTTGATTTTTTCTGTTTATTTTTTTATTATGGTTTATTCATGCACTTCACTCGTTGTTATGTCCACCACCACCATGGCAATGCGTTGCTTCTTCAGTTATGGTGTTGGAAGAAAAACAAACCAGTGAATTGTCCCAATCCCGATTTTGCTATTTTTGATTTTTTTGATTAGACTGGATCCAAAACTTAAAAATTAACCGAAATAGAAATTAAAAAAGTACCATCAACTTGCATGCTCATATTTTAAGATCGAATAATGTATAAGTCAGTTTTCAAAATGTTAATTTTGAGAGAACCTTTTTGGGAGAAATTTTTTAAAAACTTTTTATGGGAATGGAAAAATTCATAGCATGCTTTTGTTGTGCCTGTTGTTTCTTTGTGTTCTGTTTATGCATGTCGATGTATTTTTGTATGCTAATCAAATCAAAATCGATCTCTTCCAAGGATGTATTCATGTTTTTTCGAGTTCTCAAATCATCAAATAATGTTTTGAAGGACGTGGAAGAGATCGGTTTGAAAAAACACAAGTACTAAAGTCAAAATATCTCTAGATTTAGAAAAGGCAGAATACCAGGTATGAGAATCCTTGCGTTCATTGCCAACTGGATCTGGCCTCGTGACCGTTGCCGGTCGGGAAGCCTATCCAGCCTGACCTGGCATCCGGATTACCTGCACACCGGCTCAACGAAATCTCTGGCGCGCATTTCCAGAGCAGCCGACGGTCGATTTGTGCTCGTCGACTCCGTTCTTAGTTTGAGAGCCGACAGTCCTTCAAACATGAGCAGCAGCGATGACGGAGGGTTTTTGCCCAGGAAGAGCAGGAATAGGGCGTCTTGGAGAAAACCTTTGGTCGGATATCCGAGTCAGTTAAGTCTTAGATCTGACGCCTCTGGTCAGAGCACGAAGGTTTTAACCAACTTTTTCCTGGGGCAAAAAATCTTGCATCCAACTTTGAAACCTATACCTACTATCTACAGTCCGATGACCCCTAAGTTTCAATCCAGTTCTCCTGCCACTTCTAGTGGTTTGTTATTAAGTCCTTGGTCACCAATGTATTTTAGCGACCTCAGCTCTGTACGTTATCCAAGTTCTGGTGAGAGGTCTTACCCGACACCTCCAGGTTTTATCCAATTGAAATCAGTACATGAACGATATTCTCAAGAGTTACCCAGCTTGAGAGCAATACATGAAGAGCATCAAGGTTTTATACCAGTACATCCTATTCGTGACAGTCCTAGAGTAGCACCTCAAACTAGATCAAGGGCGAGTAGACTGTTGCCACCAAGACATGCGAGACTGGCAAGAAGTGCGCCAGAATTGGACCACTTAGATCGTTCACCAGAAAGTAGGAGCAGTTCCAGCGGTTTCGGTAGCAAAAACACCTCCCAGCAAAACCAGAGCTCACATAGCGGAAGTATGTTCAACGAGTGGCGTCTTCCACCATATCGTGCACCACCTCCACCGCCTACGATCCTTCCCCCGCCTCCCCCCATAGTGGGACATTGGTTGGAGTTGGCATCTTCATCACCGTCAGCTTCCGACCACCTTCACAAGGCTGTAGACGTTGGTAGTGTCGACGGCCATTACGAATTCGATCCCAGCACCCCAACGCCAACTCCTTCAACACCAATAGGTTCCAGAGATATAGATCTGGATTCGGGACCTCCGACGACTAGGAAGAGTTACAGCACGTTGAGAGGGAGGTACGATAACATCGATGCGAGAGTGCAGGCGATGAAGGAGGAGTTCAACGAGTTCAGGAAAAGGCAGGCCAGCAGACGACGGACGCAGGAACTGGAGAGCGCTTGCTGAGTATTAACGCGTCGAGCAATCGGTTTTGGTGGGTCATTGGGTCATTGCGCACAAATGTCTGTTTTGACTTTTTTGTTTTGATGTGGGAAAGTAACAAGAATGATTTTGTACTCCGCTATAATTAATTATACTTATTTGTATTATTGTAATTACGAATGATCAATTTTAAATCGTCGTTTTTGTTACTTTTCTGTTTAAGTTCTATTCAAAATAAAATGACAGCATATTCTAAACGAAAACTGGCTCTGCGTTTGCGCCAGCGTGTTATAATATTAAAAAATCGTCGACCACCAAGATCTGTTGCTCTTTTTTAATACATTCGTGAAAAAAGTGCAGTGTTGCGTTTCACCCCCTTTCCCTCGTTTAAAAAACTAATGAAGACTTTAAATGAAAATTTATTCTACCCTAAGTGTGATATCGTAACTACTATTGTAACGAAATATGTTCTAAATTTAAAATTAAATTGAAAAAAACAGAACCAAAACTCCAATAAATGAACTTTTATTATAAACAACAAATTCTTAATTTTAGGTATTCATTCACATTATATGAAAACAAATTACATCGTATTTCTATTCGTAGAGTGTAAGTTATGCTCAATTTAATACACGTGGACGGAAACGGAAAAATCCTTTTTTACTAGCAATTTGTAAATAATATTATACATAGTTTAAAACTTAACTAGTTAATTAATTATTATTGACATGCATATATATTCAAGCAAAGGCAAATTATTTATTAAATCGTGAGTGGAGTTTACTCGTGTATGTACATACTTTTGTATGTCCCATCCGACTTTTGTTACTGCAAAGATCGTAATTGGATTAAGCCGTAGAGATTTTGGAGGTTTGTAAATTTTGACGAAACAATTATTCTAAATAAAATTAGGACCTTAGGCTAGGAAATATGATTGTTTACCGACGTCAATATTTTCCCGTTTCCGTTCAAGAAACACTACACATCTCAAAAGATTTTTTAAAAAAGTGACGTTGTGCTGAACTAGTGTGAAAATGCGGCGTCGCCCGCATAACCATACCGAGCAAAATCAATCACCTCATCAATAAGATAGACGCGATTTATTACTCGAAGATGATGCAATTAAAATTCGATTGGTTTTACTCGGAATTGGAAATCGTTTTGTAATAAATCTAACGCTTTAGCGTGGTCCCCCGGGATCACGGAGGCCATTTTGGCCTCGAAACATTCCGTGAGGCTGTTTTGCAAAAATGTAATACTAAGTGTACTAGACATAAACCAGTGTATAACGTAAAAGTACCTTACTATGTTATAGAGCACTATGCAACAGTTTTTCAGTTTCCAAACCAGTTTCAAGCACTCTCTCGAACGGTCCAGGTCCTCTGGAAGGTGGTCCATGATTAAATTATCGCAGATTCGGGAAGTAAATCAGGAATAAAGTGGCATAGATTCACCTGCATGGAAACTATTTACTTACTTACACTCTATAGTAATTTAATAAAACTGATATGTTTTATGCTTTCGCATTCTTCTTCAAATCACGATTGAATAGTGCTCTAATTGGACGCTTTCGTCCTCCGATGTTTTATTTCACGGGATCCACCTAACAGACTAATTTATTTTAATTTTATTATTTATTTTTGTTATTGTTGATAAAAATTCGATGCGGTCCTATTCTATATGTATGTAAGTCATAATCGTGCAATAAAAATATTCTAAACTAGGCTTCATCTATAAGTGAATGGTTCGTCCTTCCGCCAAAGGGTTGGACCAGTTATTATTTTTTATATTTCGTACCTTGAGTAGCATAGACACGGTAATATTTATTAAAAGAGATGTAGAGATATCTAATTTAAAAATTATTGTGATAAGTCTGTTCACAACACGGTTCTTGAGTGTGAATATGAGACTATTGTGATGTTGGGAGCGTTTTATATAATATCTAGAGATTTTTATAAACATGGCAGTTTGTTAGGTTGATCTTTTGACCAGACATAAAATAATCCTTTTTACATTCGTTTTTTAAGTCTGGTCGTTTAATTGATAGTTTGTTTGCGTTGTTCAAATCTATAGTGATAAGAATAAGCTACGGTTACAAGATTTTTATATTTGTCGTACCTATTAATAAATAATGTATTACCTCGAAATTACAAGAACATATCGTTTTCAAGCATTTTTTCATTTTGAATACAAACGATTATGATTTAAAGAATTTGCTATGGATTCGTGGTTTGTAACTGTAGCTTATTTTATAGTGATATTAGTTTCTTAATGTCTGAAATAAGTACAAGTTTATATTTATATTTTATAGTTTGAATTGTTATTTTTTCGCGTGAATGGTTGTGTGTATGTTTAAACAATAATGTAAAAAAATACACGAAAATTCTAACAAATTCTTAACCATAACTTATACAACTTCGCATATTTAAAAACCAAATACAACATCTTGCCTTTATTTATTTAATTAATTTAAGAAACGGATAAAAATAAAACACAATTTTAATACAATTTTGCAAGTTTAGGCACAATACAAATCTTTTTCTAAAATTCGAAAACCGAAAAAGTATAATTAATATAACTCTGATTGTACATGAATTAATATCATTTCCACGAGCACACTGAAATTAGCTGTAGTACTATTAGATTTAAGTGTTGTGTAGAATACTATATACAGTTGTTACTATGTAACTGAAGCTGTACAAAGCATCACATCTAAAATACAATAATGTTGCCAGATCTCATAAAAACACAGACTTTTATTCCACTACCTACTCTAATCATTCAAAGTTATGAGCTAGGTAAGTATAAGCAGCTAAAATTTAGGAACACAGTTTCAGAGGTAGGTATTACTCACGCAAAAATGTGTTGTGAATTGAGGTCATGCCTTCTAATCAAATTCTGTAAATTGTCGCGTAATTGAGCCTTTTTAAACGTGCTCCATTTAAACCTTTGCAAGTTTCGTTCCAATTTTAACAAACATCATAATTCGTAACCCACACATTATTAATACTGACTCAATAGCAAATTAAAAGCAGCCGACGAGAAACGCAAAAACTTGCTGTGATGCATTAGAGATCATTATTTTGGTGCATCGAAGTGATCCATTGTTTACGTTTTGATTGGATGTTTTGTCGGAAATAGTTTGCGACTGGGACGGATAAAAATAAATTCATTGTAAACCGATAATTGATCATTGATCAGGAAAATTGGACAGGACTGTATATATCAACGTTAAATCATGTTGTTATTTCATCATTATTTACTTCTGTTCCGTTAATTCAATTGAATTAATTTAAACCGAATACTTAAACATATTTAATCTATAAAAAAAGGTTCCTGTGTGTACGATCGGAGATTTCTAAAGTGTAATACGGGTTTTAAATTGGCGGAAACCCTAAATTGTCCATTCACGAGGGCAGCAATTACGCTCAATCGTGTCCACCTACATTTTGATCAACCAGGCAAAAGCCACTAAGATATTTAGATAAATTGACGTTTGTTTGTTTGCTCTCGTTCGCTGCGATTCGGTCTTAAATCTTCTCTTAAATTAAAAATTTTCATCTTCTCAAATTGTATCATACCTAAAGTACATCTTTCTTTTAATTTATCATTCCTGGACTCGAATTTTTATGTTGTATCATCTATATTTGAGCATTACAGGTTTAATTGGTTTGTGGGAGGTAAAATGTCGCAAATAATCTAATCACACTTAAGTAATAAAATAATTTTTATATTAACAAACATGCCACAACAAAATTGTTACATTTTGTTGTTTATATACCATGTAGGTTTAGAATTGTTTAAAATGGTGATATATTTCAAAATTTAAAGAAGTTTTGTCTACTAATTTTTTAAATATATTATGTTACTTTGTTATTAATTATTCGGTATGCTTTGTTTAAATTTTTATTGTCAAATTTGTTATTCATAAAAGTGTCCTGCTGCTAATGACAGTTTATATACCAAAATAACAAAAACAATAATGTAAGAGTTAAATAATAACCCGGATGTTGATGTGCCATACACGTATTGTATTGTCACCTCATTTACCAATCCCACATAAGTCTCCTGTTAATTCTCATTCCCGCGACACGTCCCAGTAATTAATTCCTGGCCCACCTCTGCCTTTTAACCATCATTAGCCATTAAAGAAACGAAAAAAATAACACAACGTAATACAATAGTTATTGCCGACCGTCGTATAGAATACATAGGCAAAACAGCGTTAGTACAGTCCGCTCTCTATCACGGTCTAATGCTAATCATGTTGATGCCTCTATCGCTCCGCAATTGATTCCGTTTCGCGTTTCCAGTTTTTGTTCCAGTCGACGAAGACGATTTGTGTCGCAAGTGTGGTAAAATGTTAAGTGGCGTTGCTGTTTTTCATGTGATCGTGCCGTTTTTCCTGTGCTTTCCCGCCGTCCTATCGTATTATTTTAATGATAACCAGCCCACTTATCTGACCGGTGCGGTCGGCGATTATGTGATCTTCAACTGTGAGATCGACTTCCCTCAGGAGATACCCATTCCCTACAAACTCATCTGGAGGAAAGGAGTACGTAAATTTTTAATATACGCTTCTTACTAAGATAAATTCGAGAAAGAAGTAATGGAACTTAGACCATAAATATCTCAACCTTCAACGGAATGTTTGTTAACACCTTCATCCACTTAGGTCTCCAACTGCATGTCAATGAAACCATATGTGGACATCAGCTATAAATATAGGATAACAATTGTATCAAATTAAATGGCCGCAAGTCGTCTTTAATTAGATTAGTTTTATCGAAAGTGGGAAGGAAATAAATAAATTTAATCACATTAGTTAGGTCAATTTTAAATTAACTTAACGAGAATAATGTAAACAAAATTAATTATAGAACGTTACCCAATTTATTTTGATTATTTATGGTATACCTTTTATTTGCTTATTTTTGTTATTAGGATAATTCTGGACCTTTTGTCTTTGTACATTTATTGATATAAACGTATTGTTTTTGTTGTTTGTTTATCAACTATTTAATATCAGTAATTAATTTTCACAACGATATTGTATTGCAAATAATTTTATACCATAATAAAGTGTGCATTTCAAAATGTTTTCTGATCAGATTACTAATATTAAATTTAAAAATAAATTAATACTGGTGAATAATAAACGACTTCAAATATATATTTTTCAATGTCATTATAGGATGGGAAAATATAAATATTTACAATTTCAAATTAAACAGTTTTAATATAATAAACAAACTGTAACTTAATTCAGGGTGAAGTTATTTATTCGTGGCGAGATGGAATCGTGACGGAATCCGACGATTACGTAGGTAGGATAAATCTTCTAAACAGAGGCTTCCACAACTTCCAACAGTATGGAAAGGCATCCATCAACTTAACCTCCATCCGAGAATCGGATGCTGGATGGTTCGAATGCAAGATCATCTACCCCAACAGAAATCCCAGCAGTCGTAACAATGGAACGTGGTTTCACCTCACAGTTAGCGGTACGACAATTATTTATAAAAGCTATTAAAATTGTAAATCAATCCCGCTTTTCAGGTGGAAATCTGTTGGCTGTGCCTCCGATAAACAAAACAGTCTTGGAAGGGGAGGAGGCGCAGTTCGATTGTCTGGCAAAAGACCTGACGGTTAAAATAAAATGGTTTAAGGACAATATTCCTCTTGAGGAGTACCACGATCTCATGCAAAGATCTTGGATAACCAAAGACAACACCCTTGTCATTCATCCCACTGATTTAGGCGACTATGGCGAGTATGAGTGCGAAGCCTCCAATGACATTGGAGAAAAACAGCTCACCAGAGCCTTCCTCAACGTTCAATGTAATTTTTCATTGTTATATTTGTTCGTGGTTTTTATGTTTTATTGTTGTAGACAAAGCGAAGGTTATATACGCACCTCCAGAAATCTATTTACCATTTGGAAGGCCAGCTTTGATAGACTGTCACTTCAGAGCAAATCCACCCTTAACCAACTTAAGATGGGAAAAAGATGGCTTTTTATTCGATCCTTACAACATTCAAGGTGTGTTTTACAGACGAAATGGTAGTTTGTATTTCAATAAAGTTGATGAAACACACAACGGAAAGTAATAAAAATTTGTAACTGTTTAAAACAAAAGTTGTTAATGTTAATTTTTACTAGGTATACTTGTACACCATACAATGACTTAGGGACTCAAGGTCCGTCACCAATTATGCACGTGATGGTACAAAGGCCTCCGGTTTTCGTGCACACTCCGCACAATTTATATCTGAAGAAATTGGGGGAAACTGTTGAGATGCCTTGTGATGCTACTGATGGTGACAATGGACACAAACCAATAATCGTTTGGTACAGAGTAAGTATCAATATTTGGTACCATTGAAGGAAAATCTGAAATACTTAATTATAGAAAGATGGGCAGTCTCTTCCTGTGGGCAGATACTCAATAAAAGACGGCAACTTAACAATAGTAGATATCGAAGAACATGATCGAGGATTATATCAGTGTTCTGCCACGAATAAAGCAGCGACAATAACGGCAGAAACTGAACTGTTGGTGGAGAATATTCCATCAAGTGCACCATACAATTTATCAGCAGTTTCTAGTCCATATTCAGTGCATATTAGTTGGTTGGCTGGAAGACAACGAGCGAACATTGACTTTAGCGTTTGGTACAAAGCTGTTGATCAAACTGAATGGAAGACGTATCCTGTTCCGAACATCAGGACTTTGGAGGCCACCATTACAAATTTGAAACCTGGTCGGTTGTTCTAGGTTGTTAGTATGTAAGTCTCAATAATTAATTTTCTTTATAGAAACTGAATATGAATTTATGGTACTGTGTAAAGACGATAATGGTGACGGATTGTTTAGTAAATCGCTTCGTATTTGGACGAAAAACGCAGATGGGGAAACAGAAACGTTCAAAAGCACCGGATTTCCTCCAATTGGTTATCCTAGAAATGTGACGGTTAGTAGTCAAAATGATGGACTTTTGGTAACCTGGGAACGTCCTGAATATGGCATGGAACATTTGAAGAAGTATGTTGTGAGATGGAGTCAAGGTCCTGATGAATATATATTTGGATCCGATGAAACAACTGATACAAGTTATTTGAGTAAGTTGGACGAATATATAGACATACAGATTCCACAATTAAAATTTTAATTTTGTAGTAACGAATCTTCTGGAGGGAAACGAATACGATATACAAGTAGTAGCAATTTCTTTAGACGATCAACAGGCGGTGTCAGAAAAAGTCACAGCTATTTTTCCTGGCTATAAAAGTATAAAAGCAGTGTCGACTGGCATCATTGCAGGATTGGCTTTTCTTACAGCCGCATTTCTAGCTGTTTTTTACTACAAGAGGCGATTTGTTAAGAACGACAACAGTAATTATAAACAAAATGTAAAAATGTGAAGTCGAAGATTTTTATTGGCGACAAACTGATGTAAATATGTATAGTTTAAGAATTTAGAGACTGCCTTAAATTGTTCAAGACGTAGAATTAGATTTGATATGTCTTGAATATTTGTATTTATGTTAGTTTGTCATATATTTTTTAATTTATTTAACAAATATAAAGCTTACTTTGGACTGTACACTTACCGAAAATATATACAAGTATTTTTATAACTTTGTAAATATTATAGTTAGTCTCCTTATAGTACTATGTAAAAAATATTTAACAAAATAAATTTTATTTAAATCTATCTACAAATATGATTGTATACTATTTATTTAATTTCTATGTCAGTTTGAGGAACTAGGTTGTGTTTTCTGTAAGGTTTGGAGCCCACCCAACTTAAGATCACTGGCAATAATACCACACCATGAAACAATCCAAATAATATGACTAGAAGGAAAATCTGTAATGGGAATATTATTAGTACAACTTATAATATATTTGTCATTATCATTACTTTGAAAAAAGCTCTAAAGGTGTAAGCATCTGACTGGCTTAACATACACACTCCAATTAAAGTAGACAGTCCTCCGTACAAAACAGCACTTCCAATAGTACTGACAGTCTCCAAAGCTCTTTCAGCCCTACTTCCATTTTGTACAGTCAAAAAGGTGTGCCCAATGTGCGTGGCGTAATCCACGCACAAACCAATAGCCAATTCCAATCCAATGCAAGACACCAAATCAATGGTTAATCCCCATCTTTGCATGAAGCCACAGACGTTGACCATGGTGATTAGGACGCAAATGAAGATCCAAAAGCAGATCTGTAGGTCGGTGATGAGCAGTACTGTGCATCCCATCACGCATAATAAGGCTAGTTGAAGGTTTCTCATCACTTCAATGTCGATGACCTAGAACAATAGTTTCGTGGGTTTCGTCTCAATAACAGAAAATGTGTTTTACTTCGTCCGTGATCCATGTGGCGAACACTTTAGACCATACTGTAGAAAACATGTCACCCGTAGTAAAATTCGAACCGGCGGGTATTCGTCTTACTTCGTGCATTGCGGGTATGTATTCTTTTGGGTGCGAGAAATGTTTGAAATAGAAGTTAATACTGGCCATCTAAAAGTGTCTTCTATTATTTTAATTACCGAGTTGGTAAATACTTGCCTTTATTTTAGAAACTGGAATTCCACATTCTATTGGTCGTTCAAACTGGAAGTTTGCTTGGAAAATTGCGTGCTTTGGGCTGAAGAGGAATTTGGACAAAAATAAATTAAATCTGTCTTCATCCAAGGGACTTTCGTACACATCTAAAATATTCCAATTAATGCTCAAATTAATAATAAAGAATAATAGTTACTACCATGATTAAAATTGTCGAAGACGAAATTTCGAAATGGATCAACCCACGATACAACGTTAGAGGTGATGTTGCTTAAATTTTGTAACTCATCAACCATTCGTTTGATGTTGGTCAATTCGTGGGTGTAATTAATCTGTCCCATGTACAAAGCAGCATCCATACCATACGTAGGGTAGTAATGCACCCTTGTTTTAATAAATTTTCCCATGTATGTATTTGATGGTATGAACCAAAGGGGATCGAAGTGTTTTTCTAGTTTTAAGGAACTTTCAATACTGAATCCGAGACAAACTATTGAAATTACTATCACAATTATCTAAAAAAGCAATTCTTATTTTTTAATACAAGGATTTTTTAAAGAACATACTTTTCCGGGAGTGGTAAATATCACATTTGTGTAAAGCGCTTCAAATACTTTATTGGTGTAGTTAACTTGACTGCACTTGTTTGGCACATGTTTCTTGTGTTTAATACATATTAAAATACCATTTCGTCCTGAGTTTATTCTATACTCGTCTAATACTAAACAGGCGGTGAAAAACGTTATCGAAAAAATATAAATCATTAACACGCATAAACCTGCATAAATGCAGAACGACTCGAGACATGGCAAAATCTATAATAAGAAAAATCGATTGATATGTATTTAAATGGGTTTTAGTGCATTTACTGTTGATGATCCGATGATGAAAGCAATGACATCAGTTATAGAAGTCACTGTTATTGAAACACCAGCATGTTTCAACATCATTCCAACCTTCTCCGGTAGTGGTCGATTTTTGCAACTTTCCCCCAGCTCGTTCCAACATGTCATTATCACAAACATGTCATCCACACCTTAAATTTTTATTTTTTTATAAATATTTATGTAGAATATTGTCCTACCTAAACCCATTAAAAGAAATGGCAAACTGGTGTGGACAGGTCCATAATAAACTCCAAACAAGGAACATAAACCACATCCAACTATAAAAGACATGCCTATAGTTAATAATCCTAATGATCCTAAAATTACCTGCATTTAACTTTTATATACACTTAGTTGTAACAGTTTTGGAAACATACTCTTGATTCTATGAAATTGAATTTGGATAATACTATTTGTACATAGATCACCATGATGAAAACTCCAAGAATTAGTTTGTTAATGTCTTGAAACATAGTCGCGTTGCTAATGTCTCCAAAACTTCTTCCAGATGCGTAGACATAATCGTAATTAATATATTGGGATGCATTTTTCATTATTTCTAAAAAATTTAGTTCCCAACTCAAGGCTTCTTCTGATGCCTAAAATGTATTGTTAATTTGCATGAACAATGTTGACAATTCGGAATGGATTGTACCCAATCAGCAGTTCCCGCCATATTCCCGACTTTATCCATATCCACAGTGGAAAAATTAATATTAACCCACCAAATATTGGTGATAGCTTTGGCTTTTACTATTTTGCCACTTGAATCGGTTTCTATGCCTCCAAGAAGGTCTTTGTAGTTTTTCATCCTTCCAAAAATAGGACTAAAATTGAAAAACGTTTATTTTACATCTTTGGCGATTTTAATTGAACTAACTCTGTCATTAAAGAGTTTATCACACTTAAAATATCACTTTTTGTCAACTGTTCAATTTTAGTTTCGTTAAAGTCCCACAATTCTAAAATACTTCTTTCAAAACATTCCTGTTGCATTACTTCTACGAAACTACAATACAATGCAGGATTTAAGTTGATGCTTGGGTCGAAAGTTTTATTGTTTGTGGGATCCGAATTATCTAGATTAAAGATTTGAAGGAGCTTTTTATCCATTTTTGGTATTCTAAAATGAGACGCTAAAAATTAAATAACAGGGTCGAGATAATTGATATTACTTGAAACAAACGTCTTCCCATCGAATGTTATCTGAAGTCTTGGAGTTTCTGACTTGATTGTCTAAATCGTAGAGCTGGAAAACGGTTTAAAATCAATTGAGGTATAAACAACAAAGATTTTTACGCACAGTTCTCAATACGTCGGGCGTCAGAACGTCATCTGCGCTAATAATGACGCTTTGCACTCGAAAGCCGCGTTCCACCGTCGACATCAGCCATTGGGAGTCGCGAATGAAACTTGTATATGGGGGCACCCATAACTTCAAAGGGTTTTTTTCTTGTCGAAATCGAAAGAATCCAAACGAACTCAAAATCACTACCAGCCAACATATTGCTATTGTTCTTATGGGGAATTTTCCGACATTTACTCCCAATCTAAGGAGAATTCAAAAAAGTGTTAATTCATTAAATAATTAATTAACAAGTAATTTAAAATTAACAATTTTAATTTACACCACACTTTGTAATTAGCTATTATAAATTAAACGTTTATGTTGATTTGTATGAAATTGCCACTAATGCTGTTTAAATCAAGTTTACTAATGGCTATAATAAAAAGAAAGTGCATATTATTACTTAGTTTTTGTACGAGTATTTTACCTTGAGCAAAGTATTTGTAAATGTATATATGTAATCTAATAACAATAAATTTGAACAACACAAGTAATTAATACATACTAATTCAGTAACGAAGAAACGTAAAAAGTAAATGCGACTTACTTGTAAAATACGAGTTCAGTGTGTTGGACGACTGTAGAAGTGCACCTCTGGAAACAACTTAAAATTCCCGCAAAACTCGACATTCTGCAGGCACTCACCAATCGTTAACTAACAATATTTCCATAATTAACAAAGACGACGAACGACTTGAGTAACCAGTTGATTACCTCATTCCCTAATTGATTGAACCTAACCTATATTAGTTATTATTTTTAATTGTTAATCAAATATTTTTAATTAAGCAATTTTATCTGTTGAGCACAATGGAAATTAGTTGTCTAAAAATGTATATAAATAGCTATCTAGGTCGTAATTGTATATTAGAGGATGAGTAATAAAATCAATCTACTTGTTACATTGTATAAATTATTGTAAATGGAGAAACAGGTGTTACTTATCAAATCCAGATTTTTGTTATCTATAGTACTTTCTACAAGTATAGGTTACGAAAAATAATATTATGCGAGTCCACTTAATGTGACATCTGTCATTGTTCTACCAGAAATGTTTAAAATAATTGTAATAAATTATGCAATAAATTAATAATTCAATAATTTACTTAATTAACATGAATTAGAGTATTTAATCTATCAAATATTAATACTGTAATCTAGGTTGCATAATGTTAAAAGCTTTCAAATCCTAAAGTCAGCATTTTACAGTACTGTATAATAATACATAGAGTGTAAGTAAAAGTATATATTGTATAGATGTTTTGAAAAGTTTTTTGCGACCAAATTAAATATTTTTTAATGAATTAATTTATGATTGTTTTTATAATTGAAAAATTTATAAATATTAGTTAAAAAAATTGACTTAAAAATGTAATATAACTAATTTTTAAAATATAAATAAATAAAAAATATTTAAAAAATTATAAATTTCCCATATATTTTTTAAAATTCAATATTTAAACTAATATTGTAGCATTAGCAACTGATGGTAACACAAGCTTTTATAAGTTGAACTTCGATTTTTAATAAACGAAACAAATTGGTCCAGGGGGAAAATTATATGTAATTTTTACTTGATAATTCGTATTTTTTTCTTGAAAATCGTGGTTTGAATTATCGAAGTTAGACTGTAATTAATTAGTTTTTATTTAATAATTGTTTCGAAAAATTTAATGAACAAATAGTTCAAAAATTAAATGGGATATTAATAAAATTTTTAAGCATTTTTTACTTATTAATTTTTTAAATGTTAATTTTAATTTTTTAACATTATTACTACTGTTAAATTGTAATTATTATTATTGTTGTTGAGTAAAGTTCAAAAATTAAATGGGATATTAATACAATTTTTAAGCATATTTAACAGTAATAATGTAACGTAAGAAAATGAATATTATATATTTTACTGTCCCTTAAACCATTAATCAACCAGTATATTTAACATTCCTTTTAACAACAGTAATGTGTAATATAGTAACAATTTTATACTTCTAAGAAATTTATAAAACAATGTGTTGTTTAGTTAAACCTTGAGCCATATTTCCAACAGTATGTGCATTACCTAGAACAATAATGCGACATATTAAATTATAATGTAAATTTTTTATTGCACCCATGTTGCGAACAAGCCTTTGCGAACTGCCACTAATCATTGTTCTTTATCAGTAACGAGCATAATCATTGTTATCACACAAGTACCCAACCAGGAAACCATCAATGATGATTAATCGAAAAATCATTCTTTGTTCGATTGTATCACAAATTCCGGAGCCAAAAATAATTTTCCAATTTAAACCGTTTCATTTCCTTTGACAAACACATCCTCACGTAGTAATTTATTAAATGAAGAAGCACGATTTCAGTGCCATTGTGTGTAAATTTTATTGAATAAGTACCCCGGTACATCGGTGCAATCACATGTGCAGGTTCGCGAGTACACTTCGGTACACACGCACTCTGCTCCTACTCATTAACATAATCGCGGTTTATGATTATTATTTATGGTTGATATTATTATTTTTGTGCTGTTTGTGACGAGGCAACTTTATCGGTTTTTATTAAGAAGTCGTACGCAATTTGAATAGGGTCATAACATTAGAGATTTGGGAGATGACGTCCAGTATTTTTAAAATAGCGATTTTTGTAATTATATCTAAATTGTTATTTTAAAATTTTAAGTCTGTAAATTAATGACGTTTAAAGTGTACTGTCACAAAGATTTTATTGGCAATTTGGTGATTGTTTTAAAATATTCAGAAATAATGGACTATGCAAATTCATTAGACAGATCTAAAATAAGAATTATAATGTCAATATAATTAGTGAAATAAATGAAAAAGTCTGTACTGGAAAACTTTAAAATTGAAAAGAACATTAAAACAATAATTGTGAAAACGTTACTTATTAGTTAAATAAAGAGTAGTAGTCAAAACAAGCATATTAATTAATTGCAATTTTTATCTTGTTGACAACAAAATTGGGATTTGAGATGGCATCAGTAAATTATAAAGAAATACTTTAATCATTAAGATGACATTACATAAGTTTATTTATATTATTCAGAACTTTGATATACTTATTTTAACAATATTATGAAACGTCGACAATAAATATTTTTGCTTTTTGATAAACGTACGCAATCAAAATAAAAACAACTTTCTTTATTGTCTCGGAAATTGTATCAAATTTATAAACAAAATATTACAATAAAAGAGATAATTTGCACACGTGAGTCATTCCCTTTACAACAACCCGTTTAATATTTATCACAAACAAAGGCAAAGGATGAACTCCAAAGATGTCATTCACACTGTTCACCACGTGTTAATATTTACATCAATAATACGACAAAAATTTGCAAAAATCAGATGTGATAATTTGATAGTTAGTCAGCGGCATGATCTTAGTCACCGGCCGAAAGAACAAAACGAAAATCAATTACATTCAAGTCCGATAGCACTTAAAGCTCATATGGACGATTTTGTAGTGGGGAAACTGGCGAAAATGACCTGTAAAAGCTCCAAAACGGCCGGTACACTTGTACGTAGGAGCCGAGCTTCGATTCGTTCGGTCGTCTTCGTTTCTAGGCGTTGCCATACGCACTTTCTCGTGCTTCGAATTCACTTTAATTTGATCCAATTTTAATAACAAATTTTATCAACGCGTTGGAAAATTATTTGTAGTCGAACTGGAACCATTTTTATCCGATTTTTGTTGTCCAAAGAGTAAGTTTTGAAGTCAATCTACCAGGTTGTAGAGGTTGCTGACGTGCTTTTACTCGATTCTTGGCAACAACGCTTTCGAGGAGTTCAACCAGCAATGGACATAAAGAAATTGGACATTCAGTAACTGAGAGTTACCTACAATGTAACACGGTAAACAGCTGATGACGGTAACAATAAACTTATGTTCTGATTGGAAAATTCGTGTCGTGTTGTGATACTTAATTGGCCAGTGTTTGTGACTGTTGTCATTTGGTATGTGAATCGATAGATGTTTTAGAAATCAGCACACCTATCACACACACACACATCGAGGTAGATTAATAGACGATTGGGGCTTTTGTTCAGTAGGACCCTAACCTTAAGTCACCCTTCAGCTCTTCCAGTCGTCCTTCATTTCATTCGGTTTAACTGAAAAATTAACGAAACACCCACATTCGTTTCGCATTAATTCAATCCAATGCGAAAAGTCAATGACATAAACAAATTATTGTATTTCATCCAGAATAGGGAGGATGTATCATTATTTCACACCGCTGACTAAATATAGATTTATGTCTTGAATTTTTAAGGGAGCTAGCTATAATTAGAAGTCGAGTAGAACGTGGAAATGGTTGAAGGCACACAATAAATTATTTAAGCAGCTCGAAAGTCATAAAATTTCTAATGAATAAAAAAAAAATTGGAATCGTCATTGAGGCTCTCTAAAAAACTGAATAAATGTCACCTCTAAAGTAAGTAAAGATGTCCCCTGTCAATTTTCTAGATGGAAAACACACGGTATTAAAGAAGAACGCGGATGTTTTCATTTAGGAAATGAAAACTGACCAAAATTTCACATTCACTACAACAACTTTAATTATGTTTAAATGGTTTGAGAATCAAAATTATATATGTTTCTAATTTAATATTTATGTTTATATTATTATTATTATATTTAACATCAAAAAGGTTAAAACAATTTTACTTCTATTTTAAAATTGAAAAAAATGATTTTAAAAAATTTTAAATGCAAAATTTTATTTAATAAAAATCTTAAAATTCTCTCGTAAATTTATTTGAAATTTTACATTAGTTAAATTTTATTAAAGAAAATCATAATCAAATTCGTAACATTTATTAAAAAAAGAGGAATTTCTGTAACATCACAAAGTACAGAACAATTTTAATTCTATTTTAAAATTTTCCGAATTGTATTTTAGTATTTTAACATTTTAAAACTTTTACGTGTTAAACTTGATTTTAGTAATTAAAAAATCTTTTAAAATAGAAAATATTTTTGAAAGTTACTATATGATAATTTTATTATAACATTTAAAATGAAATAAAATTAATAAAAAACAGAAATAATGTCTGTAACATCAAAAAGGTCAGAACAATTTTACTTCTATTTTAAAATGTATTTTAAAATTTTTAAATGCAAAAATTTTATTTTTGGTATTACGTAATAATATTTTAAAAAAAAATCTCTGAAAACTTTCTAGTAAACTTATTTGAAATTTTATTAAAGAGAATTATTATCATTTATATATTTTATTATTATTTATATAAAAAAGAGGAATTTTTGTAACATTGAAATGTCCAGAATAATTTTACTTCTATTGTAAAATCCTTCGAATTATATTTTAGTATTTTGAAATTTTAGTAATGAAAAATCTCTTAAAATAGAAAATATTTTTGAAAGTTTATATATAATATAATTTTATCATAACATTTAAAGTAAAATGAAATTAGTTCAAAACAGAAATAATGTCTGTAACATCGAAAAGGTCAGAACAATTTTACTTCTATTTTAAAATTAAAAAAAATCTATTTTAAAAATTTTAAATGCACAAATTTTATTTTTAGTAATACGAAATTATAAAAAAATCTCTTTAAATTCTCTACGTAAATTTATTTGAAATTTTACATTAGGAAAATTTTATTAAAGAAAATCATAATACAATTCGTAAAATTTATTTAAATTTAAATTTTTGTAACTTCAAAGAGTTCAGAACAATTTTACTTCTATTTTTAAAATTATAAAAAAAGGTTTTAGATGTATAAAATAAAGTTTTACAATATTTAAAGAAAATCATAAAATATTTAAGATTTACTTAAAACAGAAACAATTTTTTAATATCAAAAAACTTGAATGTTTATTTTTATTTTAAAACTTAAAAAAATTATATTTCAAAATTTCTTGATATTGAATTTTGATTTTAATAATAAAAAGTAAGTAAAATATCTTAAAAAAATAAAATTTATTTGAAATTTGTATGAAGTATTTTTATTATATATTTTCATTATAATTACAGAAATTCAAATTTTTAATATTTATTTTAAAGAGAAACAATTTTTATGACAACAAAACATCGGAATAATTAGCTTCTAAAATTGAACAAAACCTTATTTTAAAATTTTAAATTTTTTGATATATAAATTTTATTTTTATAGATAAAAAATGTAAAAAATCTTTTAAAACAGTAAATTTATTTGACTTTAATTTTATTATATAAATTGTAATGAACTATTTAATATTTATTTAAAACAGAGGCGATATGTATTCTAAATAGAAAATTCTTTTAAATATTTCGAGAATATTTTATTATCTAACCTAATATGATATTTTAACAAAACTGTCTATAATTTTACATTGTAAAAATGTTTTAATATGAAATTTTTAAGAAGATATATTTTGAATTTTATATAAAGTTGATACTTACATTTAAATTTTAAAAATACTAAAAAAATATCTTTTCAAACTGCAAAATTGTTTTACGTCGCAAAACTCAAATAAAATAATTTTTTAAAAATTATTATGTTTAAATTTTTATGGTCAACAAGTGTTTAAATTTATTTTCAATTTTATATTTCAAAAATGAAACAAAAAATTATATTTAAAACGTGATTATTTAATGTTTATTAATCGGTCATATTTTAAAAGATACATTATCACAATTATTTTTAAAATTGTTGGAACATTATAGATAAAATATATTTTATACTAATTAAACTTAAAAACTTTATGCAATTAAATACTTAATTTTATATTGGATGACGTTTGAAGTCAAGTATTAATTAAAATTAATTAATCATAATTGAATTATACATAAATTGTTTTATGATTATAATTTTGTGTTAATGTGCTTCAATCAACTTTTTTTGGCGATAGACAATAATTCTGATGTGTCTATCTATTTTCGGGTTTATTTTGATCAAACACGCAATGCCGTAATTAAATATTCGATGAAAAACTTCAATCATAAGAAAAAAAGTCAATCGAACTAAAATGATGTACTATTTACTAGATAGTTGAGATAAAAATAAAGTTGCTTCAGAATTAGATTGTGTAAATTATCAAATATACGCCTTTTAAAGTATTTAGGTATTAGTTAAGTCTTTCTAATGATTGAATATAGGTGCATACATTCTTTATAAAGGAATTTTCTAATGGCATCATCGTACTTTCACTTCGTTTAGAACGTACCCGATTAAAACCATCACGGTTATTGCTTCTGATGTTACCGGAAATCATTTAATCCCAATAAAATTATTTCCAAATATTAGATTTGGCCAGATTTAGATAAACTCCTTTTTATTTATGTACAAGTACAACAGCTAGCTGAATACGATAAACATTTCCTGTGACCATTATGACTAAAATCACGTTGATAAAATACAATTACTCGATTACCAATCGCAAAACTGTTTAATATCCGTCGTGAGTAACTAATGGTCATATTAATATTAGTTGCTGGTTTTCTATTGGACAGAACAATTGTTTATAAAAAGTGTTATGTGAATAGATAATTAACACCAGAGCTGTATACAAATTTATGTTTTGATCTATTTGCGGCCTGGAAAACTCACGTGCTGTATAACCGACATTAAATCGTAAAATTTTGGTTGGAATATAAAAATATTTCCTGTTTTGGTTATAAGATAAAATTATTAAATTGTTTTTAGGTATTGATTTAGTGTAAAGATAAGTTAAAATAAAATCAATAGCCTAGTTTAAAGTTGTAAAATCAATGGAGTTACTTCGAAGTAACACAAACGTTTAAAGTAATGATAAAAAGAGAAAATACATTGTCTATTTTCTCTCATAATTAAACTGATGATGCGAAAGCGTTACACAATCATAAAATGTTCTGAGCTGTGACAAAAATAGGAAGTCGTTTTATATTAGTACTACAATAACTTGTTTAATGACATTACAATTAATATAGGTCATTTCATCCTCAACAAAACAAATTACCATTATACTTGCATCGAGAGTAATAACAGTAGTTGAATTCGTTTCAAACTCAATTTATTATTTACAAACGTAAAACGAGAAAAAGCAAATTAATTTTTTTATGACATATTGGATGTTCGTAATCATATGTTATACAAGTTCGAAACAGGTATGGCAATTATGGTTCTACACAAACAATAATTAAATATCCACCGATATGGAACCCAGAAATAAAAGTGTTTTTTTTTTCTTTTAGACATGCAAGCTTTCAAAAGACACAAAGCCAGTTTTATCACAAGTGAATTATGTGCGCTTGTACTTTGCATGTCGTCTAGATATGAGACGTGAACAATTTAAGACTACAGACGTTTTTGTCACGATTTAATTTGTTGTGGTACGAATAGTTTCCTGGAAGTTTTATGAAAAGGGTTTTGTTGCAGATGAATCTTTTGTGCATATTTTCCCTACTTTAATAAGTTGTTATTCTAAATAAACATCCAGTTTTTAATCGCTGAGAAAATATCTAAAATTCGTGACCTAGCAAATAATTTGTAAAGATTTTTTACACAAAAGTACCGTTGTGAATTGATGAGTTTCAATCTATGAACTTGAAATAAATCATCAATATTAATGTTTTGAAGAGGAAAATTAAAATGAGACTTTAAGATGATTCCCACCTCACAATTGTAATTCATTAAACTTCAGACGTTCCCAATATGCTAGATCAATTGACAATGACCTGTATAAGAGTTACATGCTGTTTCAATATAATTCATCGGTTAATTTGATGTCGTGGGATTCAACCATTATTTGATTATTCTATACTTGTGTCACTAAAGGTAGATAAAGTTATTTTTTTTCTATTAAAATATTGTAATCAAAATTCCTTCAAGGCTTATTACATTAAAGTAAGAAAAAAGTTAATCAATAAATAAAAATCGTAGCTTGAAAATGTTGCACTGTCGAAACCTTTCGATTTTCCTTGAAATAATCATATTGTCGCTGCATCGTTCTGTTTCAATTTGCCCCAACCCCCAGTTGATATTACTAATGCTTGTGCATTAACGGGCGTATCATCTCTACGTTTCCGCCATTATTTCCTCCGGACTCGACATAAAAATCTAAAAATAGCTTCAATCAACCGAAAACTTCACTCCTCTTCACCTTATTACGTGCCTAATTACTAATTCCTGGCATCAAAGTACGTGGCGATGCTCCAGAATGGAAACGCACCTGTTAATCCCTTTACGTTTGTTATCTGCACAGATAATGTACACACCGAACAAATAGCAAAATGAAATTTATCTCCCGTTTTACAATCAAAAATTGATTGATACATGTTTGTCGTTTTTCAGATTTAGTGTCGAAGAGTCGGTTGGACACAGATGGTTTTATGACAATTGCTTGAGGATGTCCAGCGATAGGAGTAGTGTCAAAATCCATCTGCCACTGGGCGATGAAGCTGGCGAGTCAGTTTCGTACAATGCGAGGAGCGTCTGCAGCCCGCCCAACGAATCTCTCAACAACGCCTCTGTTTTAAGGTAACTTTTTATTTTTCCTGATCAATATAACCAATGGCGACGACACACATGAATAAATTATAATTGTTAAATTGATTATCGGCACAATTTAACTAGATTATAACCGCACGAAATAGTTTTATTTGAGCTGTAACGTGCAAATGTTTAGCACAGACCGGTGAATCGATAGTTTAAAAATAGACGCCGAAATTAAGAATTCCAAATTATGTATTCCATTAAACGTATAAAAGGATCAAATAGAGCGGCACTAAAATAGATTTGACAAATTGGTTTACATAATGCCTCAACAATTACCAAAAAATTTTGTTTTTTTTCCTCAGCCTGTTTATGTTTGGTTTAATTATAAACTTTAGGATTAGCTCGTGGATAATATACACGTGAAACTAATTGATGACTTCCTGGCTTGAATGGTGAATGTTGTATGGAGAGCTTTTTGATCTGACGCTTTAATCAGGTGCAGATTTCCCCACAGAGAAACTTTGCCCTATTAATATTTCACCATTACTAAATAAACAATATATTCGGATTCGTAAAATTCAACCTTTAATCCGCGGGTACCACTGGCTACGGGTTCAAGGTTTTCTTAGTTGTTAGCTTTACACGTGTTTGGTTTATCAACAAAATAGAATTTGTGTCACTCACTCAAATATTATTCATTGTATATTAACATTATTAACGATATAACGGCGGACAAAGACGTGCGCCATTATTTGTTAATTAACTGGTTGAAATCTGATAAGCACATGTGTCCATTATCTGTCGCAGTCGCATTATTTTGTAATCAGCTGGTGCGATTTGATTAAATTTAATTAAATATGTGCGTGGTGAAGCATCTATTCGAAATATTTTGTTGAACGTGTTGTCTGTGTTTGTGTTTGTAAATATGGACCACAGGAATAGGTAAAATTATTTAAAAATACTCATAGTTTCGAGTCTGACTAGGATGGCACAATTCCAAGTCTAGTTTAAATTTTATCTGTTAATATTTCCTTGTGCACTGCACGAATTTTCAACAGACGAAAAATTAAACTGTTTTATTTATTTGAGGCTTTGTAAAAGTGTGCTCTAAATTCGTGTTTATCAACTAGCTTATGGGTCAATTTAATCGTTAATTAAATATTATTTATTTGGATAAAATTAAATTACTTGTCCTGATTAAAGTTTTAATATTAACTACGTTGCTAATATAGTCAAAATTTGGCTGCACATTTCATCTATAGTTAATAATTTTTATTTTATTTTTAACAGTGATTTTCTGAGAATATTATTTTCAAATGCAATTAATTAAAATAAATTTGCGTAGTTTATTTAAATTTGAACTAAATTTTCAATAAAATATTGATATAACAATTTAAGTAATTATTAAATTAATTGAACCTTCTCTAACCTTAAATATTTCTTAATAATTATAATCAGATTTTATTTCTAAAAATCTCTCCTTAAATTAAGATAAGATAATAATACAATATAATTTTGATTGTTCCTATTGTAATAGTTTTAATACAATGTAACTATATAATCTATTAAAATTAAACAGGTGTATTTCGGTAGACGATTTGTACTTTTAAGAAAAATCATGAAAAAACGAATCAGATAAGGTATTGATTGTACTTCTGTACTTATTTAAGATATATAATACTCATCAATTCATTCAGGAAATTTCATTACTTTTAGATGTTCCATGTTTGAGAATGTCAATAACAGCCAATTATTAGTTGACGCACTAATTGTGAGTTTGTTGCTTTTCTTGGTTTTGATTAAAGATGTAGGAATTATAATTTGATTGGAATCAGGAACAGTTTCTTAACTTGCCTTGAGGCAATCTATTATTATTATTGCTCAAATGGCAATTGCGTGTTCAATGCTTGGAATTATTAGGATTATTTTTAAACAACACAATTGTTAACAGGTGTTCATCAAATATACAAACATAAATTTTTATTTTTTTTGTACAACCAGTAGATGCTTAACAAAGTCCATCTAGATAAAATAACTGTTTCGAATGTTTTAATCGTTGAATTTATACGTTGAACTCCAACAAAATCACGTTTCATACTTTTATTTTGTTGAAACTTTTACAACAATAGTTTATTTTTTCGATAATAATTATTCATTTATTGTCAATTCATGAATTTTTCAAATATTTTGTTCTAGTAACTTATTGTTAATAAACTGTTGCTCACTATTTGTTTGGGTATTGTAAAAGTGGACAATAACTTTAAAACAGTCACTTTGAACATCTGGTCATACAATTTCAAGAACTAGACATGACAGAAGTGGTAATTTCATGTACACATATTTTTTTCAGCGGTTCCCAATCGAATCTATGCAATGGATCGTCCGGGGTGACGATCGCCGGAGCGCTCCGGAAGGTGCCCAACAGCAGCCCGAGCAACAAACGGCCCATGATCTCGTTGACGCATCTGCCGAAACGTCCGCCCGTCGACATCCAGTTCAACGATCTGTCCTATTCGGTTTCGGAAGGACGAAAACGCGGCTACAAAACCATCCTGAAATGCGTCAACGGGAAATTCAAGTCCGGCGAACTGACCGGCATCATGGGACCATCTGGAGCAGGGAAGAGCACCCTGATGAACATTCTTGCCGGCTACAAGTAAGTGTTTCGATGTGATTAAGGTGTTGATTTAATTAATGTCTTCCCACGTGATTTATCCACTTGAAATGAATCAAACCCTGACCTTTGCAACGTTTAATGGACTGTGAATTATAAATGGAAAATTAATGTGTATATTTGACTGATCTTTGGTTGAGATTAGTTTTAATCTGCTTTCAATTATGAATTGAAATAGTTCCACGCCAACAAAACATTAGGACGGACTAAAATAAGTTTATAATTCCCCTTTTTAATTAGTGAATGTTCGTTTCCTATTCAAACATAATTGAATTGGCGGACAAAGAAAGGGAGAAATGTCATTGCACCTTCATCAATTATTATAGTATTTCGCTTGCACAGTTTTGACTAAATTTGTGTGACCCATTGAAATACATTTATTGGGACATAAATTGCGAACAATACGACAATTCAATGATAGCAATACGTTTGTCCGTCGATGAATCATACCGTGACTCTAATTGAATTTTTATAACAACATGAATATTTAATTACTAAACAGTCTTCAATTTAGCTATGCGTAAATTAAACATAACCAGTTGCAAAACGAGTCTAAATGTTTGTTTAACACGTTAATTATTTACACCTTTTTTGCTGTTTATTTTGTTCATAAATAGAACTAGCAGTTAACAAGCAATCGACATAAAACAAAGTAGTTCTAGGACTATTTAGATACAAAAACACTATAACATTCAAATTGCTTTTGTTAGTTTTTGTGCCTGGGGCCACTTCAAAACGTGTTCCCTGCAAATGTCAAAAGTGCAATTAGCAAAAGTAGTAACAGGAAGATAAAATTATGATTTGCCGGCATCTATTTTGTTTTTGTTCAGGACGTCCAACTTAAGCGGATCAGTATTAATAAACGGAAAGGAAAGAAGCCTGCGCCGCTTCAGAAAAATGTCCTGTTACATTATGCAAGACGACTGTTTGTCTCCTCATTTGACGGTCAAAGAAGCCATGACGGTTTCGGCGAATCTCAAATTGGGCAAGGGCATCACCAGGTCGGAGAAGAAGGTGGTGATCGATGAAATTTTGGACACGTTAGGTCTTCAGGATGCGGTCGACACCAATTCATCAAGTCTGTCTGGTGGACAAAGGAAGCGGTTGTCTATTGCTCTGGAATTGGTGAACAATCCGCCGGTGATGTTTTTCGACGAACCGACAAGCGGATTGGATAGTTCGTCGTGTTTCCAATGCATCAGTCTGCTGAAGTCCTTGGCAAGAGGTGGAAGAACCATAATTTGCACAATCCATCAACCTTCTGCCAGATTATTCGAAATGTTCGATCATTTGTACATGCTGGCCGATGGACAGTGCATCTACAAAGGCAGCGTTATTGGTTTGGTGCCATTTTTGTCCAGCATGAGTTTACACTGCCCTAGCTATCACAATCCGGCTGATTATGGTTTGTTTAGTTTAGTTTCATATATCACAGGTTGCACATGAACATTTTTTGCAGTTATTGAGGTTGCCTGCGGAGAACACGGCGATTGGGTGCAAAAATTGGTGGTTGCCGTTAATGCAGGAAGATGTAACAGTTTTGTGAACGATAAGAAGGAACCGAAGATGATTGCCAATGACATTTCCAAAGAAACATCGACTGTTAAAACGGACGAACCTATCACAAATAGTAAAAAGCTAGCAATCCATCTTAAAGGCACAAAATTAACTTTAACTTTTAGGTATTTCAAAGCCTTACAGTGGAACACCAGCTGTAACTCCAGCAACTTGTACTACATCACTGCTGGAATCTTCGGAAAATCTAACGGCGGCCGACAAAAACGGTTTTCCTACAACAGGTTTCCAGCAGTTTTGGATTTTGTTGAAGCGCAGCACTAACATCATAGTAAGAGATAAGACTTTAACCAGAATGAGACTTTTAGCACATTTTATTATTGGCGTATTAATTGGATGTATCTATTATAACATTGGAGATGATGCTGCTAAAGTTATGAGCAATGCTGGATGTTTGTTCTTTAGCGTTATGTTCATGATGTTCACAGCTATGATGCCAACAATTTTAACATGTAAGGCATAATTTTTATTTTGGTAATAAAGATATTTAGTTTTCTGTTTTTAGTTCCTTTAGAAATGTCTGTCTTTGTACGGGAGCATCTGAATTATTGGTATTCTTTGAAGGCGTACTATTTCGCAAAAACTCTTGCAGACATACCGTTTCAGGTAAACTACGACATTTTTTTATTTATTATTATTTACTGTTTAATTTTTTAGATTGTACTAACAACGTGTTATATAGTCGGTGTTTACTTCATCACTTCTCAACCTTTAGACGGTAAACGATTTGGAATGTTCCTTTGCGCAGCTGTGCTCACTGCTTTAGTCTCGCAAAGTTTTGGTCTACTCGTCGGTGCTGGATTCAATATAGAAGTGAGTCATTAGATGACTAGTTAAGGAAATTGTTACGAAAACATGTTTGCAGGGTGGTGTATTCTTGGGGCCTATCTCAACAATCCCAATGGTGCTTTTCTCAGGATTCTTCGCAAATCTCGACGACATCCCGTATTACATTAGCTGGCTACCGTACATGAGTTACCTAAAGTACGGCTTCGAAGCGTCTATGATAGCGATTTACGGCCTAGATCGACCGAAACTTAAATGCGAGCAGATGTACTGTCACTTCAAATATCCCACCGCATTCTTGAAGCAAATGTCCATGAAGGATGACATGCAGACGTACATAATCGATATTGTTGTGCTCGCATCGTTGTTTTTGTTATTAAGGATAATAGCGTATTTTGTACTGAGAATAAAATTGATGACTGTAAGGCACTAGATGAAAACTGTAGAACCTGAGGAATTCCTTAATTGCTTTTATTAGGACGGATATACGACCGGAATGTAACAATTTTAACAGAGATGGCACAACAATACTTTAATTATTAGAGGTAAAAGACAAAATTGATTGAAGCTCTCTTAATACTAGTATTGTACTATTCATGGTGCTTCTACACCATGGATTTATTAATTAATGACATCTCTGTAGACATGTATGCAATTTTTTTAACATTACTATATATTAGATGTGTCTAGGTATTTTGGCCCTTTAGATTTACGAAATGTATGCTTGTAGGTCTTAAAGAAAAATTTATTATGTACCAGTTACACAATATCTAGACATATCCTCTCTGACAAGTAAAATATAACAATAGTCTACTTAAATTAATTACATAATTCTTTTTGTATCTTGGAAAAAGCAATATTTGGAAAAACAATTATTGTAAAACTCTTGCCCTTGAAATTGATTGATTGATTTGAACAATGAGATTATAATAGTGTTTATTTTAATATTTATATTTAAATGCATTTACATATATTGATAATTTTGATATTATACGCACTAAACTGTAGAAATTTTATTGTGATAGTATTCTAGATTTTTTTATTGTGATGGATTTTATTTTATTTATTATTATTTTACCATTTTGTTCTGTAACCATGGTTTCAAACAGAACTGTACCATACTCAATTTTTTAAAATAGCATATTAACAGTATATACAATTATTATATGTATATATTTCACATTTTCAAAATAAACTTTTTATATAAAGCAACGTTTTTCATTTAATACAATTTCTAATATGGAAATAAACAAATTTCAACCACAAGATGTACAATAATAATATAATTTATAACATTGAGGAGCTACTGAAATAATTCTTTAACCTTCATTTTCGACGTTTTCCAATTTCATGTCCTCTGAGGAGATTGTTTCATCTAAAAACTATACTGTTAATTTTATTTCATGCAATTTAAGGTTATACTTTCCTCTCATAAGTACGTCATCATCGTTCAAAGACAAAGCTCTTTCAAGGAAGACTCTCGGAGGAAAATCAACCACAAATCCTGTAGAAATATGGCGGTTTCTTCTGTTTCTGAATGAATTGTTTGGTCTGGTACTTCCAATCTGAAAATAGGAATTGTTATTTACTTGCATTGTTTGTGTATTAAAAACTAACTCCTTGAGCTACTTCTTCGATAACCAGATTGGAAAATTCATCCTCCACGTCAATCAGGAGATTCTCATCTATTAACAAACAATAAATTACATGGTAATCATTGATTTCCATTGAAACTCACCATCATTATAGGGAATACCGTCCAAACTCTTGATACCCGGTAGAGTACGCTTGATGGACTCCCTGTATGTGCTGGACGACTCAACGTTGTTATTTCCAGCTATGAAAATACTTTCTAGCTTCGAGCAGGTATTCAGAAATGACAATGTGTTGCTAATAGTGATGTAATTGCGTCTGACATCAAGAACTCTCAAGTTTGATAAGAAAGCACAAGGAAGAAGATCTTGTAGCAAATTATCGGCGGCGTACAACTCTTCCAGCATCTCGAAACCGAATACGCTGTCGATTGTATTCACGCCGCAATTATTCACCCTGAGAATTTTTAAATTTTTTAAGCCGCAACCTAAGTCTCTCAGGGACGAGACATAACTGCCATCTAAGATCAGCTCCCTTAAATATAAAATTTTACTATACTTACTTTGTGAATGGTTGATTGATTACCGTAAATTTGGCGTAAGTATGCCCAATTGTTGTAGAGGCAATTCCCTGGCGATCACCTTTAGTTTGAGTTGCGTTATTGACTCCAAATCTTCGGTGTATGATAATTCAACCTGAAATTTATTAGTTGTATTACTCGAATTTTTGAGTTAAATACATACATACCAGTAACTCCCTCAGATTTTGCTCTAGAGGAACCCTGCTACTGTTTCCTACCACATCTATATTCTCCTCATTCTCATCCGCACCGTGGTCGGAATCTGAATCCAACGACAAAGGCGTCAAAACCAGCTGTATATTTTGTGCATGTTCATTATTATTCATGAGCTCCTGCCCAATGAAGTCTTCCTCTAAATTTGGTGGCATGATCTCTTTTATAATATCGTTGTTTATTTCACTATGGCGATTACTATGGTAACTCCTTATTGATTTCAAGCAACGCGATGGATTTGAAGAATTAAACAAATTATGCATACATCAATTTTATTGAGTTTTAATGATTGAGTTACAACAGAAACACAGAGATTTTACTTTTCGTATCAGTAAGTGGTACTATTGACTTCTTAATTAACATACATTATAGTTAATTATAATTTTGAAGCCTTAGATTACATTTATTATATATTTTTTCTATTTTTCAGTCATAGATGCAAAGTTGAAATAACCTTGCAAAACACGTCAAATTGTTTTAACTGATTGACATGTTCTTAATGTCATTTATCCAAAGCAATTCACACGAGAAAGGATTTAACTTATTTGATTTAATATAGATTTAAATAGGTTTTACATTATCCTATTTTGTGCAAATCACTTCAAGATAATAAACAATATTCATATAAAATACATTATCGTTAAAGTATACATTTTATAACTAATAGCAACAGGATGAAATTGATGCACATTAATTTTAAAGCAACATAAAATGCACATTATTTTAGAGCGTTTTTATAACCCCAACAAAAGTGACATTGTGTTTAGGATATGTCTAATTCATATCGACCTTTTATTTATGATTATAACACACTAATTACAACAGCATTATATTCTAATGCATATGTCTTTTGATATGCCAGAGCATAAAGAATTGTATTTTGAGCACACAGATTTATTAAAAATATTAAGTATAGTCACAGATAAATTTTATTTTAAATAATCATAAAAAATCACTTCTGGTTACTATTTAGTATTTTATAATTTTAGTTAGGAACTTAAAGATTACAAATGATGGATTTTGGCACAAATTTGATTTTATCTGCGACTGGAAAGGTTAAAGCTCTTTTAAGAACAATTATCATTACACATATATTATTGTTCAGATCACAAGAAGTTTACACACAAATGAAATTGATTATTTTTGTATATTCATATAATTTTATAACAGTTAGTTTCACATTTATTATATATTTAAACTCGGTAATGCCCTAACTTAATATGTAGATTTCTCAGTTTTAGAGATAGTGTCTTTGTAAGATTTGACGGTTTTGAGATAGAAACTTATACTTCTATAATAGTTACCACAACTGAAATAATTCATTATTCTGTTCATTTTATTGTCCAAAATTATTAATAATTATTTTTAAACATGTGGAACGGTGGAAATTTATGCGTTTTATTTCTATTTCACTTTGTATAACACACAGTCTATTTTGAATTACCAAATGAAAGTTTATTCTACCAACTGCCAGTTATAGAGTATTTAATAATAATAATAGATACGAAAATACTTTTTAGAGACTACAATCTTACTAAATACTCTAATATACTATTCTTAACAATATATCATTATCATAACGTTAATAAATATATTCAATGTATAAATATACCAGACTTTTAAATAGTTTCTTCTCTTAAATCAGTCAGTTTATAAATATATTCAGTGGTATAATATATGAGTACAATACAATAGTTTATTTTTTTTTGTTTTGTTTTTTTTGTTCAGATATGTATAATTCATGTTTACAATTAACAACAAAGCCAAAAGATGGAAGGACGACAGTTTTGAAAAATGCCGGACAAAACACACCTTTAATCCCGAGTTTTTCAGACCCATTCAGCGACCAAAGGCTTTTTTCACCTGAAACGCAGTAATAATAAGTAAAAGTTAATACTTCGTTTGTTGTATTTTCACCTAGTCGTTAGACAACCGTTACAGATATTTCTGTCTTTCAATGGCGGGATGTAATTGGGTAAGGTTTCCAACAGACTGTACCATTGAGTAACCGGCGTTCTTGGATTATCCAGCATCTCTAACCAGTGATCTCTGCCCAAGCCGATGAAAGCTGAACCGATCATAATGTAACCCATAGGTTCATCGTGGCCGATTCTGCGGTAAAAAACAAGATTTATTACGCGCACGCAACTTTTATTTCTAAACTTTAATCGTTCGGGTTTAATTGAAACTTTAGAGAATTAAAGGCCTTGATGAAAGTTGATGCAATAAACTTTTTAACTCGCTCCAAAAGTGATTCATCAATTGTGGACTTCAAACTATGATTGATAAATAAACTTTATTAAAGTTATAGTTAGTGTATAAATTACAAAGCAGCTCTGTAAATTATGCTATCAAATTAAAAAGAACAAAATCAAACTTTCCGATAGTTATTCAAGCCACATTTTCTCAAGTTCCGAAGGGATCTAAAACTTACCGGTCGTAGTCCATAACTTTTAAAACTAAATACACGTCTTCGATGTTGTTTTCGGGAACATCGAAAACGAAAGCTTCATGAAACGTTGGATTCAACGTGTGGAATTTCACCGATGTCCTCTTCTTTTTTATACGTTTGGTCTGACATAACAAGTACAATTTGACGTACGGATCTGGAAAGGTTATAAAATTATTTTTTGTGTAATTCAGAAAGCGGGAATTGTTTGCCTGATTTTCCGGTGATATCCATAGTTTTGAAGCCGTGTCCTTTGATTATTGTGACTGTTAATCTACCAGCTATTGGAAGGTAGCAAAGTGAGACCATGAGTTCTCCCAAGTTTACTTTATCCTAGAACGAAAATTCGTTGAAAGAAGTCGCAAATTGCCTTTTGGCAAAGACGTCTCAAATTATATATCTTCTATCAATATTTGTAATCAGATTGAACTGCAAAGTTATAATTTGGTGCCTACATATATAGACTTTAATGCGCTTTCCTTACTTTGATATTAGCCAGGGAAATACATCAAAACTCTTGAAATGAAATTTTAAAAAGTAAGAGAAAATGACAAAATTTGTTGCGATAACTTATAGTGTATTAAAGTTATATTGAAGGTGAGTAGTTAATTTAACAGTTCGCTCCTCTAGACTTTAATGAACGAACTTTGATTATCTTTATATTAGCTATATTCTTGTTTATGATATTTCCCAATAAAATACATCAAAAGGCCTGAAATGACATTTTAAAAAACGAAAGAAAATAACAACAAACATATATTGCAATAACTTAAAATGTATTAAAGTTATATTGAGAGTAGGTACTTAATCTAATAGTTCCGCTCCTTTCAAAACTTATACCATTAAAAGTTGGCAAAGTTTCGGTGTGAAATTTTATCATCCTAATCAATACGAGATGATTATCCCTGTACTGTAATCTTCTCCTTTAACACTGTAATTATGCCGAGTAAGTTTTGGCTAATCAGATACAGTAAATCAGGACAAAAATGAAGGTAAAATTCGATAGAAAACGATGGAACTAAAAAAATGGAACAGATACGTCGGGATGGCACCGTAACAATCGGAGCTTTTAGCAAAATTGCCCTCCTCGAATGATAAATGGTTTGGAATAAAAGTTTCTGCCGCTTTAATTGTGAATTATGTGAATGTGTTTTTTATTTTGTTGCGCCACACGTGGTTGAAGCCGATCGTACAAACCCCGAAAACGACGGGAAATCGGGTCAAGGCCGGCAAAATTCAATATAGGGTTGGAAGAAAAGTAAATGCCCCAGACACAGCTAAAACCGGGACGCACTTTTACTGCTACTCGTACAGGTGGCCGAAATTAGCCGTGGCGAAAATGTTCGTTTGAAAAATATTAGAATTTATTTAGGTTGATAAATCGCGTTTCGCGTGCCGCATTAATAACGGACGAATTCGTCGAGGGCCCGTAATGCAAATAAATGGTGTTTGCGTGTTAAACGATGCCGAATATTATTCGAAACGAAAAAATGATATTTTTGTTGTTTTATAATCCTCGCGTTTATTTTTTTCTTGCGGGGAATTAAGCCATTTTCAGGACACATACATATTTTTTTCCAGGATCGACACTATTCAACATGAAATATTCATTATCGGCTTAATATTTAATAGCGTTGCAATGTGAAATTATGTCAATGCTCTTAACACATATTATTCGAAACGAAAAAATGATATTTTTGTTGTTTTATAATCCCCGCGTTTATTTTTTTCTTGTGGGGAATTAAGCCATTTTCAGAACACATAAATATTTTTTGTTCACGATCGACACTATTCAACACGAAATATTCATCATCGGCTTAATATTTAAAAGCGTTGCAATGTGAAATTATTTCAATCCTTTTAACACATTTTCAGTTTGCAAATATTCTCCTATTACCACTTCAGTAACATTTCAGTTATTTAAACAATTGTTATTGCCTAAATTATTTAGTATTTTAATTACAGAGAATGAAAGAGCTGAAATGAAAAATTTAACAGTGTTCCAGAGTGAAATTATTTGAAGTGATTCTTAATTTATTCTCAACAAGCAGACATAAAAAATTAAAAAAAATTATTAGTTATTGCCTAAATTATATTGGTTTTCAATTACGGAGTAAGTTAAGTTTGCAGAAATTTTCTTACTACTACTTCAGTAAAATTTCAATTATTACTTACTGTTTAAATTATTTAGTATTTTAATTACAGAATAATTTTAAGTTGAAATGAAAAATTTAATAGCGTTCCAGAGTAAAATTATTTCAAGCATTCCTAACATATTTTCAGCATGCAAAAATTCTCTTATTAATACTTTAGTAAGGTTTCAGTTAGTTAAACAATTTACCACTTATTGCCTTAATTATTTAGTATTTTAATTATAAAGAAATTTTTAAATTTGAAATAATTTTAATAGTATTGCAATGTGGTCCTTAACACATTCTTTACTTACTGAAATTCTTTAATTACTACTTCAGTGAAGCTGTCTGGAAATAATTATGTTTAAACCTAAATTAATAGTCTAATGTACGTTATTTTTAATTGAATAATTACAATTTAGATTAAGAGCTTTTTCTCTAGAGCATCCATATTAAAATAAGCACATAATTAAATTTTATTTAAAAGTCAGTTTCATTTATTAAACACCGAACTGAAAATTAAAGCAAACTATTTCTTCATTAACCTCAGAACTTTAATAAAGATAATTTACGAGTTTCTAAAAGCTTTTCCTCGACGATCTATTTACTTATTCTGTCCGATATACAGTAAACATAAATAACCGTTTAATCTGAAACAACGTGGGGTTTTACGGAAGACCTTCGCAGGAATTTAGATATCCCTGGATACAAGTTAAAGTTCATTGACTTTTGGCCCAATGAAATATTCGTTCCTATAGAATTTCAATTTGCAATTTCCACGTATTTCTAAATTAAAAACATTTAAGAACAAAGAATAAAAATAATCAAAATGTCGAGAGATAAATTGGCAATTTATCTTTTATACCTATCAATACCAATTTAAAATCCAATATCACAAAATCAAAGCGGTGTATCATTCATTTGGAGATGCTGCGGTAATAATCAATCCCGTGCGAAGCGTCTTTCCCGTTTCGTTTTCCACGACCCAGTTTGCACCAGGGAAAGCGGGTCAAGGACGGAAAAATACACCGGTAACAAAAGCAGTCACGTCGCAAGTAATATTCGGGATACTGCACAATAAAACCGGTCTTCCACTAACAAAGGACACTTACCTGTGGAGGGCACATAATATTCATTGTGTATTCGATTTCCTGGTGAAGATCGGCGATGTCCATCAGTCCTCTGTAGAAAACGTGGCCGATCAAATCGTGTCTGGAAAATCTGTCGAAGTCGTAAACCGAAAACTGGAGGCAACGATCCCTTAATTCATCATAAGTCACGCTGTAAACGGACGAATTGTAAAATTGATTGGTCTTTTAAAACAGTCCACTCACCTGAAAATAAACATTTCGTTGAATACCGGATTGACGTTTTTGCGTTTGACTTTCGTTTGGAACTTCTTTTTCCTGTCGGGTAGCAAATGCACCCTCACGTACGGATCGCAGCTGTTCTGTCTGCCTTTTATCGGCAAGTCGCGGCACTCCAGAATCTAAATTGCGAAAATAACGCACCTTAAATGGGTTTAAAAGCTAAATTCGCTAACGCCTCAAACACATAAACACACTTTGTTGAGTAGTCGACGCTTTTGTTGCTTACTTTACTTTCCTTACTTGATCTCGACTACAGTTTTAAGTTAATTTTGTTTTATAAGTCGAACATTACGTTATTGTAAATCGAATTTATTGACGATGAAATATAACGTACCCTCAGAACCAATCCTTCCATTTCCTTGTCGTAGTTAAGGGCGAAATGCAATTTTCCAGCGTATTCCATTTCTTTTCCATTGTTGCTTTCTATGGACGCCTGTCTAACCAAATCCTTTTTGTAAAGTTCGGGCTGAAATTATTAGATAGTTTAGAGATTTTGAGGGTTTATCCAATAAATTATTGTTTAGAGTGCCCTGTCTTGTCTAAATGATAAATAACTTTATTTTATAACTCCCGTTTCCAATTTAGTTTATCTAAATGGATGAAATTTATTAAAATGAACTTAAAAATACTTAATATTTAAGTACACTTTGGTAAGTGGATGTAGAAATAGTAAATTATTTCTAAACAAAAATGTATAAAAAATATCATTTAATTAGATGTTAAGGATTAACATGAAAGAGTGGAGCTGACCTAAAAACAGCTTTTCAGGGCTGGAATTAATTTTTAAATTTTGTATAGTCAATAAATCATAACAAATAATATGAAAATAAAATTTAATTAACTTGCTGAGCTGAATATGATGGAACGAATTCCTATTGAAATTAATGTCATAATAATTAAAATAGTTCAGTTCAAATTTCTGAAAGGTGAAAAAATGATAAGTAGCACAAAAGAGGAGCTTAATTAAATTTTAAAGAATTTTTAGAATAATGGAAGTGAGCGTAATTATTATATATTTACAGGGACAGATTCAATAAATTCTAGGTGCTAAGCAATCAAAAAATAAGAGAGTATGAAAACGACTGAAATTCATATAATTTTAAAAGAGTAAAATATTTCAAATGAAAGTTTTGTACAATCAAACAGCAGCATAAAAATGGACTTTAATTAAATTTTATAGAATAATTTGAAATAAGTGGAAATTGCTGCAATTAATACAAGGATGGAATAATTAAATTCAAAGCTGTAAACAGTAAAAAAAAACTATAACAAGCAATCTAATGATAGTATTTAATTAAACTCCAGAAAATAATGTGAAAGAAACTTAATAACTTAAACCTAGTAAAAAAGTAATTCTAAACAAAATTGCAGGACCCTCGAAACTTTGACAAAAAACGGCAACGAAAACTAAAAGGAGAACGTACGCAATTTAAGACCTAAATATTATTTTGACTTGGTGAGTTTACAAATCAGAATTTTAAAAACTTTCCGTTTCCATGTCTCGCTCGTCTCCGGAGATTAGCCGGCATTCTGGATCGTTAAGCCGCTCCGTTTTAATTAACGTTTTTAATTCTGGTCAACTGAAACCGCCTTGACCAACGGTCTTGGATTAACATTTTTAATGTACCACTCCATTTCAATTAAAACAGTTTTTTAAATCGTTTGCAATGATTACCTTGATGTTTCCGATGGCTCGACTGTTCGACCTTTCCAATGAGCAAATGCTGAATTTGATCTCGTTTGGTATATCCAATCTATGTGAGAGTTGCCTTTGAAATGTTTGCAATCTGTCCGGAACAATTGGCAGAGTTGTTTGTCTTAATACCTGTTCAACAACAAACAATACACCTGTGTAAACTGTGTGTAATTATGATACAATTGTTAAACAATTAACGGAGAGATTATATGCTTTGGAGGTAAGCAAATTATGGAATAATTTATCATATCATCCACGTGCGGCATAAACTGCAGCTCGTGCATAAAATAAAATGTTCTAAAAATATTCCGATCAATCGATAAATTGTTACAACTGTAGTTTTGATGTCTTTTATGGTGTTTAAATGAATATAATGCGGAAATTTCGGTACGTTCAACGGAATATGCACCGTTGAAACATCGAAACTCGATTTCAGTTCCTCAAACTTGCTCGGTTTCATATCTGAAACAAGTTTCTAACTTATACATTTCAAAGCGATAATCCGGAAAGTTGTTTATCACGTTACTGAAACCGAGTTTCGGGTGACGAATTTGTGATGTACCTTTTTGGTAACCGTCTCCTTGATCTCCTGTAATATGGGTTGGATCGTCTCGACCTGAAGATCGGGAAGTGAATGGCTGATCTGCACGGATGCCTGATTGGCGTTGTTCGTTGGTATTTGCGATTCTTCGATTTCATGCGAACGTTTACCGCAAGCCTTGTACTTCAACCATCGCCAAGTGACGGCGCAATGACTGCTCAGTGCGGCCACGATCACCAACGCCATTATTGTTAATGCGAAAAATGCTACTATTATATATGGAATTGCTTCGATCCAAGTCATCCAGTCTGAAAAGGGAACTTTTGTCATGTATCCGCAATTTGGGGGCTATACTTTTCATGACGATAAAAACAACGAAAATGTTTGCTGGTTTATATACTCAGTTTAAAAAGTTTTGCACCACCCTGTCGATGAATTTACTTGTTTAAATTAAATATAAAGAAAAAACGCAGAGAGAAATACAAACAATTCCATACGTCACTATTCTAATAAAAAGGAAACTTTTAGTTTGTGTCTTTAAACATTTAAGGAAGTTAAAAATAGTACAAATGCCAGGATATCCATTAACTAATGAAATTCTTTTATAAGAAGGTTTTGTTCTCACATAGGCAAAGATTGAACATTCATCACAGTATGTTTACAAGGACCATTCAACTATGTAATGAAAGGAGTTCCGTAGAAAGCAGAAGTCGAAGGATAACAAATCTCAGCTAAGACAGGTACGTGGTTCAAATAATTATTAAAAATATACTACTAACTCATTTTGAATTCAAGTTTCAGAAGACTAATTGTTGTTAGTTGATTACGATCTGGATTTATGTTTATCAAATTTGGCTTTTGCCTCAATAGTGGTGTGTTCTCGTTTCGAACCAAAAGAGAATTGAGAGGAAGATTGGTGAGTGATGACCACTGAATTGGAGTCTGATAAGGAAGTGGTGTACAGCAAGGACTCGCTGTTGTCAGTGAGGTGGTTCTTTATGTGTTATGTTTCGGGATAGAATCATGCATAGAAGAAGTTGGTAAATGTTCCTGTCATAATGAATGGACAATTTAACTTACTGTACAATCACTCACATCAAAGTGATTCAGAAAGCTCTCAGAGAAGGTGAAATTGAAAGAATAGAGTGGCCTCCACCTTCACCGGATATAAATCCGGTGTCGTTTAAATCTTCCTATGAATATTCATGATGTACCACAGGAAGAATGGAATATCCCTCAAGAATTTATTGATAATTTAAAAAAAGGCATGTACAGTCGTGTAAATAATTTGTTACAAAGAGGGAGTAGAAATACGAGGTAATTAAATTATTAACGTATATTGTTACCATTCGATTGTAAAGATATTTTGTTACTACTTTTTTAAGTTGGTTATTCTCTATTTGGTATATATTAAAACGCTTTAAGACTTCTTTATAGATGTGAATGTAGCTTAATAATAACAACAAATTTTTATTAATCTAAAATTAAACTAGCCTGGTTCAAGACTTTTAAAACTGAGTGTGATTAATAATTTTTAAATTGTTGTTAACTACCTAACTAAAATAATTGAGATTCTTAATCACTTTTCATGAATGTCGTCTTATTGTAAATATCAAGTTTGGGGGCAGTAATTATCTTCAATTACTATCTATCCATTGTAAATGATATTCACAATCATTAATTTTTGAAGTATTTATTTTTAGTGATTTTATTTACCATAATGTGAAAAATTCGAATAAATGATATTATGCAATAATAATTTACTTTATTACATAAATTATTGGTTTTTAATATTATTTGTGACAATAAATAATAAGAGAAAATATATTTGCATCCATTATTTTATTGTTTGTTCTGAAAACAAAATTATTATTATTCTTTGTGTTTCACATCATCGAATATTCAATATCGATTTGCATGTACTTTGTATGAAAAACAACACGGCTTTTAAAATAAATTGATTTTGACTTAAATATAAAAATGTACGTGATCACAATATTGCAAGAAAATAGTAAGGAAAGTATTTTTAATTTTATATGCACTGCGTCTCTTTTGAAGTGGATAATATGAATTTCCTAGATTAAATATATATCAAAATATTTTCAATATATTTTACTTTGACTTGTAGTATCACTTGAATATTTGTGACTCTAGATCAGAATATTAAATTTATTTTACAATATTAAATATTTCATAAGGCACGCACTATATTTATCACTTCATATTCCATTAAATTAAATTAAAGTGACAACAATTTGCTTATTAAATATTTAGTTCTTTATGACACGAATGAAACATGTAGACTCACACAAAATATTTTATTAAATGTTTAACTGAAGCCTCATTAATGTAAAAATCCATGGAGTGTATTAAATTTAGAAGCAACAAAGGTACGAGTATAAAACTGTTTTCAGTGGAAGACGAGACACAATCAAACGCTACATTAAACTTTGTATGAAAATAATTTCCAGGAGTTTTTTTTTGTGAAACTTTTTCGATTTTAACTTTCTGAATGTGAATCTTAAAAATACAATTAATAAGCCGGACTGAATTTCCATTGTCGGCTAAATTATAACCGGAAGCGGATTTATTGTGTTCCAATTTTTATTTTATTTCATTAATTTTAACAATGCGAGTCGTTGGAAAGTAATTAAATTAATAAACATGCAACTATTAAAAAATTTTACTCACGCACTAGAACTGTTACGGTAAAAACTTACAAACTTTTACGGCCGTTCACTTACAATTATTATCTGAAACAGAAAACGTTAAGATAAAATGAAGTTCCATGCACATGTCAAATTGATTTTAAAGCCAATTGAAAACAAAACAAAAATAACAGAAATGAATCGGATCATTTTATTTTCAGTGTTAATTAAAGATAAAATCGATCATACGGTTTGTTTGTTTTCATTTCAGGCTTGTTCAACGTACTTGAGTATTCCCTTTTATAAATGTTGTTGAGTTATTTTAAATTGTTAAAGGTATTTATGGTTTTCGCGTTTATTTACGGGTTTAAATATGTTGTCGGCAAAATATGTGAGACAGGCAAAATGAGTTGTTCACAAAGCCTCTGTTTTAGTCGAAAGTTCAACTAATCTCTGCGATGTTCAGGATGTTCACCTTTCAAAGTCGAATTTTACTTTGTTTCAGTATGTTGTATTTAATCGAATTTTATATTAAATTTGATGAAATTTGTTTTATTTACTTATTTACCTTAGAACGGTAAGATCTTTTTATTAAATCTTAAGTTGTTGATTTCTTCATGTGTCCTTGCGTGCTATCAAGACATAAAACAGATTGTGCGTTTGGTTATTTGATTACTTTTCTTTAGTGTCTGTCAGAAAATAATAAATAAATCCTAAAAAAAAACGTTTTCGAACACACAGGTCATTGTTGTGTAAAAATGAATGTCTGCGAACAAAAGCGCGTGCAACCGACCGCCTAATATCTACATCGTTTTTAGACCACTCTCCGTCCTAACTACGTTCCAATTTACAATCAATACGAGACAATATCGTACAATACTCTAACAATAAACAATACAAAAATTTAACCGTGTTTTAATTATGTCTTTTAATGTTCCTCTAAATGTTTAACAAAAATTAATGACTTATATGTTACAGGGAAACTGACTTAAGTTGACGTGGTATAATATTTTTTAAAGTGTTTAATACCACAAACCGTATTTTGATATATCTTACCATTTCTGAAATATACATTAAACTTTCTCCAATCCAAAAAAGAATAATATTTCTTTCTCAAAATGTATTAAAATTTATTAAAATAAATAAATTAATTAATAAGTTATTTTATATTTTCATAATCTGACCGAGGTCATCTTTTCTCATCTGGAGATACTTCTTGATTATGTATAAAAGTGTTAAATGAATATGAACAAATAAAAAACTTATTACACTTTTTCTAAATTAGTTAAGGTCATTTCATAGATTTATTAAAAAGTTAAATCACTTTTTTCTCAACTAGTGATACATATTTGGGGGTAAGAATCATATTTACAAAAGGGTTTTTAAAAATTTTTATCGTTTATTAAAAAAAATAAATAAGTTTTTCAAAAATTTGACAAAAGTTAATTTCTGTAATTATTTTAGAAACAGACAGATATATCAAAATGTGCTCTGAAGTATAGTTTAAGAAATTTGAACTCCTAACTCACATATACACAGTTTAAGTTAAGTATTTTGTATTTCGTACAAAAGTGCCATTAGAAAATTTTCAGTTCAGTTTCTTTAAAAAAACAATAATAAATAAATGTTTTACAGTTTTTCTGAATCTCACCATTGAAATATACATTAAAACTTTCTCTAATTTCAAAAAGAGTAATAATTTGTTTTCAAAATGTAAAGATCAGTTTTTGTATATATTTTAAGGATAGACGGAGATATCAAAATATGTTTTTAGTTTAAAAAAAAAAGTTCCAGTAGAATGTTTTTTTATTCGTGAGATAAAAATGCGTTATTTAAAAACATTTTTTAAATCTGTCAGTGTCACTTTCGTAGATATTTCCGAAATGGTCAGAGGTAACAAAATGTAATGTTAATTTATAATAAGTGTATAAAAGGTTTATTAACTTTTGGAAATTTGCTAAAGATCAGTGTTCAGAAATGATTAGATATATCAAATTGCTGATTTGAGGTATAGTTATACTTTTCTCTATATCTGGTTTAAAAATAATAGTCAGAAAGAATCAATTTAAAATATCTGTGTCACCCACCATTTTATATTAGTAAACGCATTCGGCATTTTTCTAAACGTACCCACCAATTTGGCAGCGCACCCATCATTTTTACATGCGCATTCGCCATTTTTATAAACGTATTCGCCATTTTTACAACACTTCGTCATTTTACAGCGCATTCGCCATTTTTGTAAATATATTTTACTGCTACTTTTTTAATTTAATTATTCTTTATAGATGTGAATGTAGCTTAAAAATAGCTATAGTATAATAACCGCAAATTTTATTAACTAAAATTAAATTAGCGTGGTTATTAATTTCACTTTTTTGAAATCTGCTAAAAGTTGGTGTTCGTAGATATTTCAGAAATAGTCAGATATATCAAATTGCTGAACACTTTTGTCTACATCACATGTTTAGTATGTTTACTATGTACACTTGTGTCACCCACCATTTTATACTAGTAGACGCATTCGCCATTTTTTTAAAAACCGGATCCACCATTTTGATAAGAGAATTCGACAGATTACAAGCACATTCACCATTTTTACAAGCGCATTCGCCATTTGAGGCGTTTTCCGTATAATTTTAAGTTTCATTTCGTTCTGACACCCTTGATGGTAAGATTATGGATTAGATCGTCGATCCCGAAAACATCGTCAGTCGATCAATTGATGGTAGCAAAACAGCAATTTGAATGCATTAAGCGTTAAACGCAAGTTGAAAAATCGCTGGGGATTCAGTGTCGGACACAAAATCAATGGCGGGCGCAAACCGGAGGCCTTGAAATAGGTGTTCTGGTCGCATCTGTTGCTCTCCGGGGTCGAGCAACAGGTCCGTCTCCGACAACGGTTTTCCGGCATTCTATTTCTCTAAAATCAAACCTGGAAATACCACGTACACTGAAGCAAATATTAACGTTTCGTAGAACAATTATTTCCTTTGATGTCAACATGTCTGACCACACACTGACGCAAAATTTATCGTGAAATATAACATTATGATGTTCACCCGTCAAAATCAAAGTTAATATGTTGCTTTCAGTCTCGAACGCACTATATTAAACATGTTTTTGCATTTGTCGTGAATGTCAAAGCTGTCTGATTTATTAAATCGATAGTTGTGCAGTGGTATATAGGTGTCAAATTCTCTCGTCAAGTGTCGTTGTCACGTAAATTAATTTCGCTCATAAATGCGGAATTTTACTAGTTTATACATTAAAATATGCATAAAACAAATAATTCAACAGTTTTGTGTTACTTTTTTGGACGTTTTGATGGTTGAGCAAAACCACTTCGTTCAGTTTATAATTAAACGTCTGAAGAAAGGTCTTATAAAAGATGCTCAGATAGCACGTAATGGACAGTTTAAATTAAAGAATTTCTTTGATGCCGGGAAACATTACGCCAGAATGAGGCACGGAAATATAATTAGGTAGCATAACGGTTTATGTATCTACAAATCTGCCTTAGAATTTATCAGTCTATTAATTAAGACTTCTTTTGTTATCCGCAATAAAAGTCTCACCAAACAATTTGTAATTTTTGTACATTTACTAAATATAGAACTGGAAATATGAAATATTGAGGATGGTGTCTCTCAATAGGATTTTATTGCCGGTTGAATAAAAAGACGGGTGGAAAATATGCAAATAAATTCCTCACTGCCAACTTTTGCTTCTATATTAAACGTTGGAGTTTTGTCGTGTTCATATGTTCATTGCGAACATGAGAGAAATATTAAATTGAAGCGGATGGTGTTTTTTGATGTGGAAAATTGGCGGTTTATCTCTCGTGAAATAGTTTATTGTATATAAAAGAATTGCATGAAACAGGTGAGTATATTCGTTTAATTCACTGAAAAGTTCTCATACTGCGAATTGCATTGAATATAAATTACTGATGCGTCAACATTTAAAATAATCCGGTAGTATTCAATAACAGATAAAATCAAAATGAATAATAAATTTTGTTAAATTTACAGATTTGTAACAAAAATTGTCATGCAATTATTTTTTATTGACTTTATGTTTAATCATTTTAAATTTATTGAATTATTTATATTTGCTTTCAGTAACAGTTTTGTTTTTTTTAACAATTTTCTAATGCTATTTAAATTCTTGAAATTATTATCTTATATGTTTTATAAAAAAGTAGTGTAAATAAAAATTATTAGAAATTAAATAAATTACCAAAATATAGAATTAATAAAAATTAATATTGAAAAAAAAAAATAAATAAAATAAAAGTTTATTCAGTTTATTAAAATAAGAGTATATTATTATTAATATAATTTCAAAATATTGGACAAAAAATACTTAAGTTAGTAGTTATAAATTTAAGCACTATATAATGAATAAACAAGCAAACATGCCGTATTAATATTATATAAGTCATATAAAAAAATATTTGGCACAATAAAATAGGATACTAACTGTTGACTAAAATGCGGGTGAAAACATGCACATAGACTCACTGGCTTCGTCGCCGGCTGCCGAAACGTTCTGGATCCGCGCTCTCGTCAAGTCCATATTTAGTTGATCTGAGATGAGTGGAGTTCCCCCTTGGCTTTCACTTGCCTCTGAACCGGTCGGGTGCGCCCCGAAAATTCGTCTGAGCTGTGGCGGAAAGCGACAGCGAGAGTATTTCGGAGCGGCGGGATTTTCCCGCGCACAGCACAGCCCCAACGTGACGTAAGCCCCGACCTAGGCATTCATTGGCCGTGGTCCACGGCCGGTGGGTGAAGGGCACCGCTTTCAAGGTAAGCTGGGGGATGTGCTACAGCTTTCCAGGACCACTGTTGCCTATACGGTTACTTTTACCTTCCGTTTTGCGACGGATCACATTCCGTATAGGATGGAGCGACGGTCTAAATGTATTGTTGCACAATTTTAAATGAATTGCAGTAATTTAAACGGAATTTTTAATTCCATTTTTAAGGTGGATTTAAGGTTATGTAAGCTGCTTCAGGACATGCGACTTTCGCTGGGTATTGATAAAGTGGCAGAAAGCTCTTAGGTAAATTGGATTAAGTTGAAGGATGAAGCAGGGTCCTATTACGTAAAAATGGATATTATAAAGGATCTAATGTAACTTAGTAGTCGTATGTACTTACTACTTCACGAAATCTTATTCATATATAGTTTTTATGTACTATTAAATTAAATTGTACAAATTCTTCTTTTCAAAAGAAATTATCTTTTAAGAAGTGAAAGTTACATTTTTAAATTAATTTAAGTAACAACTATTATTTTTTATTACTTGCAATTTCCACTGTTATATGACATCAATAATAGTTAGTCAAATTCATAATAATTGTAAAATTTTCATTAATTATATTATTTTTTATTAATTATAATAATAAAACAAAATTAAAAAAGAGCGCATTCGCCATAATTGTAAAACGCAATGTCCAGAAATGATGTTTCCTTTTATTTTATCCTAATTATCAATTTTATTATCTCATTAATTTATGTTAAAATACACACATAAAAATGCACATAAAAGTAAAAAAAATCAGTAAAAAAATAAATTTGCATTAAAATGATTTATTAAATTTAAACGAAATATATATAATACAATAAAGATAAAATTTATAAACAGTTTAAGAAAAATGTTATAATAAGAATGTAATACCAAGAAATTATTTAAAAAAATTGTTAACGTTTTTTTACAACAGAAAAATTCAATCAGCAAGTTCTAATGTAACTTAGTAGTCGTATGCACTTACTACTTCACGAAATCTTATTCACATGAAGTTTTATGTACTATTAAATTAAATTGTGCAAATTCTTATTTTCAAAAGAAATGTATCTCTTATGAAATTAAAGTTACATTTTTTAATTAATATAAACAACAAGTATTAATTTTTATTATTTGCAATTTCCACGGTTATGTAACATTAATAATAGTTAGTTAAATTGATCATAATTGTAAAATTTTCATTATTTTTTATTAATTATAATTTTAAAACAAAATTAACAAATGCGCATTCGCCATAATTGTAAAACGCAATGTCCAGAAATGATGTTTCCTTTTATTTTACCTTAATCATCAATTTTATTATCTCTTTTATTTATATTAAAATACACACATAAAAAATGCACACAAATGTAAAAGAAATTAATAAAAACCTAAATTTGCATTAAATTGACTTAATACAATAAAGATAAAATTTATAAACAGTTTAAGAAAAATGTTATAATAAGAAAGTAATACCAAGAAATTATTTAAAAAAATTATTAACGTTTTTTTACAAAAGAAAAATTCAATCAGCATGTTCTAATGTAACTTAGTAGTCGTATGCACTTGCTATTTCACGGCATCTTATTCACATGAAGTTTTATATACGATTAATTTAAATTGTGCAAATTCTTATTTTAACAAGAAAAATATCTTTTATGAAATTAAAGTTACATTTTTTAACAAGTAAAAAAATCTGTAAAAAATTAAATTTGTATTAAATTGATTTATTAAATTTAAACGAAATATATATAATACTAATATGATAAATATTTATAATTAATTTAAGGAAGGAAAATTATTAACGTTTTTTCACAACAGAAAAATTCAATCAGCATGAACTTAAGTTTGTCAATTTGTTGTATTAAATATATATAAAACTATTATAAATATAGTAAAATAACATAAAATTTAATATTTAAATTTCTTATTAAACTTAAAGGGGCAGGACTAGCGCCACTAATTTGATATGATATAAATTCGTCAATAGATCGTAAAAGTCAGATGGACGTCATTTATACAGACTTTTTACGAGCATTAAATACCATTGATCATGCTATACTGTTGAACAAACTTGACACTTTTGCCCCAGGATGGATCCACCTTGTCGTGGTTCTGGGGCTCAGTACCTCTCCACAAACCAGTGGCAATGGGAAGCTAAAGGATCCAACCGCAATTCCAATCCATTCCCAGAAAGATCTCCGATCTTCCTCGATTGGTCTTGTTCTTTCCGAACTCGCCTCCCATATATCTCTCTTCGTCATCCCTACATGAGTTTTCATGTATGTCTGACATTTGGTGAGGTACTGGTGAGGAAGAATTGGCCGTTTTATTTAACAACGAATTATCTTTTGTGCCGCAAATAATAGAAGTTTCTTCATCAGCTTCCAAGATCTTGAGATTTGTCTTACGAAATTGCAAATCCTTAAATTTCAAATTGCATTACAAACTCTGTTTTCTGCACTAGTACGAAGCAAATTGGAGTATTGCAGTATTGCCTGGAATCCCATTTATATTTGCCATCAAATTAGCCTGGAATCTATTCAACGACGATAACCAACATTGGATTTCACGTGCCAAGGATTAATTCAAGAAGCAGCGTTTCTCTCATCATACCAAGACCTAGAAACAGTGTTTTACTAAAAAGCCCAGTTTTCCAAATGTGCAGGAATACCAACAAATATTGCTATGATATTTTTAATTAAGATGTATTATTTTATAAATATATACATTTATTTGTTGTGAAGTTAATTCTGTTGGACATAAATAAAATTTACATACATATTTTATATAATTAGGTAATCATGTTACAAATAAAATTGGTGGTACATTGTTTTATTTAATTTTAAAAGGATAATGTATTATAAAAATAATTTCAGTAATATAAAAAAAAGGTTAAATAACAATACATAATTGTATTATTTTATAATTAGTAGTTAAACAAAATTCAGTTAAAAATAAAATTGGATGATTATGATTATTAATCATTGGTTGATAATGATTTTATTAATTTTTATATATAAATAAATTAATGACAGAATTTATAATTAAAGTAGAATAAAAAGAAAAGAATGTTTAGTAATGAAAACGAAGAAACGATGCCGATTCGGCATTCTCATCGTCCTCAGAAAGGTATTGGGATTATAATTTCAGGAAATGTTGGTACTCATAAGATACTTCGATCAGATCTTTATCTGTTATCGTTTCTGAATAAATCAAAAAATACTGAAAATCAGTAAAAATTGTTATTCTCAGCACCTTGTGAATCGAAGGATCTAATTTATTATAAATTAAGCCTTAATTTTTTAGTAAATTTTATCAAAAATATATCGTAAATAAAAATTAACAATAAAATTTATTGAATAAATGAATATATTTTATATTTTTAGACAGTAAGAAAATAAATTAAAAATATCATATTCAAATATATTAAATTGTTTTGGAAAATTTGTAAATACTTAAAGGCAGCTATATAGAGATAAAATTGAAGCTAGATTTAAAAATATATTATGTAAAAATTTAATTGATCATAAAATTCAGTTAGTTCGGCTTCATATCAAATTGACTTTAATGAAACAGTTTGCTCAAATTGCAAATAAAGACAGCATTAATTACCTTTGTCGAAAATTTGCAATATTATCTGATGCAAAAACTAGAGAAGGCATTTTCGTTGGAACAAAAAACATATTCGTTCATTAACGATAAATAAGTATGAATATTTTTGAATTGGAGGCTTGGCTGGCATTCAAAAATGTCGCGAATGATTTTTTGGGAAATAACAAGTTACTTAACTGTAAGAATATTGGGACAGTGGTATGACATTCTATGGCATTCTATCAAATCAAATACAAGATATCAAGGTAGAATATTAATAAAATGGTTTCTAGATATTTGAACGCGATAGTCTTGATCAAAACCATAAAGAAATTACGCACATACGTTATAAAATAACACAAATTTAAATATAATTTTTTTGTATTAATTGTAATTGATATTTTTATGAGTATTTAAATAAATATATAACTTTAAAATTGGTTTTACTTTAATAATTTGAAGTAAACATTTTTTAATTTTATAGAAAAATAAGGAGTAATGGAAGAAAAATGTGTACTCCAATAATGTAGAATAATTATGATAATTTTTTACTTTATTTTTGAAAACTCTAGATAATAGGAAAATTCAGTATATACCAATTCAGTATAACCTTCATTCACAACAATTGTGTAAATAGTTTACAATTATGGTGAATGCGAGAAATATATATATATATATATATATATATATATATAAAATAAACAAATATTATGAATGAACGTTTCCCTTTGTTTTACGCGAATTATAAATTTACCATATGCTATATATTTTATAATTAATATTATTAATTATGACATAATTCATTTTTAAATTTAATAAAGTTTTGAATCTAATTGGTTTTTTCTATTGTATATTGTGTCTTGTGTATTTACCTCTAACTATAAATTTTATTATTTTTTTATATATGTATTATTGAATATTTTACTTTTTTAAATAAGTTTTGATGTGTTTTAAAAGATATTATTCTTTATAATTGCTCTAGTGATATATTTTATTATTCATTATTTTATTTATGATACATAATTTTTAATTGAATAATGTCCACGTTTCATAAAAGAAGCTCCAATGAAAAATTTTATTATCTATTATTTAATATAATAAAAATTTAATAAATTTCACAAACTTTATTTTTATAGAATTTTCCTGCTGCGTATAAGCGAAAATATATATTTAACATCGGCAACGCAGCAATTCGAGCATGCTCCCATATCAACTGTTGCATTGTGCTAAATGTGACCGAGATTTTCTTAACAATTTAATTATTAAGGACACTTATGAAATTTAATATGACAATCGTGTTTTAACTAACGTACATTTCAATTTTTAAAACGCACCAAATGCCAACTTTGCAATTTCGTCGCTATTTTTAGGTTTATTATCGAATTATTCAGTTTTCAGTCGAAATGTAGTTTTGCGCTAAAACTGTTGAATGTGCAAAACAACTATTAAAGCTCTGTTTAAACATGAATAATGTTTTGCGAAGCGAATCATGGGACAATATTTATTTTGGAGGCGTTAAATGTCTATTATTGATCTTGTCTGATAAAATAATAGATCGGAATATTGTTTTAAATTAAAATCTTTAAGCCTTGGTGGCCACTCATCATAGGGAATTTAAGTTAGTTCGTGCACAACTTTTAATTAATTAATTATATTTGCTAGTTTTCCATCTGATAAATTACTAAGAGTTCTTTAATAAAGTGTTCGTGGAATTCGAGATTTTAATAAATGTTTCTATGATTAAGGATTTTAATTAGTTTAGTAAATTATATGCACCAAAGTCATAAAATTATAGAGTATTTATTACATGGACAAACTTTTCAGTCTAAACCCATGTCAAATGCAAATAGTAGATTCAAACAGATGGAATTGAATATAAACACTGTTTAATTTATTTAACTTTTGTACACCGTATAAAAAGCTTTAAAAAGCTTGAAATTGAGTAAAAAAGCATTTATCGTATTTGCACGATGAAAATAGTATAGACAAAAAAAAAAACGTAACCCAGGTGGATGGAATTAAAACAGCAACATTTTACTGTCCTCTAAAAGCTTTTTGTGCATTAACAGTAGTTTAAATTTCTAGTAAAACAAGTTGTAAACTGGTACAATAACCTTCTGCATCACGTCTTACATATTTGTCGTAGGTGAGTTTAAAAACACATTTACACCCACCCTAAAAAAGCATGTGCAATAGTATGCCTGCATTAATTTTATAGAGTTTTCATATAGATTGGTAGACAAATATTTCTTGTGGATAATAATTTCCTTCACCTTGTACGTTCTTGCCATTTCTCTTTGGCAAAACTTTCGAGTCTGTGCGACCGAAAGTTCGTTGACACTGTCTGAACGCTCAATGTTTCAGTCCCCTGATTTTCAGCCAGCTAAACCATATTAACAATCCGACAACCTGGTCCATTTAATCTCACGAGATCGTTTTCTTTCTCTGCTATATGCGTTTTTTATGTGCAAAATTGTGCTATTCACCAGGTTAATGGTGTGCTTCGAAACAAGACATATTTTTATTTTTTTTAATTAAATAATTCGATAAATTACCAGTAGATAATCTTTGAGATTAAACTTTAAACAAGCATTTTACTTTGGGATGTTCATGCTTTTACTTTGATGTGCAAGTTTTAGAGTTTCAACTGAAATAGACTTTAACAAAAACACTCGTTTTCGATTTGAAACTTCTTTATGTACTCGACGGTTTTTGAAGTCAAGAGATCCTTTGTTATTAACATACTATTTTCTCATCCTGCAGATAATTAATTTTAAGTTTATTTTGTTTTTTTAATTGAAATGAGTTATTATATATATATTGAAAAATTAGCATCTTGGATGAAGTTATACATGCGCTAGTTATTCACTTAAATACTAGGAAAACCTGTACTTTTGTTTCATAATATAAAAGTCGATTGAAATATTCCGACGAACCCAGTCTGGCACAACGTAATGCCACTGTAACGATATCCTGAAAGCTTCCCCTTTGCAAACAAAGAAAAGGAAAAATATTCATTCCGGACTGTTCCAGTCACAACACGTGTCAGCCATATAGCACGTAGTAAGTCAGAATAAAAAAATTCAAGTTTAATCCATTGTAAAATAATCAATTGCAAAACGTTTAGCAGATTCGTGCGGGGTTGTGGGGAGACGCGTGGGGACGGTTCACGTGCCGATTATCACCACCGGCGTTTAGCTCTTGTGTTTGGAAACGTGAAACTCTCCCAAGCAAAAGATTCGGGACGCGTGGATGTGTCCGAACCGTTCCGTTTGTTTTTGGCGTTGACGCGTAAAAAATTTCCCTTTCGCAACCACGCGTTGGTCCGACCCAAACGGTCGATACGGTTTAATTTGTGGGCAAAAATTTTCATAATTTTTCAAATCGAATTAAATCGAGCAATTCTAGACTATTTAATATGAATTTAAATTCCGCGTTTGTTAATTAATTTAACTGGTAATTAACTTCCTGAAATGAATTTTTATCCGAGTCCATGTAAATTTTATCGCGAAATTATTTTGCAAATTGGTTAAAATTAAAATTTGAAACCTTTTGATTAAATTTTAATACACATGTTCGTTAATTAATTCAATTATTAATTAACTTTCAGGAATGTATTTTTAATTCCGTTGCATGAAAATATTTTGTATACTTCGTAAAATAAAAGCTAATTGAGTGAATCCAATATTAAATCAGCTTTTAATCAACTGGTGAATTCGAAAATAATTGTTAAAATTTCATTATTTTTTAAAAAATCAAATTTCCACTGCAAATCAATTAATTACTGGTTAATAATCCTTTCCCGTTTATTACTCCGGATTATGAGAGGTAAAAACTTCATCCATTAATTATTTTCCTTCTTTTCCCTCCCCAATCGATATTTTTATCTTGCAAACTGAGACGATCATTGTTCTACTCCGGATTACATTTTATATTTTCAAGAAAACACTTCAATAGAAAAAAAAAAATGTGTTTGAAACGTAAGAGAGGCAAGAATAAAGTTTTTTGCTTGTTATAATAGAGATAAATCGTTAAGATGTGCCGCAAAATAGGACGGCTCGACATAATGGATTGATAATAATATCGGCGAAAAGTGGATAAGTAAAAGTAGTTATCATCGATTTCCGTTGGGTAAATGTTTAAGGTAAACGTTGGATGCAGCTCGATATCCAAGGATTGAGCTTTGCTGAAAAACTTTTAGTGCTTTAAAAATTCAATATATCAGATACTACTAATCGTAATAAAATGAGTGTAGAAAAATGATAGACGAGGCCCCGGAAAAAACGTGGAAAATATTTGAGTCTGCCCGTTAGGGGGCTTAACGTCTTTGTTTTACCAGAAAAATAATTTTTTCAATTAAAAATGCATTTAAGTGTAAAAATTGAAACAGATAGAACTTGATAATACCAGTTTGGCTCAATGTAAGTCTGCCTCATAAAATTAATAACAAAATAAAGAGTTTTCTTTAGCGAATTAAAATTTAAAAATAAACTAAGAAAGAATAAAACAAGAAAAAAATATGACTATAGAAAATCTCTTTTTAGTAAATTTTAAACTGGCACAAAAGAAAAACTGGATAGACGTAAATAATACTGATTCATTCATGCTTACATTTTTAATCAAAGCGAAATGCTATACGGCCGTGTCACATAAAACGTGACAGTAAAATGATTTTACAGAAGCTGAAACGGTTCATTTTCTGGAGAATAAATTAAAGACTATTTTTAATTTGTGCCCCAATCAAAATGATTAAAAATATCCATCCTATGTTATTCTACACCAATTTCATGAATCGCGATTCTAAAATTGAGGAGAGAAAAATTTTATGTCGATGGATTTAAATAAATAAATATCCCGGATTTCAAACGACCAAGAATATAAAAATAAAAATTCGTTCGGTTCTTGGTGTATTGTACGGGTTGGTTGTGTGTCACATTGAGAAAGACATAAAAGAAGAAAGCACATATGGTTTTATTGCAAGAATCCTCTTAACGGAAGCCCGACATCAACAGGTTTTGTCCCGGGAAAACGGCTGAAACTCCGCAGGTAGCGGAGCACTGCTGATATAATATCTGTTTCAGGGTACAAACGCGTAAATTTCTTTATAGAAAAAATAGAACCGACTTACACAGTATTTTTAATTAAAAATGTGAACTTTAAGGGGGACAAAAGCATAAACAAAAATGCAGCGGGATTGTGCTAAAAGGATAAAGCCTGCCGGGCGCAATTCGCCAATCTCGCTTTGATTTGCCATCGCAAACACGTGACATTAGATTTTTAATCGGACGGTCAGACATAAAAGTCGAATCCTGCGGATGATGAAAATAGAGAGTGGCCGTTATTTTGATTGTGTGTGTGAGGGTCTCTTAATATCGAAATCGATATTTTCATTTATAGTGGCCGGTTAGACACGTGTGTTGACTTTCGACGGTCAAACATGTTTGGGATTTATTATTTTTTTATATCCGACCTCAGTTTCCAGGATTAACTGGGAAATACAATTATCGGAAATGTCAAATATTCCCCGGTGTCGACTGTTTTTTTTTTATACAACTTCAATCAAGGGCTCGATTTCTTGTGCAATTAAATTTTTCACCTAAATAAACATTAGTTAAAATCTTACTACTATTAGCTAAACTGTAGCTCAAATCGTTGCTCTTTAAGCACCTCTAATAATCCTTAAAATTGATCTATATTTTATGAGTCCTAGTTTCATAATGGTGGAACATTCTAAATACAATGTACATTAATCATGCACCCTTATCAATTTCACGACAAACTTCAGTAACTATATTAATAATTTCCTGCAATTCCACCTCTAAAATTTGCTTCAACTAAACTAATTGACAAATTTCGGGTTCTTTGTTGTATTTTATAAGAACAGCTTAGTTAATCTTTAATATAAACTAATTTTATGCAAATTATTTGAGGGAGTTTTTGATGAATGATAAGTTCGTGTTCAAAAACGTGAGGCAATATTAAAATATATTTGAATATTTAATATTTGTCTTCTAAGTAATTTGTAAATGCGACATGATAAATACATCAGACATTGGACGTTATTTGTTGAATCTTGGTACGTAAATAATTTATCACCTTTAGATGGTGTGACAGTTTTATGATTTCTTGCGTTCGGCCCACGTGGCTAAAAAGATGCGGTATAAGAATTGGAAAATTTATTGCGGAAATGTGTCTCTGATTCAAGGATTTATCATCTGTTGTTATGAAGGTTTTTCATCAAAATCTCTAGGCTTTAATGTTGTGTTTTTCGTACAGAAACCAAAAAAAAAAAAAAAAAAACAGCAGGAAAGCAGTAAAAATAATTCAACTTTTGTTTATAAATAGTATATTTATTTATCCTAATATTATTACATCAAAAGCTATACTAACATATATATTTTAAACTTTAATTTTACAGTCATTTAATCATAAATAATAATAATACAATTAACTTTAAATTCTACTGTAAAACATTGATTTAAAATAATTATGCAAATCAAGCACAAACACATGAATGTAAATAATGTACAAATTAATTGTAGACTTAATCTAAAATTCATCCAAAAATCTGAAACATTAGTTACATTATTGTAGGAATAAATATTCGTGTTTTTTTTTTTGTTTAAATTAAAGTAGATCATATTTTTTGTTTGCGTTCAATGGACTTTATTCATATTCGTAAAATAATAATTACAATTACTATCACTCAAAAGTCATAAACTAGAATACAAATATGTACAAAGAACTAATTCCTTTACATTGAGCTGGAAAATATCGACTAAGATCATAAACAAGATCAATTTTTCGATTTGAAGTGTGCAATAATAACATTAATTACGTGATGTGTAAAGTAGATTCGTTGTAGTACGTCCCTCTGAAATTATAAGAATCCGATGGTTCCCTCCATTCAATCTTCATTTATTTACATTCAGTTATCGTCGTGCGTTTTCTTCTCCAGTTTCCGCGTATTAACAAGACGGACACCGAACCAGTCCGACCTCGTCGCAGTTCATACATTTTAGGGCCACAAATTCGGCCGTAAAGTGGTTCCTGTGGACCGATTTTTTGCTGCCGTTGCATACCTGGCAGGGCAGGAGTCTGTATCCGCCGCAGGATTTGCAGGTACTACACGCGTCGATGCTCTGAAAATGTGTCAGTTTAATTTTTGTTTGAGGTTTATTTTGTACTTTGTGGACGACCCAGAACGATTAGCTCACCTTAAAAGGTTTCATTATTCTTCTCAATTCCCCGCTCTCGTTTAGACGTTCTATTGTTTCAGCGTCCTGAAATGAATCACGTAATTATTGAACAAAAAAACTTAATTACAAATAAGCAACTTTGTACATAAAATGGCTTTTGTAATTTCCGGTTATCCTAAATGAACATTTAATTCCTTGAAAAAAAAATAGATTTAAAACAACAGTTGGTGTATATCAAACTTTTTTGCACATTAGCAAATCACCATATCATCATATGGTCAAATAGTTTGGTGATTTTTTGTTCTCAATATATTGGATCACTGGGACGAAGAAACAGGGTCATCATGTGTGACCTTGAAACAACGATTTAATATGATTTTATACCTGCCAAGTCTTTGGAATGTTGTCTTGTTGTTGTTGTTATTACATGCATGGAATTCGTTGAAACGATTAACTAGATGGACCAATACCTACTTAAATTTTAAAATTCTTGTGTTGTTTTTGACATTGAAGATGATGAAATCGTGTTTTGTTCTAAATACGAATATTTTGTGTAGACACATCGTTGAATATTCGTAATTGGAATCTGAATTAATTCTAATGTGTTATTCAAATATCACCTATTTATTACCATTATTAATTGGATGTGAACTGTGTCAAATGTATTAGGTTCTCATGGTGTTAAATGTTAATAGTGAGCAATATTATATGTATTTGTAATTTTATAAGACTATTGTCCACTTTTCCATTATTATAATAAACAGGTTTGTTTAATAAAGAAAAGAGAATGAAATGTTATTTATGTGGAATTTAAATGATTTAATAAACAGCAATTGTGTATGTAAAAATTCGAAACATGTTTACTTTAGTTAACATTGTTGAATACTTACACCAACATGTTGTCCATCGACAAAAACCTGCGGGACAAGAATATGTTCGCAGTGCATCCTCTCCTGAATTTCGGATTGGTACTCGCTGCTCATAAAAACGTCCCTTTCCTCAAATTTGACCAGAAGTGTCCTCAGGATCTGCTTGACTTTCATGCACGCCTGGTAAGTGTCCCTTAGGATGCCCATTGTCGTTGTGTAAACTACCACCTTTCCCGCCTCTTTCTCTTTGTAATTCTGTAACAAGGAAGGTGAAAGAGAAATTCTAAATTGCCAATAAAAATCTGCTCTCTTAAGCAATTTGGAACAAGTGTTGAAGATTCCTTTGCTTCATTGAAAGGTTTATTGCCGTCTTTGCAATAAGAAAAACAGCGAAAGAGATTAATACAACCTATTTAGGATTTCTTTGACTTCCACAAAAGGTTTATAATTTCCAATGTTAAAAAATTGAAATTATTTCCTGGTAATCCGAAACACGAGGAAAGTGGCGAATCAGGAACTGAAAACTATTGGCAAAATAAAGGAATGCAATTCCATTTCTCTGTCCTTTCACAAACATGATGAACATAATATTACCAGTTATTAGCGTTTTTTTCATAAATATTCTTCGGATGGTAAGCAGGTATCCTTGAACTTTCACATATACATGAATTTCAATCGTGAGAATGTTTATTACTTCATCAATTACTGTAAACGGTTCTGATTGATTATTATGCCGATATATTATAATATGTTTACAAAGTTTTAAAGTGAAATAAAAGCCAGTCATTTTTTATTCTAGATTGTCTGGTTGGCTTAACATTTTATTAATGTTTATTATTTTGGGATATATAAAAAAACAATCTTTTAAAACTGATTAATCAAGTGATTTTTGGATTATTATCTAATTAATAAAGTTTGTTAAATAATCGTTATTGCTATTAGAAGTTGACTTTGTCACACTTGAAAGTTCTAAAATAGAATAATTGCTCGTCCAAAAGGCTGCTTAGTAAATGTGAAATTTCACTAGTTGCACTATTAACCTTTAAAGGAATTAATAAAGTTTTTTTATCTAGTTAACAACAGTATAATAATTATATAATTAAGTTAATTGGAGAGTAAAATTTGTCGTGTGGAGTAAAAGTAAAAATACCTACAACTTAAGTAATTATAATAAACCCGACGGTGAAAGTTCAAACACATTATTATATTTACAATTAGTTGAGAGCAAAATGCAAGTATATGTTTGCAAAGCACATTTACACAACACGAAATTGCCAGCTTGTTTAAATTAGCCATGAAAGAAACAGATTATTAAAATGGTTAGTTGAGGAAAATAATAGATCAGGTAAAAATATGAGTTTAAATTGCAACTGTAACATTCGACATGTCTACTATCATAAACTACAACAGTGCAATTTTTGCAATGCCTCATTCCGTTAGAACAGACCAGTAGCAACATAAAAGCAATAATAAAAATGATGTATTCATTGCCCCGGAGCAGATTTACAGTTCGATTCGTAACTGCACTGAAGAACTCGACGAGTGGACAACATAATTTGCACTTCCATCTGTCCGTGCATTCGTAATTTCGTAGTCGGCATTCTCTCTGTGTCCGCGTCAAAATTGTAGCGAGAGCACCACTGAGACACATTTTCTGTTGCGTGACGGTCCGCTAGATTTTTGTGCCGCTAACTTGCGTCGTGCATATTCAAAAACGTCTCCGATTCGTACCGCATTATATCTGCGAAGTTTTCGAACATCGAGATCATTAAACGGTTAAATTAATCTCGCAAAATTGTCCTGGAAAGTGCAATTAAACTGCAATAAAACGCTGTGAGATTAGAAAAAAATCGTTTTGCACGTTTTTGTACGTCAAAAACATGTCATTGTTGTAGGAAAATGAATTGGATTCATGCAGCTTGCATTTTTTTATTTGTTATCACAGTCGTGAAAGCGTCAAATAAAATTTCTAAATTCGTGTCGATTATCATAGAGTGTGACACTTAAAATCTTCATTTTAAGCACCGAATTTTCTCTGATTTTTCATCACCTACACGGTTTCATGTTTTCACTGACTGAATTGTGTCATTTTAATTGAGTATTTATGAACGAATGATTATCAAAAACATTTATTTTGGTATACGGTGATGGTTAAAAGTATAGGATAATTTTAAGAAATCGTAATGTTTATAAGACGGTCAATATTTTTGTCACTTCAATATTTATTTTTATACTTATAATATTATTTGGATTTACTTTTTTAATGAATGGGCAAACAATCCTGTGGAAATGTGTGGTAATCTTGTCGACTTGATGATTTCGTGTGTTTGATATTACTTATGCTTATATCCATGTTCATTATTTTATTTAAATGTATTTAAATTAATTTTTTGCAGACTATCATTAATATATATATTCATTCAATAAGAAAAAATATATAAATAAATCTAATGAAATGAAAAATAAATTTAATAAATCAATATTTTTGACCACTGTGTCACCATTTTATTAATATTATAAAACAGGAAGGGCAAATGTGTTTTGTTTTCTAAATCCATTTTTTAAATATCAATATTCATAATTCAAATAAATAAATTGGAAATTTGAAACGACGTATTTAATTATTAATTTAATACAGTTTTATAATTTTGAAATTTAATTAAAAACTAAAATTTAATAATAAATTTATTCTATATTCTATAGAAAGTTAATTAATTGAATTTAATATATGTGCTGGTACGTTTATTATAATTATTCATTCATTGACATTATTGTGTTATTTTAAAATATCATTTTGTAAGTAAAATTTAAAAATTTGATATAACGTACAGTATTATAATTTAAATTAATTTCGAATTAAATGATTAAACATAACGAAAGGTTCAGCATTGAATTTTAAATTTAAATCTTTTTAACTGTACAAAAATATTTATATATTTAAAGATTACAATATTAAATATTAAACGTCATCAAAATTAAATCATTAATTATAGAAAATTATTTAAAACTGTGTAGTTAGTTTAAAATTGCAGGCTTTTAAAAACTTAATTAATTTAACTGATTTAAACTACAAAAAGTAAAAAAGCTATTTAAAACACAAATGTTTTATTCAATTTAATTTTAAAGTTATTGAACATTTGCCAGAAACTTTAAATTTAGCTGAACTAAATATTATGTATTATGCTCCTACTAAATCTAGGTTGATAGAAAGAATTTTAATTAAATTCAGTTTATTGACTTGTTAAATAATCCCTTGTGAATAAAACCATTTTGAAACATTTTAAATCATCCGATTCATTGTGAATTTAATTGAAAAATTAATTTATTAATAAAGTAATTTACATTTGATTAGTTTTTTTGGTAAAAACGAAAGATGAATGGAAAGTGAGTCGCGTTTGTTTAGGTCAATTTCGTACCTGATCAGAAACCTAAACATTTTAACATCTGCATATTGATTAACTGAATTATAATTTTTGATTATATGTAGTTAGTGCAATTTCATTTCAGTTTATGCACAATTTACACAACATTTGTTGCCATTATATGCTTAATCTGTTTAGAGCATTAATTCAATTAGACAATTAATGAATGTAACCTAGAAATGGCGCCATTATTTCGGTGAAACTTCGAATTTTAGAAAACGCAAACATTAAGCACACAACACGAATTCGTATCGTTTATGTTTGTGACACTTTCAATATTGTAATTTGTGTTTTTGTGTTCGAATTACTAATGCATTATCAATTTACTTTCAGCAATTTACTTAGTATCATTTCCTTTCTTTGAAGCGATTAATCTTTTCATCAGTTTCAATTGTCCATATTAAATTCGTACAGTGACAGCGATTTGTAAATAAAACATTTTAATAAGGTTGTTTAAAAAGAGTCATTCAATTTAAAATGTCAAGGTATCAAATTTATTCGAAACGATGTCAATCCAGCCACAAAAGAACGATTTATTATCACTAAATATAAGTAAGTGGTCATAATTGTGATTTGACTTGAAAGTATTTCCAAATCATCAATTTTATGGTTTTTAGATGATTTACAAAGAATTCTGGCAATAAAACAAATTTATTTTTAAAAGCTTCACAAAATAAACAAGTCTAAATAAAAATTTAAAAAAGCTTAAAATCATATTTAAATTAAATAATGAATACTGCTCCATCTAAAGCATTTTGTTTTTATCTATTAGCTTTAATTTATATTTAAGTAAATTGGTTTCCAATGAACATTGAAATAAATGACAATAATAATGTTTTAAATTGTATTTTATCGTGGTCTGAAACAAATCGATCTTTAAATAAAAATGTAGGACAATAAAATCTAGTTTTTCCATCGTAAAAATAATTTTCAGACAGAAAAATAAATAATTCCTTCCACATATTCGTACAATAAGTTATAGTTGTGTAACGTTTGTAGTGCATTAATATAATTGCCGGACTAGAAATGTGATCTATAAAAGTTGTATCGGGTTTTATCCGTATGAATTATAGTAAAAATTATTTCACTTTCTCTCGTAGTTTTCTGTGCTGTGTCTTATGTAATTTAATAATTACTAGTTATGAAATAATTTAATAAATATGTATAGAATTTACATTCTCGTGCATTAAAAAAATGGCATAACAGGTCGATTTTCATGCTCAACCGGGTGAATGATACGCTCGGAGTTTTTACGAAATTACATTAATTTGTCACCTAATATGAAATAAAAAATGTTTCCATAATTTCCACGGACAATAATTAATAACAGTAGCAGGAACGAGACACACGAATAATTAGCGGAATTATCGCAATAAATTACGAGCATAGGAAACAGTTGCAGATTCAGTTTTATTGTCTCGACGACGAAAAACAAAATTTCTAAATAACACAAATGTTTTATTAACACACTTAGTCAATGTAAATGGCGAATTTCTATCGCAATTTCCTTTAAACCGGCTGCACAACAGTTTTGATTTAGTATGGAAGAAGCATTCGGTGTTGCAGTAGAGAGTCAGTCCCTAATACGAATCCTCAACAATATAACGGACGAGAACGTCGACTTTTGTTTCTCTATGTTAGTCGAGAAATTGGCAGGTGCGGTTTCGCACGGAGAAAGTCCAAATACGCAGGAAAAATTATTTCGTGGACCGCAAGTGTAATTGATAAATCAACCGTGCCACTGTGACAATTCAAAATTATGTTTTCTAATAAAGTCACTCGGATCTCAATTTATTACTGGCTATTCAGCGTTTTGTTCGAAGAAATTTCTGATCTTCAAGTAATTACAATCACACTTGAAGAGGTTAGAAGGGATTAAATTGTTTAAATGATTGTTTCGTTCATAATTTTTTAAATGACCATTAAGTTATTGTTGTTGTTTATTCTTTTATTGATGGAAGAATGTTCTGGTCTTTTACAATAACATGGAAGAGGTTATAAGTGAAGATTATTTTGTTATGAAGAAATTTGGATATTCCTGTTTCCTCAAAGTCCATTTGTCTAAGAATTATTTGTCAAAATTATCAATTTCGCTTCAAAAATTTAAAGAAACTGTTGCATATAGTATTTTACATATCACAGTTGTGATCTTGAATAGGGTGTAAACTATTTTAATAAGAAAAGACAAAATTTCAAATTTATAAAAGATATATGAAGTTTATGCAGAGTGTCCTTCAAAAGTCTCTACAGAATTCTGTTACAAATTCTCGAAGTATGTCGATTTGTCTTATATTACTTTAGTACAAAAGATGACAATTACGAATTTGTAATAGACTTTCTCCCCTCCACCTCTCGGAATACCATGTATATAAAATTTAATATTCCAAATATTTTTAATATGTATTTAGTTTCCAATTTTTGGCAAAATTCTCTAAAATTTGATATAATTTTAAAAACATGAAGCTTTTTAATATTTTCACCCACTTTGTTTAGTACGATTGTCAGATTAACATATTTATTCAATCAATTAATATAAAAAGAAAACAGAATCATAGGATTGCCAATAATTCTAACAAATTTACAATTTTATGGATGTCATAAACAATTTACAGTTAAAGGCTTCTAGTAGTACTAAAATTTCTGTGGAAACTAATCAGACTGTAAAAAGCTCCACACTTTTTATAATATTGTAAAATTTACTGAATTTTACTTTCCAGAAAAAACAATTCAGGTGCCAATAAAAAGCTTCAAGAAGATGCAAATAACGAAATGTATAAAATTTATTGTCATGTGTTTTGCCATTAATTTTCGTGCATAAACTTTTTATGTAGCTTTTAAAATAAACCAGATACAAGTTATGAAAAACTAAATATAATGGAATTGGACTTAACCCATCAAAGACTCATCAAATAACTTTTTGGAAGTTTCTTGTCAATAGTTCAGTAACAATAAAGAGAAGTGGTGTTTCCCTTGCTACTTGTTTATTGGAGCATTTTACTCAACATTATCAATCCAAAGTACATGAAGTACATTCTTACATCAAAATCCTCTTAAAATATCTTTTAATCATAAAATCAAAACATCACGTGACCTTTTATGAGTGTTTTTATTGTCTCCATTGTGTTTCAAAACAGATGATTAAATTGTAACCTTTTTCGTGGGCATTTATGATGTTACGATCATCTTTAATATGTCACGATAAGATCAAGGATTGTTGGAGGCCAAATATTCATTTTTTTTTCCAACAATTATTAATTTCCTTTTAACACAAAATGTTATCTGCGTCAATTAGCCTACAGTTTAAAATGTTCGCTGTAACAATTAATGCTAATCTTGATGGTTGAATTAACTGAAAATTATGCGCGATGTGCTCATAGTTTTCATATGAGCAAAACAACTACCGTTCGATGTTATGGGTTTTAAACGTGCACACTAAATGCAAAACCATGTTTTGTATTGTTGATAATGAAACGAGAATTGCATATTCTTTTGATTATTGTTGTTACTGGTGCCTAATTATCGGAAGGTTGAAAACAATGTTCTAATTTAAACTGAGAAATATAAAATAAACTCTATACATGTTTTCCTACCTTCTTACATTAATTAAATAAAAAAGTCATTTACAATAAACATAAATTCTTTTCGTGTTTTATGATTGTTGAAAGCTACGAGTAGGTATTGATTAGTTTCACATGTTTTCATATGTTAAAATTAATCGAATGGGCCATATAAATTCCAATTTTTAAGCGTATATTCGAGAAAAAGGTGAACGTATCGTAACGAGGACATTTTGCAGTGTGCATTAAAGCACCATCTGTAACGTTCGGAACGTCGAGAACGTACGGTACATTCGAATATTTCTGGCCGATGCGAAAACTTCAACAATTAATGGAAATTTTAGCATATGCCATTTCGTGTTATTTATAGACATTGAAAGACATTGCGATTATTCTGCAACGTGTTTTTAGTCGTGCTTTCAACCTGCTTCGATGGATTGTTTGTTTAACTCAATATTAATTATTTTTGGTTGCCTCGTGTTCATATAGTTATTGTGAAATTAGTTCCGGGGTTTTTGCATTCTGCTTGTTATTTGTCTAATTAGTACATTTGAACTATTTAATTAAATAATTTAATATGCATAAAAGTTGTAATTAAATTTGTTTCTGTGAAAATAATTTAAATTGTTATCTAACTTCTCAAACAAAGCAATTCAGAAAATTGTTCAGTTTATGACAGTTAATTAAATGAAATGTTATCAAACAGATCTAAAAACGGTATAATTAGTTAGTGGATAAGATAAGAACGGAACACAAATTATATAAAATAATTGAAAATGATTAATAATAATTATGTATTTGGATTATTTGAAACTGTTTGACTTGTTCATTTGTGACATTAGCCCAAAATATTCAAATCTTGAATAGTTCAACAGAAAGTAAACATTTTACTGAAGAAATTCAGGTTAATGTCGAAAATAACACAAATTCGTCAACACTTATTCATTATTATTCATTACTTTCTATTATTGTTTTTGATTTACCGAAACTTGTTTTCCACAAAACTGTTTACAAACCAAAAATCTTCCAATATGTATGAAAATAGGAAAGCAGGTCTACAATTTACATCAACCAGATGTTAAGGCATTTACAGCAAAAAAAGTGCTAACACTAAAATTTAATTTGAAACGTTTAATCAATTGCATATGCATAAGATTTAGAAGAAATCTGTTACAGTTAACAGACACACTGATGGTGGTTATTGGATTTCGAGCTTTTTTACCTTGGATGTGGAGTTGATTTGGAGGAAGGTGGCGATGCCGGCCCGTACACGATTTTTCACCCCGCGCACAGTCCCTTTGGCACTGCGGATGGTGGCCGCCCCGTCACCAAGTAAATCCTTGTAACCGGCGAATGTCTCGTCCTCCACCACACACTTTACATTATCACTATTGTCCGCGTCCGTTTGATGTTCGTTGATGTGGAAGTTGTAGAACATGTCGGCGTCGAATTGGAGCTGCTTGTTTTTGTTGTTTTTCGTCATTGTTTTCTCCTCTTCGATACGTTCCTCGTACGATTTTTCGTCGATTACCGGCGTAGACGATTTGATTTGGGGCTCGGGGGTGGTCAGTTTGACGTTACGCTGTCGGATGTCCTGCAAGAGGGTTTGGGGCAGGAACGACGACTTGCCGCTGCCTAAAATTGCAATAGGTAATGCGTTATTTTGTGATTTATGTCTGTTAATTGATAGGACTGTTCATTATCTGAGCAAATTTTACTTTTAACGACGTGATTACAATCATTTATGTACCTATCTTATTGATATATATATATATATATATATATATATATATATATATATATATTTGGCTGAATTAATATTGAGTATTAATAAATATATATTTTTAAAACAATTTTATTTTTATCATTAATTTAATACATTTTACTAATGCATTTTGATAAATGAATTGAAAAATTGTAATAATACAAAATATTTCAAAATAAACTTGTGTATGATATTTATTTAATAAAATATTTAATATAGAAAACAATTTTATATAAAAATCGTTTTCAAATAAACTTTGCTACATTAATTTAAAATATATATACATATTATAAATGTAGAATTTATTTCATAACTTGTATACTTTTCATTTAACGTAAAATATTTAATAAAGTTTTTTACGTAATCAAATATTAGCTTTATCGATAACTTTTATATTTGATATTAAAAGTTTAATGAAATATCTACAATATACAGAAATTAATTAATTAGTGGGTTGTTCTCAAATTTCCTTTGAAAATTTAATATTAAAATATTAAATTAATGGGTAATAGATAATTTCAGAAAACTCACAATAAGAAAAATAATTTTTATTTATATATTTTACTATATTATAAAAATGCTATAGAACAAAATAATTATTTAAAAGATCATTTTTATTGTATATAAATCTGTATTTTGGGTACGAGATTATGTTGCAATAAATATTAGATAATAACTCAACGAAAATGATAAGTAATAGATAAATTTTAAATATATAAGTGTACTGATATCTGATTAAAAGAAATAATAATTTTTTCATTCACATTTATCGTTATTTTAATAGTTAATAATAAAATTGGATATATTTATTATATGGATTTTTCTTTTGGACTAATGATATTAATTATTATTTTTAACTTTTTACTCAGAAGAGTATTGTTTAATATAATTTTATGTTAATAAGAATATAAAATTTAATTGGTAATTTAATATTTGAGAAAATGGGCATTTTTTAACAAACAAAAATTACCTAACAAATGGTTTTCAACCGGCGACATCTTCCCGCTGGTCAAGGAGTCGCAGCTGATGTTGCTCTCGCCGTCGCTGTCGACCTCCGCGCCCGAGCTGGAGCTGGGCGCACTGTGCCCGCCCCCGATCAGGGTCACCGACACCCCCGTGCTGCCCTTCTTCTTGGGCAGCGGCGGCGGCGTGCCGTCCAGGTCGCTGCACGTGCCCGAATCGAGCGTGTCGCTCGGCGATATCTGACCGCTCGACATCATGCCGCAATTGTAGAAGAAATAGGGGCTGTTCTGCGTCTCCATGTTCAGTCCATGCACCATTTCCGTCTCCGAGTTAACACTGATACGAATGCAGGCCGGTTCGCACACTACACTACCGTTTTTCGTGTCCTCATCCTCTTCGAGGGAGTTCGGGCTCGAGCACTCCTCGAAGTTGATCACGCTACGTTCCTGGTTTATCAATGTGGTGCTCTTCCGTTTGTCTTTGTTGCTGACGATCGGATTGATGTGGATCTTGACGACATTCTCGTCGGGCACCTCTTGGATTCTGTAGTGGTACACGTCCAAGGTTTGCGGTACCGCGTCTGTCGCCGGTACCGTTGCTGATAGTGGGGAGCGTTGCTTGGTTTTCGGAGGTAACGGTGGTACGGCTGCTGTTTCGGCCATTGTGCACGGATTAGCTATCTGAAAATGCGTATAGATTTCTCATTATTTGATTTGTTTTTGGTTTTACTTAATTTATTTTTATAATTAATAATTATCTTTAAGCGATGCTTTATTACTTGTGTTTAACCTCACACAAAATAAATTAATCAGTACCTTTTAACATTTAATAAGTAAATTTAATGCCTTTTACAAATTAATACAGCTGTAAAGAAATGGATTTCCCATATTCTATTTTATAAAGTAATATTATTGTAACTAAAATAACTGGAACATTTTTAAATTTATTAGAATGAAATAATTAAGACCAAGAGGAAAATAGAGTTTAAAATTAAAAGGTTTGTTAAGTAACAAAATTATTTTGTATATAATAAACTAATAACAGGGAATGGACTGGCACAACTTTACTTAATTAATTAGATTAAAAAAGGCACTAGAAAATTTTATCAAAACGTCAAATATCTTTTATTCTTTTAAGAGTAACATTTACTTCAATTTAATTTATTATTTATTAATTAGTTTTTAGAGAGTTTTTTTTTTAATAAAATTTTAAAATCTAATATGTTGATTTTATGAATTATTATTATGAACCCAACGCAACTGAATACAATTAATTTATTTGCATATTAAGTTAATTAAATATTTTAAATCTTTTTAAGTAATAAGAAGTAATAAACAAATAAAATATAATATATTTTATCTGTGTTGATATATAAAAATACCTAAACTTGTGGATAATTCTTTTAGAAATTAATTAATAAAACTAGAGTACCCATAATTTTGTCATGGTTCCACTTCTGAATGTTTTAATGAGATCATTAAAAATATTCCTAAATCTCTCAAATTAAGTTTGGACCAGATACTTGCTTTCCATAACTGTGCTTCACAAAAACAACAGATTGCATTGTTTATAAAGTACCATCGTGTCTTATTCATTATTTCTAATTTGCAATCAGTCAAAAAATAGGTCATTTGGTTATGCCTGTTTTATTTTAATTTACCACATGTGTAAAAAGTCAGTTTCAAGTAATGCGAAATGCAATATAATTAACTGTGTAATTATAAAACAGTAGAATAGTTAAACAGCAACGTTGACACAATCCCAGATATTAATTCCTGGACGTATTTACTCGAGTGTGGTCCCAAAAAATATGCCTTGAATAAAGAAAGTTACAGAAAAAATCGAGATCATCTAGTATAAAAATCACGTTTGTTGTGAGTATAATTAATGAAAAATACGTTCGACATAGAAAGTGCGTGACATTGATTCGTGGAATACCAAAACTTCGGTATTAAACCGAACATCTGTGTATAATTTGCAGATGAAAATGTCTCGATCAACACACCAATTCATCGTAAATTTAAAATACTTTGATAAAAACACACTTTCCAAACGAAAAAAATCGTTTTGATCCAAGTTTTTGATTTTAATTATTCTTGTCCATTTTTCATTACATCCAATATTAAATCATTTTAGGCAGTTTACAATATAATATTAAGACAGACAAGGTTAATTAGTACAATTATTAATGAGCCAAATTTAAGGCATAAACAAATCTTAATTCAATAATCGACGTCAAAATAAATCAAATGATTTAAAGTATCACTTCAGGTGACCTTACAAAATGTGACTGTAAAAATTCACATAACTTCAAGGCTGACCAATAAAAGTTCTAATTGTAAGTTGAAATTAAAAATTCCAATTCATTATTTACGACAAAAAACTATTTATATCTTAATTACATTATTTTTAAGTATCAGTTTCTGGTAATTGTAAAATTCTTTTGTATTCTCGTATGTCAAGGTTTCTCTTGTAGTTAAAAGAGAATAATTAATGCATTTTTTTTTCAGTTAAAGACAATTAAAATAACTAATAATTTTTAATGATGTGCAAAACGAATATTTTCGTAAAAATTGTTCCCTTTCACTAAATATTTAAATCGAACCATCGATTCGGTTTACACGTTCCATATATTTTTGATAAACGCATTCATTAAATACTAACACCTTTAATTACGACCTCGATTTTAAACGTCAACCATAACTGTTACAAATTATGGGGTTACAACAATTAGTATTGCCCATCAAAATTAATACACTGTGAATATTTACATTTTATATCGGGCGAATATTTTAAGCGTATTTGGCTTGTGGTGATAATTTCTTAACGGTTAACCATTTGTAGTTAACATAATTGTGTTAATAGGGAAAATAGATTTGGAGATAATAAATTTGATTATTTAATTCAGTAATTAAGAGCACGGTGGGTGGTTTTATTTGATTTTTAACTGAAGATAGTCAAGGTTTGATTGTTGATAGTTTGCTGAGTTTTATTGAAAGTTTATCTGAATTTAATATTAAATAATTATATAGTTAAATGTAAAAATGTGTTAATTAATATTTAATCTACTAGACAATTAAATAAAATTAGTGTTAATAGTAATAAATAAACTTTCTAACTATTTCAAAGCTATTCAGTTTTCTGTTATACTTTAATAAAATAATTGTAATTGTAAGACAAAATCAATGTTTTTAGCATTTAAATAACGAATTTATGTATACAAAAGCCTCTTGAATAGAAGGGATGATTCGGCCGGAAATTCAAATACGATACTGTCAGGTGGTTCTCGCCACAATTTTCAACCCTTGTTTCCTCTTATAGCTTTGACGGCAGGTAATTATTTAGGCCTTCTCGAATAAGGGGATTACGAAAATTTAATATCGGAACAGGATGGTCTGATGGCGCATAATTATCTATCCTTAAGAAGTGAATTGTTTTGAACCGGAATTATGCTGGTTAATTCTCGAGGAACTGAACGATTAAAAAATATTCTTGTAAATACAAAAAATTTTTGAAACATATTGCCCCATACATATTTCCACATGCTTACATGTGACAATCGATAAAATTGTTTGCCGTTTGAATTATGTGGCCATCCTGAAGATTTAACGCATAACTCTTCCATACTTTAATTTATGATAATTTTATTCCCGTGTAATAACTTAAAAATACATTCACCTGTATAATTATGGCGGTCCGTTAGTCCTGAACACAAAACGACCCAAGAACAGAAAACTACATTCCCAAGCCAAGCAGCTAAACGCAGAATCTGATTTAAAAATAAATTATACAGGTACAAATGGACCATTGTTTTTGGTGAATCATCTCTGAAACAGCATGTTCTTTATTCTTCATTGTATTTTAGCCAAATTCACTTTCATGTGTGTAAAAAATGTTTTTAATTTTATGGATTTCGTTTACTAAAGTTGGTCAAATGTATATTTGTTTTCTTCCTCGCTAAGATAATTGTCTAATCTTTATGTAAATTTAGTCATTAACAAACATACTTGGTTGCAAACTGTTTTGATTATTGTGTTTCAAGTAGTACCTTTCAACCTATATTTCTAAAATATTGATATTAGGTAACTGTATGAAATTCCTAAAATCTTCATTGTTTTCTCATATAAGTGTTTAAATTATTACACAAATTCTCAGTCTTGATTAACACCAAAGACAAGAACCTAAAATTTTCTAAATTTTGTTTGGATTGGTACTTTTGGTGCTTTCATTTCATCAATTTATAAATATATTGAAGGTGCTACTTTGTCTTCATCCTGTTCCCATATAATATTCCTCAGTTTTCCTCATACAGAATCGAAAACAGTTGTCGCCCATCAGACCATAGTAGGAGAGAAACCGGTGCGAACAAGTATTGCTCGCCTCGACGGCGATCTTAATCACAATAATCCCCGACAAGTGGAACAGCACAGTGCCGACCGACGGTAGAACAGTTGGAATGCGCCGGATGTATTTCTAATAGCGCGGGCAGAGGAAAAATGGGCACGTGACTCGAACCGCACCGGAAACATGTGCATAGGCCAAGGAACACTCGGTACCACTTCGATTCAGTGTAGACGCTGTAATAGTTTTCAAGGACGGCAACTACTAATAGACGATCTGAATTGTTTCTTAAGGTCTGCTAACCCATTTCCACCATTACTTTTTTGGCCTGTGCTGGAATTATTTATTGTTCATTATGGCTTACTTATTACTTTTATGGTGGTGCCCATACAAAACTATGGGTACAAACTTCTTTGTTTTTTCCTACTTGAGGTTTAAAAAATATTTTTTAGAAATCAATGATCAGAAAGAAAGCTGGGTAATTAAAAACTAATCACCAGTTTAAAATGCGTTAAATCACTTTAATGGTTTTAATAAAACTTGCAGCAATTGAAATTAAATAAAAAAAATCAAGTACACAAACAATTGGAAACCAATTACCACAACCCACTTCATCTTAACTATTCACACTTTCATCTCTCCACAAGGCGATTGATTTGAAGATTTCTTCTGCACATACATCCTTGATATAAATAAATCTGTGTTAAATAATTTATTATATTTGGGAGTGTTGCAATTTACATAATCGAAGGTCGTTCGAATATTGAACAATTATGGTATTAAGATTTTTAACAAATGGCGAGTCTGTGAGTGGCCCGCCAAAAAAAATTGTTACACCTTAGTTCTTTGTGGTGATTTTTGCCCGGCACGTTTCCTTATTGCCTATGGTAATGAAGTTTTTGTTGTCTTGAGACAAAATCAAACAATTAAAATGTTGATGTTTGTCTCATTTTATTAACTGTCAAAATTGCGCAGTTAAGATAAATGTTTGGTGGTACCTTGAACTCATATGACTTTAAAGAGGCGCTTAAAACATGATTTGCCACTAGCTTAACACAAAAGCACAGTTATAAAAATCGATAAATACCACGTAAATCTCACACGTCCCATAAAGAACATCGAAAACCCCATAAAGCCGCGAATCGGATTCGCTTATCTGGTTTCACGTGTTCACAATTTATTTTTAGATTGGCGAGGTATTTTTTGACCGAACAAACTGGTTCTTCTTTAATCCGAAGAAGAATAACCACCACTTTGTAACTAACTCCACTCTTGTTGTTTTTCTTGTTCGCCAAGTCATGATTAATTCGATTTATAGAAATTTCAATGTTAGGTATAAGATATGTGTGATGCAGTTGTTAATTGAATGCAAGAAACGTGTCCATCATGATGCAAAAGTTTCGCGTTAGTTATTTTATGTTAGTCCAATTAAAAATGTACTTTCTATATGCATCTGATTGTGAATAATAAATACAAAAGCAGACTTAATGCGGATGTGAATGATTATAATGGAATTCAGAAATTTCATCTGAATCATCTTGATTTGAAATCTATTGATATTTTTTAATGGTTCCTGACGAACATTTACTTCCGGCTTCTTCATATGGAAATCTTAAATTATAAATAATTTTTGTGTGTTACTTCCTAATAATTCAAGCAAACTAAACAACATGAATTGAGTTGCTGGTTTGCAATAGTTATAATTCAAATGGGTCATTGAAAAAATGCAGTTGTCTAATTTCCTGAATTCTACTTTCTATTTAAGGGTGTTAAATAATCACTTGCAGACATAACAATGTTTAAAAGAATTTTTATAAAATTGCGGAGTCTAGATTTCCATCATTCCTCTAGTTCAGGATGTGTGTCAACTCCGTGTTAAATGTATGCTCGCATAATAAAACAAAATCTAGAACGAATAACGTACGTAATTTTATTTTAAAAACTGCCGAGTGTTTTTAACATTTCTTGAGAAATTATTACCACATACATAAGTTACATATTTAATTTCCACGTAATTAAATATATTTTGGAGTGTTTTAATTAAAATGAAATTAAATTAATTAAAAACATCAAACAAACAATATTTTGTTAAAATGCAAATACGATGAAACTTTTAAATCTAATAAACTAATCAGCAATTTCATTAAACCAGCGCTTCAATTCAAATATATTTTCAGTCTGTTGCAACTTCCAGTAGATTTGTTACAATTAATTTGTGTATTTAATTTGAATACATGTTTTCTTCTATAATTGCATACTCACATAAATTTGTACGTTGTAAATATTTTGAATTCTTTCTAATTTTGGCCAGTAGTTTGATTATATTATAGTAGAGAATTCTGATTTGTTAATTTGGTAATTTAATACTTCAATTTGAATATTTAAAAAAAAGTTCATATATAAAGTGACAAAATTATAAGAATTACAATTAGTAAATCATCGAAAAACAAGTTTGAAGCACATGTTTTTCTCATGCCCAACTTAAATTATGGGAATACCAGAGAGTTAATGAAGTCGTTTATAGTCGGATATTTTATTAGTTTATTTGGTAACATCCAAAATATGTAATTTTTTGGCTTGCTTCTTAGAACTGTTTTTTATTGCTTAAATTTTTAAACATTTTAAAACCATTAAAAACAAAAATTTAATTTGTATGGAATACCATTCCGTAATTATGCTTTTATGGGTTTTTTGTTAATTAGTTTAGCTTTAATTAAATAATAATCGATAATAAATTCATAGTCGAATGTCAATACACGGACTTTCACTAGATGCAATAAATATACCTTCACCAAAAATTAGAAGGGTACCCCATAAATTTCCAATTGATAATTAAAAGAGTCCGCATAATTTGTCCGCCAATCTGTAAATTTGCATCCGAAATCAATCTGTGCAAACCATTTACAATTTAAATGATCTGACCGACTTACCAGTTTAGTTGCGGTAATCCAATGTTATTTATTAACATAGCACACTCAAATCGAAATCATCGAAACATCTGCCGGGCGCAACATGCAAAAACCACAACACAAATCCGATCACAGTCCGTACCCGGTAATCGTTGGATTACCAAGCGGATCGCCGTATCGGTTTAGAACAAACGCGCGGTATTCGAAGACAACGGACTGGTGGTCAGTTGGGTACTGGTTCTCGGTGTGCCACTTAGGTGCTCGTTTCCATCGGCGGTTCAGGTACCCGAGCTGCAAGGAAGGTTCGGTTGAGTAGTCGGGTACTGCTTTCTCAATGACACTAGCGCGCGGCGCAACTTTAATTACCTTCTTTTATTTTTGTCCGACTTGCATGGGGAAATAATGTGAGTAGAGAGTCGCGAAATCGAGTTAGTTCTTTCTTTTTCCTCGGATGCAATTCCACTTGTTACAGCTTTTACATGTAATACTCGATTTGGTACTTATCATCAGTATAAACTGTTAAATAATCCCTCTATTATGAATTAGTTTCCAGACTCTTTAATTTTAATAGAAAAGTCCTCCTCATCTCTGTTTCTTCTTCAGTCCCATGTGGCAAAATCCATATCTTGTCATTACTTGATCGTACAGAAAATTTTTAATTCCATTTTTTGTACGCTCTACCAAAAAGGTATCTTACAATTTTTTCATAACTCTTACCCTTTAGAAGATATCGGAGGTAAAAGTTTAACAAACAATTTCTTTATTTCTAAATTCTATAACTAGTAAATAAG